>NC_134040.1:84953008-85553008 GCF_965140245.1 Athene noctua | reverse complement strand
TTGCTCCAACAGGTCCATGTCCTTCCTGTACTGAGGACTCCAAAGCTGGGGGCCCCAGAGCTGGGCACACGACTCCAGATGGGGTCTCACAAGAGCAGAGTAGAGGGGGGCAATCACCTTCCTCACCCTGCTGGTCACACTTCTCTTGATGCAGCCCAAGACACAGGTGGTTTTCTGGACTGTAAGTGCATATTGTGGGCTCATATGCAACTTCTATCCACCAGTAGCTCCAAGCTCTTCTCCTTGGGGCTGCTCTCAGTCCACTCTTCACCCAGCCTCTGTTTGTGCTTGGGATTGCCCCGACCCATGTGCACTTCAGTTTGGCTGAAGATATTTTTGCCTTTATTAATAGGCATGAGGATAGGAGTGAGAAACTCGTGAGTGAGAATGAGGACATGGTGAGAAACTGTTTTACTGAAAACCATGGTGGCATCTGGCTTTGGCACAGTCTGCTTTTAGAGAGAAATGGGTACTGTCTGTAGGAGCTGACAGGGCTATGAGCTGACTCTTTGGTAGGCAGCAACCTTCATCCTTCCCTTCTTCAGCTGCGTTTCCCCTGATATGAAGAAGCTGGGAGAATCTTCTGACAGCAGTTCCTCCCTGCAGGTCCCTTTGGAGCCACCCTGGGCTTGGCTCCTCAGTGACTGGGCCAGGGAGAGCGCTTGTGTGAAATGTGGTGAGACTCGGGGCCATGTCCTGCCTTGGCCAGCATGGAAAGCTGACTGCTCTTCCCCACCAGCAAAACAGTATGGGAAACACTTCAGCTGTTTCTTGAAATCTTGCTGGTGTGGTGGGTAGAGAGGTGTGGGAGTGGCAGTGGGTGCAAGTCTTGCAGTTGTAGCTCATTAATTTAGACAGTTTTGACACCTTGTGGTTCTCCTGCACTCTATATGTAGAATTAACTGGCAAACGACAAGTGAGGTATATGGCTTAGTAGCAGCAGCCCCATTTGAGAGGCTCAGGGCTCAATGCACGTCCTTGGCTCTGGCAGTGGGATGCTCAGGTGATGGCTGTGGCGGGCTGCTTGTCCAGAGCTGCCTTGCCAGAGTCTGTTGCACAGATGCATGGAAAGCCACGGGGATGGGCCCTGTCAGCACAGCCGGCTCCTTCAGCTCAAGCTCTTCAGTCTTGCAGCAGGGGGGAGCTCTGCATTTTCCAGGGGAGGAGGAGATGCTTAAATCGGCAGCTGGAAAAGATGCCATAGGTTAGCTTCTGTGATCTAAGATGCCCCAGCAGAGATCAGTGCAACATCTGCTTTGCTTGTCTTGTGCGTACCTACATATTCATGCACAGCTTTCCAAACCCTCAAGAGACAACTGAGCATATAGGAAAAGAGTTCTAGTGAGCTGTAAACCTCCTGCTTTAGCTGATGGGAGATGAAACATCTTTTCTCTGTCGTATTTTCAACTCCAAAGAGTTTTTCAGACTTACAGAAACAGATCTTTTAGAGGGTACCTGCCTCCTCACCTGTTTCCTGATAAATGCAGTAAAATCGGCAAATAGGAAATCACCAAGAATAAGCACGTACTAAGAACTGGGCTATCTGGGGAATAATGCATCTTTGTACAGGCCCCATGAGCTAATGCCACGTGAGTAAACGAAGCACAAGAGAGTGACGTACAGTCCTGGCAGGACATGGCCGGCCCTGCAGTGAAGAAAGGTTCCCGACACATCCAGCGAGGAGTGTGGAATGTGCTCTTCGCTGGAGCCAGGCCCTTCTCTCTAACGCTGGCCAAATGAAAGGAAATCAGTGGATCATAGGTTAGGACTGCCGGAGAAGGGGATCCCCTGCCACTAGCAGCTTCCCTGAGCAAGGATAAAGCACAGCTCCTCAGACTTGCCGGGGTGGTCCCTGCAGTTCCTGACTCACAGGCTGCACGTTGTGAAAAGCCCAAGCTGGGTGTGAGCTGCAGAACACACTGCGGAGCTTGTTCTGTCAGAGCAGGAAAGGAACCACTGCACATCCCTTCCTCCAGGTTTCTTTTAACTAAGCCTTGTCTAGAGGGAAGGCTCTTGATCAGTATTCTGAGTGCATCAGCATTAGAAACATCTGGGATATTCTCAGTTAAATCCATCTTAAAAGAACTTGCTTTGACATTGAAGACCACACATCTTTGCTCCAATCCTCAAGAAAAATCACAAAAGTACGTGGCAAATCTCTCCCTTTGGGTACATCTCAGATTTACTCCGCACTTGGGAAAAGACAAAGTTTTCCCTTCCCTCCCCTTCCCCTTCCCCTTGCCCTTCCCTTCCCAGAATCAATACATGTTTTCAAACCACCCTTCAGCTTGCTGCTCTCTCAGCTCTGAAACCTCTCAAGGTACAACAGTCATTCTGAGTTTTGGTGTTTGTATTCTGGTAAAATACAGCAGAGTGATTTTTAAAAAGGCTCATGCACTTAATAACTTGAAAGATATTAAAGCGTCAGTCTTCAGTTATCATGATCTGGCAGGGTAGAATTTGGTGGTATTCTCTTTTCCAGTGCTCACTTGCACACAAACCCGTGTACATACTGTTTCACAGCCTTGACACTCCTCTAATGTGCAGCAGATGCAGAAAGGAACAAACTGTTGCTTGAAAAGGCTGCGCTTAAAGTGGTCCAAAAGTTGTGAAGAGATGTAAACATATATTAAAGAACTTGTTTGTTAACTGAAACATATGTTTTTCAAATTCTTTTGTTTGGATTGAAAGGGTCGTTTCTTTTTCCTTCACATTGAGAGTAACTGAAGAAGTCATCCTTTCATTCTGTTCTCCTTTGTTCTACACATTTCAGTGGTTAGAGATACCACTGGAGCATTTTCATAGAAGTTAGAGAGCGCTAACTGGAGATTTCAGGCTTCAGCTTTTCACGATGTTGTCATCCCTTCTTGATAAGGTCACTCTCACTTGTGCTAACTTGTTTGCATTTCAGGGCTTTGTGCAATGGGCTCGGTGCTAGAGCGGCTCTGCACAGAAATATGAAATCTTTTTTCGTTAAGAGCCTCTCCAGGGCAAAGCAGTCATAAGTTCTTAAACTGAAGGATTCACAGCAACATTCTAGAGCAGACTGCTGGCCACCGTCAGTCAGGGTAAAGTGCCCACCAAGCACGTAGGCAGGGCAGAGCTCCTCTGCAACAGCCAGAGATGCCATGCCCCACGCTCAGGAAGCTCCAGCAGAGGCGCAAACCTCCCTCAAGGATCCAAGCCTGTCGCTGAAATAGTGACACCCCAGGAGTTTGGGTCGCCCTGCTTGTAATGTGCTGCTGCCTTTGTTTCCATCGATGGCCATGTTTGGGTTCATCTTAGTCTCCACCTCTTCTCTCCTTGGCTTCTGCCTGCTCTTCACTGCAGAAGGAACCGGGACTTCGGTACTGACAACAGTCTAGATGGGGACTTGGCAAAGAGAGCCACGGGGAAAACAGGCCTTTCTCCCTCAGGGCTGGAACAGCACGGTGCCAGGTGGGAGTGCTGCGGTGTACAGCCACGGGGGGCTTGGAAACACTTCTGGGAGAGCTGACACGGGACCCGCGCTGCCTCGCTCAGGCCTCCCTCTGACCCTTGGCCCTGCAGGGAGTTTCACTCTGAAGGAGAGCCTTGCAAAAACGGAGCACTCATTTGATCACCAAATTAAGGTCTTGATCTGCTTCCAGTTGAAATCAAAGGCATAAGTGGCACCAGTTTCTGTAGTGCTGGGTGGAGGCCTGAAGAATTCAACATGTCTGGGGGCTGCCCCACTCGGAAACTCCAGCACCAAGTAGATGGGAGCTGCGGCGGAGCAGGCAGCAGGGCTGTGTTTGCAAGGACCAATATTTAACACTGGGAACATAAATACTTTTTAAAATGTTTAACACAAATGATTGTTGCCATAAAGCTGGAATGGCGCAGGGCCTTCATGCATCTTAGAAATGTTTTGACATAACAGCCTAAACTAGGATTTAATAAAATTCTTGTGCTCTAAAAAGTACTCATAATTTTTGCTTAATTTCTACATGTTTTCTCCCCCTGTAATTGTAGCTCAACAAAGCAGAGGGACTAATCTCAGATAAAAGTAGAAACACCAAGATTAAAGTGCACTTCTGTTTATTTTTAAGGGCAGTGGGTTAATATGAGCACTCTATTGTTGATGTCAGCATCACAAGCCAAAGATAAACACCACTTTTCTGCACTTACATCACATCTTCAGGACATTATTCTTCATTAATGAGTATTTTCTTCTGCAATGGAAAAGAATTACTTTGTCATAAGCTTATTTGCTACCAATTGTAACCATTTTGTGGCTGTTCTGTAAAATATTTTCTCCTATCATGATCTTTGCATTTATTTCAGTTTCATTTCTATTTTCACTTCCTTAAGTTCTGACTTTTTTACAATGGAGTTATTCCTTTTTTTTTTTTAACAAAACAATTTTATTCTTTGAATGCATGTATTTTCCCTTTTTGCAACTTTGTTATCATTGCCTCATAAGATATTAGAAACTTGATGCTCATAAAGGTTCCAGATGTCCTGTGGGAAGAGTTGATAATGTATATTTACAGGACTGTTCCCTGTTTCTGTTTTCTTTCCCTTGCTCAATTTATTGTGGGAGACTTCAGCTGTTTTGTGAGTAGAGTCCATGCAGTAATTTGCTTTAGAATGACTGGGAGGTAATATCTACCTAAGGAGTTACAAACATGCTAATCATTGCAATCTTTCTTCTTGTCCATCTTTTAAAGTGTCCCCTTAAAAATCTCTATCACCTGTATCCAGGTATTCAGGTCCTCCCATAGAAAATTTCAACATGCGGTCAGTGAATAGTGTGATTTTCTAAAAGAGATGGGGAGGTTTCAAAGCCACAGAGAGGCATCTTTGTTCTTGATCTGAAAGGTCTTTCTGCAGACCACCGAGAAACATATCCTACAGCTGCCAGCAGTTACATGCAGGTAGGTAGGAAGCCATGCAGTGTAAAGCTCTGCCATGTGGAATAACATGGACATCTTGTAATTTAAAACCATTTCTTGCTGTCATCTTATTGTCACCTCTTGCAGGACCATCTCGGAATTGTATCTGCCTTTGCTCATCTATGTTAAAATCATCTCTCCTGCATCTTGCTCATCTGCAGGTGTACACGAGGGTTATAGCAAATATCCTTCCTCTTTTGCTCCTGTTGAGCTTCAGATGACAAGAAGTCAGGACCAAAAAATTTAATTTTTCCACGCTTGGGAAGTAAATTTAGGTACTACAACTTATTGAGGCCAAAATGAACAGCCCTAAACTAATTCTCAGTTACTATTTTCCCATGTAGAAGTTTAGAAACATTTTGACATTTGTTCCAGTTTGGAACAAAACATACTTCAAAAATCGTGAAATCCTTCTGAAACATTTTCCTTTCTTCATGTGGCTCTGACTCACAGAAGAACCTGCTCTAAAGAGCTACAGTGGTTCAGAAAGAGGCTAGAAACAGGATGTGATTTAGAGGACCAACTGCATTTACCAGTGCTGCTTTCATACCACATTAGAGTCACTGATATTCAAGAAATAACTTCATCAACTGATTTTAAATGATGAGAAAAAGCCTGCAATCACAAGAAGAAAAAAGACAAGTTATTAGAGGAGATTGTTTATTGTGAAATAAATGTTGTCACTTAATTATCATCTAGTCTGTTCTTGCACAAATATGGTCATGGTGGAAGAAGCTGAAGACAGATGACTTTGGCTGTGAAATGACAGGGTATCCCACTGAAGCAACCAGTACTGAATGGTTCCTGCTTGGTCGGGTAAGAGGTACTAAAAATACCAACATATAGTCCTAATATAATTTCCTCTGACTATATTTGAAATACTTAGCCACACATGTTGTACTTTTATGAACACCACATAGGAAATAAGGGCATTAGAGATCAGCATGCCATAATGAAGTGTGCTAAATGATGCGCCATTATAGAGTCTGGTTTATATACTCATGTAACGATCTTTATACATGCAAATCCTGAATTCGCATGCATATAAATGGCTTGCAGATTAGGATACAAAAAGAGACTATTGTGATCATCTGGTCCGGCCTTCAGGCGGAAGTGCTTGTTTTCATCAAGTGTTTGTACTCGTCACTCTATTTGTATGTCCAGTTCTCCAGCCATCCCTCAGTTGTTAAACTTTCTGAGCAAAAGTTCACGCTTCCTCAAATTTTTCTATCCACCCACTTAACTTTGAACATCTCCCCCTTCCTGGGAAAAACTGATCTGAATTCTTTGATCTGCCAAATTCTTCTTGTAGGACAGCAGGCATCCAAGGGATCTGTGCATGTCTGCATTTGCATGAGAATAGCTTGCCTTCTTCCTACGTATGTTTGGGACAGAAAGCAGTGGAACGACATAGTTCTCAGTAATGTTTTCCTATTGCACAGATACTGTAGTAACAAAGGTTCAAAATGTGTTTGACTGTAATTTCTACAAGCTGATACCTGAAGTAGTCTCAAAAAATTTCCTGTGTCAGAGGCCGGAGAATTTGCAGCCTAAGAAAACTTACACTGTTAGTCTGTACTGGTTTGTGTGTTTTCTTCATGTCTGTCATGAAAGCACACCTAAAAATCTCTGTCTTGATTCAAGGCCAGCCAATGGGTTCATCTGTAAATCAGCTCTCACTGTTGAGCCTTTAGGCCACGCTTGTGTCACTTTTTAAAACATTATTAATCATATAATTAATCTAATCATCATATGTCCATCGGTAGTGAGGACTGAGCGTCGTGCTGTGAGAGCCCTCACGTGCCGTTACACCCAAGTTATGGCTGTCACAGGTTACTAATAGTCCTAGTCATACCTTCATCGAGCTCTCGTGTAAAACAGATGAGTTAGCTGGCTGCCAGTCTGCCCGATCAGAGCCATGCTCTGCGGATAGAATCTTGCTGCTGTGTTTCCCACCTGGATCACAGCCTGCCCGGATTGTACATACAGGCATTACTGTACCAAATGCCAGCTTCAGCTGAAACATTGCTTCACCTTTTCTCTAATTGCACCTGTTCTCCACTAGCATATTGCTGGGCCGTGCGAGGAGTGAGCACCCTTTTTCTGTTCTCCACCTCGCTTTGATCTCTGGGCTGTCACCTTCTCTACAGCTGACCCAGTCATTGGAGAGGTCCAAAGACTGGCCTTACTTTTTAGCAACAACATGTCAAGAAAAATGTTTACAGCTTCGTTAAGGTAAGAGAAAGATGTCTCAGCCTAAACCAGGTTGAGACACTAGGCATCAAAACAAATTAAAGGGAATTTTTCTTGCCTTATTTATGCTTATTGAGAAAGCTGATACAGCAGGCATATGTTCTAGGCTAATCAGATTACAATATAATTCAACTGAGTAGCTCATCTTCAGCACCAATCTCACATTTATAAAGAGCAAAGCTTAAGCGTGAGCAAAGTCATATTACTTTTCTCTGGCATAATTTGCAATTATTCAAATAGCAATACTACACATAATGAATTCCAAGTTAATCAAGTTGTTGTACCGATGAGCTTGGTAGTTCATCTTCAGTTTCAAGTTCATAAGATCATTTATGGTCAGCTGCTTAAAAAAGAAAGCCTTATCTTCATCAAAATTGTGGTCTAGTTAGTTTTTGTGATTTGTGTCAAGATGAGGTTTAGAGGAGAGAAACCCACATAAATTAAAGTTGGATGGTAAAATTCATGCTCAGTGATGAAACAGACCCATCTAAAGGAGCCTGTGTGCTTTCTGATGAAACTTTTTGCTTTTGTGAAATACAATTTCATGGTTATCCTTTCCAGACTTCATACATTAACCAGTTGTTTCGCCAAAATGCAATAAAGATAACATGATCATAGATGCTTTGAATTTTTGTGGGAATGCGTAAAGCAGCATCTGCTTAACTGGAAGGGGAGGGAATGTCATCATGAATATACCTTTAAATGTTTGTGCAAAATTAGAGGCAATCGTCACAGAAGCGCAGAACGTTTCTTTTCATCTACAGTGCAGGAACCTGCTAAGTATCGATGAGGGCTTTGTCCATTCCTGACTCTTTGCTCGAGGTACTTTGAGTTTAAATATCTGCTTCCCATCAAGGTGGCTACATGCTTTGAAGGATTTCCAGTGAAGCCCCCACAGTAAAGTATTTCTAGCAAGTACAAAGTTTGTTACCAAACATGGTGTAGGAGACCAGAATCAGATTGACTGAGGGATTTGATCCAAGTAGCTCGAAATCTAAAAGACACCGTAGGCTGATGAAGGTCCAGAACTTGCTCTGCTCCACAGCACCAGTGTGAGGGACAGGACCCAGTCACTCACTTCACTGAGGGGTAGAATTTTCCTCTGGCCACAAGGTCAGCCTTGGTGTGACTGATGTCCACAGCAAACAGCAGCATTTGTCATGTGCGTACACACTAGAGGAAAGTACTGGGTGCCACACCAGAAACTCAAATATGTGGGCTGGGAGAGAAAAGGTGATTTTTTGCAATTGTCTTTTGTAGTGCCTGAGCTTGTACCCCCTGCATCAGATCGTCCACTGGGGTGGGGAAGGGGGGTTAGAAAATTGACCTGGGTGATGGATCTATGGCCTGCTGGTGTGTACACTCATGTGCTGGAACCATCTGAGTGTTAACACATGGTCTCCCTATCAAAGGTCTGTATATGAAACTCAGCTGCTGGAGTGACAGAAGATTTTGTGTTGTTAGCACACACTTCATTAAAATACCAGCTGAAATCCAAGTCTGAAATCCCACAGTTTGTGTTAGTTGATAAAACTCAATTGCCTCTAATTACTGTTAGTATGGCTTTAAAATAATATTTTGTTGTAGTAAAGGTCTCCTTGTGATGAGGAATAGCTGGTATTCACAACTGGAAATTTGGGAAAGTGTAAATGCATGGGGTGGGGTGGGGAATATAATCAAGACTGCTTTTACCACTGTACCCTACATCTTCCAGCAACAGTGCTGTAAAAAAATAAATAAAAAAATAAATAAATCAGGGATGCAATACTGAACAAGGACAAGATTAAATGTTTTTGCCTTCAATGGTTAAATGAACTTGTTGTGAAATAAAGCAAGCAACTGCAAGTCCTCTTTGAATCCAATAGGCGGTTTCACAACCTGCAGAGGAGAACCCCTCGCTGCTTTGTGTCATTTGAGCAGACCTTAATCCTGCAGAGCACTGGTGTGAAGATGGGACTTTTCCTTGCTTTAATCCCCAGGTCTCACCCACATGCTCAGCACTCTTGCTCACAGGTTTTGGAGGAGCAGGACCTTGCTGGCTGTACTGACACATCTGCTGCGGTTGTGCCTTTGCCCGCACCCAGGTGTGTTCTCGGTTAAAACGAGCTAACTGCCTCAAAGCACAGTTGTGGTGAGACAGGCACAGGTGGGGGGGCTTTTTTCAGAGCAGCTAGGCTATTCAGCAGGCAACCTTGTGCCTGGGATTGACCTTCATGCAGGGTTAAGAACCTTGCTGTCCATTGGTTTTTAGAGTAGGATAAGCATGTTGACTGTCCTGTGCAGAATGCACAGCCTTGCTTTTATTATAAGACAGAAAGAAGAAATGTGATCAGGTTCCTCAAATTTGTATTTCTAAGCCACATAGCAGTTTTGTTACAAATATTCATATAAGGTGTTCACAAAAAATCACATCAATGCATTTGTATATTGCTTTAGCTACAGGCTTCCATTCATGACAAACCATTTTAAAAACATCATTGGATACCTTATGAAAGTTTAATAAGACTTTTTTATTGACACAGTAGGAAATCTTTTCAGAAGGTTTTGTTTTAAATCAAAACTCTTTGGACTTCTTGCTGAGAAGTGCAAGTGACCCCACAGTCCTAGCTGTGTGTCCAACTAGTGGAGACTAGTTGTGGATGCAATTGCAGAGAAAAATGGAAAAATCAGTGGTGGACAAAAATCCATTTGAACAGAAGGAGGCAAAGAAACAGTGAGTGCTTAGGCATTCATCGTTTTATTTTTATTCTGTTGATTCTGGTCAGAGCTTTAGACCTGAGCGGGGCCAAGACTGCGTGCCAGAGCATGAAAATGCCAGCAACCTCCAGGATTATTCACTCCTCAATAATGGCCCTATTATGGAGCCTGCTGGATTGAGGAAGGGTGCTAAACTGCCCTTTGCTTTTCGGCACCTACAGCCTTCCACAAGGCACTTTCTCTTTGGCCACAATGCCTGGAGAAGGTGATGAGCCGGAGAAGAGGTGCCATAAAAGACAGCAGGCTGAGCAGGCACCAGCATGCGCACTGGGAGGAAGTGCCAGGGAGAGGGCCGCTCGGAGCTGGAAAAGAATGTTCCTTCGTGTTTCTGTTTCACTAGCACTCTGTTCAAATGACACAAGCGGTGGGGCCTGGCTTGCTTCACGCTCTCCCCACCAAACGCAAGTAGGAATCTTTCTGCTGTTTGCAAAAACAGTAAAAGTTTTCTTTGTGCTTGTAGGTCAGCCATGGGAATCTTGGGCTGGCATATATTTTTGCTTAATTTAATACAGAGACTGGAATCGAGGGAATTAATGAGAAGGGAGAGTGCTCCGCATCAGATAACACGGGACATTCTCAGTGATCTCAGGTGCTCATGAGTTTGTTAGAAATGTCTCCCCAGACCTTGGGATTTTCTAATTCTGTTGAGCTGGAAACATTACAGGCCTGATCTTTGTTGCAGTATTTGAGCGTTCCCCCCCTGCTGAACCCAGACATGCACAGCAACAAAAAACAAAAGGAATTTTTCACACCTCAAAATAGATTTAATTTGGGTTCAGTCAGAGTTTGGAGCAAAGGTCTGTGATCTTTCTCATTTTAATCAAAGCAGTTGGCTCGTGCCCTCAAAACTTTCATTGTCTGAGTAAGATCAGCAGAATTCACTTGCAGGTCCATTAAGCAAACAAAACCACATTCCCTGCTGTCACCTCAGTTCACGCTTTGGAAATTTTTAGAAGCTCTTTTTAAAAATAACGTTCTCTGTGTTCCAGGACCACTGTTACTGCAGCCTGAGTGGTTATACGTGTTTATATAAACACAAAACACAACCTAGTGAAGTGCATGCATCTATCTTTTACCACCACAATCCTTACTCTGAAACAAAAAAAAAGAGATAAAACTGCATTTTGATATCCTTCAAATCAGTATTGAAACCCTTCCAGAATGTGAAAGTTATTCTGGCATCTTGCTGAAGGTTAACTTTAGCATTCTGGAAGGATTTCAATAGTAATGAAAAGGACAGTAAAGAGAGTGAAGCTATTTCAGAAGCATTCCTGAAGGATAATGCTGGCATGCTAGAGAGATTTCAACAGTAGGCTAGAGGGCAGCAAAATTATTTCTGAAGTATTCCTGAAGGAGAACTTTAATAATCTACTAGTATTTAAAATAGTTCTGCTGTGGTGGTAAAACTATATGGCAAATGTCCCTGACAGGTAATTTTGTTCTTTGAAACAACAAGGTAAAGCCTCACAAGTATGAAGCCTGCTGCTCAGAAACTACATCTGTAAGAAACAGAGGTGAAGCAGTGGCTCTGGAGGCTGCCGAGTGCCTCCGACAGAAGACACCGGGGTGAAAAGGTGACACCCAGCCCTGTGCAGAGGTCTTCATGCAAGAGCTGTGCACGGTGTCAGTTGGAGGAGGGCTCACTCGGGACTGAGGGGCAAATAGCACTGAGGGATCTGGCGAGTTGGAACTGTCAGTGCGAGGTTAATGGTTGGACTGGATGATCTTCAAGGGTTTTTCCAACCGAGATGATTCTGTGAAATACAGGAGCCAAGCTGTCCACTTCATGCAGGGTTGTGCTGGTCCCATCCAGGACCCAGACCCGCAGTGTCCCCAGGAGGTCCCTTCCAAGGCATCTCTCTTCTGAGAAAGGGGCCATGTCACGTGGGGTCGCCTCCACTGGCTCCCTCCCTTTGGGTCAGGGAACCTCAGGCTCAGGCGTCATGTTCTCGTTTTCATTCCACCTAAGGATCTACACATCTGGAGCCTCTTCTGTCAGGATGGAAACCAAGTGGGAAATCTCACCCAGTGGGTATTTCTGAAGGTCTGGATGCTACTACCTACTTTTGACTCAGCTGGGAATACCACAAGAGCAAGCTTTCTTATAATGCCTCACTTCTTAGTCCAGCTGACTCAGAGAAACACACAGGCATGTGCAAATTAAATACAGACATAATTTAGCCGACCAAATATGCAACCCAGCATGAAACTTGTTTGGGTTGGAACAAATTTTGGCTAGTAGTTCTAGCTTCTTCCTATATATCGTATCCTAACTGGTATGCTGCTTTAAGTGACATTACATATTAGAGGCAACCATGACCCAGTCAACGAGGAGCAATTAACTTGTGTCCCCATTCTTCACCACTCCCCTTGTTCTTTGTTGAGAGAAGCAAAGCCAAAAGGCATTTTATGCCCTGTCTGCATGAGGATCGGTCTCATCTGCAAGCAAGGTGTGATTTGCAACAGGGAGACTGTCTTTATTTTTTATTCTTTCCTAAGAATGACCAACACATTTGGAAAAACAATAATATATTTCAGTCATACTTGCAAAAGATATTACATTTTGCTGCCTTCGCCTCATTTATATGCTTGGACCACCTTGGTGGCAATAGTACTGCTACTTAGCCATTAGCACATGCTGCTGTTTACCAGAGATGACCAGGTTCGTCTAGTCTGTCTGCTTTTCGCCGATTATGCTCCACTCCTTCATTTGAAATGTCCTTCCCAGGCTAAAAATGACAGCATGCTGTGGCTACGTTTTCGCCTTAAGCACATCCGTGTGGATGTGTATAGAAACCAAGAGTGAAATTAATACTATCTTCTTAAAATAAGTTTACTGAGAGCAAAATTATGACTTTGCAAATAGATATTTGGTAAAGATCTGGGTGTGCTCTTGCAGCCAGCATTGATTTTGCAGAGTGTTCAGAGTCTGAAGTGGAGGGTGCCAGTAGGGGTAGAAAGTGTCACGAGGGAAACCTTAGACATACTCTCCATGGCTGTTTAGATGGGGTCCTGTCAGGGCTGGCTTTAACCAGGCTTCTGAGAAACTCTGTGGAGACCAGGAGCTGTTCACAGGAGCTGCGCGATAAATCGTTCTGACAGATGAATACTACCCAAGAAAATCATCATCTGCTTGAGAATTGGGGGGTGAGGACAGGAAATAGAGAAACCTGCCTTATTTGTTTAACATGAAATGCTCTTCCAGTTTTGCAGTAGCAGCTAGCAAGGGTGGAGGCACTGTCTATGTAAACCATGTGGGTTTACTGGTGTTCCCCAGAAATGCTCCCCAGGTCATCCTCATCTCAAAGACGACATTCTGAAACTTCCAGGGTCCTGCTTGCATTTTACTTCTCTATCAGTTGATCTGTTTGCATATGGTTCTTTAAAGATGTAGTGTTTTACATCACTTAGTGTTGGCTACAGGAGCCTTTTCTTTCTTTTTTTTTTTTTTTTTTTTAATAAGGATTATTGCTGTGTCCACTGGAGTCTCTAAGTCTCTTCCAGCAGCTTTTCACACTTACGAAGTAGGTGTTCACAGGTTCCAGTAGAGTCATCATTTGCATAGCCTGATGAGGAGAGATCAGATTTATCAGCATTTTCTTTAAATGGATGTCCTTCAAGGACAGCCCCCAGAAAGCAGAGGTCAAGGCAGTAAAGGTAGCAGCATTAATCATCTTCACCATTTGAAATAAGGAAGAATAAATAAATAAACAGCTTAGCATCATGATCATGTATCAGGGTTACTTCAGGTCACACCCACATTAAACATAATCCCAGGGATGTCAGGACTGATGTTAGGAATGTTTTTGTTAACACAGTTTTGTGAATGGCGAGGCAGAGCCTTGCTGTAGGCTGTGTGATAATGTTATCAGTAATAAGAGGTGTATATTGTGCAGTCAGCTTGTCCCGGTGGGAACCTTTCTGTAAGGACAAGCGATAGGGTTTGGAGCGAGCCACTGGGACTGGTGACACAGCCACGGCCACGGGCCGCCCCTCTCGTCCTGCGGGCAGGGAAAGGAGCACTGGCATCATGCAAGCAGGAATGTCACTAGGGTGTTATAAATTAACCAAGAGAAGAAAAAGCCTCCTCACACGGAGGAGGATGAGGTGGTGGGACATGGGCTGAGGAGGAGGGAGAGGGCTGCGTGAGTAGCCAGCGATGCCTGGAGTGAATGAACTGGCACTCCAAGAAGCAGCTGGTTATTGGGGCTGTGCCCCCCCCTCATAATTCTGCTGGTTTTAAATCTGAGCCTTCTGCACCTGGGTGAGCTGGGGTGCTGCTGCCTTGTGGGTGTGGAAAACACATACATGGTTCTGGCAAAGATCCCTCCGTATGCTGAGATTTAGCAATTTCAGTACTTGGGATCTGTAGCTGTTGCTTACAGAAAAAGGAATTGACAAAAACTTCTCAAAAACCTGTTCAAGTGTGTAACTTTGCACACCAGAGTAACCTCAGTTTAACGGACTGAAAGTGTGGATACCCACGTACAACCTGTGTAGAAGCAGGGGCAATTTTTTATAGTGACTGAAAAATATTTTTTTTTAAATATTCAGGAGAGTGTCAATATCTTTCAAATGAAACAGTACTTTGTCATTATTAAGAAATGGCTTTTTAATCATATTAGTCAAAATCCTTATCAAAACATTCAGTTCACTTAAATTCTGTAATGGGAAACCAGCCTCTAATAAAAAAAAAAGATTAAAATATAGAAACTATCTTAAATTCAAAATAAGAGTCCCTTTCTGTCCTTACATAGGAAAACAACTTCCAAGTGACAAAATTGTCTGTGAAATAATTCCCAATTTTGTCTTTATTCTGATACGTACTGAGAAAAATTATTAACTGCTTCTCAAAGGACACTTTATATATTTATCAGTGTGAAAGCATCCTGAAGACGTTCCAGTGCAGTTTGTTACTGGCATCTCTTTGTTCTTTTCGACATCTTTTTAAATAGTCAGAATTTTAAAAAGCAATTTAACTTTATAAAAAGCTAATTTGATTTATTGGAGTTATTTTTATTTATTAACCAATTTGCTTCTGGGTTGATTTTCTTAAGTGCTAAGCTTCACAATGGAAATGCTGACACAACTTTAAGTATAGGAGCAAATGCTATTCTAATAATTCAGCTGAATAAATACCAGCCAGCATTTAGTTATTTTCCCAGGAACTGGATAAACAGCCACTTCCTTTTTAGTGTCTCTTTGTAAAGTAAAAGTTCCACAGCCTGCTAATCATCACTATGAAATTTTCTATTAAAAAACCTCCAACCTTTCTTTTGTTTATTCTGCAAGATCTTTGTGGTTCCATATTAGTCATGTTAAAAAAAAAAAAAAACCAAACATCAAAACAAATACACTGACTTGGCAATGAACCACATTTTGACCTATTTCAAAAAGCACCGTTTCTGAACACTGTGGCTTTTATAGATGAGAACAAGAGAATGAGCTCAGCTGAATAATTCAGATGCTGATCCATGTTTCAGATGTTCAGCACTGTCTGGTACAGAGGTTTCATTTTGACTGTTGCTCTGGAACTTGCGGTGAAGTTGAGCTTGTGTTACAGCGGCCACTCACCTGTGGTGCATGGGAAGGCTGCGCCTGGGGGTTCCCCAAGATATCACCCCACGTTGGCAAGGTGATCTGTTGTTTCAGGCTTATGGTGGTCTCAGTACTGATGTGGGTTTGCTTTGTAAACCAAAACGGGGGACTAAAGTAATGCGGCGCTCGGATTAAATTAATACAGCACCATCTGGTTTAATGAACTAAAATTCTTCACAAGGGCTGATAGATAACCTGCTCCTCGTGTGATGTGTGTAACAGTCTGTCTGTGCGGTTTTATCTGCTCCATCAAACTATGGTGGTGGTGCAGTTAGCGCGGTATGTTGTGACCATGCGGCGTTTGTAGGAATGGTTTTACTCCCCGTTGTGCTAGTGAAAACTCAGAAGTAATTTTGGACTGAAAAAATAGGAACAGTTTGAGTTTGGGGAATTTTTTTGTGTGTGTGTGACAAGGTGGAACTTCCCTAAAGGTTCTGCTAGTGAAAGGGCAGTTTCTTATGGAAAGCTTCAACTCTGAATTTTTTAGGAGAAGTGATGGCTGTTCCTGCAATAAACACCAGCACTCCTGGCTAGAGCCTCACCCACAGATTGCTGACAGGTTCTTTTAACTCAGTTTTGCCTGGAAATAAAGAGAGCGGTCAAGAAAAAGAGGTTAATCATATAAATCCTCACTGACGCAACGCTTGAGCCCCAGACACGATAATGTAATGCCCGTGCAGCAGAGGAGGGATGGGCTCTGCGCGGAGCCGAACCTGGCACAAAACTGCCGTGGAAAAGCAGGCACGAGGCTGAGTGCCTTGCTGTGGGAGTACCCATCAGGCTCTGCCATGTGCCACTCTTCACAAAAGTTGAATTATTCAGGTCACACAGCCCATTTTGCATGCCAGGCCTTCCCTGTTTCCATTTCCCTAAGAGCTCCCTCACCGGGTGGGTGGGTGGCACGACAGCTCCTGAGTTTATACATCCTTAAACTGTACTAATTACTGGCTTTTAAGTAACTAAGAGTTTTCATGGCATCTTCATTAGAGTAATAGTGAGTGGGTGGATACACACGTCAGTCAAGTGAAATGGTAGATGAATTGCACGTGGTATTTCAGTTAATTTGCCCTGTTAATTTCCTTGTGATATTTGCAGCTGTTGAAGGAGATGGCCTCCTTCGGGGAAAGGAAAGCAGCTCGTGGTGCACCTCTTCCTGCCCTGTCCAAGCACTTACGTGCTTTTTGCAGCACGTGTGGAGCTTTGGGAGAAACACACCCTGCATGCTGGCATGTGGGTATGGCAAGGAGAAGGGGAGGTGCCTGGTGAGGACTGGGAAGCCGGTCAGATGCCCGTGCTCTCATTACTTCCGTAGCTAAGGCAGCGGTATTTTGAAATCAAAAATCAGGTAGTCTTTGAGCGGGCAAGTGGGGGCCTCCTAGCGTGTGCTAAAGAGCTAAACCTCAGAGGAGACATGCTATAAGAGGGGCAGTTACTGACTTTGTCAGGGATGTCTGAGCTGATCCCGCTGAGGCTGCCAGCAGTTTAAGCAGCCATTTCAGCTTCTTTCCAAAGAGTTCGCGTCTGATTAGGCTCCGAGTTGGAATAAGGGGAAGTCGTGCAGAGCTGTCAAGTCCTGCTTTGGTGTGCTTCCAGGAACTTTTTAAATTGGATGTAATGACCAGTTTCAAAACTTAATCGAAGAAAGAAAAGGTAAACAGTTGAAAATGGGGCAAAAGATGTGCCGCCCTGAGCAGCTGTATGTGTTTTCCCTCCTTCCTCTCCCAATGACAACTTTGAGAAGCAGGAAAGAGGGGCAGCCCTTGGGAAAGGCTGGGGTGGGCTGCTCGGGACCTGACGGCCTCCTGCAAAAAGAGGTTGTGAAAGCCCTGTGGCAAGAGGAGAAGAGGAGGAATGATTTCTGGGAATGGACATGGACCCAAGATAAAAATAGTGAACTGAAAGAATGTATTTATTCAGCTGAGCAATGGTAACGTAAGTTGAGGAGGCGAAGGCTGCGTTCTGTGGAATGGCCCATGTCACACAGGGAGCATTGCCCAGGTGATGGAGCAAAGGCTCTAGGAAGCATTTGCTTGGCGTGGAGTATTTGTTTGACCTGACGTGTGTATTTTATTGCCACGGATATTCATACAAGTGCTTTTTTAAAACAAAAGTGTGTGTGGAAAAAGGATGAACTTCTAAACTTGCTGAAACCAGCAGGACTGTCGCTGTCTGACAGCAGGAATGAAAAGTGCAACCATGGAAGATGAAATAGAAACTTCCAGGTTGTCCCAGCCTATACTTCAAGCCGTGTGGGCTGATTGTGCAGTTCAGCCGCTCTAAAGGAAAACACCAACATTTGTAACATGCTGTAAAACAAAGGGGTTTCTGTCAGCGAGGGTGCACTGAGCTTTGTCTGCCTTTCCGCTGTGTAGCTCAGGAGCTTGCGCTCAGCAGCTCGGTGCACTGCGGTACCCCTGCGTCTGCCCTCCGGAAAGCATCCTCGTCTGCCCTCCTGGCACCTTCCAGGGTGCTGCACCCGAAACTGGGGGGGTGTGCACCTTGGCTTGCCTGGGGGGAGCCAGCCTGGCAGATGCCCAGACCCAGCACCTCTAACCACAGACCTTCAGACGCCTCAGACTGCTGGGGTGAAGAGTAAGTCCTACTAGAAAAGAGATTTTTTTAAAAAAAATTTATTTTTTTTAATGGCACATGATTTGCTGTCATGCTCATGTCAGTTGTGGGCATGATTTGTACTTCTAACAGACCCGGTTATATCAACAAGGAAAGTAAACAGAGCACAGATCTAACTAATTATGATCCTTCTCAGCTCTTCCATGACATGGAGATCATAGACTTGTTGGTAATGCTAAGAGAGCTATAGGGAGAGCAGCTTACCATTCCTGTGTTTTATCACAATGTCAGTAATGTTAGATACTCTTGTTTTTATGGACTGTGTTTTAAAGTTATATTTCTCCCAGGAATGTATCATTTTGATTACTCTCAACAAGAAATTTTACAATGCAACCAGATAAGCCTCTTCTGATTAAAATGGAAAAATCTGGGTTTGAAAACTTCCAACAGATTGGGCTTTGGTTTTTCCCTTTTGCCTCCCTTTTTAACGTGGCATGCAGTGGAATGGAAAAAGCCTTCTCCAGGCAATGTTTTCTTTTCAATAATTTAACCCATAACATACAGAATTTTCATAACTGCTCCAACTTTCAAGAGTTGACCATAGAAGAATTACATTTTCTTTTTTTTGTCCACACTAACTCTTTAAATGTGAAGATAGTTTTGACAAACAAAAAGAATTCAAGAGAGAGAGAGGAAAAAAATAGAAATAAAAACTGGGTGTGCATGGGGGGAAGAAACCCAGCAGAGTCTTTATCCTTTCAAGTCAGCAGAAGCAAATGTTCAGGAATAATTTACAAATATTAAAATAAAAATTTTTTTAAAAAAAAGTTAATACCCCTGAAACAGAAGCAAATGCGGAATTTTAAAATTATTGAAAGAGTTGGGTATCCACTTTCTCGAAGGATATGTTGCGGGCACGTCACATAACTGTTCATCCTGAGCTCTCTAGGACATCAACATTTCTTGAAGGTATCAAGAGATGTTGGCCAGAAATGGGAAACGCAAGAAATTCCCGCAAACCCATAGACAGGTGGTAGGATTCTTTTACACTTGGTCCAAGTGGCCAGTGCATCCCATCAAATTTATGAAGCTAAAATCCTTTAATCTGAGAATCCAGAAGCAGCGACCAGCTATTTGTGAGCAGAAGGCCAGCATGTGGCTCTGAAAGTACAGGCTGGGGACGCAAGTGACCTCGATACTGTCATTGGCTCGGAACAGTGACGTCTATATTTCCAAATAATTTTTGAGGTGAAAAGCCACTGTCCTCATTTTTTATTTAAAGCTAATCTCTTTAGAGCAGAGGGGAGAAAACCCGCTGCATGAGCATGATTCCATTCCAGCTTTATATTGCAGTCTCCTCTGCGCTCTGGTTACTGCTTTGATATTGTAATGGTGTTATTTCTTGTAACATGGGGCTACTATGGGACTCATTAGTCATAAACCTTACCCTTGGAAAATGTAAAAGTCAACATCAACTGTCACTAATAATGTATTTCACCTACTGTTATTGTAAGTATGTGAACACAGTCAGAATCTGCTCAGTGCCTGCTCACGTTGTCCTTTGGAAATATCCTTTTGCAGAATCTCTTCCTCTGCTAAGCGCAGGGTCCATTGAACATATTTATTTCAGTTTTTCAAATATTTTTCTACTTATAAAATGAAGCAGTTGACCTAGGTGATTGCTGTAAGGTTTTTTTCCTTAGGAGGAAATAAAATCTGGGTGTGGACCTGAAGGGAGATATGTGCTCCACACTTCATCTTGTCCCACTCCACCATTTCTTCTTGTGAACCTTAAAAAATCCTTGTGGTTTGGAGTGCAGAATCTGTTAAACAGAGCATATTCTTCTCAGAGATTTGTATATGTATGGATTAGCTGGAAAGCAGCCTCAACCCCCCCGTATCAGTGCTGTTTGTGATGTGTAGCCTGTCAACTTCTTTGGAAAAACTCAGCTTTCCCCTCATCACCGAGGCTGCAGATGATGCCTTCCCTTCTTCCCTGCCTGTAAGCCAGCTCATTAAAGCCAGCTGCAGCATTACACTGATCAGGTGATGCAGCAGTGAGAGTCCTTGTGCTTCTCTATGGGTGTCTTATTGACTGTCAGAGAGATTTAAGGGTAAAATAAAAGAATACTGTGTTATACCTCAGAACTTACCCAGAAGTAGAACCTGATAGGAACACCGAAGAGTCCCAACCTTACCCAACCCTCTTAGCAGAAGTCCTCAAAATGTGGATTAATGCTGCCTGTGGGTTTGGCCATGCTTGTAACCCCACATGTGACAAAGAAGCTGGCATCTGCTCCTGACAAGAAGCAAGGCTGAAGTCTAGTTTTGGCCACCATTAGCGTGGCCACAGGAAGAAAGATGACAAAATCCAGGGATCTTGGTGTCAGGTCGCTCACGCTCGCCTTACATTTTCTTTCAGCTAGTGCAGTAACCACTGTGCCTTGCGTTGGCCAAACATTTTCATCGTGTTGTTGGTGTAATTAAGTAACACAAAAAACATCAGCCAGTGAGTTTCTGTCTAAATCAAATGAATATGAAAATATTCTATAGCTCTTACATGCTGCATCACATCAAGAGAGAAATACATCTTTCAGTCACACAAAGTCTCTTTGTTACTGGTCCTTTAACTTTGGTTTTCTATGTATAGATATATATTTCTAAATCTTCTAGATTGAAATAGTTGTGGATAGATTGATTGTGAACTGATTTATGATCCGTATTGCACCAGAGAAGTAATTTTATGCATATAACTTCTTTTACAATTACCTCCACAATGATTTCAAAGGATTTCACTGCTTGTGGGAGGCTATCAATAAGTGGCACTTGCATATTCATCCATTTCAATCTGAGATTTTTAAAGACCTGAGGGAATAGAACAGAGCCACTGGAAATTAATTTTTTCAGCAAGTTTGCTTTTTTATTTTTTTAGAGGTAACCATGCTTCAGTGAAAGCTTTTTAAAAATGAAAGTATTCCTAAATTCACAAATGCTGAAAGCTAAAGATTTCCACCAAAATGTAGCAATTCTTTTCTGTATCCTTTGTCATTCAGCTGAATGTAAATCTTGCATCTGGGCTTCTGTAGATATTTCTTTTCTATTAAATATGCACTATTCCCAAGTGAATGAAACTACTCAGAAATGAGTTTGTTCTTTGACTAGAAAATCAGCTTTCCTAATTTCTTGGATTATTTATTTAACAGAACTACGCTTTCAAAATTGCCATCTTAAAGCTCTCACTCCTGCAGCAGCAGAGTATCTGAGGGTCATTTTGCCACCATCTTTATTTCTCTCCTTTGCAGTCAGAAGGCCAAATTCTGCTCCCATCTGACAACAAGTGAGCAGAGAAACAGATCTGCTCACGCTCCTGGGTTAGATGGTAACACCCAGCGCCTGCTGCTAGACTGGCAGTTGTATCACCAAGCTGCAAGGAAAGAAGCAGACTTCCAGCAAGTTGTTGTAGGAAATAAATGTCCTGGGAGCATCCCACAAGGGATGTCCAGTTGTGTGCACTGTTGAGCTCCCCAAAAAGTTTGGTACGTCACCGTGTGGAGATACTTGCTTGGGTCTCCTTAGCAGTGCAGTTGCATTAAAGTTGACGGCGCTTAGGCTAATAATTTGTGCCTTTAAGCCAGCGGGACTAGCTTAGCCATCACAGGCATGTGGTACTGCTCCCAGTGCTGCGGTACCTTGGCTAGTGGCACATCAGGTACCTCTCCATTATGGGATGGCACCTTGGCTGTGGGCAGCGACTGGTGTGTACTGTGTGCTGGCATTTCACAGCCACTGCTGCAGTGGCAACCAGGTGAGGTAAACCACCAGCTTTTCTGAGATGTTCATCCTGCTGACTCCTTCCATAGGTACTTCTGCTCCCCACTCAAACACAGCAAATCCTGTACGGATGTTAATTATCCGTGGCATTTATTTTCATGTGAGAAGAACACTGAGAAGCCACGATATCCACTCCTTTATGCCGACACCAACACCCCAGCCCTTAGGGCTAATCACTAGAAGTGGAGAAAGGTTGGGGGGGTAGGGGGTAACCTGTGTTCAAATATTGGCTGCACGTCACCACAGTTTTGAAGTCTCAAGCTATATGTAAACACTGAAATGAGCTGAAAAAAATATACTTCCAAAATTCCTTTTTAATTTGTAATAAATCCATTTTGGAATTTACTAAGGCCAGTGCCAGATGGCCTGGAGCATGTTCTCATTCATATTTCAAAACAGAAAAACCTTTCTCAGAATCTGCAAGCTCTGTCGTTTTCATGGGGATGATTTCTGTTGAGCAAGGAAAACTCAGGTTAATTAGGCCAAATAAGCTGATGCAGTCAGAGGCAGAGACGCAGAGGTTGCAAGATTGAAATCCATCAAGACACCATGTCGACAGATGCCCTCTTAACTTGTTTGTTATTTTCTAGGGGGATTGGCCACATGGTTATACAGAAATACATTGCTTTTTTGTGACAACAAATGTGTCGATGTAAAGGGTCTTCATTCAGCAGTTACAAGGTGCAGCCAGCCAAAACTGCACCCTATGAAAACTACAATAAACTACACTAAGGTGATGGGGATATTGGGTCGGTCCATCTCAGTAGCGTAGACTGCTATAAAAGTGTCCTTGACTATATGGAAATGAACACTGTAAGTGGTTTTTGGGGAACTGGAAGGGAGGCCCAGAGCAGAGGAGCTCCCAAGGTTCCTCCCCACCTATCCACATGCCTATAGTTGTGTGATTTGAACTCCGAGGGTCAGGGAGGGATGGACACCAAACTGGGAAGAAGTGCTTGAGGAGGTGAAATGGAGCAACGTGCCAAACCGAGAGGCGGGACCTTGGGCTGAGACTTTGACCATCTGAGCGAAAGAAGTGGTGGGCACTGGTATCTGGCACTCTTACGGGCCTGTCTAAACGGTGGGTTGAGCTGAGCTCCCCACGGGCCCAGTCGAGATCTCTCCCATGCCAACCAAATCCCTGCAGTGGGCAGGGGTGTGGGGCAGCCCAGGCGCAGCCTCCATAAGCAGCATCTGGGGGTTCTCACTGACCAGCAGCTGAACAGGAGCCAGCAGCGTGCCCGGGGGCCAAGAAAGCCAACGGCCTCCTGGCTTGGATCAGCACCGGTGTGACCAGCAGGAGCAGGGAGGTGACAGTCCCTGTGCTCGGCACTGGTGAGGCCACACCTGGAGGGTTGTGTCCAGGTTTGGGCACCTCGACATGAGAGAGATCTGGAGGGGCTGGAGCGAGGGCAGAGGAGGGCAACGAGGCTGGGGAAGGGCTGGAGAATCAATCCTGTGAGGAGGCAGGGCAGGAGCTGGGAGTGTTCAGTGTGAGGAGGAGGAGGCTGAGGGGAGCCCTCATCCCTCTCTGCAGCTCCTGCCAGGACATTGCAGAGAGGCTGGGGCTGGGCTCTGCTCCCAGGGGATCAGGGACAGGACAAGAGGGAACGGCTGGAAACTGCCCCAGGGGAGGGTCAGGCTGGGCAGGAGGAGAAAATGTTTCCCAGCAAGAGTGGTCCGAGAGTGGAACAGGCTGCCCAGGGAGGGGGGAGTCCCCATCCCTGGGGGGGTTTCAGGGCCGTTGGGATGAGCTGTGGGGGATGTGGGGTAGGGGAGAACTTTGTAGAGTCGGGCTGAGGGTTGGACTCGGTGATCCCGAGGGGCTTTTCCAGCCTGAATGATTCTATGTGACGTCTCTGATGAGCTGAGAATTGGTGCCAGTCTGGTGGTCATCTCTTTCAAGGCAATTAGGCAGGTTAAGGATCTGTTTCCAAAATGTTTTTCCAGCACTGGCAGTGTAGTGTTCTCTCCTTTCCTAAAAGATCAAAGCTTTTTTTTTCTATTTTTTCTTCTCTTTCATTCTGAGCCATCCTCCAGGAGCCATCAGCTCTAGGGATGTCTTCCTCAAACCCTGGCTGTTTTATAACCTCTGAAAGTAAATGGAGAGATAGACAGCTGAAGAGATTTAGAATTGCCTGAAATCTGACCAGCAATTCATCTTTTCCAGTGTTAGCAGCAACCAGCACCAGATATTTTTAAGGAAGAAGACAGACTTTCAGCAAGTTCTACAGAGCACTATTGTACTGCAAATACTATTTTGCCCCTAATTGTTGTAACTTTTGGGAAACAGCTACCTGCATGATTCACAGCTATCATCAGGGGTCACGTTCAGACAGCAAATTTTTCTAAATGTCTTCTTATACAGGCTGGAGGCAGAAATAAAAATGTTCTTTGTCCAGGTAGTTTCTGTCATTGTGGGACAGAGTGCCGTGGTGGTGTTCCGCTGCCCACCAGCAGTCTGTCTGTGTCAGTGTCCATACAGGTAATTCTGGGCTCCACACCCATCCCAGGCCTTCTCATAGTATTGTTCAGGAGGGTTTGGCTGTGGTCAGAGCAAGGGTGGGTGTCTGACTCCCACGGCTCTCTGGGCCCTCACTGCCGCCCTCAGTCACTGTAAGAGTGTGCCAGCTCCATCAACAAATTCCATCGCTGGCAACGTGCATGTCAAGTGTAGATCTTGCCCATTTCTGATTGAGTTATCGATCTGCCTGCAGAGAGCATGACCTAGATTTATCCCTACACACTGTGCAGGTCTCTGGGCCAGAGGGAATGAAAGCTAATCAGAGAAGGATCCTAGCCAGTTTCAAGAAATAAGCACCATCTAACTCAGGCTTAGTACAGGGCTGGGTAGTTCTTTGAAAAAAGCATCTCCCACCATGATGCTCTGGAACTACAATAAGTACAGTAGTTCCCTGTGTCTGCCTCCACTCGGAGCTGAGGCATATCCAAAATCTAGTACTGCCTCTTTAAAGTAAGCCCAAAACTATGTCTTCTGTCTTGCCTGTGTGCTCGTTCCCTTCTCCTGTCTGCAGAAGGGAATGAGGATACTGAGGTGAAGGCGTTGGGATGGGACTCAGGAAGGACTCTGGCCGCAGGCTGCTTTCATGACTCCGGGTAAGTTGGCAATTTCTTTGTGCCTTTGTTTAGATACATGTGAATGTGTCTCAACGTTTCTACATTTTTCCTTTCTTTTTGCTACATCTTCCTTTCCACGATGCTCCTCCTTCACTGTTTGGAAGGGAAGGGCCAAGCACACTGGGCACCTGGCCTCCGGCTAATACTGTTGTACTTAGGTCATGCTGCTGGGTGCTAGTATTGTACAGAATGTGAATAATGTCTCTGTCTTGCCCACCCTTTCAGTAAGCTTTGTTAGAAAGTACCCTAACAGAACCTGATCCGTTCTTAGAGCCTCTTGATGCATCTGTGCAGAAGGTACTTTTGGGTCCTAAGAAAAATGCCTTTACCTTCTTACATGGAGTATTTCAGAGGGACTGTGGCCAGGACACTGGAAATCGGAGGGTTTCTCAGCCTGACCACACCTTGCCAAATGAGGAGGTGGCGTCATCAGGCTGCTCCACTTCCCTGTATTTCTTTTTGTGTTTGCGTAGGCAGTGGCTCCTTGGGGCAGTGGCACATGCCAGGTCCCCAGGCACACTCACCTCTCCCACCTGGTTGGGTGGCCTGGGCTTCTTTTGCTGCTGCTAAAAACAACAGCAGGAAGAAGCGAAGGGTACTAGTGCCCTCCAGGCTGACTCCCTCCTCCCTCCCGTGGGCAGCAGCCCACTGACAAGGGGACAGTCCTGGACAGCGCGGGGCACACGCGGGCTCTGTCTCTCCCCGTGTTTAATGTCTGCTCCGGGCCGATGGAGTCTCTTTTGAAGAAGTGCTCATACTGTGCTCTTGTAATGGGGCAGAAAGGCTAGAATGCGAGAGGGACTGATCTTTGTTTATTTTTCTTCGGCAATTTTGTGGTGAGTGCTGTGGTTGGCATGCAGACTAAGATGTTACAGGGTGGGAGAAGTTTAAAAATAATTACAAGTCGCTGCTCTCTGCAGCCAGCTCTGTAGCTTAGATGAGGGATGGAGAGAGCATTTTTCCCATGGTGTTAGGGGAGCACAGAGGATGCCCCGTTTGCTGAAGGTTTGTACAGATCTGAGAGGCAGGGAGTTCTGTTTGGGAATGGGAAATAGCCTTTGGGGAGCAAGAAGAAAGCAGAAAACTAGGCAAAGTGCAGAGTTCCTGATGCCAATAGGAAATTACCGTCCTCTGCAAGAGAGGGATGTTAGGAAAAGGCCACTCTAACTTCATATTCCCAAGTCCATCTATTTTCAGTAGACCTGGGTTGGATGCACTTTAACTTTGAGAGGAGTGGAAACACTATGGAAATCTTTGCCCTGTCCCTGGGAACACCTTGCCTGATTTGTTTAAGACCACTGGTCTCCGTAATGTGATCTGCCTTCTCAGCTAGGGTAGCAGGGAGTGTTGGGAGGCGGGAACCTCCTTTCTGCCTCTCTGTGTTGACAGTTCCTTTTAGTTCTGCCATTTACAGCCTTTGATGAGTATTACAGCACCTTGTGGACATTTCCATCTCAACCTCACTGCAGAGAGGACTACTGGTGCCCACAGAGTTTGCAGAATAATTTATTTATTTTTTTTAAAAAAATGGCTTTCAGAAGTGCCATGAGCGAACAATGAGCAGAGATGAAAGCATTTTGTTGTTATTAAGGCTCAGGATGCATTGGAAAGGAAAGCAGAAATTGCACAGTAACGTCAGGGCTAATAAATTCCAGTACTTTAAAGAGAATACTGGAGTTCAGTGGCAGCTTGGTAATGTTGGCCTGCTTGGTGTGTACAGTCTTCCAGGCTTGTAAGCCCCTACCCAGGAAGTCTGTTGTGTTTCGAAAAAAGCAGACAAACTTTCAGGTACAAAAGTTCTTCTTCAGCTTATCCTCAAACTTTTTGTGAGCAAAGGCTTTTTTTTTTTTCTGTTTTTTTTTCTGTGTTTCCCACAGGTACATCTGTTTGGGTTTGTAGGATGTGTATTCAAGTAAGACAGCGCCATGTCCCAAGATGCTGTTATGACTCATTTGTTCTTTAGTTAGCAGTCTTACACACATATGAGGAGAAGATAGTCTCTCCCTGCAGGTGATTTTGTGTTAAGAATGTGTTATGATCAACGTTTTTTAAATTCTGGCTATGAAAAATTTGGCTCCTGAAGCATGGAGTTGCAAACACTCGAGTGTTGGAGGGTTAGTTCCAATAGTGAGTGAGTATATATCACCACGGCTGCATTCATGATTTTTAAAACAAGCACAAAAATCATATCCAGGTATTAAATAAAGAAGCTGGTTTTCCACGGAGCTGAGTTCTTGAAACTCTTGACAACCAACAGTTATTTAGATTAAATTAAAAGTAAATGGGATTGCTTTCCTTTAGAGGCTTGAACCTGCTTGGAGTCTCGCTTTGGTTATTTGTGTAAGAAAAAGCTGACCCGAGGTTTCATTTCTGCTCAGGCTTCTCTGCTTCACAGGGGGAAAATGAAGATAAATTAGATGGGGTCAAAACTCTCTTCTCATATATGCCTGGTAAATCTGAAATAATTTCACAGTGCTTTCCATTCAGCTGAGGTAAATCTGGGACCACAGCAGTGAAGCTAGCAGGCTGCCTGTGATCCTACTGCTGCGACAAGCTGCTGGGATACCACTGTGCTGAGTGCTACAGAAAAAGCTTCAGGTTAATTTTCTTCTAAAAACTGAAAACAGCGAGCACGTCCTGTAATTTAAAACTCTGGTAGGTTCCAGTGCATCTCTAGAAACAGAGGGAGAGAGAAGCAGTATTCCAGATGGGAAGCTGCATTAGAAGTGTGGAGTGTCCATCTGAAAAGAGACACCTGGGTAAGTGAAGATACTAATAAATAAGCATCCTGAGCTTTGAGCCTTGTGAGTGCTTGTAAGAGAACAGTTGGAAAGCCTTAAGTGAGGGTGTCTCTCTCGTATGCAGCTGACCAAGTGTGTTGCTTACAGTTACCATGTGTCAAGATGTTTCTTGCTCATTAGTTTTACACTGATGGAAAGCAACTTTAAATCACTCTTTAGAGGAATCCACCGTGAGGCATGCCAGCTGTGTGCCAGATGAAGGAGTTGTAAAGTCATGTTGGACAGGCAAGAATATACCAGAGAGAGAGATTTAAAGTCATGAGAAACATAATTACTTTGCACTCAGAGATTAGCCATAGGAAAGGAAAGGGAAGAATTATACTCTGCATTTGTAAGAAGGTTTCATGCTATCTCTCAATCCCACTCACACATGCACGCACATGCACAGGGCTGAATTTACTGTCACAGTGTCAGGTTAGCCAGGACTGCCAGCAGGGCAGAAATCCTTGTGGGAAGATTTCTCGGCAGGCACAGACTCACTCCTTTCTTTCTCTTTGTATTTTCTTTTACACTGCAGACTGCAGAAGTTGCCCCAGGCAAGATGGATTTAGACACTTTGCTTGTTATGAGGGTTTGGAAACATTCCCCCTCTCTCATGACAGTTTCTAAAAGGTAGGACTGGAGCTGAGGCAGGCAGTGGGCAGCATGTCTCCGGAGGTGGTGAGGAAGGCGACGGGCAGGGACCTGCTCAGGCCAGAAGAAAGCATGACTGAGCAACCAAGTATGGACCAGGTCGTCCCAGCCACATGCTCAGGACAAGTTCCATACATACCCCAACAGCTCTTGGCATTTCTGCACCAGTCTACCTTCCTAGCTCTGGCAAAGTAGAGGTACTAAGCCATCCTCTTCTTCAGGGACTCCTTGAAATGGCTCATGGCTGTTGTCACAAATGCTCTGGCTCCTTCAGACCAGAGCCTGGTGCTCTCTCCCTTCACAACTGGCTCCTCTTCCTTCCTGGCCCTTCCAACTTCTCTGGATTTCCCTTATCGTACCATTTCAGTGCTGTTATCCTTTCTTTCAGACTGAATATTTAGTCTTCTAAAGCTCTAGCATTGTGCCTGTGGGGGTTTGGGGGCGTGCTGGCCGTGTGGGAAGTTATGAACTGGTGATCTGGGGAAGTTCTCTGGCTCCCAGGGCAGGCAGACGTGCTGCAGGCTTTGGCCTTGCTGAGCACATCCCCCAGCTCGCATAGCTGAAATTTTGGAATTGATCAGATGTTGCCCAGTAAACAGAGGTGACTTGAAGGGTTCTCAGCCTCAGTCCGTCAGTCGCTGTGTGTACCACAGTATTACCTTTGGGCACCCAGGTCTGAGGCGAAAGCCTAACATAAACGTTGTCAGAAGAGTAAAAAGAAACAAAATTGGTTTTAATGGCCAAAAGATCTGTTATACGTACCATCTCATTTTCTTTTAAGTGACACAGGCACCCCAAGTTATGTTCACTAGATATATCAGGAAAATGCTATCAATTAAATGTTTCTTCTTAAAATAATAAGACAATTTTTTTTTATTTTTTTTTTCCTAATGGAAATCTTTTGAACCCCTTCTAAAAGGCCACCAGCAGGTGCCCTGACATTGGCACCCAGCTCCCAGAAAGGCAGCAGATGAGATGTAGGGTTTGCACTTCATGTCATCACCCTTAGTGTAATGAAACTCCTTTTTGGCATTGATTTGGGTTTGGTTTTTTAAGTCCTTCTATCTAAATGGAAGTGTCTTTATGGGGAATTTCTTTCTGCCCATTTGTCAGGGCCTTAACCACTGCAGCTGCAAACCTCGGGGCTGCCTGCAGATGGAAATTACAGCCCTATGAAGTCTCTATAACGTGACCCTATCACCTGCCCCCCTTCCTCCCTTTTATCTAGCTTTGTGCATGGATGGACCTTTTGGGAAGTTATAATTTGGATGTGAAACAATTATCCTAAAACAGTTAGCCGGAGCAGAGTGGACACACAAATTTATCTTCTCTCTCTCTCTTCTGGTGAAGAACATCTATCTTCCATGACCTCTTGATTACTGAAGCCTTCAAAATATATTCTTTGGTCTGTGACACTGTGCTCGGTGCAGGGCTGAGCATTAAATATCACCCTCTGTGATTAATTGGAAGTTAATTAAATCTATCACTGAAACAATGAGAAGGCAATGATCTATGTAATCATTGAAATAGTAAATGAAATGATGTAAGGGCTCTCCATTTCACTTATTGACAGTGATGGAGGGATGCCTAAGCCCTGCTGCTCAGCTGTGTTTTCTGCCTGACCACACAGGCCTGCTCAGGCAGACACAAAGTTCCCAATGAACCAAGTGGCAAAGCAGAGCCGGTGGTGGTCTATGAGACGCTGCTTTTCATTTTCCCTTGCCTTTGAGGTGCTGCTCAGAAGGCCTCTAGGGTAACTCTGGTGGTTTGGGTGTGCAGTGCCAGCAGTGTACCTGAAACTGCAATCCCAAGGAACAAAGGACGCCTTTCAGTGCTCTGCATGGATCATCTTGCTGTTTTCAGCCTGAATGAAAATGTTGCTGCTCTGATTGCTTGGTAAGCAATAACATGACATTTACTGTTTTACATTTTAAAAGTACTTCTTAGGTGAATCTGTAGTTTTTCAGTAGCTCTGAAACTGATGCTGTTCATCCCATCCTGGTGAGAGATTTCAAACATGCAATGGTTTTCTTCTTGTTTCTCACTGATTGTTAAAACAGTCTTAGCAGCAGAGAATCCTAGAATACATGAAAGTACAGCTGGAAAGGGTGCTGTGTGTCATAGCTAGTACCCAAACAATTCCTCTAAGTGTATTTTGGAGGAGAATAAAGATATTATTCGCTTCCCTCTTAAATGACATGGCAATAGATTTTTCTTTTGGATGCTATTCCACAGCATGAAAATAGGACTTGCTTTTTAATGTATTAGAAATGTTTTGTAATATTAATTTATTATTTCAGATGCGTGATGATAACACCAGGTATACCCTCAGACACCACTCTCAATAAATCCTCTTTCACTCTGGAAACAAAAGGACAGCAACCTTGAATGAAAAGTCAGGAACTTGTCCATTCCCTTCCTTGTCTCCCGCCTTGCTTTTTTCCTGAGGCTATCCCTGAGCACATGTGCACCCCTGGAATGACACAAGTCCGTGCGTTCCCCTTTGACAGGAGGATCTCGGTTCTTTGCCTTGGCTCCGCGAGCTCTTAAAGTGCACCTGAAAGCTCAAAAGACTCTCATAACGAAAGGGAGTTCCCTTGTCTTGCGATCGGTTCAGCTGTAACACACTCTCTAACCAGGAGACGTTATCCCTTGTGGATGTACTGCTTGCTCTCCTATGCCTGCCTTTCTGCTCCACATCTCTAATTCCACTCCTCCTGTGGCAGACATGGTTGTCATCTCAGCTGGGCCAGCTCTGAGGGCAGTGGAGTAAGCTTTGGCTTTACCATGGCAGCCTTTGGTCTTTCAGAAGCAGACAGCTGGTCCACAGAGGATCAGCTGCCTTAAGCCACGCACTGTAAAATACAGCACAGAGAAATCATCTGCCATCCAAAGAGTTTGCGAGCAAAGTAGTGTGAGCTTCCCATCTCCTCAGGCGTAGCTTCAGATCATCTGTGTTGCACTCTGATCCCCAGTCCTCATCTCTTTCATGGGTAGAATGTTTTATTCCCTCCCAACAAAAAGAAGAAGAAAAAAAAAAAAAAAACAGCAAAAAACAGTAGCAATGCGTGCAATGAGGGGTAAAAAGGCCTTTCTGAAGACTCATGACTCCTTTGGGAAGGAAAATATATCATACTTTTCTTTCCTCACCCTCCTGATTCTGCATCTTCCACTTTCTCTGTTCTTTTCTTACAGATAACCAGAGGTGATGTCCAATTTGTTTAATTAAATGAAAACTAAACCCGCCGCTAAGCAATAGTTACTGACTAAGCAGGAGGGAACCATTATTTATCATGAGAGCTGTAAGAGAGCCCTTTCTATGTGGCCTCCTCGCTAACAGCAATAAATTAGTAACCTCACAGTATCCTGTTAACTAAATGAGGTTCCAGGCACCCATTCAAACCACTGTGGTCAGGAGATAGTACTGCTGTGTTTTATCTCCGTCTTTCTTTAACAAATGTAGGAATTATTTCTGAGATGGTCAAGGGATCAAAGGGAAATAGTGTCTGTTGGAGGAATGTTCTAAATACTTGGTCCTCACTTGAGAAAATCATGGCCTTTTTTCTCTGTAGCTGATTAAGGGATGTGAGATCCGGGCTTTACACTGCAAATCAGCTGTACTAATTTTATTTGCTTGCCAGAACCCATCAGATTGGTTTGGCCTAAGGATCTGAAAGCCATCTTGTGGGAAGCTGCATTTCCTGCCCCGGGTGAGCTCACCCGTAAGGCACCTGCTCTCCAAAAAGATAGCTGGGGCCTCTGGGTGAGGGGGGCAGCGGTGGATCCTCTGCACTGGCATGCCCTGCCAGCTGCCAGGACAGGCAGCGCTGTCCGCCGCCTTCTGTCTGCAAAGCAAACGGCTGGGACTCCAAATCAGACCCAGCCCGGCCAGAAGACAGCACCAGCTTTGCTCTTTGTCACATCTACACCTTGGTCCCCAAGATAAAGAATCTGGGGAAAGTGAACCCGAATTCCTGGATGAAGAATCATTCAGATCGTGTTTAATATTCAGGGTCAAGATCCTACCATTTATTATTTATTGAGCTCCGTGAGCTTGCTCAGCAGCACACAATACATAAAGACACAGACTCTATCATAATGGATTTGCAATCTAAATTTCACAGTGTAAGATAGATATTGGTACATATTATGCCTGGTGGCTAGGTCACAATCCGGTCTCAGAACAACGCAGAGATTTTTTTAAAAGCTTCTTCCATTAGTAGTCCATTAGAATGGCATAAACTTTTTAGATTTGAACAATTAATCCCCCTAAAAATATTCAAATGGAGACATTGAATATTTTAAATACATCTAGTACCTGTAGAAAGTGCTGACTTGACATAACTACGTATCTGCGTCCTCCTAGCCACGTAACAGGAACAGCAGGGAGTCTCAAGAAGTGGTGTCACGTGTCCTGTAGCAGTGCAGTCGGTTTTAAACCATTGCCACACACCATTCCCAGCCCCTGCTTCAGCACAGTGTGAGATCCAGAGCGAGTGCTGGGCATGAGAGGTTGGTACCACTGGCACAGGGCGAACAGACTCGGTGGAGCTCTCTGTGAGGCCAGCTTTGCTGGCTGCTATCAGAAAATAATCCCTGATGTCACAGGTTAATTGCTGCTCTTGTGATGGAACCCCAGAGGTAACACCCCCCCAGCCCCCGTAAATCTGACCATCTCCATGGGAAGCAATGGAAATAAAGCAATAGGGAGGGGAGCTGTGCTGCTCTCTTGGTAGGACAAGGAAACAAAGAGCAGTTCGGTTTAGCAAAGCAGTGGCCATCGGTTAGTCCAGGCAGCCACCAACAGCAAAAAGTCCCTGAGAGCTTAAGTGCAGCCCTCACAGGAGAAACCTGCCGTAAGGTTTGCTTGCAAAGTAAAATGAAGTGACCCAGGTGGGCGCGGAAAAGAAATAATCATCTGCAAAATGAGAAAACAGGAGGAGGATGCTTTTGAAATCGCAGTAAGATTGGTAATACCACCAGGTGTGGTTCATCCGTGGAGGAGGGGGTCAGAATGGCCCCTGTCACCGTGCGAGGGGCTCTTCCTAATGCTATGCAGTGCATGTGCAGCCTCAGGGAGCTCCCTCATTTATCCTTTTGCAGGATGGCAGATGCGAATGCCTTACTGTACTGTTATTTCTCTGAGTAAATAGACTGTTATTTGATTTTTGGTTCCAAGAGCAAGCTTTTGATTTCTTCTTTTGCCATTAACGTCTGTTAGTAGAGCTGCGTGCTTGCAAAGGGGCCTGTTTCTGCAGGACGTGCCCCTGTGCTAGTGAAACTGTGGGCTGATTTCCCTTTTTCATCCCCTCTAGCACCCATGGAAGCTGTTCCCACTAAGCCAGAACCCCCGTCACAATGGGGAAACTTGGCATTTTCTAACTGGCCCTTTTTGAATGGCGGACTGCTTCTTCGTTCCCTGCCAGTCCTTCTGCCTGCCGAGTTCCCTCTGGGCTGTTTCGAGAAGCCAGCACAACTAGGTAAGCTCACAGCATAGATGCGTGGAATCTAGAGTAGGAGCTGAACGTGTCACTTCTACTCTACGAGGAGCTTGGATGTAATTTCTCAGTGCTGAATTTTTTTCCTAAGGACTTCAGAGTGGCACACGGAGTTTAGGTTTGAGTTTAGGTGTGGGCTTGGTAGAAACTGTTTCCCTTCTCACTCAGAGCCACGTGCTGTTCTCCGTGCTGAGCACTGCTCAGCTGCACTCTTCGTCCCTGCCAAAGGCAGAGAGGTTTCAGTGGGGCTTAAGTTTACAGTTTAAAACAAGTCTCTCGGAGGCTTGTATAAATATGAGTGACATCTACGGCAGTCCTACAAGTGTCCCTTGGGATACTGCCAGGACATGACACAGAAATTTGGAACTCCCCTACTAAAACCAGGGCAGAGCTGGTTACTTTAACGCAGCAGTAGATGTGGGCAGCTATTTCTTAATACATCAGATAAATAGGCAGAAACACTGACACCCAGCTGTGCATTTGATGGTATTTCTGTTCAAAGCTACATGCCCTCAGCTCATCTTCTCAGTTATATACCACGTGAGAGAAAGATATTCTCTATTCTCCAGTGTTTTCTGCATGTTTGGAGGGATTTATGTGCAGAGACTAACTCCGTGGGGATATTTCCCACCTTGCTAGCACTGGGAGCTACCACAACTGCTAAGGAACATCTTAGCAGCAGCACTGTTCCCTTGACAACAAAACACTACAGCTAGAATTTACTGCACTTAAGCTGCTTCTGTAGAAGAAACTTGAAATGTTTCAGGAGGAGACAAGAAAGCAGAATACAGTTTTGCCTTTTGCACCTCCCCTGCTGCCTGGAAATGTTTTGCCCATTTTTCTGAAGATATATCCATCACCAGTGCTGCGGATCTGCTGAATACTTTGTGGGCTTAAAAAAAAAAAAAGACCTCATGATTCCCATAGGCCCTCCAACCCTTTCTTGTTTCTGATTTCAAAGGCCCTTTTGAGTGGGAAACAAAAGGTTAATTTTCTCCAGCTTGCCCAGGCTGACTTAATGTAACAGAAGGCAGCAAATTGTATTGATTTAGTGACATGCAACTGTCCAGAAAGAGCTATTTATACATTATTCAGGACAAACACTGTCATAATGGACAAACAGCAGCAGCATCTGGGATGTTAATGTCTACAAATAAGATTATTCTTTGAAAGGATTAGAACAAAGCATTTTGTGTAATTAGATTTCTCAGTTTCAGGAATGAATTGCCTTTTAGCAGTAAAAGCTGTCACTGAGGGAGCCATTAGCTCCTTATAACTGAATTAAATGCATAATTAGTGACATGATCGCATTAGGATTTGTTTCATTTTTAACTAATCCGGGGCGCAGGGAGGGGGTGGTGGTCTTTCCAGGTCACCACAGCCCACCTCGGCGAGGACCGGCCTCAGCTGGTGTGCTGGAGTGGGTAAAAGTCAGGCGCGTGTGAACGGGAGCCAGGGCCTCGCCACGGCGCTCACGGGGCTATTCATCACTGGGTGGTGGGTGACAGTGACTGATGGGCTCGGCCCGGGCCTGGCACTTCACCAGTGCAAGAATCATACGAGCCAGGGAGCAGAATGACAGCTGGAGCGCCGTGTCAAGTGGTGTAGAGACCAGAGCTATTAATAATCTGTGCCACATGATCCACGCCGCCAGAAAACAATGATTTAGACATTGGTTAGAATAAAGATTTCACATTTAGTATGGGGGGACTAGCCTAGCACCAGAGGAATAAATCGCTATTCAATCAGCATGTATGAAAATAAGGCAATGAATACATTAAGGGTTAGCAAAAAGGAGGGGAGTGCCTAAGCCCCAGCCCAGGGTGAATACTCTTAATCAGTATTTCCTCAGGCTTCAGTGAAGCTTCCGAGTGATGGAGGTAAGTGGTGCTGGAAGAGCCGCTCTTACAACTCTCTGGCCTATCGCAAGTAGAAACAGCAAGGGAATCACGTAGGTCCCAAATTTAGTGCCCTGTCTCCTGGTCCTGATAAGCCCTCACACTGCTGCAGCTGTGTGAGATCATACCCTTCCTGGCTCACAAAGCACAGCAGACACCTTCTGCCAAGGAAGCCCTTCCTGCACCCATTCTGGAGAGAGTGGCTCTTGTGGCCTTCATGGGTGTACTCTTTGCTGGGTAAAAAACTGGCTGGAGTGAAATCCTGTTGGTGACGATGGTCACGTATTAGTGTTGGTCACGACTGATGTCCCCCAGGGCTCAGCACTGGGGCCAGTTCTGTTCAATGTCTTTATCGATGATCTGGACGAGGGGATCGAGTGCCCCCTCAGTCAGTTTGCAGATGACACCCAGTTGGGTGGGAGTGTTGGTCTGCTCGAGGGCAGGGAGGCTGCAGAGAGACCTGGCCAGGCTGGAGCCATGGGCTGAGCCCAACTGGGGGAGTTTCACTGAGGGCAAATGCCGGGGGCTGCCCTTGGGCCACAACAACCCCCAGCAGGGCTACAGGCCTGGGGAGGAGTGGCTGGAGAGCTGCCGGTCAGAGAGGGACTGGGGGCGTGAGAATGAGCCAGAGTGTGCCCAGGGGGCCAAGGAGGGCAACGGCATCCTGGCTTGTGTCAGCACTGGCGTGGCCAGCAGGGACAGGGAAGGGATCTGAGCCCTGGGCTCGGCACTGGTGAGGCCGCCCCTCAGTGAGGGGGTTCAGTGTTGGGCCCCTCACCCCAAAAAGGCCATTGAATGACTCGAGCGTGGCCAGAGAAGGGCAACGGAGCTGGGGCAGGGTCTGGAGCACAGGTCTGCTGGGGAGCGGCTGGGGGAACTGGGGGGGTTCAGTCTGGAGCAGAGGAGGCTGAGGGGAGACCTCCTGGCCCTCTGCAACTCCCTGCCAGGAGGGGGCAGAGAGGGGGGGTGAGTCTCTGGAGCCAAGGAGCCAGCCATAGGAGGACAGGAAATGGCCTCAAGTTGTGCTGGGGGGGGTTAGACTGGGTATTAGGAAAAATTTCTTTGCTGAAAGTGTTGTCAAGCGTTGGCACAGGCTGCCCAGGGGAGTGCCTGAGTCCCCATCCTGGGAGGTATTTAAAAGACGTGTGAGTGCGATGCCTGGGGACAAGGTTTAGGGGTGGACTTGGCAGTGTTGGGTTTAGGGTTGGACTCGATGGTATTAAAGGTATTTTCTGACCTAAATGATTCTATGACCTTCCTGGTACAACAATGTATTTTCCAGCCTCTATTGTGTCAACGGGGGAAAAAAATACTGTGCCTCAAGCACATGCCAACCCCAACAACCATGTGGGCCTGGGTGAGTCTGTAGGTCACTCCACATGTGCATGGGCAGGTGCATGGGGCAAATTCATCCTTAGTCTCTCCAGAGTGCATAGACTAAGGGTCAGCCATGGAAGTGGGGAGGCTTGGCAGGAGGTTTGCAGCCGCCAGACTTTTGTTTCTGTAATTCTGCTTCAGTGGCTTTTGTAATAGTGGTATAAACCATGGTATAAAGCAGAGTTTATGAATGGTATTTCTGGTGGTTTTGTCCTCAGTTCTGACACTCCTCTGTCACTTAAATATCAATAGTGAGGCTGTTGTATTCATTGTACATTTTTGTGTTTACATGCTTCCCCCAAATACTAGGTTTTTCCAGGGTAATTTAGCTATTCCTCATTATTTGATGGTCATGTTAGGGATAGTTTAGATTGACAGAATGGAGATCAGAGCTCAAATTCTCAGAGAAGTTCTGGTGCAGGTACCAGCTGAAATACTGTCACTTCTTTCAGAGATGTGTTTTCACAATTTAACTTTACTTGTATGTGAAGTCATTCTGATCTGGCTCAGGTAATCCTCATCTGAATTCCTATGTCACATTGTGTTTGTGAGTCGTGCTTTCACTGGTGTCTGACAAGGTCTTGTTGAGGACCAGGTTTGGGCTATCCCAGGTGCTGACTGCTGAAAAAAAAAAAGACGGTCCCTGATGCAAAGAATAGAGAGTCTTATTTCCTTACAGACCTTATAATTTGTCCAGGAGTGTCATTTTATGTTGTAATGCACATATGAATATTGGTAGGGTGTAGCCAAGAATCAGCCCCACGGTATGAAAATGGGAGCTCAGAGTAAAGCCTTAGAGTGCAAAGTCGTTGAGGAGCAGCAGAGAAGCACTTGGCAGGTGTAGGGACACCTCAGCTGCTCCTGCTCCCCAGTTCAGCTCTTGCTAAGGGCCTTCCAGCGTCCCATATGCTTTGACTCCTTTTTTTTATCTTTGTTTTTTTCTTGCAAGTGCTTCCACCAGCCCTGAATCAAACGCTTAAGTGAGTGATAATAACTCATCCTTTGTGGGGTAGTTTCTTGCTGTTTGTGTTTTGTACAATTATAAATTGTATAATCTGAGCTCTCACAGCCAGAGCTTAATATATTTGACTTTATTGCTTTTCAGTTTATGGAAATAAATTACTGCTCACATTCTGACATTTAAATTAAAGGATCTGCACTAAATCTTGTGTGCCACAATAAGAAATTAAGAGAGCGTTCCTTGCTAAACAAGCAGAGCCACAAGCCCCAGTCCATCAAGCACTCTGTCCATTTAAACCAGTTTACAGAGGGGACGAGGTGTTCAGTCCATTCTGGCTCCAACACCAGGCAGCAGACTGGGCCCAGATGTCCCAGGAGATGAGCTCTCCCAGCCCGGAGGAGCTGTGTCCACTGCGATGTGCTGCACCGATCTGGGGGGCGGGGGGGCTAAGTTCCCACTTGCTTGGTTCATGAACAAAAATATTCACATACGTCATATGCAAAGTGATGTAAAAGGGGGTCCCTGCTTAGATCTGCAGCCCCCAGCCTTGCACAAGCAGAGACCAGAGCAGTATGAGGCTGACTGAGAAATGGCAGGCGTTTCAGAAATCACAGTCTGGGAAGTGGAGAAAGGGCCCTTTGGTTTCAGAGCTATTCCTGGGTCTGGGCATGGTGATTTCAAGCTTCTCTGTGCTGCACGAAGGACTGAGACACTCCATTCTGTTCTTCCACAGAAAACCCGAGGTGTTTGTGCAGTCCAGCCCCTTCTGGAGTATTTCATTAACTAGAGTATTTCATGAAACTCCCAGTAAAACAATGAGGTCCAGTAGGACTGCAGTTCCAGTGACTTTAAATTGCACTTTTTTCCTTTTTTTATTCCTTGCACATTTTAACCTTCTGTAGGCTTTATTTTACACCAGCCAGGGCCTTTTTTTTACCTAAACAAGAGCAGCAACATTAGCCCGTTTGTTCCCAAAAGCTGACTTCACTGGCTACAGGTAAATCCCAGCTGTTGGAGAGAAATCCTGGAAGGAGTAGGGCTGTTGTGAAGGCACTCGGGACCAGCTTTTTCTCTGCACCCACCTGCCCTAAAACAGCTTTTCTGTGTTGGATGCCTAAATACTGTGTGAAGTTTCAACCTAAGCAGATTGTACATTTCCAAGGGAAAGATGAGTGAAAAATATGTCTGATGCAGTTAATGGAAAATCTGATTTCATTGTGGTATCTGGCCTTCCTGGGCTTGAGTCCAAGACTAAATGTGAATGAAACTAAGAGCAAAGCTTTCCCTTTATTCTCACACAGCAACCTGGAGGAGGTGATATACATCCTCTGTGCATTTGGTGTCTTCAGTGCCCCGTGACCTGTGTGAGGAAGGAACGAGGGGAGCAGCAGACAGAAACAAGAAGCTGGAAGAGTCTGAGACTGCAAGAAGGAGAAAGAGGAGGAGGTCAGTAGGAGGGCCACGATTAACTGCTCAGGCTAGGGAGTGAGTGGGAGTTGGCACAGGGAGGTGGTCACTGGGTTCCTGGAAGCCACCAAGAAAAAGAAAAGAGCAAGGGGAACTGGGTCCTGAGGCGGGATGTAATGCTTCTGATAGAAGGTACAGTAGGGTCAACAGCTGAAGACAACAGAGAACTGCTCTTTGAACGTATACAGGGCTAAAACTGCACAATTTTACTACCTGGAAAAAGCAAGCAGAAATATTTCAAACTGATATAAAAATGAAAGGGTGAATATTCTGCAGCTGAATTTCCAAGTGCCCGTTTCCCACGTGTGAAACGAGTGCACTAAAAATACTGCTCTTCATGACGACTTCACAGAAGTGAATTCAGTAGTGCTTGTGAAGAGCTCAGGTAGTGATGATGGTTAAAGGTTGCAGCAGAATTTGTCTGTGCAGCTTTAAAACCAAAATTTCCTCTCTCGGGAATGACAGACTTTGCGGCCCCTACTTTTGTGTGCATTCTGTAATAAATTGTCTTGCAACTTGATATAAAACAAACAGGGCAACATCCTTAAAGTTTGGTGCCAAGCGGCAGCGATGATTTCAGAGTCCCAGGGGAAAGCAGACCTTTGGGTTACACAAGATGACACAATTAAACATGCCCCAGAGTGTTCCCAGGCACAGAGGGCAGTGGTAAGGAACAGCTTGCAGCTTTGCTTATAAATCCTCTTAGCTTCCAGGGCTGGGTGAAGCACCCACACTGATTATTGCGAGCCATCCCAGGTGCAGATGTGCACGCTCTGCTATTGCACCGGGGCATCTTTTAAGAAGGTGCTGGTTAGCATGGGCCAAAATGCTGTCAGAGAAAGCTGTAGACGTTTGTTGGGGCAGACGACTGCGTTCTCATGCCCAGGACTATGTCCTTTCCCTGCTTAACACTCATTTTGACATAACCTTGATGTCTGGTTGACCCAGGTCCTGATGGTCTGGCCAAGCAGACCCTTCGGTGAGGATGTTACGTTTCTTTGGTGGACTTAGTACAAAGTTATTGTCTGGAAAGTCCTTTCCATGGGCTTCTATTGATGCAAATTAGCGTCACAGTTAGGGCAAAATGTAAAATAGCCATTAAAAGTCATACTGGGCCTGAAATACAGTGTTAGGTCATTAGCACCACCAAAGGGCTTTGATACACTCTCATAAATGTGCGAGTAGTTTATGTTTGTACATTCCAAGTAATGGCGAGTAGCTACAGGTACTCAGGTGACCTCCTTGGTTTTACCCCACAGCGAATTCTGACCTCTTGAGATAGTTTGATCTCCTCCTCCTTCCTAAGGGGCGAAAGAAAAACTCAATATGCCTTTAATAAGTGAATGCCTGCGGCTGGAAAAAAAGTGTGCCTGGAATGAAACCTTTTTCTCTCCAGCCATTCCTGTACAGTGGTCTGAAGAAGACCTGGCTAGCTGCCTGCCCCTCCTGCCTCATCCAGCCTGGCTGCCGCAGCTCAGACCTGGCAGCAGGAGTGCCTCGGCCACTGGAGGACACCAGACAGAAACACGACATCAGAGCTGGCCCAGGGGGGACTCCAGAGCCCCCCTGTGTTTGTGCAGGGCCAAAGGAGGCTCTGCAGGGTGCGGGGAGGGGGGGTCTGTGGGACAGCTGGGTCCGTGCTGCCCTACAGCTGCCCAGGAGGCAAGCGGGGTGTTTGCTCATGCCCCTCTAACTGCATTATCGCCTCGCGGAGGATCCCGCATTCCAAATCAACCTCACAGCATAAATGGATTTTACAGAAAATACAGGGGAAAGCATTGAAAGTTTGGGTTTACTTTCAAATGTGAAAATACGTAACAGTAACGACGTTTAAAATCCGAGTTACAAAGTGAAAACAGAACGAGAAGGGCAGTGGTTTCCCCTCCAGCCACGAGCTTTTGAAGGCTTAGAGCCCCTCTGCCTGCAGACAGCCCGCACCAGGCGTGGGGCGCCACGGGGCCTCGCAGCAGCCCCAGCGCCAGGAGCCAGCGTGGCCTTAGGGATCAGTGGCCATAATCCCCCAGCCCTGTGAAGAAAGGAGGAGGGTGGAGGCAGGGCTTGGGGACTTTCTCATACCAGGGTACAATATTTTTTCTCTTTCCAAGACTGTAGCAGCTACTTTTTTTTTTTTCTGTCGGGAATAAGAAGTCTAGTATTCGTAATTGATGCTGTGTTGAAAAGAATAGAAAGTTGAGGCATGCTACAACTTTTCTTCAGAGCAAGTGATCTAGATCTAATCCCCTCTGTTTCATCTGAAAAAACCCACTTACATATCCAAACATAAGAGTAAATTAGCATGTGCCTATGAATACTAATGCCGCATAAAGTCTACTTTAAGCCTCTAAAAATGAAAAGTACCAAGATAACTAAATGGGAAGAGGCAAATTCAGAAAGAGCATTAGCATTGTCCTTAGGCACTTTGAAGAAAAATGTTTAACTTTGTATCAAAAATATTAAAATAAGAGGCTTTGCAAGCTGGAAAGTAACTAGAAAAACCTTTGTGTCTAGGTTGCTAGTTCAAGACCCAAGTTTTCCATGGCAGAAAATATATATCAAAGATGCAATTACACATGCAACTGTGTGTGGAGATTAATATTTTATGCTGTTTAACCCAATCCGGGCAAAGAAAGGTTTGGCGCTTTTTTTTTAAAGTAAAGTAGAAAGGGGGAGAGAAAGCTTTCAGTATAGTCAGTACTGCCTTCACATTTTTTGCAGATCTCTTGTGGGTGGGCTCAGTAGCCACGCAGCAACCCAGCATATATAGGAAACAAGCCTTCACCTCCCTCTTTTCAGAACAGATTTGGAGGTGGAGAAGAGACTGTGAGAAGGGCCAAGGGCAGGAAGGCAGTGATTTAGTCATGGAACCATGGTGCTGCCTCTGGCCCCTAAACATAATGATCCCTGTTTATCCTCTGGAGGGCTGCTTAGGTAGAGTCAGAGCAATGTTTTTGTTCCCATTGTGAATCAGGACTACAGAGAAGTTTCAGAGCCAATAAGGAGGTAAAACAGCCTATAGGAAATGCCACTGTCTCACACTCCTGAGGGGAAGAATGGCTAGAAATACCTGGATTGGGATGGAAGTCTTGTTGGGCATATAGAATCCATTCTCTTACTTAGACTGACTGCCCTTGCATTTTAAGTAGAGAAAGGATATGGAGGGCAAGAAGAGAATGGGAGCACAAAGACGTGGGTGTCCTTTGTCTGAAGCCACCTAGCAAGTCACCTAGCAAGCACAAGTAGGAATTAAAGATTGGCGTTTGATTTGGTGGCTGCAGGCCTGCACTGCAGGGCACTGTGACCCCACTGGTACACGTGGCACTGCAACTGCACCGGGCGCAGCGCAGCGTGGGCCAGGAGTTGGTCTGGGCAGAAGGCAGCAGCTCGACTTTAAGACCAAGTGAGACTACACACCAACAGGAGCCAGCAGTGTGCCCAGCGGCCAAGAAAGCCAACAGCATCCTGGCTTGTGTCAGCACTGGTGTGACCAGCAGGAGCAGGGAGGTGACAGTCCCTGTGCTCGGCACTGGTGAGGCCACACCTGGAGGGTTGGGTCCAGCTTTGGGCACCTCGACATGAGAGAGATCTGGAGGTGCTGGAGCGAGGGCAGAGGAGGGCAACGAGGCTGGGGAAGGGCTGGAGAATCAATCCTGTGAGGAGGCAGGGCAGGAGCTGGGAGTGTTCAGTGTGAGGAGGAGGAGGCTGAGGGGAGCCCTCATCCCTCTCTGCAGCTCCTGCCAGGACATTGCAGAGAGGCTGGGGCTGGGCTCTGCTCCCAGGGGATCAGGGACAGGACAAGAGGGAACGGCTGGAAACTGCCCCAGGGGAGGCTCAGGCTGGGCAGGAGGAGAAAATGTTTCCCAGCAAGAGTGGTCCGAGAGTGGAACAGGCTGCCCAGGGAGGGGGGAGTCCCCATCCCTGGGGGGGTTTCAGGGCCGTTGGGATGAGCTGTGGGGGATGTGGGGTAGGGGAGAACTTTGTAGAGTCGGGCTGAGGGTTGGACTCGGTGATCCCGAGGGGCTTTTCCAACCTGAATGATTCTGTGACTCTGTGATACATCCAACCCATTTACATGTCTCTTCATCCTTTCCTTGAGTTGTGTGAGATTCAGGGCTATCATGATTGTCATGATCCAGTGTGAGGGGAGGTGATGCTCCCATTGCCACTCAGGCATGGTGCCGTGTGTATTTTCCTTCCTTTCACCCCATGCCTCCTTTTCCTTGCACGATCCATGTTGTGATAAATTTGCCATTTCGGGTAGGGTTGTGAAAGAAAATCTTCTCATCCTGTGTGATTTGTGGTTTGTCAAAGAGAGCCATTTCTTCAGTGAAGGACCAGGGGGCTGGTGCTACCAGAGGCTGTTTATGGGCAGGGAGATGGGCGTGCAGGCTGTACGTGCAGCCTGCCCACACGAGGCACAGGTCAGGATTTTGCAGTTAGTGCCATTTCTCACAGGGCAAGGAGAAGCTGTGCCCGCTGCTGTTTGCTCAGGGCTGTAACCCTGCTGGAGGCACCCTCAGAGCAGCACCCTCTGGCACTGGCCTTCTCGCAGCGTTCACTTCCTTACCCAGTCTGGAAACAAGTGTGTGGTGAGTGAGTCTTTCCCCTCCTCTGGACTGGTCCCACACACGCCCCCACATGCTGGGGTCTCCCAATCCTGTACGTGGCGTTTGGTGCCTGTGTGCTTATGTGCCTGAGGACAAACCCACCCCAGCAGTCCTTCTAGCTGGATGTCACTGGGAACCGAGGAGAATGGCAGCCTCTCTCTTACTGCAGAGGGGAGTTGCACATCGCTGAGGTCAGGAGCTGTGTGAGTCGCATTTCAATGATCTCTTAGTAAATGCCGAAATAGCTGAAGAAGCCCATTCAGAAAACTGTAGTGTAAACAGCTGGGTTTTCAGATGTATTGTAGGAAAGAAAGAAAAGAACAAATGTGTGTAGGAGCACAGAGTTGTGACATTGCAAGCTGCAGCGTTTCGTTCTCTGTCGGTACCTGTGACACCAAGCAGCCTTACTGGCAGGGTTTATTACTGGGGCCTGATTGCCCAGACTGAGAAAATCTGTCCTTAGAAGGAAAGGAGAAAAGAGGTCTCTTTTTTTCCTCTCCTTCCTGAGGGCTTCACAAACAAGTTTAACAAGTCAGTCCCCCGCCAATAAAACCAGTCCTCGGCGATCCGCCGGCTTCCCCATCTTAAACCGCCCCTGAGACACTTAACCTGCTGGATTGCCTTTCTGCAGACACCTGCTGGAGCAGCAGACTAAACAAACAGGGATTCTCAACTGCACAAAACTTGGCCCCTTTCAGCAGGGCTCCCATCTGTTAAAAAGCCATTGTCTGAGCAAGTGTTTAGCTAGCTGGGGAGGCAACGCTCTTGCATATTGAGCTGCCCCCGTCCCCCATAAAAGTCCTCTTTAGCATTTTCTTTTCTCCCCTGTTTCCATCGCCTGATTTATTCATTGGTTTCACCTCTTCTCCCCTCCCCCTGTGGTTCATAAGGAGGGCCTCGTTGTCTTCTGTACCTCGGGGGTCATGTCTTTTCAGTCACTGGGACAATACCCGCTGCTGGCATCTGCTTCCAGATCCAATCAGCCATATTGTGATCACATCCTGCCAGAGAATTGTTCCTTCTTTTGCTCGGCTTTGTTGCCAATTTCATGCCATGTATTGCTCCATGTTTTGTGCTTCATGAAGCTGTCACTGGCATAAAAGTGGCCTGACCAGGGTCGTAGTAAAAGGGGTGGGAATGAAACATCCACCAAAATGTTGAGCAGGCCACCCACCGGCCACACGCAGGCAGGCACACACACACACGCAGGCAGGCACACACGCAGGCAGGCAGACATACAGAAACATGCACAGCGTCCTGCAGCACCTCGCTGGTGTCCCGCTGAGCTGCTTTATGCTGTGCTGAAGGAGCGAAAACTCTGACGGGGAGCTGTGGCATTCGCTTCCCCTAGTAAAGATCAAAAGCACCTCATTTTCTGGATGTTGCTGGAAGATCTTGACTGCCTTATAGCAGATAAGCTTTGCTTAGCCCTGAGCGTGAAAGATGGAACTGGTTACTCGGACAATTGAAAGTACGTCTGAGCACTGCTAGTGGGTGTCAGAGGAGAAAAAATACCTGTTAAAAAGAAATCTCGTGGGCACTGACACCTGTCACTCCAGCCTCTTGGTTCCCATTCTGAAATCCCTTCTAGAAGTTACACCAAGGTCTGCTGTGAATCATGACCGTCCCCTTCAGTCTGGACTTGGGTGTAGTTTAGTGGAGATTGAGCTTTATGCTGCTTTTAATGTTCGTAAGGCAAGGGCACAAGCCCAGGTCACTGAGCGGAGAAAGTTGGGCCACCTCTGTGAAAGTGGAAGTATGCTTGCCTGATGGCAGAGAATTTGGCCCAATATTCCCTAGAGTAGAATTATGGCTTTCCTTGCAAAACATCTTGAAGGTAAACAGGAGTGAATTACGTGTTTGTTTAGACGTAAGAAAATGGAGAGCAGAAACATCTCTGTTTTGATTGTGGTTTTTTTCTTTGCATGTTCATTTGGTTTGGGTGGTTTTTGTGAAGTGACAGACTCATCTGATGCTCTCCTGTGTCCCTCCAGCCTCCATTTGCTGACCACTGGGAAGGTTTCTCATAGTTTATTTCCTGCCTGTCAGAGCAGCCAGTAAACCTTGGGGAAAGGGCTCGTCCCTTCCAGAATACAAAGTACGTCCAAGCAGGGTCAGGGGACTTCTCGCCTCTCCTTCTGAGGGGAGCCAATTCCCCATTTCCTTTCTTTTGGCTCGCTGCTGTCACTTGCATTCACACTGGGTACCACCTTCCCATGCTAATAACCCAATGGCAATCAATAGAGCTGTTCATGGAAGGCAGAGAAAGGAGAGGGATACGCTCACCCCCCTCTCGCTTTATGCCACGGTGCTTGAAAGAAGTGTTGGGGAGCAGGGATGGGTCCGTCCTTCCCAGGCAGGGGTGCCAGGCACCAGGCAGCTCCCTGCACGGACCAGGCCTGAATTCTTCTCTGCACGCCCCAAACTTAGTCCTTCTCCGAGAGTCTGGTTCTCCCAGCCCAGTTTATACAGGCAGTAATTCCACTGAGGGCACCCCCTCTTCTCAGAGGAGGAGGAACACCTCGCGTGGAGATTTTTGTAGACTCTGTGATCCTAATCCTCTGCCACGGACGTCAGAGGCGCAGCGGCAGAAGATTACGCCCCATGAGTCTCTCCTCTGGAAGGGAGGCTCCTGAGGTGAAACCCTAGCAGTTTTGAAAACCCAGCGAGAACTTCAGCAGGTGAGGACCCTCGCCCCCGAGCTTCCCGTCTGCAGGAGCCCTGCAAGGAGGGAGTCTGTGGGAGAGGAGAAGGAGAGGAGAAGACCTGACCCCCTCTCAGCATACTCAGAGGAGCCGGCTTTGTGATTCTCGCAACCTCTCTGGAAAGTTTTCTGGCAGAGCACACGATGGTCCTCACCACGCACTCACCATTTCTTCTGCAGCACCCAGATTTTATTTAGATTTAAAACTGACCCTGACTGTGCCGTGAGAGGCACACGAGAGAGTAGGAGGGCAAGAGACAGCTTTGTGCGAGAGAGTGTGTGTGTGTGTGGTGTGTGTGCATGCGTGCGTGTGTTAAACAATTTCATGGACATCTGTCATGCACAGTTAACTTTGCATTGCTGCATTTTAAGTTGTATGCCTAGGCTTGGCCGTCAGTGATAAAGTAGCTGGCAGTTTTCAAAAAGCCGCTGGATAACAGAGCATGAATCATAAAACACACTACTGTGTAGCAATATCCAAGTTCATTCAATGCAATGAAACCATGCAGAGGACCTTTATTCCCAGCTAATTATGTGGAAACGCCTAAGACAATAAAGCATCTGGTGGTCTTTCTTCCCCATTTCAATTTTTCTCAATATTGTGACAGGGGAAAGCATTGTGCCTTTCCCAGGGTAGTTGCTGTGAAGAGGAGTAAAAGCAAGGGTCAGGGAAGAGCAAATAGATGAATTTATAACTTTCTTTTTATTTATTCCTTTCCCATTGTTTCTCTGGAGACTCTTCCTTCAGGGCTGTATTTTCAAACCACTATTCTCACTACACTCTGCCTGAATACTTTTTTTTTTTTTATACCACCCAAACTGTCAGGCCCCTCTGTGTTCCCTGCTTTTCTCTCTTCCCTTCCCCATATGCATCCAAGAGTTGAAAACCGAGTCTGTGATCTCCACTGAAAGCCTAGGTATTAAAAATAAAAGTTGGAACCCTAGAAATAAGTAGAGTTGTGCTGAACAGGGAGAGAAAGGATTTGGTTTGGAGAGTGTTTCCAGTTAGTTTAGGGGGGTTCTTGTAACAGGCTCCACAACTCTTGTCAGGCTCATTTTCTGTACATGAAACGTGGATAAATTTGCTAATTCAACAGTGAGCGCCCAGCAAACTTAAAATAACCTCATAGCAAATTATTTCTGTGTCACAGATTATTTCTAGGCCATTGAGTGACAACACCCTTTAAACTGTTTCTCCCTCAGCTCTCAGGCTACAGTCCTCATAAGTGAATATTTAAAAAACCTCTCCTAATTCTTTATTTCAGAACAAAGCACACGAGCTTGATTTTCACTGGAACACCCTCCTCGATCAGACTATGGAGTATTTTATTCCTTTCTGGCATAAGGCTGTGAGGACAAAAGGGAAGAAATGAACCAGGTTCAGAGTATGCTAAGCAGTGGAAAGGAAGGAGGGAGGGGAGTGTATGTTTTGGGAAAGGAATAAAAGAATTATTTCAATAGTTGCTAATGAGGTTTCTGGCTAAAAATAATACTTGTAAGAATTAAAGTATGTTTTGTTTTGTTTGAATGCTGCTGATTTCTGTCCTCCTGTGACAAAAGCTGCGGGAAGAGACTGATTTGGATCTTTGCTAAGACTTCACCTGCCTTGGCTAGATATGGTGAGGCGACCTGGAGCTCCCTACAGACAGAGTGTCTGGTCTAAAACACTTCACAAACGCTAACAAGCACACGCTCCTGGAGGCAGCTCGTCCCCTACAAACACAAGTCCTCCAAACAGGCAAAGAGTGAAGCAGTCTGAAAACTCCACTTAGACTCACCGCTTTTTGGTTTTTTGCACTGCAGCATTGTAGAGAAACGACAATCCAGTGTTAGACAAGTGTCAATGAGAGAAATAATGAAATTGGAAAGAGAGAAAGGTAAACTGTTTACCAAATTGGTTAATACCTGGGATCTTTCCTCAAGAGTAAACACTTTTTTTTAGACTGTATCCTCTGGGGCATTATCAGCTGCTGCTGCAGTATCGGAGGGCTGTGCAACGATCAGGAGTTCAGCCTCAAAATACATTTTTCATCCTTAGGCTTTAAGTAGGTGCCATTTGTATGGCACAGAATGAGGCTCAGCTTCACTGCGAGGAGATCAGCACTGGGGAAGAGGTTGTGGCAGCAGAGACCAAAGATACCACGAGATGCAGAACTGAGAATATTTGGGGCTAGGAAGATTTGTACATACCATGGGCTGGGGGGAAGGAGAGGTGGAAGTTGCAGAGAGAAACTCCTGATAGACCACATGCAGGGCAACATGGGGAGTAAGTAGGAGGCAGCAGGAGTGAGTAAGAGGAAGCCTATCTGATGGGTGCAGCTCAAGGCTGCATTTCAGCCACAGCCATAGTAAGGAAAATTCCCATGGTGGTAGTGTGTTCTTAACTCCTGAAAGGACCTGACTACATCAAAACTTGTACCTCTGGGAAATATTTTAAGCAGTATCTAAATTTTAAATAGGAACCTTGGGTCAGGGAGGGGCTGCAGTATAGTTAAAATTGCCAATTAATTGAGCACCATGCTCAAATTTCTACCACTTGATCCTTTGCATTAAGTGTAGGTCAAATCACGCTGTTCTTTCCTACTTTTTAGGTTTCCAGTAAACGAAATAATAATTATGGCCCCAGCTTTGACATCTAACGGCGAATGTTATCATTAATTTGCTTCTAATATTTCAGTTGCTTTGTTCAGTGAAAGAGTTTGTGATTGACAAATATGCAGTCCTGTTATTAGCCTGGCTCTCCTTCGCACGTAGCACCCAACCAAAACAAGACTTGAAAAACGAAGCAGAGAGAAACATAAAAAATAAAAAGGGGCAAAGGAAACGAAAAGCAGAAGCAGGAGGAAGCATGCAGAAATAATCAGGTGAAGTCCAGCTCTGCAGGCAAAGCGAGCTTCTTTTCTTCCTCTCGGGAATCCACATAAACATCAACCATTTCATCCACTCCCCTTAGCTCTTCAGAGGGACAGAAGTGGACTTTTGATAAGGCCACAGGTTCACGTGACATCTGTCTTTTATTTGTTAGTGAGGGCAGACACTTTCACAGGAATAAAGTTCTGTAGTTTACCAAAAGGCAAGAATGAAATATGCTGTCTTCACTAAAACATTCAGTATCGCCTTTCACCAGTTTCACTAAACCTCTCACAAGGTTTAGAGGCACCTGAAGTGAATGTTTTACAGCCCTGAGTACCTGTAAAGCTGTACAAACCGTCATCTAGAACTGTCTGGGAATGGAAGGTTGGAAAAAGGGGGGGGGAAAAATGTAAGTTTGTTGAGAGCTGTGCATATGCAGATAAGAATGGAAAAGAAGGAAAAGGAAAATAGCTACCTACACAAATATTAAATTTTAAATTGGTATGGTAATATCCTGGAGTTGTGGGAATTTTTGAGCTGGCTGCAGCAGGGTGGAATATGTGTATCCGAAAAGGTCACATTTCCCAGTTGTGCTGGGGAAAAATATTCACAAATATCCGTGTTACGTTACAGGCATTTCAGTGTTTCGAGAGCGTGCAACAAATGCATGCTCAGAAACGCCAGCGTATGCTCAGAAATGTTTTTGTGACATACTAGGATTAGGAATAGCGTATCGGGAGGCTGTGACTGCAAGAGACAATTGTGCACCGAAAAATGCAGGTGCCCCAGGTTTTGTGTGCCTTCAGCAGCATGCTGAGTGGGAGTGCATTTCTGCTAACAAACCCGTTACAGCCTCCCCTGAGAACTGAATCCTAAATGTGTTTCTGTTTCTGCTCTTTTCCTCCCACCGCCCTCTCTGAGCGGTTAAAGGATTCAATTCATTCATCCTCTCCCTTTGTCTCCCAATCCACATCCTTCCCAGTGAGCAATTACTATTCGTTACTATATAATTTTTTGTCACACAGATTGTTATTCTAATTGCAGTCCTTTCCTGGGAGGCTCAGGTGTAAGAATCGGTTTGTTTGCTGGAGTTATCCTCGGGTGATTGTTTCAGTGCGATGTATTTATAAGGCTTTTTGAAGCTGCACCGAAGGGAAATGAAAACTCCCCAAACCTGAGCCAAATGACATTATCTTCTTTCAGTGGGCTGAAGAAGGCAGGTTAGTCTTAATTATTTATGACTGACTGTGTAGAATACCTCTCTGGTGATTATCCACGTCTCATTTCCACAGGCATCCAGCGACGGGCAGTATCATGTGGAGTCTCATTTACAGTTACGTGGCACTGTGTCCACTTACACCACGTTCCGTGGCAAAGACCCTTACTGGAGTGAACGCCTCCACAGCACCGGGCGAGCACACAGCAGACCTGATGAAGGAGCGTGCCTTCCGACGTCAAACAGGCTGAGGTTTCCTGCGGGCGGGGTGATCCCTCTCTCACCCACTTTTTCTTGTGCTGTTGCGTTGCAGCAATATTCAGGACAGCTGATATGCCAAGTGTCTGCTTTAGACTGGCTCTGGGGAAGGATTTCTGTGCAGAAGGGGCTGTTGGGCGTTGGAATGGGCTGCCCAGGGCAGGGGGGAGTCCCCGGGATCCCTGGAGGGGTTGAAGAGTCGGGCTGAGCCAGCGCTGAGGGATCTGGGGGAGTTGGGAACGGTCAGGGGGAGGGTCATGGTTGCGCTGGAGGAGCTTCAGGGGCTTTTCCAACCCGGATGGTTCTGTGAAAACTCGCTGCAGCCCCTGGAAAACCCCCAGACTGAAACCACTTTGCCTTCCCTTTCATTGTTTACACTTTTGGATGCTGCACAGTGAAAGGCAACTGACTTTTGTAGAAGTGGAAAGGGCCATATGAAAAAACTATTAATTGGTGAAACACATAGAGCAACATGACCCACCACGGAACCAAAAATGCACGTGCCTCTTGTGACCCAGATCAGAGGTGCCACGAGCGGGCGCAGAACAAGCGCAGGGCTTGTGGCAGGGCAGACCCAGCCGCAGTGATAGTCCCCGTGGCAGCACAGTGCAGAGCGCTGGTCTTAGCTCTTCATCCATTGGTTTTAAAGAACTGAAACAGGTGCAGCTCAGAAGACAGTAAAGTCTTCAGTGAATTCAGTGGGAAAAAGCGGGGATCTTCCAGGGGTGACTGAGAGCCCAAGAATTCAGATCTTGACCACCACTCCCAAGTAAACAGTACTATGGTGCTGAAAAGGTGGTTCCTTAGCATATGCCAAGCTCTGACCTTTGCCCCTATTTTGCATCCAGCCTCCAGGCTAGAGTTCTTCACAGAGCCAGTTTGGCTGTCAGTAAAATGAGATAAATGCTATCAGTGCATTTTCCATCTACCCTCTGACTGGGAAATGCTTGAATCATGCCCCATGTGATGAAGCCTACGAACGTTCAGTTTTATTGATCACTTTGATTTTGGCATCATGCACAGCCTGTGTAACCTTCCAGTAATCTGTGGAAACCCACCCGGGTCTGCAGGCCACTGAAACAGGGCTGTCAGGTTACTGAAATTGTTTCAAGTCTTTTGTTAACCTCAGGTCACAAGCCGAACTTATAGAAAGGGTTTCAGATCTGCAGAGTTTGTAATGGCACTACCGGACATAAGCAGGTCCTGCGGTCCTACAGACAACAGGGAGTGGGCATTTCAAAAAGCAAAGTATTTTTCAGGTAGATTTCTCTAATGGATGATTTTGGGTAACTTACATATTTAGTCCTTCCAGATGCTTGTCAAAATGAAACTAAGGCATCTGAAATATCTTGCTCATGGTCCTCTGGTATATAAGCTTATTCTGGTAAAAATAAGGTTAAACTGATATAAACTGAACATAGAGCTTTGAGACAGAGGAATTACAAATATAAGAGGGTCTTATGCCTTCAGAAAGCTTCCTGGCATGCTGGAAGGGCACTCCTGTACTAGTATAACATCCAGATGCTTCATAAATGCACCGTGGAAAATACCACTATAAATTATTAAATGTTTGAACTTACCTGATAAAGATTTCTTTTCAACTTTTTTTAAGACTACAAAGCTCTGGTAGTTCCTTCTCTGTTTTGGGGGAGTTCTGTTGAATTTCCTATGCAGAACCAGCACAGCTGTAGGAGTTTTGAAGGAAGCAGAGACAGGCTGGCAGGGATGAATTAGCACAGCTGCCATCTACGACACGATCTGGTTCACATGACTGTCAGAAAAGAACAGTTTGGGTTTGTTAACATATTACGTGAACAAGTGACTAAAAAAGCACAGTGATGTTTAAACAGTGAACAGTTTCCTAGCTTCTTTTATAAGCTATTCGTTATTTTCATTATTGCTTTTGTGTTCTTGCTCTGTGTTAACTTGCTTGATTCCACCTTAATGGTTTGTTTTCATCTAGGCTTCAACAACTCTGCTGGATGCTACTCTTCTGTTTAGAAATGGGATTCCATACTACATCAGCCCTGTGATCCTGCTGCTCTTGTGCTACTTGTGAGTGGAGACACAAACACGCTTTCAATCCAGCATTTTATTTACAAGAAAATTGGGCCAAATTCCTCTGCTGTGAACTGAAAATTCCCTCTAAACTGTTTGGGGAAAAAAGAGTGGAAAAAAGGCTCCATATTTTTACATTGTTGTACCTTTTGCTCACAGTTTTGGAAAAAAACCAATCCCTGGGCCATGAAATCAAAGCAAGGGGAAAAAAAAGAAGCCACTCCAGCTTTCCAGCAACGAGAAATCTCCATCCTGACCAGCAGGCAGCACACTGTATGCACAGATGGATGGCGGCATGGCCCAGTAGCATGGTCCTTTGCAAAGCAAAAACTCTGCCAACTCCTGGGCCAAAAATCCCCCACAGGGTACCCGATGAGGCAAGTTTCCAATGGCAAGCAACAAGAACGCAGGCAACAAAGACCTTGGCAGGGCCGGGCACTCGCCGCTCCTGGTGGCTCTTCCAGGGCTGCTCAGGGGGCCAGTCTGGTGCCAGCAGAGGCAACTGGTGCCACACAGATCTGTGCTGGCAGGCTCAGAGTGCTCACCCAGGCCGTGCAGACAGGAGCCTGCCTCCAGGTCACAGAACAGCAGTGGCACTTAGTGGCAGTGATGTTGAGCCCTGCTTTTCCCCCCAGCCCTGAGAAGTGAGGAGCTGAGGGGGGTATCCCTGCGGCTGCTGCTCACAGCTCTGCCTGCTCCAGAGGTCAGACAGGAGCATTTTCATGAGGGGTGCTGTGGAGCGAGGCAGCCCAAACCCCAATACTCCCTTCCAGTATCCACAGAGGGACCACGGCTGGCCACAGGGAAGCAGAACCACTTTAAGAAAGAAGGTAACTGCAGCACCAGGTCTCAGTGTCATTTAGATTATCCACATCCAGTGTATACGTGTCACATGTCTTCTAGTTTGTGTAAGAGCTCAGCAGAGAGAGAATCAGAATTTAGCCAAATACTTTTGCTTTATCTTATTACCTGGCATGAACCCTCTGGTATTAGTAATGCAGCAGAAACAACGCCAATGTCAACAAACCAGGGAAGGGTTTGAATGACCCTCGCTCTAGGGCTGTGCATGTAATAAACTCCTGGAAACAAGAACCCAATTCCTCCATTATGATTTACAAAAGCACCAGAAGCACACAAACCGAATCCTAATCTGCTGAGGTAGTGTTTAAACATAGGATTTTGTCTGTGGTGGCAGAGCTCTTGTCACCCAAGTCTGGAAACTCAGCTGTCCCCAGAAAGTGTAAGCAACATACCGCTGTACTGCAATGCTCCCTTGAAGCAGGCTCACAGGCAGTGTTGGGTTTTGCCCGCTCTCCTAGAAATTCCTCTCACCCTTCCCTGTGCAGTCTCTTCCAGAAAAGTGCTACTTTGGCCTACGAAGTTTGAGACAACAAAACCAATGTGGATGCCCATCAGGGAAGGCCAGGCAGACCCCCACCCGGGCTGGCATACCCCACCTCATGACTAGCAGTTCCCAGCCAGTGCTGCTGCACCAGGGGACGAGAGCATGAGCCCCAGCTGTGCCTTGTGCTGGCTGCCCCCTCTCTCCCCTGGGCACAGCTGGGGGTCATTGCTGCCTCACCAGCTCGTCACAGGCACCTGAGGGAGGTTTGGTGGCTGGGGCTGCTCCTGGAGGTTATTTCACCAGCGCTCGAGGAGCAGGAAGGGTTTGGGTAGTAAGGTGAGGGACCTCACCTGCCTGTAAGAGGACTCAGCCTTCCAGTAGGCTGCGGGGACCCTGGGCAAAATGAAGCTCCCTAGCAAGAGATGTGTCCACATCCAGGCTTCTTTTGCTGTTTTTTTTTCCAGGTAAGAGGAAAAACTTGGGGGGGGGGGGGGGGGGGGGGTGTGACTGAACAAGGTGGTGAAATCAGGTGGTGGAGACACCTGAAGACAGTGTTGGCACCTCTTTGCTGTGGCTGATGCTTGAGCGTGGCCTGTTTAAGCGTGTGCTGTGCTGCTTCTGCATTGTTTTGAACACAGTTGGGTTTGCTTTGCACTTTGGGCTGGCTTGTCTACTCTGGGCATCCCAGCCTCCTTTACAAGATTTCTAGGCAGCAGCTGGAGTTGCTGCTGACCAAGAGTTTGGGGAGAAAGGGGTGGAAGGTGCCTAAAATGCATGACCCTAACCCCATCCCCTGGCAGATGGGGCCTGGTGCAGGTGTTGAGTGTCCACTGCAGGGTCTCTGGGGCTGCAGAGATGTCTGCTCCCCCTGAAAGAGCCCTGGGGCTGGGGCCATCCCCATGCCTCACAGCAGCTGCTGCTGCATCACCTCTGCCTTCAGTCGGGAGGATAGTCCACAGTGAAACATCACAACGTTGCAGCTGGAGGGGAGGAGACTGTGTGGTGGAAAGAAAAGCACTGGGGAGAGGGGGTATAATGTAGTGGGAAAGCTTTTGGTGGTAGTCTGTAACGTGAATATATTTGTTCGTGTTGATGTTGCTGCTAAAATGGAGCCCTCCAAAGTATCTCAGCTGACATAACAGTCTTTGTGTAATTGTGAGGCATTGCTCTCGCATTTCTCTCATGTCTTCATTCTCTACTGCTTAACCTCTTCACCCTCGCCCTCATCCTCGCCTTCTTCAGGCTCATCTCCTGCTGCGTTGCTGCTAGAAATCACTCTGCTCTCACTCTGTCAGCTACTTACTTATTTCTAAATCACTTCCTTTATTTTACTTCTCAGATTCCTCTACTTGTACAGTAATATCTCTGTCTGCGTGTGCTCTTTGGTTACATTTTCCCTCCTGCTGGGTCTTTGACATTATTTCTGTCAGAGGCTCAGGGATTATTTTATAACCCATTCTGTGTTATCTTCTGTAACGGATTTTGCATGGTCCTGTTGTATACATGTCATCTTTGCTGCCCTTCTCTGTCACATTTTGCAGTCTTGATAAGGTTTTCAAAGAACAGCCCTCGATTTGAAGAAAACTTTCACATAAGCCTTCTCTTTGAAACTGTTTTATATGAGATTGTTTCACAGATTCTGTTAAAGAGGTATTTAAGTGTTTAGTTCTTGCTGACCTGCAGCCCAGCACAGAGGCTGCTCCTAGCTCCCATTTTCTTAGTGGCTGTTCTGCATTGCCAGTCTTGTGCCAAGAGCATGGGTGGTGAGGACACCAGAAGTGGTAGGAGAGATGAGGTTTGGTGACGTGGCACGGTACTGAAAGTGCTTTGCTGCTTGTGTTGTCAGATTTAGGAGGCTCGCATCTGTGCTGTGTCCTCTATTAGAAAATTAAAGAAAAATGCTGCATCACCTGCCAAGCCTTCCTCTAGAGTTATTTTCTCTGCCCAGTGTGATGGAGCCCATGTGTCCTGTTAGTGCCCGGCTGTGGGAGACGTTTTGGCACAAGCTGGGAGAAGAGAGGGAGACTTCCCAGAGCAGGGACTCAGACACCTCAGGGAGCACACAGGGTTGAGGTGAGGCATGGGAAGTTGCTAACTCCCTCAGCTGAGGGCTGGTTTGAAGGAGTGCCTGATGAGCTGCTGAGGTGAGGGATGCCCAGCTGGCCATTAGTTTTTTTCATTCCTACCTTAGTTGCAGAGGAGAAGGCTCAGAAAGAGAGCCGAGTTCTCTGTCACTCAAAGGTGGGGCACGACAGGAGTGTAGCAGCAGAAAATTGCAGGTATACATGTCGTGAACTGATCTTCAAACACTGGAACTGGCCCTCTATTCCCTTTTCTGAGTGGTGTCTGGACAAGCAGTGCTTTGGCATCACGTGGAGCCAGAGCTCCAGTTGGAGTCTGCTTGTGTTAAACAACGGGAAAACCTTCAGCAAGAGGCAGTCTCTGCCCTCAGAACTTGAGGTCTGGGTCACAGAATTCTGGAATCATCCAGGTTGGAAAAGCCCTGGAGGCTCCTCCAGCCCAACCCTGACCCTCCCCCTGACCGTTCCCAACTCCCCCAGATCCCTCAGCGCTGGCTCAGCCCGACTCTTCAACCCCTCCAGGGATCCCGGGGACTCCCCGCTGCCCTGGGCAGCCCATTCCAACGCCCAACAGCCCCTTCTGCACAGAAATCCTTCCTCAGAGCCAGCCTGACCCTGCCCTGGGCAGCTTGAGGCCATTCCCTCGGGGCCTGGCGCTGGGGCCTTGGCTCCAGAGACTCACCCCCCTCTCTGCCCCCTCCTGGCAGGGAGTTGCAGAGGGCCAGGAGGTCTGTGTTTGGATGCCCTTGAGGAGGCAAAACTTTAGAGAGGGCTATTTTCAACCTTTTCGAGGGTGCCTGTGTATGGCTTTGAATATATGAAAGTACAGGACGGCTGGGTGTGGGATTCCATGCAGGTTTGTGCAGGATAGGGCCTGAAACACAGCTGTCCCCTGAGCCCAGAGCTTCCCACCCGTGGGGGATGTACCCCGGGCTGCCCTCCGGGCCAAATGCATGGCCCGGCCCTGTTCTCCCGGCCTGGGTGTCAGAGGGTTTGGGGCAGGAAGGGAGGCTGGCGGGGCGGGGAAGGAAGCGGAGAAATGAGAGGCACGAAAGCTGCACCGAGAGTCTTTTATCAGGTACATCTTCGTTTTTCAAGTGCCTATCATATCACGCAAACTGCTCTTGAAGAGCCCTCCATTTACCCTCTCCCCTAATTAAATGTGCACTTCATTAATGTAAATTGGGGGTTTAATGCTCTTGTTGAAATTCTGAAGAAAGTGCTATGGCCTTGCGAAATGCTTAAGCATCATTGCAAATTAGATTAGGGACCAAGAAAGGCAGTAAAATTAGAATGATAATGGTTGATGTGGCTTCCTGACAGGCGTGACTATTCAGGGATCAATGGGATGGAGAACAGTTTCCCCCAGCCTAAAGCGAAAGGCAGGGACAGACGTCAGCCTACAGATGTGGCTTTTGGAAGCTCTTTCAATTAGTTTAATTTGGTAAATGGTGGGGATTTAGAGGCTCTTAGCCAGTCATACAAGACAAGAATACATTGAAATGTTTTTCGCTTTTTAACATAAAATAGGATTGGCCACATTTGCATTTCTTAACGCCGAGGTGGGGAGGCAGAGGGGGAGGAGAGGGGTTGGGGGGGTGCCTGTGTGTTTAACCAACTTGGGGCGTTACAATGGAGATGCTGGCGCTGGAGCCGGCCCGGCCGCAGCCCCGAGCGCTGCCCTGTGCGGGCTCCCGCCGAAACACACCTTGGGAAGCGCTTGGGGGGAGCAACACGGCTCCTTAAACGGGGCGGGGGCGCGATGGGGGCCTGCCGCGGGGTCCGCCGAACGCTACCCGTGACCCCCGTCCCTCTCGCGGGGGTCTGAATGCAGGCTGCGTGTGGGCGCCGCTGCCCTCCGCAAGAGTTCGTCACGGGAGCTCCGCGAGGGCGGTGACGGGCTCTGCGCTGGCGCTGCTTGGCGCCTCTGCCAGAGCCGGGAGCTGCAGCTTGGTTTTAATCCCCTTGCCGGATAGGTAATTGTAGTTAATGATGTGGAAACAAGTTCGACAGATAGCGAGTGGCTCTGAGACTTGGCTGAGTTTGTGGGAGGAAGAGGTTAAGAGGAGGGTACTCCTGACTGAGGATTTCTTTACTATAAATGTGCAAATAAAAGAAGCGAGACATAAGCTTTTATGGAAAGCTGATGCCTCAGAGGCAAATCAAATCGCGCCAAGATGCGCAGTGGTGTCTGGGGTGTCTGCGAGCGTGCTAACGGCCCTCTTGAAGTAAGGAGATCCTAACCCAGAGCTGAGCTTTCTCACTGGGAGGCTGGCCAGTTAGCTTGTCTCAAGTAATATTCCCTAATCCTCTCTCGACAGAAAATAATTCGCGTGCCATGAGTTGAGCCTCTGCTCAAAGGAGGGAGCTGTCTGGGAGGTTGGGCAGTTCTCGGGTAGGGTCAGCCTTGTGCAGGCCACAGCAGCAGCAAGAGGAGGAGGAGAGCAGCAGCCGAAATGGCTTGGCTTCCACTGTGGCTTCAGGCACTTGCTCAGCCTCAGGAGAGCATCCCTGTGCAGCCTCAGCAGTGCCTACATTTTTGGATGTCGGCTGCACCCTTGCTGACAGACCCATACCCCTTTTCAGATACTAATGCAGAAATGCAATACCGGGTGGCAAGGCCTCTGGCTGTCAGAACAGCCAAGTGCCAGGTTAAAGTGTGACACGTTTGGTGATTCTCTCTGCTGTGACTCCAAATACTGTGTAAGGCTTAGCTTTGCTCAGTGCTGGGCAGCTTCCCTTAAGTAGTTTGCTAAAAGGCTGGCTTTCTCTTGCTGGGCATTAAAAAAAAACAATTCCAGCCGGCTGTCCTAGAGAGATCTGGGTGAGGCCTGGGGCTCAAGCAACCAATTTTCTACAGCTCGGGATCTAGATGCCCTGTCAGCAGCAGAAGGGAAGCTCCTGCGGAGCCTGGCAGGCCAGCGCCTCACACAAGCTATTGCTACTGGTCTTTCAATTTCATTAGCACTAAATTCACCTTTACAAAAATTTAATTTTTAAAAACTGCTCGACTTGGCAAGGGCACCAGCTGAAAGATCAAGTTACTGTTTGTAAATGCCAGACATGAATTAATTTAGCAGTGCACTCGTCCTGACTTTATGAAAACATATCCCGATATTGACTTTTTCTTTCTTAAGTAAAACCTCTTTTTCTCTGACGGGTGAGGCCTCTGTCTGGTACCGTGAGCTAGGACTGAGTTGCTCTGAGGCCTTTTCAGTGTGCGGATCCTTTGGAAATGTGGACACGAAGTTGCTAGGTCTCTGCTGCCGCCTGGAGAGTTAGGTGAGCAAATTTAATAGCCGATTTGGGGAGCTGGGTATTTCCAATACACTTAGGGCAAGCCTGCAAAAGCGAGAACTCTTCAATAGGAAGAGGGTAACATCATCAGCTTTGAAAGAAACCTGGGAATTAGGTCTGGCTGCCAGTTAGCCCAAAACATTCTGCTGCGGAAGAGGGGAATGGACAGTTGTGCCTTGTTAACCTTAAAGGGAGGGGGTGTTAAGAAGAGGTATGTCATTCTTTTTAAAAAAGGCAGACAAACTCCTTGCAAGTCAGAAGTGGGAAGTATCTGTGTACCAGTTCATGTCCTGAAACCCACAGCTCCAGAGCCTGAAAGAAGCCAAACAAGCACAAAATAGGTGAAGGTAAAAGAGCCACCAGCAGGCAGAGCAGATGGAAGAATAAGAGGGAAGGGGCTAGTTAACTTCTTTAGGCAGTTGTGAGTAATTTGCTGTTGTAGGTCTGGCTGTGCCCCCGCGGACGGACGGCTCTGGGAAGCAGAGGGCTTCCCTGCTGTAAGGGCATGATTAGGTGTGGCCCTCTGGATCACTCTCACTTATTCAGCTGTTAAAGCAGCTTAAATCCTTATAAGAACATTAACATTTGGGTGCCAATACCAGCTTGACCTTTATTCATAAAGTGCAAAGAGTTGGAAGTAGAACAGATTGGTTGCCAGCGATTGCCTTTTATGTGCAGTTTAGAGGCTTTGATTTCTCTCCCCTTTCTTCCTTTAATCTGACATCGCTGGCTTGAATATGTTTGTGCTCTAAGTAAACAGGGCCAGTGCAGGCCTCCCTTTTTGAAGAACTCTGTGTGTGTGAGAATGAGGTGGGGGGTGAGGTGACCTTAAAAAAAAAAAAAAAAAAAAAGAAAAAAGTTTGCCTTTGGAATTAGAGGGCTTAAGAATAGGTGGAGGACACCAGGGCTGAATGGAGCTGTGTGCGGATCTCCAGGCTGGGCTCCGCATCACTCCTTAGGAGCCCCAGCTATTGATTCCAGATAGCCGTGTACACGGGGAATGAGAATGTAAGGATTTATATTAACTCTCCTGGACTTTTGACTTCATGACACACACAAGAGAGAACCTCAGAGGGAAGCACAACAAAGGTGAAGTGTCTGAAATAGTCGCACTGCCTTGTCTGGCAGCCATCTGGGAGCCCCTTGTGTTCTTGTGTTAACCCTGAGGTAGAAGAGGTGCCCAAGGCTGGGTACGGTTTATCTGACTTCTGGTGGCATATTTACTCTGGTGATCTGCAATTTTCTGTTCTTCACCTGTTCTGCAAAGTGATAAAGTCAAACCATGGCCGAGCCTGTTCCAGGAGCATGTAGGGGAACCTGAGATGAGGAGGGTGATTATAGAGGAGTATATAGGCAGAATAGAGGGAAATTATGTCCAATGCCTCAACTCAACCAGCAGCATTACTGGCTGACCCTGTCAAAGCCATCATATCCTTGGGGCACCCTGGTCCTCATCTCGGAGTGGTATCAGCTTCCTAAAATAGCTTTGGTAAAGGTAGAGCTCAGTGCCTACAGGTTTCAGTGTTATTTGAGCACTTGGCGCCACCTTTGACACCCCTTTTAAGCCTTTAATACTGATTAAAACAGCTTTTTGATGTTTTTGTTTATAGGACACGGGTCCTCCATGGGTCCTGCAGACCTTTGTCACAGTGTGCTTGGTCAGGACAGCAGTTTTCCAGCCACTCTGTTTATGCATAATAAATGGTATAGCCTACATATATAGGCTATATATAGAACTGCATAAAAACCCAAACATGCTGGCCATTAAAGGTCATCCAGCTATGTCTGCAGTGACCCTGATAACTTGTCTTTGATGGAAACATCTTCTAAATCCAGGTTGTCCTTCCATCTTGATGTGAAAGCATCAAGAGCTGGAGCCTGCCTTGGCTTACTGCTTCGACTGATGCGGCAGCAAAGCAATCTCTGCTGTTCTGCTTCCATCAGCAATGGGCTTAATCTTGATTTCTCCAGATATTTGTGTGTCTTCGTTACTGTGTAACTGTCATCAGACTTTATTCCTAACTTAAGACAGGAGTCCTGCCCAGTCCCCTTTGTCCTGCATATCAGCCTACCCCAAGTCTGCTTGCCTTTTGCAGGATTTTAACCAAACCACTGCCCAAAGCATTCATTTCACTGAAAGTGCTTTTTTGTGCTGACAAAATATATCTGTATAGCAGGGGGAAGGCTTGAATGAACATTTCAAGTCTTACTGTCACAAGCCATTAGCTGAATTGCTTAAAGAAATCCCCTGACAAGTGTAATTGCTGGTTTTGTGTTACAGAGCTTCACGATATTGCCCACAAGAAGAAATTCTTTTACAAAAGCCCCTTCTGTTTAATAAAGTAATTTGTTCCAGTAACAGTGATAATAAAATTGCTGAAATGAAACAGGATTGTTCAATGAGGACCTGAATCCAATTTGCTGTACTAGTACGATTACACTTTTATCTCGGTGTTTACTCATTTGTAGAATTGCTACCAGACTTTTTAGACACAATTAATAGGATTAATGGTTCCCCGGACAGGCAAGACAGCATCCAGGAGCATAGCACCTTATTCTGTGTGTCAGTGACACGTCAGCCTTACGTGGGGTGTTGCCTTAGGGTGCAGTACAGCCTAACAGGCTGTTTTCCTCTCTGCTCTTTGCACCAGGTGGGGGATCTCACGATATTTTGTTTGGCCCAAAGCAAGGTGAACTACTACATCTGTACTGCTGTAAGATCAGAAGAGTTGCTTCTGGTTTGCTATGAAGAGCAGGAGTTTACCTGTTTCCTGTGGTGTGTGGGGCTGGGGGGGAGAACCCCTATCCTTTGAGCTGAAAACAGCTATGAAACAACTGTTTATTCATGCTTTTTTTTCTCTTCGCACCTCTGGGAATTACTTCTGCAAGATTCGTGAGCCACAGAAAAGCATAATCTTTGCTTCACGGTGACTGAGGGAGCACCCATACAGACAGATCTATACTAAGATTTCTCTGTTGGAAATCCATGGAGAGGAAGCTGGAGAAGTGCCATGGTGTGCTGATGTGACCCAGGACTTACTGCGCTGAGCCCCGTGCTGCAGGTTCTCTCTGACTTGAGCTAAGAGAGATCAGATCTCCCCGATTCAAAGCTTGCAGGCTATTTAGCTTCACAGCTCACAACACAAAATAACATGTGCCAGCTCCTGTTCCTCTGTTTTCTGGCACTCTTTACAATTCCAGAGCTACAGAGCTGATACTTGAGCTTCTAAAACTGGCAGTATTTGGGGCTTGTGTAGAGAAAGCGAGCATATAGAGCAGGTAAGCAGAGAACTGGTAGTTTACTTGCTCCTTAAAGCTTGCCACAAGATGACGTTAGGTGCAAGACTCAGATGCTCCACCATCCGCTTCAATTCGAGCACAAACTTATTTAGCTCCTAATGAGGGAACACAGGCACGCTGCGTGTGGTTATTAATACTCGCTCGCGTCCTGGTGGCACCAGTGCCCTGCTCCTGCTGCCCACACACAGCCAGAGCGAGCGCTGCTCCAGAGGGCTGAGCATGTAAGCAAAAGCACACACAGCCTCAGGATCTGCAATCCTGGAGACAACCCGAGAGCCCCTCTGACATAGTAACTCAGAGATATAAACAGAGTTCACTGAAAGCTTGGCGGATTAACTCGCGAGGTTTAATTAAATGCCTGGATTGGGAGAAAAAGCAGCTTCCTTTTGGGCACCCCAGTCAGGGCAGGATTTTTCAAGGGCCAGCAGGCAGCTCTGGGGCTGTGAAGCTGGTTCCTGGTACTCGGAGTTCACAGCTGATAGTAGCTGGGCGAGTTTGATGTGTATGTTGGGCTTTTCAGAAGATAGGTGTACCTTGCTGTAGTTAGATGCTTCTGCATTTAGTAAGGGAGCTGGACCTCAGAGTCAAACACTGGCATGCATTTTATGCTGATTAAAAAAAATGTGGTTATAATTAGGCAATTTCTAAAAGATTCATAACACAGAAGCAAAAAAAGTAGAAATGGTTTGATGGTGCAGTGGTAGGAAATACTGGGAAAGCAGGGAAATCATTTACATGGTGCCTATTTTATTGCAGGTTTAATTAGATGAACTTTTAGAGTCTAAGCTGCTGACATTTATACTTGATGGAGATTTGAGGCCCTTTAAAACCAGTAGGAGCCTATAGCTACAGGGGCTGCCTGGAACGCCTGCTGATGCCGGGCTCATGTTACAAGGGTGTGCTGCAGGAGAAAGATGTTTGTTTCAAGGGTGAGTTAAAAGATCAGAAGTAATATTAACCAAATGAGGCTGGGAAAAATTCAGTGAGTCATTAGAGGACAAACAGAGGATAAAAGAAGGGAGGGAAGGAAACAGAAAATCATTCTTTCCATTTCAGCTCGCAAGTATTGCATTCTCAAAGACATTCCCTTCTTCCCTTCCAGCTGCAGGTTGACCACTCTGGCTCTACTGATATAAACAGACTTTTAGCATTTGGTCAACCAGTAAAATATAAATGTTTTACTTGCATGAAAACTAAAAAAAGAAATAGCCACTCTGAGTTGGTTAACATAATATGCTGCAACAGGCAAAAAGTAACGTGTGCTGGTAAACAAAATATTAAGATCTAATGATTTCCTCCATACATATTCCTTTTAAATACAAGAGGAGAAAATTCAGAGGCTTGTGAATGTAAGTGTGCCTGGAGGTGTAAGATGCTTATGTCCTGTTCACTAATTGTTCTTTTTAAGGTAGAGAGTATATGCAGGAGGAAGAGTAGGACTATATTTAATACACAGAACTGTAGCTCAGAATATCTGTATTAAGTTTTCACATCTCTTGCGTTCCTGTGTGACACTGGGTGATCATTTCTCTGTGCAAAAATGAAAATCCTTGAATGCCAGCTGGGTTTTCTCTGTCTTGCACGGCCCTCGCTCTGTCTCCTGTGGGGTCTGTGTGTGTTACCCGTGCTGCGTGCTCTGACTTCGGTGGTGAAGCCCCAGGGAATGGGGAGGATTATCCTGCCAGTAACAGTAACCCAGCTTCCAACCTGCCCATCGTGGCCCTGGGCTGGGGGCTGAGCGAGTCAGCTGCCAGAGTAGCACTGGTATTTCTTGGGGTAGATGAGGAACGTTGGTCCGAAGGTTTCGGTGGCAGGTAGAAGAGCTGGCTGTGGTGTTGTCTGACCTGTGGGTGGGCTATCTGGAGCAGAAGCGACGAGTTTACTTGCTGCTCCTGTTGTGTTGTATTTCTGGTGGCGTTCTGAGCTGCCTTGTGGCAGGGGATCACTCTCTGCTGGAGGGGGCGACTGTGCCTGCCCGGACAGGGAGCCTGAGGTGGGGGGAGTCTGTAGGTGACTGGAGTAAGATCTGCTCCGTTCCCACAGGGTTGTCCCTTCCACAGTCAGAAAATGTGCTGCGTTATGCCGGGGGCAGTCCTGGGACTGCTTGGAGATGTTTGTCGGCTGCCAGATTTCAATGTGTTGATGCTCTGACCATTTGGCAGCAGTTATCAAACACACACCACCCACTCCCTGCACACACACACACCCTGCTACCAAGGACCCTTTCAGCATCTTATGAAACCTGTCATGTGGGCACAAACATCTGTTTTTTCATCCTAAAACCTAAATCTGCTTTTTCCTCTTGTGGAGAAGCTGGGGAGGGTGAGCAGTGAAAGGGACTAATGGTGTCTTCTGCTCTTTGCCTCTTCCTGTAACCCAAGGATGCTCCTCTGATGCGTGGAACAGTTTTCCACTGCGGAGTGTAGGTACCGCTTCTGAACCCCCAGGGATTTCCAGTTTCCACAGCGTTATGCCACTCTGATCTTTACATGAGAGCCCTCTCTCTCCCCAGACAGTCCTTACCGTTTTGCAGAGACCTTTGGGAGCTGATTAAGTAAGCTGATAATAGAATAAATGATAAATGCTAGCCCAGTTCTCAGCTACCAGCCCTGACAGTCTTTGTTGGACTGCAGTCAGCTTATAAATCCCAAAGCAATAGATTATTCACCATAAACTGTAACATCTTCTGTACCTTGGCACTTTGCAAGGACTCTGACACAGCCTGTCTCAATCACTTTCAGTGTCCCGATCAAAGAAGGTTTCTAACTTATTGGAGCTAACTACCAATATTTTTTCCTTTAGTGCTCTAGCAGTGTCAGCTTTGAGTGTTGATACAATGCTGGTCTGTTTGCCAATGTGCTCATATATCATGCAGCTTTGCCATTGAAATAAGGCAAATTTAGTCCTGCTGACTGTTGAATTTTATGTATGGCCTAATCCAGAACCCACCAATGTTTTAAAAGAGAGAGAGTCAGGGGGAGGAGAGGTTTTGTGGACTTCTATGTCCTGTGAATTGAGCCATCGAAAAGGTCAGGCTTGTTAGTGATACTGCTGATAATTCTCTTGCAGTTCCCAGACCTCTGTGCCCTGCGCTGACAGCTCAAAACACCCCCAGAAAATCCAGCCATTTGTGGCAGCGGAGCCCAGCAGAGTGCAGGCTAGGCAAGGCAGCCTAACCTCCAGGAGGGCCACACAAGGCCTGGGGTTTAGACCAGGTTTTATTTCCATAGATATCGCCCTCGGCAGGAGCTTGTGCTCTTTTGTAGCTGACAGTGGGTACATAAGAGGTGCTGGCTGCCTCCTCAGCCACAGTGTGGATACCTTTATGCTTCAGGGAGCTTCCTACCCGTAGTTTCTCTACCTATAGAAGTATCTATGTGCTAAGTGTATATATATACATCTACATGCTAAGTATCCCTGAAGAGAGGGCAGTGGGATTGGTCCTGGTTACTGGATGAGGGTGCCAGGACTGAGAAAGAGCGGCACACTGAGAAGCTTCTGTAAGGGGATATCAGGCCCACTCTTGGGCACAGGGCACTAGGCTGGGCACTTGCTAACTGGTTTATTCTCTCCATGATCACAATAAAATAGCCTGATGCTATGCCGACTGTTGTTTGTATCAAGTGTCCAGAAGCTCTAACAGACACCAGGACTCTGCTGTGCTCACAGCTCTTGTTGAAATGTAGTAATACGGGTTTGGAGTGTTTTGAGGAAATTTATGCCCTTTCCAAATGAGATCAGATGACTGGTGAGATGAGAAACAGAGCTGAGGAGAATATGTCCCCTGTCAGGCAGTAGCTCAGTGGCAGAAATGTGTACAGCTATGGGCTCTCTTGATCCCAGCCCTGGTTTCTACACACCATGCCTCCTTCACAGTGAATGGGATAAACAGGTATAACACCCTTTTTCAGTGACATTTCTTCTTCACTGGTGTATTCACACCATCAAAATGACTTTGAGCTTAGAAAGAGATGGAAGCCAGAAGTGACTGGACCTTTGCCCATCAAATCAGGAAGGCTTTGCCTCTGTTGTTGAGCAAGCAAGCTCTGGTCTTACACGGAGCTTCAGCAAGCGTGTGTGCTCACCCTCGAGCCACATCTCAGCGTCAGGAGCCCCTCCTGCTGCTCCCAGACCGCGCCTCCTCCTTGCTGCCTGGCACAAAATCCTCTCTTGCCCTCATGCGCTTTGAAGAGCACAGCACAGTGGGGCACCCGCAGCCCAGGTATGGAGGAGGCGTTATCAGGCTGTAGTGCTGAGCTACGTTAGGGACCTGGAGCCTATTGACAATAACTAAGAGCATTTATCTTGAATATTTTGTTGCCTCACTTGTTTTTTTCCCCCTAAGCTGCTCCTTGGCCCCTTTAAGACCCCCCTCACCACACCGCTCTGGGTCCCTTTGGCCAGACGTGGCAGGAATGGATGGGCTGTGCGTGGCAGGATCAATTGTAAAAAGTGGAATTAGTCATTCTAAATCATGCAGCTGTGGTCGAAGGGAGCTCTTCTAAAAATCATTAAACAATCATGTATTCCTATTGATTTATTCAAAATACCTTGAGGGAAAGCAGATTAAACACAAGGTAAAAGTAAACTAATGCAGATTAAATGGATGAAGGATGGGCCGATAGTTCCCTAGGTAGTTTTTGTACTAATGAGAGGAAAATTATATGTACACTATTACCAGGATAAAAGGGTCTATTAGAGGTCTTTTGCTTGACATATTTATGTATTTCAAATACTAAGTAGCACAGTGAATTAGGTTTACTCTGGACATTTGTTATTTTTATTGCATCTCCAAGTGATAAACAGGGCTTTCTGTTGAGGGCAGCGTGCAGCTTTGCTCAGAAGGCACAACCCTATCTGCATAGCAAAATGCTGAGATGACGGTTACGCTTTGGATGCCATTTATTAGCAAGCCAAGTGCAGTTTTATGCCCACTTCTGAGAATCGCAGCCAGTGTTGGAAATGAGGGGCGCAGGTATAGGTCAGTATTTGTAGCCACCATCACCCCATCTTCTTTCTGCTCCATCTCCCCCTGCTACTCATCTCTGGAGGCATTCATCCAAAATGATGGATGCGACTGGGGTGATACTGTGCCATCTCCCCTCACCTGCCAGGCCTGGCAGCACTGCCCTGAATAGAGCTCACTGCAGGGAAGATGACATTGGTGAAATGCAGTGGAGTTGTCATCTCAGATGTGCTTGTTCTCACTGCTGCTAGTGCTCAAGATGGGCGGGTTCAGGCCTCGGAGACAGCTGTGTCAAGCACAGCTGGAAGCGGGGCGATCGTATGTGATGCAGTCAAATTCCAGCTTTAATTTAGGCAAGTATCCTCACTTTCGGTTTATGAAAGTGTCTGAACGTGTGGTAGAATCAACCACATGGGTAATTGGCAAGGGTATTAAATGCCAGGAGTCACTTTATAATTTTTCAGAAACTCTTAAGTTGGAAGTTGGAAGTGCTGCTTCCTCCTGCAGATAAGGACGGGCTGCTGGCTACAGCCTCTTCACGTTACACATACTGCGTCTGGGTTTTCTGCAAGGACTCCACTAAGGGCCACTGCAGCAGCTTGAAAAAGAGGTATCTCAGGAAATTAGTATTGTTTAGGAAACAACATTGCCGTGTTGTAAGATTCATCTGCACAGCCAAATTAACATTAGTAGAAAAAAAATGAAAATCCATGACCTTTATTGAAGTGTGTAGTAGACCAAGTATTTGCCTACATATGTGCAGAATGGTGTATGGAGCAATCATAATCTTTAAGTGGATGAATTGTGTACCTCATCTACTCTTGTAACTATTGCTTCTGTTGAATAATATATCTAAACTAACCTACAAAACAAAACCTTGTTGTGGCAGCTGGATGAAAAGTTCAAAAACCGTGCTGACGGATAATTTCATTATATGTTGCACTTGATTAAAATATAGCAGATATTAATTACAGAACTAAAGGTTTAATGTGTAATTTGTAACGTGCATAAACCACGAATTATGGGCACTGTTACGGTCTTGTCAGTATAGAAGTATCTGCCCAATAGTTACTGAAGAAAGAGCACAGTACTGGAAAGCCTGAGGATAGAGCACACGAGGGTCACCTCACTCAAGGAGTGGGAATGTTTGGGACAACAAAGATTTCATTAAGTATTCATTACTCACCAGCACTGTTCTGATAATGTTCTAATAATTCCAAGCTTTGCTAAGGGCAGGCAGTAAATTGGCAGGTTCCTAGGAGCAAACGGCAAAGGAGAAACAAGCTGGCACAGGTGTTCAGCCCAGCAGCAAGAGAGGAGTGCTGCGTGCACGGCAGGTGGTGCCTGTGCAGGCAGGGCAGCAACAGCAGGAGCAGCACCTCCCGCTGCTCCCCTTGCTGCTGGGGCCTCTGCTCGTCCCACACCTGAAGGAGCGTGTCCACGGGGGTTTGAGTATCGCTGCCGCGTCCCCGTCCCAGCGCACTGGTGTAACCTGTGCCCGGCCGTGTCAGCCAGGGCACTTGTGCTTCAGTGGTCAGACCTCCTGGCCCTCTGCAACTCCCTGCCAGGAGGGGGCAGAGAGGGGGGATGAGTCTCTGGAGCCAAGGAGCCAGCGCCAGGCCCCGAGGGAATGGCCTCAAGCTGCCCAGGGCAGGGTCAGGCTGGCTCTGAGGAAGGATTTCTGTGCAGAAGGGGCTGTTGGGCGTTGGAATGGGCTGCCCAGGGCAGGGGGGAGTCCCCGGGATCCCTGGGGGGGTTGAAGAGTCGGGCTGAGCCAGCGCTGAGGGATCTGGGGCAGTTGGGAACGGTCAAGGTTGGGTTGATGGTTGGACTGGAGGAGCTTCAAGGTCCTTTCCAACCTCGTCAATTCTGTGATTCTGTGGTTCTGTGAAGTGATATGGGGGCAAAACCCAGGCATGTGAGCAGAGAAGGGCTCCTTGCCCATCCCAGCTGGTTGCACCAGCAGGGTTTAGCTCTGCAGCTAAAGTGAGACTTCCTCATGCCTTTGTGGACAAGGTCTCTGCATGAAGCTGAATCTCTTTCTGCACAGAGGAACACGAGAAGAAAAAGTTTCCTGTTCTCCTCCCTGGACCTTCTCAGAGCTCTGTGAGCCAGGCCTGGGGGAGTAGTGCTGGCTGTTTGCCTGTTGGTCCCTTGGGGCAGATGGGAGGGAGGTGCTGGGGGCATTACTGGGTGCTGGCAGGACAGACCCCCAGCTTCATGGTGCAGTCTCCAGCACAGCCCATTCCCCAGAGGCATAACGCAGCATCTTCTGGTCACAGAGCAGAAGGGAGGCAAGGAGACTCTCGTGTGCCTGCGATCGTGGATTAAACTGCGGTGACTGAAGTGCTGCTGCCCACAGGGGCAGGGAGAGGTTGCCACCCCACGGCAGGGCTCTGACCTGCCAGAGAAGTGGCTCCCGAGCTGCTGCTGGGACACTGTGTCATGCCAAACCCATGCTGAGCCCTTAAAACCTGAAGCTGAAACTGGGCACTTGGGAGCGCTTTCATGGGCGTTCAGTCATTTTTGTTGTGCGGGGTGATGCTTTGTCAGACACAGTCTGACACCCACCTTCAACAACTAGTTTTAATCTGCGCACGTGGTTTGTTTGTTCCTTTCAGAATGGACTGAAGCGTGAATCTAGGTCTCTCTTTTTATGATTTTTTTCATCCTGAGAATACTTTTTCCTCAAAATCATGTTATCCATAAGGAGATCTGTACCTTGTTTACAATGTGGAGGTTTCATTTCTGCTAGTTTCCAAGTATCAGGCTTATCTAGTAGCAGTACCTAAAAGCACATACTGAAAAACAGGTTTTGTTTATGCATGCAAATGTTTGGTGTTTCTGGGCATTTCATGGACTGCAAAACATAACGAGTCTCTCTTTGTCCTTGCCAGTGCCTGCGGCAGCACTCTGTATGGGAGGGGCAGCAGTAGCAGTGGTGAGATGTAATGCCAAAATACCTCATGGTTTAAAACTAACTTTCAGATAGCTACAGGTATTGCCAGGCGACAAACAGGAGGGTAACAGCAGTACTGTGCAACTGCAAGCAGTGAGCTGGCCAATAGGCTCTAGGTCCACCCTGTTTTGAAGGGAAAAAAAAAAAAACCCACACCAGTTTCGTGCCTGGGTGTAGGTCCAGGTTTTCAGCTGGGTGCAGCCCTCCCTGCTGGCCTGCAGAGAATCAGCCCCATTCACCACTGTTCCCTTTCAGAGCCCTACTGTTCACCTTCCCAGGGAAGATCTCAGACTTGAAGAATGAACTCTTTCAAATTCCTTTTCTTAGAGTTGACCCAACATTACCTTGGGGGGGAGGGAACCACTAACTTTCTAGGTCACCAAAACAGCAGATTTAGTTCAAAATACTTTCAGGTGTTGGTAGCCATTGCTTTCCATCAAGTCCTGTCAGTACGATCTTGACCTCTTAATAGGTATCACTTGACGTATTATTTTTTTTAACTAAGAACTATGCACAAGGAAACTGGGACAGTGGACTGCAGGAACTTGCTCAGCCACAAGATGTAATTCCCTGAAGAAGGCAGGACAGGTGCTGGTGAGCGTGGGCATCACAGTCATCCACAGTAGAGCTCCTGAACCTGGTTCAAGCTGTGCTCAGCCCAGCAGGGAGGAAAAGGAGCGAGCTTTCAGAGACATCACCAGCAAGTGAAGTATAGCAGCGGGCAGAAAGAGGAGGAGTTTGGTGAACAACCTCACCAAACGTGGGAAAAACCTGGCTTTCCCAGTGGAGAGGGAGGGGGTTCCTTGTGCTGTAACTCAGTGCCGACAAAAAGCACTCACACCTGGCATGGAAAAGTCTGCTTCTGAGCCAAAGTAAATAGCAGAATATTTTAACCGATTGACTTAATTGCCTCTTGAAAAATATTAATATAGTCATATTTTTTAAAAAAATAATTTATTGCTTTGTCAATAACTGGATATTTGTTTCCCTTGGCTGTTTCAGGGAGCTGTCTTGACTGCCAGTATTAGTTCAGTCTGGGTTTCTGTTCTGCAGGAAGATAAAACTGTAGGAATTGTCAGACTTGATGAGAGCAGGCAGTCCATCTGATCAACTATCCTGTCACCAGCTTACTTGAAAAATAAAGGGAGGTGTTGGTTGGGGTTTTTTTCCTATTGCTAATCTTTAGCATCTCCAAAGCCTCCTTGGTGTAGATCTCTTACCTTGCTGCTCAGGCTGCCTCTAACCAGAGCAAAGGGAGACAAGCGTCTCCAGAAAACCAGTTCATCTCACCTTTGTTTGATACCTGTTCTTGGATGGGAATTCAGACCCAAAACCTGGCTTCAGAAGCATAACTTCGAATGATGTTAGTTGCATTAAAGAAATCCAAGAGTAAATGGCAATGAGAGCTTGCCAAGGAACACTAACCAGTTTGAGGGAGAGGAGGGGAGAAAAGCTGCTACAGTCAGAGCTTTGTGTTGTACAGTGGTCTGTCTTGGATAATTTCTGTGTAGATGGTGTACAGATACGATGAAATATAACCTGTCACCATGTCTGACCCACAAACTATCCTTCCATTCACCCATCTGTTTGGGGGAAAAAGACCTGCCTTTTTTCCCTCTCCATGTGTGTATAGGGCACCATTTCTGTTCTCTGTTGGCGTTGTGGTAATGCAGCCTGTAAACAAAACCATCTATCAGCCTGTGAAGAGATGGAAAACCCCTCTGTAAGGGAAGCTTTTGCAAGGCAGTTCCCAACGTGTACGTACTGAAAGTAGAAAGGGCCTTGAGGAGCCACAAGGAGCACAGACGTTTCCCTACTTAACTTCACAACTGAGGAAGACACAGAGGAGCAGGATGCCTTGTTTTGATGAGTTGGTAGTAATCCGTCAGGTTTATGTGACGCGTGTGCACACTTTCACAGTGTGTCATGAGGAGCACCCACAAAAAACTGAACCCAGCAAACACCTGCTGCCTGGAGAACAACTGTTGCTAAATCCTGTGCTCCCTACATGTGCCCAGAGCACCTTTTTGAACTTGAGAAGGCCTCAGAGCCCCGCTTTTTTTTTTAGGCATAAAATAGTGTCTTTTGTATTGTAACCAGCTAGGATGCCATGCTGCATCGTACTGAAGTTCTCACTTCCTGGCTCAGTGGTGCGAAAATAATGGGCAGAGTTGGCTGGAGATTGACTGTCCAAGTGCCCCTTTGGACCATTTGTGGTCTGCTTGCAAGGCCTGCTGTCAATCAAGACTGTAACAACTGCTGGGTATCCGCATGAAAAACAAAATAAACATCTGACATGGCCAGTATCAGATGTGTGTTTATGCCAAGCACTTCCAGGAGCTACTGCTGGCTTCTCTGGCTTAGCATACGGTCATTGGAAGAAGCATTGCCACGTGGTGAATTATTAGGGTACCTGGAAAGTGAGGCTTGATTTGTGAGGGCTTATGCTGTTCAGCGTTAGGCAAGCAATAATTCTGAGTGCCCGTATGCTGTCAGCCCTGGTCCTTCCCTGGAAAACTGTCAAGCAGTTGAAAACAGGTTCATGTTTTGAGGACACGAAATGTTTTGTGCCTTTTTGTCTGAGGCCCATGGCCTAGACAGCAGTGACAGAAACATGAGGCACGGGCTTTTCATCACGAGTGGTGGGATTTATCAGTCCCTGGGAGCCAGGATATTTTTAATGGGTTTAACCCCAACCAGTTGATGTGCTAGATACTTTTTAAACTATTAAACACAGATGAATAATTTAAAATATTTTCTTGCGAAATATGATAGGTTTATCTGACTCAGTTTTTCAAGTCAAGCTTCCTGATATTAAGTAGAGGTGTAGGTCATTGTTTGCACTATTGGATAAAACTGGAATTATTGAGTCTTTAAATTTTGTTATGGCCAAGCCATTACTTTCTGCTTTTTATGAGAAACAAGCAGACATGTAAAATAACCATTGTTAATGAACTGTATCATCTGGCAACACTGAACATACTCAGTGGATTAAAACTGAAAGGCTGTCATGATCTGTGTGGCTGTGACAATGTCTCACTTCCTTCTCTTGGCTCCTCTTGACAGGCAAGAGATCCCAGTACTACTGCTGGATTGTTCTTCCAGCTGGGAAACTGTCCCCCAACATCAGTGCTCAAGAGCTGTGTTTGGCAGACACTGTTCAGCGCTCCACCTTCCTTGGGCACAAAGAAAAGGTCAAACACAATGCAAGATCTGTTTAGCCACAGAATTTCTAAAATAAGTCTCACTGACACAAATCATAATCCAGAACCCTTGAATGTGTAAGAATGTTCTCAACTGATTTCAGTGAGTTTTAGATAAGGCCATCATCAGCTGTATATTATCTGTGCTGCCAGTTATCGTTTGTATTTGTCTTCATGTAAGCTTTTTCCCCTCCACACAGTCTGTCTTTCCATCCTGGTCTGACTCGGCAGTCTCAGTTTCAGGGTCAACTTCCAAGGTTCCCGTTCACTTTATTGTTTAAGATTGATGCCATGTGTGTACAGTTATGAAATGAGGAGCTAGGAAATTAAAATAGGATATAGAAATTAGGCACTCGAGAAATGAAGATATAACTTAGTTTAGAGATAAAGATGGAAGACTTAGAGATCAGGCTAGGGGCTAGAGTCCCGTTAGTTAAAAGATAACTAAGATTAAAATAGGATAATGGATCATAGTTGATGGTCCAGAGAGCAGAGCAGTATGGAAACCTTGATTAATGGAAGCTGTGAGGGAATGCTTCCTGATGGAATAGGAAGACAGCCCTAAAAACTGGTCAAAACCAACCCCATGGTCCGGCCTGAGTCCAGGAAGCTACAGAGACTGCGCAAGAAACTGAGGTGAAAAGTTCAACAGTGAGGAAAGTTCAACATCTCTGCAACCCCAGCCCACGACCACTGGGACACACTGTGCAGACGCAACTAGGAAGAGACCGGGGCGGAACATATGAAAAAGACTTTCAGACTCATTATAATACGAAGCGGGGCTAGGTCATGCATATGTATAGGTGTGTTATGAATATGTGATGCTTTGTAGCATAAAGCCAAGACTAGGTGCCACGAGAGGGGCGCACGTTTTGTGGTAGAGCGATCCCCCGTGCACCTCAGCGCTGAATAAACACACCTACTTCATAACCTTAGGGGGTGTGGAGTCGTGTTTCCGCAAGTCAGTTAAGGGTCTCACTTGAGTTGTAAGCCACAAAACCAAATGTGACCCGCGTGAAAAGCAAAACTCATATTCAGACACAAACACTTTCAACAGTGATGAAGGAAATACTGAAAAAATATTGATGAAGCAAATTGCTTCTTGGATGAAGTGCTCTTACTTCAGAATTTGTCCTGACACAAAAATCCTTTTCCAGATGCGTCTCGTGCCTCATGCCTGAAGCAAGGATGAGCATGGAAGAGGTCTTCCTATTTGTCAGAGACAAAATTCTTCGTGCTTGCATTCAGTTCTCATCATTTCTTTTATTTTCTGCCTTTCACATTAGTTCAGCTTTCTAAATTTGTCATGCAGATGCAGTACAAACTACTTCAGCAGAGACTGAGCTAAGCAAAATCTCCAGCCAGAGCCAAGTTACATTCCTGGTAGCGAGTAGCAGAAGTGTCCAGAAAAGCCATGCAAAGCCGCTCTGGCTCTGCCAGGTGCGCTGAGACGGGTCTGATTTCACCAGCTGAAGGTATCACTGCCTTCTCACCAGGAGCATCTGCCCCAGATGAGTCGCTGGAAGCAGGCTTGAGCCCCAACCCCCGCTCCGGGGGACAGGACTCTCGGGGAGGTGAAGACAGGTTGGGTTAGGACGCCTGACTGAGAAACCGGACTCGTGTTGGGCTCTGGCTGAGCTTCCTGTGGGGCTGCAGCCCCTTCTAGAAGGCCGCAACAAATGGTTGCAGAGGCAGTCAGAAGCTGCAGCTGCTTGCTTTCTGCACAGGCAGAACAAGGGAAAGGGCAGAGCAATATTCTTCAAGGTTGGATGTTTCCTGGGTGGAAGGAGATGGTACCAGTTTATTTTCCTACATAGATACGAAAGCTACAGCAAGTTTCTCCTATTGCATTGGTTTGATTCCCTTTTGCAGTGGGATTTCTGGAAGTAATAAAAATTTCCTGTTCCTCTTATTTGTGCTGGGTTTGAGTGATGGAATTTTTGGTAGCAGGGGAGGGGGCTACAGAGTCAGACCCACCTCTGGCCAAAGCTGAGCCAGTTAGCGACAGTGGCCACACATCTGTGATAAGGTATTTAAGAAGGGGAATCCGCGAGGGGGTTGAGACTTTGAGGAGGGGTTACAAGGACACATGTGCGACCACCAAGCTCGCGGTGGTCGGAAGGAGGAGGAAGGGGGAGAGGTGCTCTGTGGGAGCAAAGAGAGCAGAGGGCTGCCCACCCTGCCACCCATGGAGGTCACCGGAGAAACAGGGATTGATCTGCGGCCTGTGGAGGAGCCCCAGGACTCTGTGGGAGGAATCAGCCCCCGCAGTTGTAGTTCTGCGCTGGGAGGACTGCAGCACGTGGAGGTGACCCACGCTGGAGCGTCTCGGGAAAGATGCATCCCACGGGGAGAACTCAACAATGGAGAGAGTCTGGATGACTGTCTCCTGTGAGAGGGATGCCCCCTGGAGCAGTGGGAAAAATGCAGAAGAGTGCTTCTTCCCCAGCCTTGGAGGAAAAGCGGTGGGACAGACTGCACCCCCCCGTCCCCTGCCCTTGTGCTGCTGGCAGAGGAGGTAGAAATACTGGGAACAAAACTGAGCCCAAGAAGAGCGGGGGGGGGGGGGATTTTTTTTTTAAGGCATGGTAATGATTTTTACTGTCCCATTCTGTCTGTTAAGTGTTGTTATCTATCATCTGTGTTTTGAATTAAAGTGATGTCCTTTTTCTTCCCCTAACGAGCCTGTCCTTTGCCTGTGACTGTTAATGTGTGAGCAACCCCTCCCTGTCCTTATCTTAATTCCTGAGACTTTTGATTCTTCTCCTTCCCAGCACTGGAGGGAAGGGGTGGGTGAATGGCTGCGTGGTGCTCAGTTGCCCTCTGGACTCAAACCACAAGATTATTCTTATTAGAACTGCTGATAGCTGATAAGCCAATGGAGCTAGAGGCTTCTGTGCATCTATGAGGTCTGCAGCCTCAGCATTTAGTCTCAATGTCACACGGGCCCTGGCCCACCTCCGACTGATGTGGGCGTGGAAACTTCATGTACTGGCCCTGATTCCAGGTTGACCCAGCGCTGAGGGATCTGGGGGAGTTGGGAACGGTCAGGGTGAGGTTCATGGTTGGGCTGGAGGAGACTCAAGGGCTTTCCCAACCCAGATGATTCTGGGATTTAGCAGATAACTTGGCTGGTCTCCATATTCACAGAATCACAGCAGATCTCAAGTTGGAAGGGACCCCTGAGGATCACAGAGTCCAACTCCCTGCTCCTCACACAACTACCTCAACCTAAACTATATGAATAAGAGCATTGTCCAGATGCTCCTTGAACTCTTGACAGGCTTCCTGCTGTTACTGCTTCCCTGGGGAGCCTGTTCCAGTGAACCCTCTTGGTGAAAAACTTTCCTAATGTCCAGTCTGAACTGCCCTGACAGCTTCATTCCATTTCCTCGTGTCCTGTTGCTGGTCACCAGAGAGAGGAGACCAGCACCTTCCCCTGCCTTGAGGAAGTTGTGATGAGGGCACCCCTCAGCCTTCTCTTCTCCAAAATGAACGAGCCAAGTGCCTCAGCCGCTCCTCATAAGTGTTTCCCTTGAGACCTCTCACTATCTTGGTGACCCTCCTCTGGACACACACTAATAGCTTGATGTCCTTCTTATATGGAGGTGCCCAACCCTGTGCCCAAGGTGGGGCCACACCCATGCGGTGGAGAGTGGGACAGTCCCCTCCCGCGACCAGCTGGCCATGCCGTGCTTAATGCACCCCAGGACATGGTTGGCCCTTTTGGCCACCAGGGCACACTTAACCCATATTCAACTTGCCATCGACCCAAACCCCCAGATCTCTTTCCACAGGGCTGCTCTCCAGCCTCTCATCCCCCAGTCTGGCAGGATTACTCCCTCCCAGGTGGAGAATCTCCATATTGCTTGGTAAAATACTGGTTATGGCAGCAGTTACTTCTGAGGGTCCAAATGATGGCTTTGCCTGATGCTCTGAAGGGCAACAGCCATACAGAGATATTTAGAGAACCTCAGTGCCCTTCGTTCTCTTCTTACAGTGGGAAAGAATACAAATTTGGCCTGCACTAAGAATGGGCTCCTTTTACTCCTCCTGCTACTACTTATTAATACAGATTTCCTGGTTGATGCAGCAGGGCTAATGGAGATAAAGCTCTGCGCATTCCCCCTTCTCTCGGTTCCCCTGAGCACAGAGACAAGGGATATTTGTAGGTCATTTGAAGAGAGGGGCACCTCACGTGTCTTTATTCTCCTCTGTGTTGGTTTGCTGGCCAACTCTTCTTAAAAGTCAAGACAAGTAATTGCTATAAGCTGTCACAGGCTGTTCTCACCTACATCATATTCTAACAGGGGAACAACTTTCATCATCTTTCCAGCACAGGAAAAATAATATGGATGTTTCCAAGTGATTAAAAATCAGAAGAGGGAATGCTGAGGACTGTAGCCAGCTCAAGAAAATTCAGCTCTGCTTAAGCAAGGCTCTATTTTTTTATGTTCGTTAAGTTTTAACACCTCCCAGTCTCACCTCAGCAGATTTCATTTTCTTGGAATATTGTTAGCATTTTTATAACTCCGACATGATTATTTTGGAGGCTCTTGGAGAAGAGGGTTTCGCTTCAGAGCTCAAACAAGAGCATTTAAGTGAATTTTCGGCCTGGAGCATGGATGTGTTTTTTACTGAACATGCCTGTCGAGTCCTGTACAAAGACAAAACGATGAGACAGATTGGCTTTCCAAATGGGCAGTGTCCTCACCGTCATCCAACAGACACTCCTGAGAAGGAGCATTTGATCACTGTGTGTTCACATGCAGGAAAACAGTCTGAAGAAGAAAACTGGCCAAAGCACTGGTAGTTCTTCACTAAAAAATGTCTTGCTATCGTTTCTCTCTCGGCCTTTCGCCCTTACCAACCCTGCTTTGTTAGCTGGTCTGCATGTTCGCTTGAATGCTTTATCCAAATGCTCTTCCAGTGACAGCACGTGGAAGGTGCTTGGCTTTGGAAAAGCCCACATGCTACATCAGTTAGAGCTTTTCCAAGCAAAATCCACTATCACGGGGCTGTGGAAATGATGTGGGAGACAGAGGATGGAGTACAGGGATTATTTTTTTCTCTGACAGAAGAGAAGACACGTTCTTTGCTACCTGTGAATTTAGTTCCTTGAGTCACTGATAAAAAGTGGCTATTTGAATCTGTACAGTGGTTCACCAAAGTATATGGCTCTGTGGGATGTTATAGGAAACAGAAAGTGCCATTTTGTTTCCTATAACATCCCATTTGGACCAACAGCAACAGGATTCCTGCTGGGTGATCACCCTAGAGAGGTCAAAAATGGGAAGAAAGCACCAAACCTCACTCCAGACTGACACCTACGTGTTGTCCACATGAAAAAATAACAGAGGAGAGATAAGATAGTATGAATAAACTGTCACGCCTGATATGCCTGCGGGTAAATGGTAACAAACTGAAAACACAGTGAAAATAAGTTGGATCCATCTGAAAATGCAGCAGTACCACTGGTGCTGAGCAAGTACCTCTAGAATGAAAGCATGTCCTGAAATGGCTTGTTGAGCAGCGTTGCTTGAAGCCAGTGTGATAGTGATGCTGTAGATACTCCATGTTGTCAAGGCCTTTGTGGCTTTCTTTCCTGCTTACTCTGACCACCCGCTCTGGCACCTCCTTATTCTGGTAATCGTGTGCCCAGCTATTACTTGCCTCCTGCACTGAGAAGCCCTTGCAGACTCCTTCCTTCCAGACAACACACAAAGCCCTTTCCCTGCTTTCCCTCCCAGGCTCCGCTCCCTGCAGGCTCTGGGACAAACCAAGGAAATACAGTATTCCCGTTACAAGGACACCTCACAGCTTGGCTCTCTTCCTTGCCTTTCATTTCTCCCTCTGGTTTATATGTATATAAAAAGGTAGTCTCTTAGCTCTTTGTGGCAAGGATTAGGTATAATAATGCCTCCTTAGCGTTTAACAGTATACCAGAAGATTGGGGCACAGTGTTGGGGTCCTTCAACTACATGCAGAGGATGCTGATTAATCGTAGTGACCTAACTGACTTAATTTGGGTTTGTGTTTCCTGACATCGGCATATCAAAAATCATTTAAGGGCATGGTGGTGGTTTTAGTAGTGGCATTATTTTTATTATATGGCACTAGACTGTTCCCTAGGATTTTTAGCTACCTAGCCAAAATCTAGCTGTGCTCTCAACGGAATCAAGAGCTCCCTGGCACTTACAGTGACGTCAGTTTTGGGTGTGGTGCTCCCAGTAGGGACATTTGCCATTTTAAAAATTAAAAAGTCAGTGGCAGGTTGAAATCAGACTTCTCTTTGTGAACTGGTGGTCCTAATCCTTTGTGTGTGTGTGATTGTCTAATGGCCTCAGCCACATGCAGCAAGTAACTCACTTTGCCTTACCAGCTAAAATGGCAGCAACTCCGATGTAAGGAGTGGCAAAAATAGCATGAAGTACACTTTTGGATGTCATCTGATGGCTTTTCTAAGTGGCAGCTCTATTGTCTTTGTCTGTGTGTCTGGCTGGAACTATATCACTGCCAGAATGTGACATGAGGTGAAACAAGTCTCGGTGTGCACTCCGACTGTGTGCTATAAGAAAAACAGAAGAGCCACATGACAAAAAACCTGAGCTACTAATGCAGTCATAATTTCCTAATAGAAAATGTATTCTTAAAAATATTTTCATAGAGAAAATTTGAAAATATCGTGTGACTATCCACAGTAGTTAGAAATGTGAGTGCTCACTGGAGTAAAAGGAGCTCGGCGAGCTGCAGAATTCCTGCCCATGCATTCAGCACAGTCACAGCCCTAGCACACACGCTCACACACGTATCTGCAAGCAGAAAAGATGTGATACGTCAGAGAAGTTCTCGTTGTTTGCCAGAGGTCTTAAGAGGATCTTCTATTTCATTCGGTAGTAAATGCCCTTTTTGTTGACAAAAGTAAATTGATGACAGGCAAGAGGGAAGCATTTGGTGGAAAAATTCTGTTGACCCTTCTCAGATTGAATTTGACCACAGAACAGGATACCAGCAGTTGCAGAAATGATAGATTATTGTAATGACCGGCAGAATGGCCTTTTGGCATGTTTAAATGGCAATAAATTTCACTAGGAAGAGGGCAATTTAACTACTTTCAGGCAGTGAGGATACTCTTTGTTTGAGGTGTAAATAAATTGCGGTTCATTAACAGTGCACATATTACGTTCACAGTGCAACTCTAAAGCAGGGGATGTTAATATTTAATTTAATTTAAGCAGGTATGCTTTGCCTCTTTGAGGTTTGTGTTTGGTTTTCAGGGGGTTTTATGCCAGACTTCAGTAACTTTGGGTGACAATTTTGCAGGGGACCTTTAACCTTCTAAGGCCTATGCATGCACAGCTCCAGTTAATCCCAAATAAACCAGGGTGCACAGCAGATGATAACTGCTTGGGTTGACTTTTCCAGCTAGTATAAATAACTATACTAGTTGATACCACTTTAAGCCAGCAAAGCCTCCAGCTTTTGGTATGTGATAGGTACTAATTGGGTAGTCATGAGAGCCAAAGCCTTATCAGTTAAGCCGGGGCAAAGCTGAAGGAGAGGCACTGAATGAAGCAGGTGGCAGCAGAACCACAGCGATGTTACTGCTGGCGGAATTTATTTCTCATCTTTTACCTTGAGTCTGAAATTCCTCCTGTCCCTTGCTCATGATTTTGGCATGGTTCCTTGCTGAACTCTGCTGTTTGGGAAAGGGAAGGGGGGCAGGGAGGAGATGTACCCAATGCAGTTTGACATTTCCTCAAAAAGATTGTATTAAAATCCACTTACATTTAGAGCACACTCTCATTTTGGAATGCTAATAAGGCATCATTTCATCAAGGTAAAGGGAGCAAAATCTAATCAAGCCAAAGACCAGCTCGCCTTGCTGTTGACTATGTTCCTGAAACATCATTATAAGAGGTTGCTTTTAAGCGCAGCTAAAAATGACAGACTTAACAAAAGTTTATAAATAACTGTATCACTTGGCTACTTACCTCTGTCCATAATAAGTGAGCCTTATTTCTTTATAAAAGATTTTGGGGCTGGTTGTGAGCTCCTATGCATGCTGCTGTTTACATCAGCGGGCAGCCATTCCCCCAGGATCACGTTCAAGTGACAGGAAGGCAAGACGATTTCCCCAGCTCTCGGCCACCATCTCTAGTGGCCACGACTTCTGGCTTTCAAACACCAAACCTCAAATGGAGGAGCCATTTAAAAATCTAGTTGTTGGAAAGCCAAACAAATCAAGGAGAAGTGGTCCCTAACAAACATCATTCCCGAGCCAGGTTTATAAAGAAATGACTAAGGGTTTGTACATGGGGAAAAAGGTCTTGAGATCACATGGACAATCCTTTCAACATCACACATAAAATAAAAACTGTGCTTCCAAAATCAAATAATGGAAGTAAAGTATGCAACTCCAGACAGCTCAGGGCTCACCGTGGAAGCAAGGGAGGGTGTGACAGCAAGTGTGTGTGGCAGACGCTCTGGCATACTGTCATCCTGACATGGCAGTGTGGCGGGGAAATAGGGCAGGGCTGTGCACAGGACTTGGAAAGCAGAGATAAGTGCTTTAACCCTGACATGGCAAAAAAGGGATGCAAGAAGGGAAGTGCCAAAAAAAGAGGTGTAGGACTCATACGGCTGCGTAAAGTTGGTGTGACTGTGATTCCTGCTCTGCAGAGAATATTTTTTTAACACAGCACCCCAGGGCCTCGTGATGCTGCATGAAACACTGTGACCGATGCCTGCTCCTGGCACGGTAAAGCCTGCTAGCGAGGAGGTTCGGCGGCCCTGTAGCAGAATTTTCTCCTAAGCGGGGCAGTTCTCATCTGAACTCAGTCCTGACTGATTAATAGGCTTTGAGCAGCTACTTTAGACAAGGCATTTTCCTGAGAAGATCTCCATCTGCACTGCAGCCTCTCAAAACAACCGTCTACTGTTCACAAGTATGTTCAGGTTGGTAGGGCGACCAGAAGATTGGCCAAGATAACAGATGGGTTCAAAGGCCCAGGCATAATGGGGCAATTCAGGTATGGCCTCTAGGTGTGATACAGCAGGTTGCTTAGATAAGATAAATCCGGAAGGCTGAGGCATCACGTAACCAGGGAGGGAAGGGGAGTTTCCTGGTGGGAGTATTCCACGTTTCCCTACGTGCAGGCAGTATGAGGGCAGTCGGTCAACTTGTTGTAAAGCTTCCTTCCACCAGTGGCCTGTGGGTTGCTTGTCAGGAGGCGCAGTTAATGCTGAGCAGCAGTTTAAGGAGAGAGTGCCTCCAGAAAATTTCCCAAGGGTGATGCTGGTTTCTGTACGTGCCAGGGGTGAGAGAGTTTGCCGGGGGAGGGTGTTTGATCAGTCCCATTAGGTTACAGCCGTGAAGCTGATTTTTGCCGCCGTCATCCAGCACTATGCAGCTGCTGCTGCGCGCAGCGCTCCTGCTGTCTTCATCAGTGCTAAATTGTTTCTTATTAAAGCTTGTAACACAGAGAGACAAGACAGGCATCGGGAATTTCCTGTTCCTGTTATACCGCCAGGAAAAGAGATCTGGAGAGATGGTTGACCTGCCCCTTCTCTCCTGTAAGACGTGTACCAAACCCAGAGGGCGCGTCTGCACTTCTCTGGGCCCCATCCCGCTCAGGCTCTCAGCCACGGGAATGTTTCTTCTATCTCTTGTTTTCTTTGTTTGTTTTCTCTTTGGAAGATTTCTCACCCTCGCTTCCGCATTTAATGTTTGACATGTACAACCAATAAAACTATTTCAACTTTTTTTTTTTTTCCCCGGTGATTAAAGTCTGCGGCTGAAGGTTGCATTTAAGCCAACCACGATTACAGATGGCCCCCACGAGTTCCTTCCTTTCAGTTCCAGGCAAGAAAATAACGTTACTGGCAATACATTTCTTCTGGTTCATTCCTTTTGTGCCCATGGCCCATTTAAGGCATGTATCCTCGAGAAGGTCAGGATTGCTGTTTTTTATTAGAATAGCCTATCATCGAAGTGCTATCCGTGGATGTGGAAAGAGAAGGAAGCCCAGCACACTGCATTGTTCTGGTTTTCATGGCAGAGAATAACACTGTTGGCTCCAAAAGCTTTTTGAGAGACCAAGGAGTAGGAGGGAAAACCACGCAGTAGCTGATTCTATCACATCACCCTCTTGAGGTTATATTTTATTATTTATTATTTGTATTAATGATTATTTATATTCACTATCATTTATACTTATTGTTTATTTATGATTATAACACACTCATCATACAATATTAACCAACCTATAACAGTGTCATTGGCGGCTGTTTTTTCATTATCCTTCATGAATATTTCAGTGCCCAGTTCTTCTATTTTAAAAAGCCTTCAGAAGTGCTGTGTTGTGAAGTCCCATGAATGCTAAGCTATACATCCAAATGCCATTCATTACATCTCCGCAGACTGATTTAGATTTGTGTTATGACAAACGTGTCGTGAAAGGAAGAGTCAACTGTACATGTATAATGAGGGTGTTATTGAGTAGCCTATGGTATAATTACCTCCTACTTGGGAAATTAAAATCTGAGAGTTGAAGTTTGCCTTTTTTTTTTTTTTTTAATTTTAGGAAAAGAAATGGAGGCTTTGATTTTACAATCAAATTTCCTAGACAGCTCCATATCTTATCTGGTGTTCACTATTGCATTTCCTTCACCCTCAGGAGCAGGAGAAGAGCTTTACTGAATCAAACTTACTGGGTGCAGCACATTGACACTGCAAGAAGACAGGAAAAAACTATGTGGTGGGCAGTTTAGAGATGTGCTAACTCCTTCCTGATAGAAGGTGGTAGCACCTGAGGCAGAAGAGTTTGTCCCTTCCTGAACTGTTAAACCCTTGTCCCCCATCAGGTGCACGGTACTTTCTGTCCCAGTGCACAGCAGTGCAGCGAGGTGACTGTATCAAACTGCTGTATCAGACTAGAGGTTATCAAAATAGCCCATCAACCCAAAGTCTAGTCAATAGCTGGAGAAGGAAAGTTGTTGAAGGGTTTCTTCTCCCTCCCCAAAATCACTCCTGTGCCTGCTGCAACATAAAGGAACCCCCTAAATTACCCAAACTTCTCCCAGGTGAAATCTTTCTCCCCGCTGCTCTCGCATAGAGCTGTCATCCCACAAGGTGTGAGCTTTTGAGCAGGGACCATGGTCGAGACAGGCTCTACTCCTCCTTGGGCAATTTCCAACCCTAAACCCAGGGTATCCTTTTGTGATGCTACTTATCCTCCATGGGGAATTTATCATTCTTCTCCTCTGAGCACACCTACCGAGAGCTGTAGCAGCCCTTGATTAAGTCTCTCTCCCCAGCACAATACTGTGCTTCCATTATCACGGCACCATCAGCTAACCACCGGGGATGGGATCCTGTGGGGAGCTGGGGCTCCATCCTCCTGCTCTTCACGTCGGTGCTCGGGTGGACGTTACTGGGAGGAGGCTCTCAGATGCTGCAGAAACGAGGGGGAGGAGCGCGGCTCCATTCTCAAGGCCCTTTGAAAACGTGCCATGGTCGAAGCGTGCCAGGCGGATCGGCACGGTAGACCAGATGTGTGTTTTGCAAATTAATGAAATGCCTTTTGAAATGCTTTTAAGTAAATGAGAGTTAAATTCACCCTAATTGCATTAGCCTCTGTGGAGAGCAGTGTCTGTTCATGGTTTTCAGATGCGTTCAGCACCTTGCAAACCAGGCTCCTCTGGAGGGAGGGGAGGGAGGATGGCTGGAAGGGTGCCCCAGCAGAGCCCCGATCCCGACAGTGCCGGGCACCTACTGGAATAAATGGGAGGTCATCTTTGACCTGCCAGGAGCTTTGAGTCATGTGGGCGTCAAGCAGGGGCCAGAGCCAGCACCAGCCCCATGGGATGCTCAGGGTGCTGTGGGTGGAGGCAGGAGATGCAGACGGTGGCTGGGGCCCCGTCACCTGCAGAGCTCGTGAAGACAGACGGGCAGGGCGATGGGGAGAGTGAAGGCAAAGTGCCATGCAGTTTCTCCATCGCCACCGCCTCCATCTTCGTTGTGGTCCGCTCTCTTTTTTCAGATGGCACTTTGACAGAAGATTAATTCAAGTCAGCTGCTGAAAATAATTATTGCATTATGGGAGCAGTAATCATTATTTAGAACATGATTAAATATGTCTGCGTCTATTGACTCTGCCTATGATTTATGTATTTGTTTAGTCAATAGTCTAATGTAAATGATGTAATTAATTATAGATGGTGGTGTCAGGTCATTGGTAAAAACAATCTGATGAGAACAAGGGCTCTGTTTTTTCCTGACAGATGCAGAGGGAGGGTGGGAGGGACGGGCAGAGTTGAGGGAATTCCAGGGGAACTTTTTCATGTGTGAATGGCGGCTGGGATCTCAATTTGCATGTTGTCTTTCTCTTGTTCAGCATTCGTTTAGAAATTGAAATAACTTGTTAAGCAAAGGGGAAGGGAACACATGATTGCAAAGAGGACACCTGGGAGTAGTGACGGCGAACAGCTAAAGAGCCAGCTGCTCCCTAACACGAGAGAGCGTGCCACTATCATTTACCGCTTCATAAAATTAAATGTTTTCCAAATTAAATCAGTAGGCAGCATGCAGGAAGACCTACTATCTCTAATAACAATTTTTCAATCAATATCGGGGGCCTGGCTGATCTGGAATCAGAGTGGAGGAGTCTGGGATTGGCTGGGGGGGAGCAGGGAGACAGGGAGAGGAAGGGGGGGGGGGGGGGGGCAATGCTTGAATACCGCAGCTTTCAATCAAAGCAAAAGTTAAAAAAAATATATATGCATGGTGGATTCTCCATCACTGTGAGTCTATTCCCCATAGATTTTTCTCTTAACTGATAATTCGGTCAGTCACATTCCTCAGAGGGAGGTCACAGGTCACCCCAGCCCCTGTCAGGCCTCAGAGAAACCATTTCCATTTTAATGCCACAGCTATAATCTATCAAAGATGTGATGTACAAGATACAATGAATTTAAGTGGTCTTCATATATCACTGAGCTTTCATGCCTTCACCTGGGTAATAGTCTGAATTACTCTCCCTACCTCACAATCTGTCACCCCCAGTAAAATAACTGCCACACGGGTGTTAATGGCAGGTTTGTCCAAATTGGGGCCGTGGTAGCCCAAGGCATTACACATCATAAACTTTAGCATTCAGTGCTTAGCCTGGAGGTGTCAGCAATTGAAAATTATTCTGTAAATACTTCCCCGGCGCTGTTCTGCTCATGTTTTTATTTATGGCAGCTAAAATAAGCGTAGCGGGACGGCGCAGAGCACAGCTGCTGGTGCAATTGCACAGCTCCTCGTGCCCGCACACACACACACACACACACACACTCGCAGCCTGTGACAAAGCTGCAGCTTCCCAACGCCCTTGACATTTTGCAGCCGCACCCGCTAAGCACCGATGGACCTGTAGGTGGGCTGACACTTTCCAGTTAGGCCACTAGTGCTTCTTCTGATGGCAAAGTCGGGTTATTTGTCGTTGCCCAGCTGTTTGTGTCTGTGTCAGCTAACACTGGCAGGTTAAATGGGACATATCCAATGGCCCTTCCATAAGGAAATAGTTCAAGTGCGACCCTGGAGCTCCTGGGTTGCCCATTGTCCTCCATGACTGCACACAAAGTTGAGAATCCCAAATCTGTTCTTGTGTCCCTAGGGTTCGGGGAGGTCTCCTGAGCCAGAACTGCAGTAGTTGCTGGTGTAATTATTGTCTGTAGAAATACAGATTTCTCGCTTTGCTTCAAAGGAGCTCCTGCTGTGTGGTTCCAGATTAGCAAGCTTTATTTTGCCACCCCAGGTTGCATGTGGACTGTTTGGTGGAACATCATTAGACACATACTCACTGACAATAAATTAAAAAAAAAAAAAAATGCATCCTGTTAAAATCACATGAGGCCAAACTAGGCCTGTAAATCAGAGCAGTCATGGGGTACGGCATGGGAGGGGTGGTCTGAAGAAGTGCAGAGTCCTAGAGAGGTCTCCCAAAGTTGTTTGGCTGCCAAAGCCATGCTGTGTTGAAGGCTGTGATGGTGCTTTATTTGGGGGGAACAGTTAGAAGAAGAGGCCTGCTGAGCACCTGGGGCTGGGCAGGAGGTGGTGCAGGTCCCCAGCATCTGGGATTTGCCTCTGTGCAAACATCTGGTTTGATTCACCTCTCTAGCCAAGTCTGGGCCAGACGTTACATGAGAGCAGCTACTTTGGAGGATGCAGGTATGAATTTTTTTATCCTGCTTTGTAGCTCTCTCTTGTATAAAACTAAGAAACTGCCATAGGGAAGATAGGTGCGTGTTGGGCATGTAAATTGCTGTGAATATGGGCTGTTCTCTAAGGTGCTGCAGTCGTGTGTGATCCTTCCCTGCCCATCTAAGCCTGGTGCAGATAGTCTCTCTCCCATCCTCTCCAGCTCCATGGCTGTCAAGCAGTGTTAAAGGCAGGGGGTATATTATTTAGAGGAGATCTTCCTGTGACAGGGAGATAGTAGCCAATGGCTATATCTTGGTCCAACTTAGTTGGAAAGACAGTGCATGTGAATCACACCCTTTGCTGCTGCCACAGAGGTGGTGAAATTTTTTTTTTTTTTTGTGCTGTGGGAAGCTGCTGTAAATCAGTCATTTCCATTCTTTTTTATCTATTCGCCTTCATCCAATGACCACATCCTATTGGAAAACACAACTGTACAGCTCAGAGTCTTGCCTTGACAAGAGAAGGCTGTCTGCAACTTGTTTTGTTCCTTGAAACCCCATGTCAAGTTATGTTCTCCATCCTGGTCTTGGGTACTGTGTACAGCTAGAAGAATTATTTCCTACTTCAGTTATCTTCTTACTGTAATTTAGTGTTGCTGTTTGCTGATAAACTGTTATGAATTCCCTATCCTGATGCAGTTGTATAAAATATTTCTATGGCCGATGTGACTGCTTTGGTATATGCAGTTAGTAATAGACTCCCTTTAAATTTCAGCTGCTATCGTTGGATTTGTTTACAAATAGCAGGTGAAAAGTTAGTATGTGCTCTCGGTAGCTGTCATCTTTAGCTGGAGACTTTTACCAAAGTCTACCATCCCTTCAGCCCCCAAGAAGATATGAAAAATAGCTGAAGCGATACAGCAGACAGTTTGTGAAGACTGCGCTCTGTGTTTTCTGCAGTAAATACCCAGGTTGACAAAGACAACATGAACAGTGATGAAGTGCTAAACTTCCAGGCAAAACTTTTCCTGTGGGAAAAAAACCCTTACCTTGTAAAAACTGACACAATGATCACGGTTCTTCTGTGACCCCAGTGTTTGCTCACTTCAGAAGGCACAAAGCTCTCCTCAACCTTTCAGGGTCAAATGGGGCAATAAAACCCCCACGACACACTGGGGTTTCAGCCCTGCTCCTCATGCGTGTCACAGCCCTACAACCCATCTTCTGCTATCCTGATGTTAATGCAGCCCAGAAAATATTTGCAAAGTTGCATTTTGTCCTGGATGTTTCCAGAATATTTTACACGGAGGATAGAATTCCACACTGTCTCCATTAACGTAATGTGTATAGCAATAACTGCAACACCGAAGAAGTGTCTGAATAAAAGATATTTTTTGTAATCTTTTTAATGGAGGAAAATAATTCTATCCTTTAGCTTCAGTAGGACTTAAGTATATGGTTGATTTTTAAGCACATCTTGAAGTACTTTCCTAAATCAGGATCTTGATTTCTAGCATTGTGCTTTTTTCTAACTTGGATAGCATTTACAATAAATCAAATTCTTTTCTCTTTTGACATATTACTCTGATCTATGGCTTGGCTTTCATTTTGTCCTGTTAACTAGAAACCCACTTCTTCATGAAATATGTCCCTCATACTTTCTCCTACATAGTGAACGAAAACCATTGATAAACATCAAACACCAGCCATTTCTCAAAAGCTTCCTACCGATCTCAGAGAAGGAAAATAAATACTAAGCAAGCACTACTTCTTAAACTATAAGCTGACGGTAGAAAGGAGTAGATGGGAGTGGACATTAGAGGGGACAGACTGTGGCAAGCCGTGCCTCTGCCTGTCTCATATCTATCATGAAGGCGGCCATGGAATCATTTGACTTTAATTTAGGTGGAATAAAGCCCTGATATCTGTCACATCTAACCATGTTACATTGTTTAAAGTGTGGGGCTTTGGAGGAAATGCTACAAGCAATAGTGACCTTTCCCCAGGCATCTTCCTGAGGGTAAGCAATTCACCTGAGTTAGAGTGAATACTCTCTTGCTGCACTAATATCGAACTTTAAATTTCCCCCAGAATTTCAGGTGAAACTTGTCTCCTTGAAGGCTTTTAGAAACCACAGAATCATCTCAGTTGAAAAGGACCTTGAAGATCATCTAGTCCAAACGTTAACCCAGCACTGACCGTTCCCATCTCCCCCAGATCCCTCAGCGCTGGCTCAGCCCGACTCTTCAACCCCTCCAGGGATCCCGGGGACTCCCCCCTGCCCTGGGCAGCCCATTCCAAGGCCCAACAGCCCCTTCTGCACAGAAATCCTTCCTCAGAGCCAGCCTGACCCTGCCCTGGGCAGCTTGAGGCCATTCCCTCGGGGCCTGGCGCTGGGGCCTTGGCTCCAGAGACTCACCCCCCCTCTCTGCCCCCTCCTGGCAGGGAGTTGCAGAGGGCCAGGAGGTCTCCCCTCAGCCTCCTCTGCTCCAGACTGAACCCCCCCAGTTCCCCCAGCCGCTCCCCAGCAGACCTGTGCTCCAGACCCTGCCCCAGCTCCGTTGCCCTTCTCTGGCCACGCTCGAGTCATTCAATGGCCTTTTTGGGGTGAGGGGCCCAACACTGAACCCCCTCACCGAGGGGCGGCCTCCCCAGTGCCAAGCCCAGGGCTCAGATCCCTTCCCTGTCCCTGCTGGCCACGCCAGTGCTGACACAAGCCAGGATGCCGTTGCCCTCCTTGGCCCCCTGGGCACACTCTGGCTCATTCTCAACCCCCCCAGTCCCTCTCTGACCGGCAGCTCTCCAGCCACTCCTCCCCAGGCCTGTAGCCCTGCTGGGGGTTGTTGTGGCCCAAGGGCAGCCCCCGGCATTTGCCCTCAGTGAAACTCCCCCAGTTGGGCTCAGCCCATGGCTCCAGCCTGGCCAGGTCTCTCTGCAGCCTCCCTGCCCTCGAGCAGATCAACACTCCCACCCAACTGGGTGTCATCTGCAAACTGACTGAGGGGGCACTCGATCCCCTCGTCCAGATCATCAGTAAAGATGTTAAACAGGAGTGGCCCCAACACCCAGCCCTGGGGGACACCTCTCCTGACCGGCCCCAACTGGATTTAACTCCCTTCACCACAGCTCTCTGGGCCCGGCCATCAGCCAGTTTTTTACCCAGCAACGCGTGTGCCCATCCAAGCCTCCAGCAGCCAATTTTTGCCAGGAGAATGCTGTGGGAAACATGTCAAAGGCCTTACTAAAGTCATGGTAAACTACACCCTCATCCAATAAGCAGGTCACCCTGTTGTAGAAGGAGATCAGGTTTGTCAAGCAGGACCTGCCTTTCACAAACCTGTGCTGACTGGGCCTGAGCATCTGGTTGTAGCCATCAACTGGCACACTCCAGTCATGGGAGACATCCCACCATGTTTCTGTAATAGCCACGACATCATATTTTCCTGTTTCAGCACAGCTCCAAGCTCCTCCTGCTTGTTACCCATGCTCTGTGCATTGGTATACAGGCACTTCAGAGGGGCTGGTGTTTTGCCCCCTTCCCCCTTCAAATCTAGTTTAAAGCTCTCTCAGTGAGCCCAGGTAACTCCTGCCCCAAGATCCTCTTCCCCCTCTGGGACAGGTGCATCCCATCCAATGCCAGAAGCTCTGGTGCCCTGTGTACCAACCCAGGATTGAAAAACCCAAAGCCCCAACGGCAACACCAGTCTCGGAGCCACCACTTCATCGCTGAGTTCCCCTGTATTCTTCTTCAACCATCCCTACTCCTGAAGGGATGGAGGAGAACAGTTTGTGTCCCTGACCCCTTAACCAGTTTCCCCAAGGCCCTGAAATCTCCCTTCATTGCTTCAGGACTTCTCCTGCTAATGTCCTCACTACCTACCTGAAAACCAGGAGAGGGTAGTAGTCCTTGGGTCTCACTAGAGGGGGAGTTTGGCCGTGAGGTCCTGGACGTGGGCCCCAGGGAGGCAGCAACTTCCCTGTGAAGCGGGTCCGGTCTGTGTCCCCACTGCAATGACTCTCGTGGCGTTCTTTTCAGAGCTGGTTTTAATACCTGGTCCAGAGCCACCCGGCCGTGGTGGACCTTGATCCTCCTCCTCGCTGGTCTCATTTTCTTCCTCCTCCTCTTCTTCGTTCACAAGTTCCAGGGCCACGAATCTCTTGGGAAGGGGCACCTGGAGGCTGAGGGAGGTCTGGAGAGGATTTTCCTGCCTCCCCGAGCAGGGACCCGTTTCCCGCCTCCCCGCCTCTGGGTCCCCTCCTTCTGCCTGGCAGCAGGAGGCTGAGGGATCGCCGGCCTCTGCTGGAGCCGCCGTCTGCTCCTGTGGCTTCAGGGGTGCCAGGGTGTTACTGCGGCAACCAGGGGCCCCTTCGCACTCCCCGAGACTTCTTCCTCTTCCATCTCTGGGTGAGTCCGGCCCCCGGCTGAGCAGGTGCCCGCTGATCCCAGCGCACAGGGTGCAGCCCCCGCTGCCCTCGGACAGGCCTGAGGGGCCCAGGCACCCCCACAGCCCGGCGCCCGGGCCGCTGCCTCTTTGCGGGGCAGCTCCCTCCGGGTCGCCACGTTCTTCCTGGCGGCGGCTGCGAGGCGGGCGGAGAGCAGGGCTCGGTCTCCTGGCCGAGGCCGCTGCGACGGAGCCGCCCGGCGCAGCGCCAGGGCCCGGCGCGGGGCCGCCCTGCCCGCGCGCCCTTGCCCGCGCGCCCTTTCCCGCGCTCCCGCCCGCTCGCGCTCCCGGGGCCGCTCTGGGCCGGAGGCGCCGCCGCTCCGGGCCCCGCTGCCCTCGGGCCCCGCTGCCCTCGGCGGCAGCAGCTCGCTCTGCCCGCTCAGGGCGGGACCCGAGCCTCTCCCGCTGCCCCGGGCTTCCGCCTTCGCGTCCTGCGGTTTGGCCGCGGGTTTTCGATGCTCTCAGGAGGGTCCCCGCCGCTCTCCTCCTCCTCCTCCTCCTCGCCCCTCTCCTCAGCAAGGAAACAGCTCAGCCAGCTCTAGCAAGGTACAAAGCACCACGCCGTGATGTGGGCTGGCAGTCGAGATGGTACGGCAAACCGGATTTGTCTGCTTGTGTAACCTCCGAATCTGCTGCCGTCGGCCCCTGCCTAATCCTCGTGCGTCCCAAACGTTGGGTTCAGAGACACTGAAATTTGCTGCCCGTTGCACAATGGAGAAGGGCTGTTTGAGCCGAAGAAGAATATTGGCAGAGGAACAAATGGCTTTGAACTGACTGTGAATAAATTCAAGCAATTACATTATTTCTAACCAGCAGAGGAACAAGACTCTGGAAGAGCCTTCTAATAGGAAAAGAAGGAGCTGAGCCCTGGCCAGCTTTAAGATGAAGCTTGATGGATGAACCTCTTGGATTCCTCGGAGACATTTTGCGTGCAGCCACAGGCATCACTGGCAAACGTGGGCAGCCATGGCTTGTGGGCACGGTCCTGTTAACCCAGGACATTCCTCTCTGTCATCTTCAGCAGATGGGGAGATGTCCACCGCTCTGGCCTTACAAAATGACCCTGACATTGGGATTTCTGTTAAAGGGGCAAAAGCCTCTGGGATCCCTTCTTGCAGAAACTAAAAAAAAATCCTGCCATGGGAGGAGGCAGGTGGGCAGGGATGCCAGAGGTCCTTGCCTGGGCTCCTGCCCCAGGCAGGGCCAATCGAGGCCCATCCAAATGGCTTTGTTTGCTACTTTAAGTCAAGGTAGCATTATTCCTCTCTGTTTTTCTTCATCCCAGCCTGTTTTGTTGACTGAGAAGGGTCCACTTGTGCTTTCTGAAAGAACAACAGCTGCACTGGAAGCAGGAGTTTGTAGTTTGCTTGGACTTGCAATGATGTGCTTGGAGGCTGATGGGCCCCTGCTGTCATCACTGGCGGCAATCACAAGGGATCACACCATGCCTTCATTTTTATCCTTAATTATAGGAAGTTGGGTAACTTGGGAGAGATCTGTGAGACAGCATCCCTGCAGGGAGCGAATAGGTGGCAGCAGTACTATGACTTGCCCTGAGGTACTGAGCACCCCAAATTCCGTATTCTAGCATTAAATATGTGCTAGGAAGAATGCTGTACGCACCTTACAGGTGCTACAGTTCCTGCTCCTCATCACAACATGTGTTTTACAGTGTGTGCACGCAACTGTGGGGCTCCAAGGCCCCCTGCTTTACAAAAGCTGCGTGCGTGCTGCGAGCAGCAGAAGCCACCGTGTCCTTTCTCCTAGCCTGGCTCTGCCGAGATGCATGTCAGCACCACAGAGGAGGCCTGGGAGAGACCAGAAATGATGATCAGAAGTGATGAGGCAGCAAAAGCGTAAGTATGGAAAAATTAGACCGAGCTACTGATAAAGAAACAAATTTAGTTTTCCCCAAGTCAAAGACATTTTTATTAGGAGCTTAGTACTTTGGTATGGTGCAGATATACAGCATATATGCTCTTTCCCAGAATTTCACCCTCAGTTCAGATGAGAATTTGCCCATAAAGCTCCAGTAATGTTTTTCTTTTAGTAGTGACACTTAGCAAAATAATTAGGCAATTAATTGCCTAACTCCACAAGGAGCAGCAATTATTTCTTTTACTTAAAACATGTAAAAAGCTGTGTCATTTATTGATAGAGAGTCACATAATACTGCATGGCAGAACAGCCCTCTGGAGACATTACTCTATATGCTGCGAATGCATTTTGAGAATAATAAACAAAACTCAGCTAAATCTTAAATGGGCTCATTCCTATATTTAAAAAATACTGCCATTCATTACAATTATTTATTGTTTATCAGTGCACAGACAACCGCAGCCCGGCAAGAACAACCCAGCCTGTACCCCCAGGAATTTACAGCTGCAAACTCAGTTCTCATACCAATACCTGAGCAGCTGCACTCACATGAGCTCTGATTCAGCAGAGGGCGAGAGCACATGCCTGGCTTTCAGGAGGGCGGCACGTTCCCAGAAGCCCAAGCTTAGAGCAGGCATGCATTTCAAGAAGCTCACTCAGAGCCTCAAATACTTCTTCCCCAGATACAGATGAGAGGATATGTGGACAGCAGTCCTGCCAGCCAGTAAAGGTGGTCACGGGTGCCTAACCATTTTAATACAGAGCTTTGATGACAGTATTATTTCAGCTCGAGAGTTTGGCAAAGGTAGAAGTGAAGGTGGTGCCAGTAATGTTAGTTTGCTTCTCCTCAAGTAGGGTATTACCCCTAGGTAGAGTCGGATGTGAAGTCTTCATTTATACAGTAGGTGCTTCCCCGGTTTTGTTGTTGCAAGCAGATGGGCATAAATTCCTTGTAAACTACATATAACAATTTAAAGCCCCCTGTAAGACTTAGTGTTATATTTCAATGGTACTTTTTGCTGCTTAATTTAGTCGATGTGGTCTTCACCCCAGCAGTAGCTGAAGTTAGCTTGGGTAAGGTAGTGCCATTATCAATATATTCAAGATGCTGCGTTGATGGGCAAACTCATCCAAGATCAAAAGAAAACAATCTACTCTCTGAAAAAAGACTTCCCAGAAAGGGAGATGTGCCCTTACTGTGGGTCTGCCTGCACTCCTGAGGTGCCAGATGCGCATGTAAGAGAGGTATAAAACCCCAAACAGCTGGTGGCAAAGCTGAACATTGGAGCTGGGGGGAAGAGGCACTGCAGTGGAAGTGTTGCTGCTGAGCTGTGCAGCTAGCAGGCTTGGAAGCAATTTAATTATCGGCTGATTTTTGCTTTGCAAGAAAACCACCAGAAAGCCCCGTGTTGTCGTAACACGCCGCTGCAATGTTCTTCGCATGCCACATTTTCATATTACATTTCGAAATTAAGCTCTCGGGTTTTTAAATTTTATTTTAACATGCTTTGTAATACGATAGTGAGCTTTTAAAATGCGAGTTGGAATGTTACTCAGCATGCTGATCAAAATGTCAGTTTGTCGGAAATGAAACGTTTTGATTAGATCATCCTTAAAATAATTATTCTGGAGCTTTATTTTGCAAAGGATCTGGCAGCGCTTCCTCCTGCATTGAAGCAAAACCAAATATTGAAACCCCAGAGCCTTTACAAACTGTACATTTGTCTCCGTACAACTCTGACAGATACACAGCTATTCTTTTTCCTTTCTCCACAGATAAAGAGGAATTTTATTTTAAGTGCGAGTTTTTTAATGCCTGAGAAAATAGGGCAGTCACAGAGCCATGGCTTTAAACAAACTTTATTTGGGCGCTTGACTGACTGGCAATTGTGGGCAATCATTTTAGCTGTCACAAGGCCCAGAGAAATGTGGGAGAGCTCTTCCATGAAATGTTTATATTTCATAAACAAAATGATGTGCTTAACAGTCAGAGTGATGGGAGGGTTCCGGCTAATGCATTTTCCAATGTGTGAGGCAGATTATTAATGCGCTCCAGTAGCTGTTAATTTCAGTTTGCCGGAATGATTTATGGGGAGGTAAAGGAGAGAGACATAATCTAATTGAGATCAGAATCGCTGTTCTAGTAGAGGAGCACCAGCATGGACCCTTGCCGCAGCAGAATGATTAATATCTAATAAGCAAATAATCCGTTAAATTATTATAAACATTACTTTTGACAACTCTTTTGTTGCCGGGGAGAAAGCAAAACAAGCAAAGAAGATTAACAAAACCCCCAGTAAATTTTGGGGGTATTTCTCTTCCATTATGCAAAGATAAATGTTGGATGCTGAGGAGAAAGAGAACAGCGGGTTAGGAGGGACAGTACGTCCTGATCAATTGTGAGTCAGCGGGGGGAGCATTGATGCTGTAATATGAACAACAATTGAACGATCAGAGGAAAATCAATCTTGAAAAGGAAGAGCGAGACAGGGAAAACTCCCGCGTTGTCGGCGTGATCTGCTGCTCGGTTCGCAGCCAGCAGCTCCCTGGTCGTTCCTGCCCTCGTTAGTATGTCCTGCCTGCGCCCCTGCCTGCGCTGCCCTTTGTCTTAGCAACGGGGATGTGAGCACTCAGCGTCTCTTTATGGCACGCTCCCAAACGGGGCTGATGGCCGTGCTAATCTCGTTTCTCTCCAACGCCCTGCCGTAATTTTTGCCTTTTGTCAGGTTGTTTGCATTTAGTCTCCCTTACCCGGCAGGTGACTTGGATTTAGACCTTTACCAGCTGCACATGGGGAGCCAGCGTAAATTATTTTGGCTGTGGGAAGGGTGTTGGTGGTGCCTACGGGGGTATGTGCGGGTACCTCTGCCAGCAGTTCCAATTTATGTTAAAAAATAATTCAAGGAAACCAAATGAATCTGACGTAGTACAACACAAAGCTCTGGGCAAAATGCTTCTCTCTTCAGTTTCTCTTCCAGAAGGACTGTTTGCAGGAATAAATGTAGGTAAACTGTACACTTCACTTTTCTTCAATTCCCCTGCACTGTAGAGTATTAAAAGTGGGTTTTGGATTAGTCAAAAACAAAGGTACTCTGTTTTTCAGCAGATGAGAAAAGATCCATCAAAAGCCTTCTGGGATTGAATAGAAGGTTTTTCTTGACCAAAAATAAATTTCACTCATTGTCAGATTTTTTTGTAATCAAGCATGATTGCAAAAATATGAATGAAATATGTTTTAAAGAAATAAGTATTTAAAAAAAAAAATGTGAGCATGTTGAAAGGTATTAACCAAATGTTAGCCGAAATTTTTCTGTGAGTTTGACATGGGTTCAGGAAATATTTGGCTGGAATCATGGAACAACTTAGTCAAAGGGGTGACTGAGGTTTATCCAGTCAAGCCCTGTGCTCCGAGCGGGGCTACCATCAAAGTCAGGCTGAGCTGCTTGGGGCCTCATCCTGTCCAGTGACCTCTCCAGGGGTGCAGATCCCGCGGCCTCGCTGGGCCCCTCTTCCCACGTTTGACCCCGGCCGTCGTGAAGCGATGAAGGGATTGCCCTTGCTGCTACTCGTGTCTGTCGCCTCTCATCTGTTCATCTGCTTGGGTCTGGTGAAGGAAATGGTGAAATAGCGAAGTCTGACTCGGGTTTAGGAACTGCCCTGTCTGTGGGAGATCTCGCTGGGCCACCTCTGCTTCTCCCTCTGCCTGGGGATGGGTTCCCTCCCCGGCGCTGCACCACCTTGCCCTAGGGCAGGGCCCAGCTCCCTGTTCTCACACTTACAGAATTCTTCCGATTCCTCTAATTCAGGACATACCGTGATTCCAGTGGGATTTGGCTTTATTTGGCCAAATATGGAGTGAGCGAGCCAGTGGCCTGGGCTGTGGCCTCTGCTCTCCCACACGTGAGGCAAGCCCTGGGAGGGGCAGAAGAGGATGCATCACGTAGGTAGCTGAAAACTGTGAAGTGTTTCGCCCTCCACCGTATCACAGGGCGGTTTTGAACAAATCAGATAGCCCTTCCTGGCAAGTGCTTTCTGTGGAGCCCTTTAAAGTCCTCGTGCAACTCTGCTGGCCACATCCAGATGAAATCACACAGGGCTTTCCGTGAGGGTTAGCAAGCCCAGTATAGAAGCAAATACTGTTTGTGCCTGATACAGTCAGGAAAACTATTTAAGAACAGTTTGTCTGTTGAAAGTATAGTCCTTGCAATGCTGCCAAGATCAGGGAGTGCTAGGAGGTGATCACTCAGCTGTCTGAGCAATGGCCACAGGAATTAACATTTCTTTCAGGCTGGTGAAGTTTATCCACTGGAATCGGATAGCCACTGGTAGGACAGAGGTGTGCCTCTCCTCAGTATAGGTCAGGGGATGACGGGGGCAGTTTTACCTTATACCCTGAAGTTGTACACCTGGGAGATTTTCGGTGATGAGTCTCGTGCTGCTGTGAACTGTCATTGCTTCTCTACAGAAAAATGGCAATTTAACCATCCAACAGAGCCATGCATCCTACCCTAGGTTGGACTTCTGAGAGGAAGCAATCTTACATCACTCGTTTGTTTGTTTAAATCATGCAGAAGTCCCAAAATAGGATCTGGAGTAAGATCAGTAAAGAACCTAAAACAATCAGCAAAAGAGCAAGTAGCATGATTCCAGTGCCAGAATAAAGATCTAATCCCCAAATAAAGGATAACAACATAAGCACCAAAACTTTGGCTTTTGGCTCATGCTTTTCTAAACAAAAGTCTGCTTTATATTAACTGGATGAATACATCCAAAGAATGAGCCACAGGCTTTGAACTGGACTGCAGGAATTTTTGTTTTGAGTTGGTGTTATTAATCTCATTTGCAAGGAACTGCCTTTCCTTTGCTAATCCCCCCATTCTTACTGTTAACGGTCATAAAATTGCCATTATTATAATGATTAGTAATGACTACAAAATAATCATTATGATTACAAAATGCATGCAAAGTCTTTCAGGTGGCTTGGAGAGACAAACCACAGCGCATCTTTTTCTTGCTTGAAGGGAAGCCTCTCTGAGATGAACCCGCAAACAGTAATTGGCTCAGCATCTACTGGGCGCAGAAAGAAATCTGTTGTTGCAGTCCCTCTGCTGTCTCTTGCCTCCGCCCCAAATCAAGCACATCCAAAGAGGGTGACAGAAGGAATGAAAAGGGTCTTTCTAGACCCGGTTGTTTTGCTGTCCAGCTTCCTCTTCTTGACAGAAACCTTTCATGGCAATGAAAGATAATTTCTTTTCATGTTCTTACTACCTGGCAAGCAGAACTAGGGCTGAATTTTTTAGGGTTGTAGATCTAAGCAGAAGGGTAGTGATCCAGCCGCATCTCTCCCCGTTCACCAGCCAGACCCTGCGGCCTAACGGGTAATCCTGTAACGTGCTCTTTCCTGGGGGCTGACACTGTAAGCATGGGGCCAGCAGGCAAGCAGCACCTTTTGTCATCAAACCGGGCTGGTACAAAGTCCACCAAAGTCAATGGAGAGACTGGCTCTCCCTGTTGCCTCCAGGTTTAGACTCTTTAATGAGCAACGCTGTTAAAGATGCAAATATAATGACGTAAATGACAAGAACATACATATTTTACCCAAAATATCCAGGGCATTCAGCTGTAGTCAGACACTGGAAACGTTGTTTAAAACCCTACCCCATTCTTTCTGGGTTAATTCGACCTGTGACCCAGTGTGCTGCTCATCCTAATATTAACTCTGAGAAACTTTTCTTCTAATCACGTGGAATCTCTGTTTGTTATTCTGACTGTTGCACTTGGCTCCGCTGGCTGTCCCAGAGCCTCGTGGATCCTGGCGATTAGTGGGGGAGAGCACCCATGTAAACACCCCGTCACCCCTCCCCAGAGCCAAAGGGGTTTCACAGGGTTCATTCTCCTTCAGTTTTTAAACCCCTGTCTGAGCTGGACTGCAGTCTAAGGGCAGTGGAGGGATTTCTCAGTCTGCTACAGAATCAGGAAATGGATTGGAGAGAAGTCGTTCTTGCAAAAGGTTTTCCTCCGCTGTGGGTCACTGATGTGGTTCAGGCCGCCCCCAAAACTTGATGCTGCCCGACAACGGTGTGGAGCCCCATGGCAAAGGGCTTGGGTGCTTTGCGTTGGGTGCTGTTGGAATGACAAAACCAGAACAACGGGCGAGTACAAAACTGCCGCTCTTACTAGTTTCATGTTTTCAAATGATAAATTGTGAGGTCGGGTTACCCCGCCGGTCCTGCCTCAGTCACTGCAGCGCTGCGTGTTCAGAGCCGCCGCTGGCTTGTGAGCCAGCCTTACGGAATACAAGGGAGCTTGCAGACATCTGCGGTTTGAATCTGGCCCAAAAGGTGTGGCCACCATGGGTCGCAGCACCACCTGCCATAAAGCCAGTGTAAACGGTGTTAAGCTGAGATCCCAATTCTCCTGTGCAAACTGTGGGCATTAGCGAATGCTCTGATCACGTCCCTGTGCACCTGGCCAGAACCGATGGGAAATGCTGCCAGTTTAGTGCTCAGAACAGCGGATGGTAAGTGCAGACCAAAGAGAGCAGACATCTCCCCCCGCGCTGCCAGCAGATGCTGCCCTTGGAGGCAGCCTGCCTGCAGACAAGGCAGCCGGCGCCCGCTGGGCTCAGGCCGGGCTGGGGTGAGCCGTGAAGTGCAGACACTGATCCCAACCTCCTGCAACATCCCCAGCGCTTTTGGGGCTACCGCACATGGCTGAAAATCTGCAGGTGCTCCTTGGCAGGGCTTCCTCTTCTTCCCAACCCGCCCCCAGAAACAGCCGCATGAAGGTGGCGTTTAAACGACCAGCTTCAGGGAACAGCAAAGCCTGGCCTCGATTCACTGCTGTGTGTGATGGGTGCTTTGGGAGGACACAGGCATCTTATCTTTCACGTTAAAAATCCTCCAATTAAAAGTTGTTTAGGAGCAGGCTTGTATGGTAGATAACTTGGGATCGCTGGGTTTTCTTTGCCAACCCCCGAAGCTCCCCCAGGTGCCATTTCCTAGGTGTAGTGTATCGACCTTCGCTCTTGCAAAAGGTGCATTCTTCTCTTATCTCTTCTTTCCAACATTCCCCACGGTGTATGTGACACCAAGAAAAAGAATGTGTGAAGTAATGACACTCTTTAGATTACGAGACCTGGGAACAGAGGCCTGTTTATTTGCAGTGCAGAGCATTTAGCTTTCTAACCTCCACCGAGGAAAGCGTGTTTGAAACGTACACAAAGTGTTAACACGTGGCCCTTTAGGATGAATTCCTGGTAGGACGACACATGGAAATAATGTTTTAGTTTCAAGGGCATCAGTGAATTAAATGCTGTCTAATATTTGACCCGATATATTGAGGAAGACTCTGACAATAAATTAATCTGCCGGCTGAGAAGCTAAGCCGCGTTGCATGGATTTCACCACATACACACAAAAAATATTTAAACAGAAGCAGTACAAAGTTATGCATTGTTTTAGCTTAGTAGCCCAGAAATGAACTGCTTGGTTTAATAGTTGGGAAATGAGTATTTGTTTATGTTGTACAGACGGCAGAGGAATACCCAATGTTTCCCGCATTGCCTCCTCCTGTAAACAGGGCTTGAAGAGGGGGTTTGGAGAGCATAGCTTTGCACGCACACCTTTGAAAGAATTTCATCTCATTTCACCTACCTGCATCTATCTAAACCGTACTATAATGGCAGTTTACCTATCGCAGTAGGTATTTTTACAGTTAATAGCTGATATTTGCGAAATCCTTTGGAATCTGAGTCTGACCTTGCGTCTTGGTTTGGGACCAGCGTGGCAGCGCCGCACATGGCACTATTCTGTGTTCAGCCGGATATTTCTACTGCGTTTGCTAATAAGTTCCTGAAATTTTCCCCCTTTCTTTCCTGTGCATATATGATGTGTGTAGGCATATGTGAATGCATACATCTTTGTTAGCATACAAACACATGTGCACATAAGCACACATAGAGCTTCTGCTGTACATTTAATTATTTATTTGCGTATATGGGAAAACACATGTAAGAATAACAAAATGCAGTAATCAGTACTTAATGTTTCTTCACAAAAATACAGAACCTGTATCACGTCCGGGTGGAATTTCAGGTATAGCCAAGGATAGATAACTCAAACTGGCAGGTTGGTGAAAAGTCACTATGTTTCTCTTACAGGGGGCAACTGAATGGTGCTGGACAATGAAGCCTCTGTGCTGGGGGCCAACCAGGCTGCCCCTGAGCACCTTTCTGTGTTCAGTTCCTTCCTCCAGCAATGGCAGTGCAGGGAGGGATGCTGCCTCCCAGACCCTCACACCCTGGCCTGGAGTCTGGAGCCGGGCAGAGGGTTTTCAGCTGCACTGAAGAACTGGGGCGGCTGTGGTTTACATCAATACCTGGGTGTTCTTAAAAATATTTCCCTTAGCTCCTTAAACCCCATAAAGGTAAAAGTTAAAAGAAGCAGCTTTGCTTGTTTGCAGTCGCTCATTGTCTCTGAACAGACAGACAAAGTCTCTGCGAGTGTGTTCTCGCAGAAAGTCGCATGTTTGAAACCCAGTTTGACTAGAGGCTGGCACTGCTGGGTTTCCCGTTACCATTCCCCTGGTATGCCCCTGAATGCAGAAGCAGCTAAGCAGATGCTGAACTCCAGTAGGATTTAGACATAGGCATCACTGTTGGTCTGAAAGGAAACTTTGTTGGGTTGGTGCCATGGGAATTCAGACCTGTTTCGGGAGCAAAGCTGGAGGCAGAGGCGCAGATTTAACAGTGCCATTTCTGATTTGGCCTGGGGAATTCCTATGCTAAGGATCATGTGTCCCATAAAAGTAATTCTTGCGGGAAGACCTGAAACTTGTGTGACAACACGTAGCATCATTTTCAGACCATTAGGGTCTCTAAGAACCTTGGAGGAAGCTGGATTTGACCCTTAAAACCCAGAAATACAGTTTCTACAAGTATAATTCTTCTTATTCTTAAACTGTTCCCATTGTAAATTATGGGGCTAACAGCTGGCTCCCAATGAAGTCAACTATTAATTGTATGTTCACTACCCTGCCTTGTGTAAATCAATATGAGAAATGAGCAGTCTCCTACTATACAGCACAGACACAGACACTCTACACGGGGAAGTAATTTAAGGGTGGATGTCAGCTGGCTTGGAAAGGCTTCTTTACTGCAAACAAGACAATGAAAAAACCTTACTCTAGGGAAAGATCTCCTTAGTCCCTGTAGGTGCTGACAGAAAAATCCTGTGGCTCTGGCAGTGAAACACAACTGGTGCCATCATTCTTGCATAAATATCGGTATCAAGATAAATTATTGTCTAAATGAGCTGACTTTGCCAGCGGTGACACTGTATGATGTGCTATATGACCAGATTATACCCTTGAATCATGGAGGTAAATTTTTAAGGATTTTATGTCTTGGGTTTTTTTTTCCTCATTTGGACTCACTTCACCATTCACATTACACTAGTGAAGTTAGTGGGATTATTTTAGTTTTCGCCCCATGTACCTCAGATCGGGATGTAACACGTTGTGCTAGAAAACTGAGAGAGTTTCCTTGGATGTCTGGTATGGCTTGTGAGTCGAAATCACTGGCCCTGCTGCTGTCTGTCTTACCAAAGAGCTGAGCATCCATTTCAGGGTTGCTAGCATGCTGTAGTTATTTCTCATCTGCATGAGCAATTAAAGAACTGTCCCTTAATTGAATGGCAAAAACTATATTTCAGGCTTTTTTTCCTGAATGAGCAAAAACCAGAAGTCATGATTCTGGTTGTGTTTGTTTGGCCCTTCGGTGGGAGCAGACTCTGGTTGTCAGAGCCCTGACCCGTTCCTGTCCCGCTCTTGGTGCCCTGCCCTGCCCTCAGGGACATGTGGCAATCTCAAAAGCCAACCGACCCCCTGTCTCCCCTAAATTTAATTCACAGCCCCCATGTAAAACCTCAGGGAGCTGGTGCTCAGGAGTCAACAGTTATTTCTGTCAGCTAGGACCTGCCCAATCCACTTTGTCAGTTCAAGGAGAAAGAAAATATGAGAAAACTATCAAGTTTTAAGTGAAGCATTGTGAAGTAGTGGAGCATAACTGCACAAACCCTGTTTTCAGCAGTAGATTGGATTATCTGTATATTGTACCATAAATGGGTTAGGAGTACAAGCAGGAGATGCCCTGATCTTTTTTTTTTTTCTTTCTCTGTCTTTTTTTTTTTTTTTTTTTTTTTTGAGGGAGGAGAATTCATGTGTCAGGAAGTCTTTGACAAACATCATTTCCATACTTAAATTGAGCAATGAATTGAAACTGGCAAAGGAAAAGGGAAAGAGAATATATTCTATAGCTGTGTCTTTTAAATTGCTTTATGTATTGATAGTTTTGTCCCATGCTAAATGCAATTTCAACAATATAGAAAGCACAGACTGAAAAACTGAGCTCTAATTAAATCAGTAACGTTTCATTATTTCATGTGAACAATGCGAGTCTAAAGTGATCTTTCCACAGAAAAATTAAATCAAGCTCCATGTGAAAGTCTGCCATTTCAAATGTATTTCACATCCATTGTTCGTAGCAGGCTTGGGTTGCACAGAAGAGGACTGTTATCTGTGAGAAGCCCCCAGGAAGCAGCATTCCCACCTCCCCTTCTCACCGGCACCCACCCGGGAGCTCCTCAGGTTTTCCAAACCCAGTGCCAGAATAACATCTCATGGAGACAAGAGTCATTTCCCTGTAAGAGATGTAATTACAGCCTCTGCTAAGTTCACGCATAGGTCTCTGCGGGTGTTTAGTTAGAGTGGAACATATTTAAAAGCTTATTCTGCAATTCAGCTGCTCAGGGAGTGGGCGCTGTACTCCGATGGGCGTTAATGACTGCACAGCTGGAGCAACCCAGTGCGAGGCAGGGTCTGCTGTGTCATCTGCAGATGTGTTTAGCTTCCACCGTCCAACCCTCCCATCAAGCCACAGGCAGACCTATCCCTCAAGCTCTGTTGCCGTTTGTGAAGACAAACCATCCCATGAGCTGTGACCGGTGGGGGTCCCCTGTGAGCGTCACAGAACCCTGGAACCATCTGGGTTGGAAAAGCCCTTGCAGCTCCTCCAGCCCCACCATGAACCTCACCCTGACCGTTCCCAACTCCCCCAGATCCCTCAGCGCTGGCTCAGCCCGACTCTTCAACCCCTCCAGGGATCCCGGGGACTCCCCCCTGCCCTGGGCAGCCCATTCCAACGCCCAACAGCCCCTTCTGCACAGAAATCCTTCCTCAGAGCCAGCCTGACCCTGCCCTGGGCAGCTTGAGGCCATTCCCTCGGGGCCTGGCGCTGGGGCCTTGGCTCCAGAGACTCATCCCCCCTCTCTGCCCCCTCCTGGCAGGGAGTTGCAGAGGGCCAGGAGGTCTCCCCTCAGCCTCCTCTTCTCCAGACTGAACCCCCCCAGTTCCCCCAGCCGCTCCCCAGCAGACCTGTGCTCCAGACCCTGCCCCAGCTCCGTTGCCCTTCTCTGGCCACGCTCGAGTCATTCAATGGCCTTTTTGGGGTGAGGGGCCCAAAACTGAACCCACTCAGCGAGGGGCGGCCTCCCCAGTGCCGAGCCCAGGGCTCAGATCCCTTCCCTGTCCCTGCTCTGACCCCTCACTGGTGGGTCAGCAGAGCTCTCTCAGGCTCGTGTCCCAGCTGCTGAGCACCAGTAGCCCCAGCTGGCGCCAGGCTGTGGGGACGGGACGGTCAGAGGTGCACAACACCCAGTGCCCTGCCTGCGTCTCAAGCTCTTGTTCCATTCAGGATCTCCCATGTCATTTGCGTCACGCTGCATACAGGATGACATCATCATCCTCATCGGACGCAACCTCTGGGTGCTCTTACAAGGTTGTTTTCTTCATTACTGTTTTATACAACCTGAGAGTGAAGTGGAATAATGTTTCCCATTGCTTTGGGTAACTTCCATTTCAGATCACATCCCCCGCATGGCATCCTAGAGCCCATACCGTGAGCAGGCGGCCAGTACAGACACCTACACCTGCTGTGCCGAACAGTCCCTCCAAGGAGCCCAGCAATGGCCCTGTAAAGGCTGTCACCTTTTCCACAGCAGCTGCCATCTTTGCAGCTGCCTTGTACCTGCCTTTCAGCCTTGAAGAAGGGGGGAATTTCTCCCAGTAAGCTGACACTACTTTTGACAGTGGCCTTGGAGATTTTTGACAGCAGCTTTGGATGGTGGAGTTGGGAACGGTCAGAGTGAGGTTCATGGTTGGACTGGAGGAGCTTCAAGGGCTTTCCCAACCCAGATGGTTCTGGGACTCTGTGATTTGTAGTAGCTGCCAGGGGAGGGGAGGGAGACCTTGTTGTGGGAAGGTTCTGCCCATCCTGCTGCACTCTTACACAGACCTCATTTGCTTTTAAACTGGATTAAGACCAATTTGTGCTCTTTAGTACCTTTCATGTAAAAATTGGAACTGCCTATGCCGACTGCATTCAGTCCTTTTCGCAAGTAACACGGTTATCACTGTTACTGGCGAGGAAATGGAGATGCAGTAGCGCAGCAGGTTGGCCAGGATGGCAGAGCCAGCAATCCTGTGGCTTCTCACCCCTCCGGTAATGAAGCGTATGCACACAAATGCCAGGCAAGGGGGGAAAACCATGGTGAAAACCAGAGAGGTACATTCCCAAACTTCAGCTGTCAGGGCCCAAAGTCACCCGAGCACACTTGCCTTCCTAATCCTCAATTTGTGATTCTGAAGAAAAAGACGGCGACGACAGCAAAGAAGGGGGAGTTCACAATTCACAAACCAATTTGTGTTGTTTCTGCAACACTGCAAAAGTGCGACTCATGAATATGCTAATGAAATTGCAATGAGAATTTTGGCACCATTTCATCACCTCAACTAGATTAGGGAGCAATCACACTATGGGTTTACATGTCTTTGGGAACTGCTGGGGTTGGGGGGGTTGGGAAATAGATCTGTAATATTTATAATTCAACAAAAATTGCACTGCCTCTACCATAAAACAACAGTAATGACTGTGAATGGATAAGAAATGCCTTCTGGGTTAGCCAAAGGCTCGCTGTTAAGACTGCTTTCCATGCCACCATGTTGGTACAAAGGTCTACTCCCACTGAGGAGTCTGTGCCCAGCGGAGCATGGCACTCTGCGCCCATGGTGAGTCCCACCCTGGAGCAAGTGAGCAAGAAGCGCGGGCAAGAGCGCAGAGAGAGCAGAACCACGGGATGGTCCAGCTCTGCTCATCTTTCTCTTGGATAAGGGAGCAGCAAAACAGCAACTGAGGGAAGGTTTGTGTCCCCGTTGGCTGGGGCAGGAGAGAAGCAGCCAGGCTGCGGTGGGGAACAAGGTCCAGTGGAGTGTTTTGGACGTTGCCTCCTCAAGAGGATTTTTCAGTTAGAATTCTACTGCACCAGATTTGCTTAGGGAAGTACAGGATCTCTGAACTGGGAGAGATTTGGGTAGTTGGCCACCGTGCATGTTTCAGGAAACAAAGTACAGCGATAAACAAAAATTACTAATCTCCAAATTATTGTTCAGTTTTGCACATGACATGTCCCAAAAGAGAAGCGCACGCACATGCTTGAAGTCCTTTTAAGAAGTTAAAGCCATGAGTTTCAGGACAAGTCATCTCTTGATAAACAATCTACATGGAAGAGTACAGCTTCTGCCCTGTTATTACTCCACCTCTTTAGGACCCTGTATGATGCATTCATGAAAGAAAAAAAAAAAGCAGAGATTAGGTTTCAGTATTTGTATTTGGGTTCCACAGCTAAATCCAGAAATAAACACTGCAGATACTGTAATATAGCTCTGACACATCACACCCACACATAATGTCTGTTTAGCAACTGAAGTAGTAATAATCCTATGGCTGACCTTGGTAGGAGCGAGAGGAGTCTCAGAAGGAAGGACAGGTGTGGAAATAAGCCCGCAGATCAGACCCTCCTTGTCTGCTCCCGTGAACAATCCCACCGTGCTGAAATCTTTCCTTGTGCCATTTTGGGTGAAATGGGAAATGCAAAAGTCACATTTCCCACAGCACCCGTTTGGAGTTTTATGCTAGCCTCTGCTCAGCCCCTCTTCTTGCTTTTTTATGGGTGGTTATAAACTCTCAGTGGAGTTGATCCCATAATTAGCTTAATTCTTTTCTTTCTGTGGCATGCATGAGCCAGGTCAGAAAGACTTGTACTTTGGACCACCTTTTTAAATCTTAGTGCCTGCAGCTCACACCGTGGTTAAAGAATGTGCAGAATTGGATGGTGCTGATTTATACCAAACAAGGATTTTGCCCCAGAAACTTCCTCAGCGACATTTTCAGAAGCGATGGCTAATTTGAAAGAAACTTCAGAAATGGGGAGGCACGGAACTCATGGAAATTTGCATCTAGTTTTTAAGGTCACCTATGTATGTGCTGATCTGGTCAAGGTTTTACACGTGCAGCCCAGTGCTGTAAAAAGAAATGGCACTGCATCAAACCACGCTGATGTCAGATGGGAAGAGAGGGAAGAGTTTCCTCAGAACTGATCTAGAAGAAGGTATCAATGGGTGCAAGAAGGCGTAAGGTAGCATCATTCATTCTGAGTCCCTTACCTGTTTGATACCTGGTAGGTATCACCCTTGCTGGGTTATTTACTAACCATCATAGTTATTCTTTTCATTACCTCCACAGTGTAATGGTTATTTTATGAAGGCTCATTAAATTTAATGAGACACCACCAGATTTTATTGCCTTCTAATAAAATGGGTAGGGGGAGCTGTTTTCTTTCTGATTCATGCAGCTCCAGAGTACCTTAAATAGTCAGGTATTGAGCTGGGTTATGAGCAGGGCCCCTGACATTCTTTCTGGTGGCCTCCTTGGGGAACGTCAGCGATTAACAGCTATCCAAATAAAGATGCTTACAGGGATATGCTTAGATAGGTTAAGGTTTATTTTACATACATGTCTATTTTAGATATATTTATTTTATATATATATATATATATATATTAGACCTGGGCATTTTTTTTTTCCAATGGAAGACACAGTTCTGCCAGAATTAGAAAGATATTGTGGGATTATCTGGTCAGGAGCTCCCAGAGAGAAGGCACTTGCCAAGATCCTCAGCGAGTGACCTGACGGAGCAAGAGTAGTTTCTCCTAACAGAGAATCAGGTTCACAACTCCTCAGCTTATTCATCTGTTTATTGCACAATTGACCATTGCAAGTTTTCTTTTTTTTTTTTTTTTTTTTAAGTATGGGAGTTAGTGAGATTTTTTAAAACCTTGTGCTGTGACAAAACACTTAAAACCAAGAGAGAAATCAAGCAACAGTCTTCAATAAGTACCTCCTCAGGACGTGAGCAAGAAAATGGTTCACAGAGGTCCTCTTCCAGAGGGCCATTGCCTAGGGACATCATATCACTAAAAAAATAAATGCTGAAGTGAGCTTCTTGACAAGCTAAGGCAGATGAGGAGGGAAAGTCCGGTGAAGGTGCAATCTGTGGCTTCTGTCTGAATCACCTATGTACAGGAGAAAACAGAAAGTGGCCCGAGTGCTTGTTTGAGTTAGTCCTGATGGGGGTATTGGGGAAGAAGGTGGCTGGCCCAGCCAGGAGCTAACCCTGCTCTACAAAGGGTCTGCACACAGCTGCAGGCTGTGTGGGCAGTCTTGGGGTGAGATCTAGCGGGTGGTTGTGGGAGGAGAGCACAAGGAATCGGTGCTGTACCACGCCGTGGTAGCAGCAGCCTGTACTGAGAATAATGCAGTTTTACTAAAGCAATACATTTAAAAATACAGGACAAAACGAAAAAATGCTACAGGAGCAGTTCTTTCTCCTGTTGATGTTTTATGCTGTGCTCTGGAAGCCATGAGTGTCTGAAATGACTGTATCCAGACCAAAAAAAAAAATAAATATATATATATATATATAAATAGCTTTAAATAGCTTTGAACTTAGTGATTATGTTGTAACTTCAGCAGCAGAACGACCAAATTTAGGAAGTGAGGGCTCTCTGAAAAATGTGTGATGATGCAGCCTCACTGACTCCCAGGTGAAAAGCCCAAGAAAATGAAACTCTTCCATATAAAACGGGTTGAATTATTCATTATAAATAAATTATCCAGTAAACATGGCCCTTTCACTGATCGTAAATAGCCAACAACCCGTCCCTGATTTCAGTAGATGTCTTTGGTGGCCAGAAGTGTGTGAAGAAGAGCTGTTTTCCGGCTGTTCCTTTCGCGGGTACCTCACTAGGTGTTGTTGTGCCGTTCATGCTCCCTGCTGTTAAACTGAAAATAACATTAGTGACCGGGTGCAGTGAACTGGGAATTCACATTTTCTGTGTTCTCTCTGGCTCTCCAGCTCCCTCTTCTTCAGTTCTTTCCCTCCGGAGCCTTGCCTGGCACACCGACAGCTCGCCGTGTCTCTGTAGGCTCAGCCCTGGGATGTCTCACCTTTCCCACCAACCCCAGGTGTGCTCCCGCGGCCGGTCAGAGCAGGGGTTTTAGAGCCCGTCCAACCAACCCTGGCTGCTGTTGGGCAGTTGTTCTGGCAGACTGATGCTATTGCGAACGTTAAGTCAGACTATTATCCCTGTGTGTCATAGTCTAATAGTATGAACCCTTATTTCTAGCCTGATGTTATGGCACCATTTGAAATGTTGAACTGATTAGGAGTTTTCATTACAAAACAGATTTTTGCTGGGAAAATGTCTAGCCACATCTTTCCTCTAGAAACCGTAATTTGGATTGAGTTCTCCCCTATAACGTTTCTCTGAAGGAGACTGAAGTTACACACCCAGTTTGGGGAGAGATGGGGAGTAAGAGTGGTGTTTAGCTAGAGGCCCAGCAGCGAGGGTATTTTCCTAAAAAGAAGGGACATCTGGCCTCTCTGCTCGGCTCTGATGTAGCTACCGACTCAAAGCTGAACAGCTCCATCCAGAGAGAAGTCCACACCAGAGCAACCTGCAGCCTAGCGGCAGGGGGTCTGCTTGGGAGGCAGGAGACACAGGTAGGGGTGTCCTTGCTTTTCCTCGGAAGAGACTGAAACAGGCTTGAAACAGGGACTCTCATTTCCACAGTCTCTTCTATGCGGATTTTTTTTTTTTTTTTTTTGTGAATGAACTCTCCCCAAAACCTTGGATTTGTCCTGGTGCAGAGTGCAAAGTGTTACGGAAGCTCAGTAATGCTTGCCAGATGGGAAACTATTTTCCCATTCAGTTCAGCGCTCCTAAGAACAATACTGTGGTATTTTTCAACGGAGGCCCGTTGGCACTGCGAGTTGGCATCAGAGTATCATTCTCGGGCGAGTGCCTCCTCGCCACCCGCTCTGGCAGCTCCGATGATCACTGTGCACGTTTGGATGCCGAGGCCGGTGTTCCTCGAAGCAGAGCAGAGCAATCCTGGGCTCTCGGGGGGGGGGGGGGGGGGAGCGGGGGACAGGGAAAAGAGTAACGGGAGACCCAGGCACCCAACCTCACAAACAAAAAAAGAATTAGAATGGGCCAAGCGCTGCACTGATGCCTTACACTGGTGGAAAGCCTGAGGAGCTCCTGTAACTCGATTTGTGGGACTGACAGCAAGATTTCTTTTGTGATATATACCCTATAGCCTTATCATAAAGGGAGCAGCTAAGAGGTATATAAAAAAACCTGTCCATCCTCATTAGAGTAAAGTTGAGTATAGTCTATTCTTGCTTTAATGCAGTGATCTAATTAACCTTTAGCCGGAATTAAAATGACCTTGAATTGGCCTTGTGACCTCCAACGCTTAATGTTGTTAACTTTAAACAAGCTTTTTGGGGTGGTCAGGAGCAGCATCTGTTAAAATGGGCAAAAGGTCGAATCCATTTACTTAAATACACCTACTGCTGGTGGATGCGCTGCCTACGTGTCTCAAGATGAGGGTTTGAAGAAAAAGGGCAGCCTATCCGTGAGAAACCGTGCGAGGAGGATGAAAGACTGTTTTCACCCTCTCCTTACACTTTCTCAGCACTAAGGCTCTCTGGGTTTTCATTTAGAGGTCGGCTACGGGCAAAATATCACAGCGTGCAAAATAACGCTGCTGGGGGGGCTCTGTGCCTGGTGGCACCATGTCCGGGGGGAGGCTGAGCCCGGTCGCCGCTCCCACAGCGACTCGCCCAGGGGCCAGAAGGTGCCCGCTGTAGCCACAGTGCCACGTTTTGGGCTGAGTTCCACGGGGCTCCGGGAAATACATGCCCGTGTGTAAAAAGAAGTAGATGCCCAGCTGAATTCCGGGATCCCAAGGTCACTGGTGGAAATTAAAAAAAAAAAAAAAACAAACAAAAAACCCACTCTCGCGGGGCGAAGAATGTGAAAGGCAAGGGCTGAGAATGTGGATGAAAGCAATCTGCTCGGACGCCTCCTCCGGTTGATATCACGGCCCCGGGATGTACAGAAGTCGGTTTTGCTCTTAACGCCTGCCCGCCCGGCTGCTGTCCCCGCCGCGGCGTGCGTGGGGAGCCCGGCCCGCACCCCCCCGGCCCGGCGGAGGCTCCGCGCCCCGCGCAGCCCACGGCCGCGCTCCGCTCCCCCTCGCAGACCCTCCGGCCGCCCGTGGGTGCCCCGCAGCCTCCGTGCTGGGGGGGGGGGGCGGGCGCGTTGGTGTCACCACTCGCGATATTGTCGCTTACGCTGTATCGCGGTTCCCGAAGCGTTTTTCGAGGCGGCTCCTTCCTCCCGCCGCGCGAAGCCGGCCCGTAAATGCCGCCTGTTTGCAGTGCATTAACATAGTACATTAACATTGGGAATGCGGCGATTATTTTACATAATCGATACCATCAAGTTCCTTTTCTTGGGGACCCTCGTGTTTATTTACATTTATTCCGCACACGTCACTTTCCATCAGAGGCAAAACCGATTTTTCTCGTCCTACATCTGCTCCCGGGATAACCTTAATTCCCCGGCAATCTCCCGGCGCTCCCGCCGCCGTCAGCCCGGGCTGAGGGTCCGCCGCGGGGTTAGGGGGGGACGGGGGGAGCGCCCCGGCTCCTCCGCTGGAAAACCGGCCCCGAGAGCAGCGGGCCGGGAGAGACCGGGCCGGCTGGGATATTAATTGTTGTTATTATTATTTATTAGTATTTATTTGGCGGCAGTTTCTGTTTATGGCGTGATGCATTTGAGCCCAAACACATTAGGTGCATTATTCATTGGGTACATTTGTCAGAACATGCATGTGTATAAAGAACTAATGATCCATATTAAATTAATGACGCTATAAAAAAGAAAAATACCCCATACATGCAGTTTATGACGGCAACTCCCGACTTTGATAAACCATAGAAAAGACCTAATCAGATGAAGCATTGGACTGTTCCGTCTCCAAAATTACATTTCTCGAAATGTGCTTGTACACAATGTTGGTTTTATTAAAACAAATTAATTCAGTCATTAAGGAATCATACGGCAAGTGTCTCATAAGTCAGGACCTCCAGTGTAACAAATTGATTAAATGACTGTGTAATAGTCTCTTTAAACAAATCTAGTGTAACAAGTTAATAGATCTGCTCAATTACCATGCTGGGGTGATGAGGATGTGGGCAACTCTCTCATTAAATCCGGGATAGCGCGGGGCGGGGCGGGGCGGGGGGGATGAGGCGCGGAGGTGCGTGTCCGTGGGGCAGCGTTTGCGCTCCCGCAGCCCCCGCGGAGACGGCGCCGGGCTGCGGGCTGCGGGCTGCGGGCAGCCCCGGGATGGCACCGGCGGGCTCCTCCTGACACCCCAGCGCCGGGGCCGCGGGAGGAAAATCTATTACCCCGCTGCCATTTTGTTAAGTGTTTGCTCCCCGTTGTGACCCTGCCACTTTATCTGTTAATTTTTATTTTCTGAGTGCATGTTGCCCATATGTTACTCTAATAGTTGCTATAATTCTTGAGCAATAGGGCTCGTATTTTACCGAGCTGAATTAAAAAGAATGCACTTTAATAAAAAAACCCGAGCAATACACTAATGGCTTGACATTGATGTATTTGCATAAAGATGAATTATACGGGCTCGCTTGACACGACTTTTAATAAATGATCGGGGGCGTTATTACAGGGATGCACTTGGGCGTGCGGCAAGCGGGTTGTTGCCGCGGGGCCAGCGGGTTATTGCCGCGGGGCCAGCGCCAGGCGCTCCCCGCAGCCCGCCGGCCCCGGAGGCTGCCTCCGCCGAGGCCTCCCGCCGCCCCCAGCCGCTGCGCGGGGGCTTAAGCCCCCGCCGGGATGCGGAGCGGTGCGGTGTTGCCTGCCGAGCTCCGGTGAGGGTATAAAGAACTTTTTGTTCTTGTAAATCATGTTTGCTGGAGCGGGGAGACGCTGCCGGGCGACCGCGGGGTGCGGGGTGCCCCGGCGGATGTTTGCGTCCCTCCCGGAGATTTGTAACCGCTGTCCGAGACAGCCGGCAAAGGCTGCCAGAAACAGGTAGCTGGAAAATACCTATCGGTGCAGAAGGTAAACGCGGAGCTGCAACTAGGCAGGAGCCGTTCATCTCACTTTTTTAATTTGCGGGCTCCGGCCGCGGGATGACCCCGCAGCCGCCTCTCTCTCTCCCTCTCTCCCCCCCCAGCGGCCTCCACACGGGAAGGGACCTCGGAGTGGGGCGGGTGAAAGCCCACCCCCCGCATTTTAAAGCCCGGTTTCTCTCGGGTGAGGACGGCTCGAAGGCTGGGGGTGCCGAAAGCAAAGCCCCGGGGCGGCTGGCGGGGATGTAACGAAAGTCTTGGCACGAAACGACACCACGGCGGCGAACAGCGAGGGCGGGGAGGGGGGGGAACGGCGTGTGCTTGATGCGGGGAAGCGGTACAAATTCATATCACTGAGGGGTGGTGGACGGCGACGGGGTTTCAGGAGTTCGTAAAGGGGAAGGGTGGGAGAGGTCAGCGCTGGCTGAGACGGTCGGGCCGTCCCGCCGTGGCTGTCGGTCTGGGCGTCCCTCTGGCAGGGGTCCAGGCGTGGCCTCCCCTGCCGCCCGCTCCGGGGGCTCCGGGTGGGCTTTGCTGCCGGGGGAAAAGAGCCCGGAGGCCTCGGGGTGGTGACGGCGCTAGCACAGGGCCTGTCGGGGGCCGGGTGACAGTGGCGTACGGACTGGGACACACCCCCACCACCACACACACACACACACACGCACATGCCCCGAGGCGAGTGGTCACTTCCCTACCCCGTGGGGGGAAGCCTTGCGTGGGCACGACCGAGCGGATCCGTTTGTCCCGCATCCATATGGCCCGCACCCATATGCATGTCTCCCGCGGGCAGCAGCTGCCGGCCGGGAGCGGGGTACGGGCGGCGGGACTGGCCCCCGGCCCCTTTTTCCCTTCCCGTGCCTCCACTCTCTGCCTCCACGCCTTCCCCTCCGGTGTCCACGGCTGTTGCAGGGCGCGGAGAAAAAAAAAAAAAGTTTCCTGGTGGGGGCTGGAGAGGGGCGGCAGCGGGTTCCCGTTGCGAAGTAGCTCGGCAAAGCAGCGAGGGGGGGATGCTTGCGGCACCCTGGGGGTGCACAGCCACGAATTTCTCTCGCGGTGTCTCCTGCGCCCCAGAAAAGAAGGCACACGGCAGCGACCAAGGCAGGGTAAACCCCAAACCAGCCGCCTTTATTTCCGCCGAGGCGGGAAATCCCGCACACGCACGCGGAAGGGAGCGGGGTTTAAACCCGCGGGCTCTGTTACAGACAGAAAGGAAAACCAAAAGCTGTTTGCGAAGGGAGCCGTCGGGAGTTGTCTTAGCCAAGGACACACACACACACATACACACACACACACCCCCCTCCGCCTCGCTACGCGGCCGCGCAGCCGGCGCCCGCCGCTCCCCACGCGTGTGCGCGGCCGTGACTCCCCGCGGAGGGTTCGGCCCGGGCCCGAGCGCAGGGCGGCTGCCGGGGAGCGGTTCTGCGGCCCCCCCGTCCCTGCGGCTGTGTCTGTGCAGGACTTTCCTGATACCGTTATCCGCGAGGTTTAAACCGCCGCGCAACAAACTCCGGCGAGTTCGAAGGACTCAAACCCGCGGCTGAGCTCGGCCGGGCCCGCAGGCACGGGGGGAGCTTCACGCCCCGCGAAGCCCGCTGACATTTCGTCTCCTAATTGTTCGCCGCGATGTCCGTGGCAGCGATCCCGAGGTTAGTTATTGGATCTCCTCCTCAAAAGTCCTCTCCTGGAGGAGAGGCAGGCTGCGCCGAGCCGCCTTTGCTTTCCAAAACCTGCCCCGAAAAGGGGAGGGGGGAGCAGTGAGCTCGTGTGAATAACCCGCTCTTTTCTCCAGCGCCCCAGACAAAACCAGCCTAACGAAGCGATCAGAGCTGGGCGCGCTTTTTTTTTTTTTTTTTTTTTTTTTCCTTTTTGCCTGCCATTCCACTTCGACGGTGCCAGCTTCAACTGGTGGCCAGCTGGGTCTCCGTGCAGAAGTAAATTAACTGGAAAGCCCCAGTCGGTGCTGCGGTCAACTGGAAACGGAGCCGGGGCGGGCGGGACCCACGGCAGCCTGGGGGGGACACGGGAGGGCGCGGCCCGGGGCGCCGGTACCCTCCGGGCCCCGCGGTCTTGGCATTTTTTTTCCCCTATTGCCCCGCAAAACCCGCGGGGGAATCGAAACGGCGAGAGCCGCCAGGGTCGAGCCGGCGCTCTGGAAACCGTCTGGCCTTTACAGCGCGGCCGGAAAGATCGGGGGGGGGTCGGGGGGCGACGGGCAGCCCCCGGTACCCCGGCCCGGGAGAGCCCGGGCAGCCGCGCCGAGGCAGCCGCCCAGCGCCGGGGCTCCCTCCCTCCCCCCGGCCCCGGCATTGTCTAAGCCGAAGGCGGAATAAAACCCTGCTCCATTTTTAAAAAAATTATCCCCCCCACCCCACCCCGCCGCATAGAAAACGATTCACAAATTTACGGAAGACTACTAATTTATTTATTTTTTTTCCTCCAGAATATCTGGCCCTTTTCTCTCTCATATCAGCGCTTCTGTTTGCTCTGCTGCAGCCGTGAAGAAAAAAAAAAAAAAAAAAAAAAAAAAAGGAAGCGATTGTTTCTGGTCTGTTTAGATATGGAAATGATCGCGCCTAAATAATGAGTTTCAATTTAAACCAGTTGTTTCGGCCTTGGGGCTAACTATTTAATCTGGGCTCTTCGCCGGGCTCTTGTTTTATTCGCCGTTTTCTCCTCGGAAAGCAGTTTCTTTCCCATAATAACGGCAACACTCCGCCCTCGATAACAGTTTGCGTCGCCCGCCGCTTAAAAAGTTGATACAGCCTAATTTAGGCTGAGACTAAGCGCTCCGGGGGCCGGGTAGAAACTGCTGCCCGCTGACGGGGGCACCCGCACAGGCAGGAGCCGCCGGCCCTGTCCCCAAGCAAGCCGCCGCTTATTTTATTTGTATCTTTCTTTAGGTTGCCTCCCAACAAAGCGAACAACTTCCATCGTTAAAAACAAAAAACAAACAAACACCCCTCACAAAAAAAAAAAACACGAACAAAACCAACCCAAAAAAACCCCCCACAAAAAACCTACTACTGAGATTGAACAATAGGTGCTGAAATTTTTTTTTTCTTCCTTCTGTTGTACCGTGGTTTCATTATTTAATCTCTGATGAGATCGGATTATCTGTACCCTTTAGTGAAGGCAGCAGACGTCTTTAAACTGGTTTAATTGATTTATCGTTTGTTTTTTTTGTTGGTTTTTTTTTTTTTTAAACAGAAAGTGCATTACATTTAACTGGTCTTGCAAAGGGCTTTTCTTCTCTTTACAAACCGAATTATTTTTAATATAAATTAATAAATGTTAAGATGCTATATCACGATATATCATCGTTATTAGCTTAAAAAAAACCCAAAACAATTTACATTCTATAGTATTCCGTATGATACAAAAGAAAACACACTTTAAATTCAATTACAGCAACTAAATGAATTTTATATTTTGACTGAAAGTGGTTGTGACAATTCCCACCAGCTACTTTTTCAACCCGCGGTTGATTGGAAACGGTGTAAGTGAAAGCAAACTCGGTCCCTCCGCCCTCTCCCCCCTCCCTCTGCACGACGACCGCAACAGAAAGTGTTTCAAAAATACTAATAAATAGCACGCGGGGCCGCTGCAGTTTCGGCCCGAGGGAGGGGCCGGTGGTAGCCACGGCTGTTTGGTGGGGTTTTTGTGTTTTGTTTGTTTTTTTTTTTTTCCCGGGCGGCCCCACTGCCGGCGGGGAGCGCGGGGTGGCTGTGTGTGTATGGGGGGGCGGCTGTACAAAAAAAAAAAAAAAAAAAAATAAAAAGAAGGTATTTTACATTTTAAATATTCACAGTAAGGATCGCCTACGGTCGCGGTGACTCACGGTTTATTTACAAGGAGCCGGCAGCGGGCGGCCGCCGCTCCGCCGGGAGCGGGACCCGGGCCGGGGCAGCCCCCGCCGCTCCCCGCGACCCTACAATAACACGCGGCGCCCGCTCCGCCGCAGTCCTTTCTGCTCCTTCCTCCTCCTCCTCCTCCTCCTCCTCCTCCTCCCGGGCGCGTAGAGTCTAGAAAAATAGATCTGTACATCTCCGAAAGCAGCGGCGGCGGGCGGAGCGGGCTAGGCGGAGGCCTCCCCCTCGGGGGGGTGCAGCAGCAACCCGCCGCCCCCCGGCTTGTGTTTCTTCAGCAGCTGCGTGATCTTCTCGTCGTCCGAGTTGGGGTCCAGGGGTTTGTTGTAGTCGTCGTCCTCCTCCTCGTTCTCGGAGGCGCCCTTCAGCCGCTCCGTCTCCGAGTCCTGCTTCTTCTTCGCCGTCGCCATCTCCGCCGCGTGTTTCTTCCGCCACTTGGTCCGTCGGTTCTGGAACCAGACCTGGACCCGCCGCCACCGTCACCGGGGCCTCTCGCCACCGCCCCCCCCTCCCAAGCCCGCTGCCCCGTCCCCCGCGGCGGGCGGTGGCTCCCGACCATTTCCCCGACAACGAAAAGCAGCCGAGCCCCGCGCCCCCCCCCTCCACCACCCCGAGCGGGGAGCGCTGCGGCCCCGCTGCAGACCTCGGGGGGGGACACGGGCCCCCACGTATTTCGGGCTGAATCCTTCCCCGGCCCCCCCTGCCCCGCCAGACGTTTTTATTCTCTGGCGGGGCGCTGCCAGAGGAGGGGGTGGGGGGGTGTGTGTATTTTCATTGTAGAAGCTGCAATAATTTATTCGCAGCCGTTGGGACATATTTGCGGGGACAAAGGAGGGTCTCCAGAGCAGCCTGAAAGCCCGAGCACCGCCGGGAGGCCCCTCTGGCTCAGCCCGGTCTCCCAACTCCTCTCACCCCCCGCTTTGCTCCGAGTTTGACTAAAACGGGGCTTTGGGGATGGGACAGTGCGAGCGGGGTGCGCGGTCCCTGCCCGACGGGGCCGCGGAGCGCGCAGCTTTTGGTCTGATTTTTTTTTTTTTGAGGAGGGGGGGGTGCGGGCCATAGACGGTGCGCCCTGACACACCACACCCCACCACACCCCCCCCGTGTTTTCCCGGCACGGCGGCCACCCCCGTGGCGTCCAGGCTGAATGCACCGGGCTTCTCAGTCTTGCTTGAGCTTTGTTTCGGGTTTTTTTGTGTCGTGTTTTGTTTTGTTTTAAATTAAATAAGATACGCTTTAAAAACCCCTTCTCGGCCCCACTAGCTCGCTGGTAGCCGCCGGGCAAGCCCTCGCCGTGTGCTCGGCCACCCCAGCCCGCAGCACCCCTGGCCGCCCGGGACGGAGCCGGTTTCCCCGGCGGGGCCCTTCTGCCCTCCCGGGCCGGGCCGGGGGCTCGTTGCTGCCCCCCACTCACCTTGACTTGGCTCTCCGTCATCCCCAGCGAATAGGCCAGCCGGGCTCGCTCCGGGCCCGCCAGGTACTTCGTCTGCTCGAAAGTCTTTTCCAGGGCGAAAATCTGCTGGCCAGAAAAAGTGGGTCTGGTATGTTTTCTCTTTCCGTCCTTATCCAGCAAAATTGAGCCTTGATCTGGCGGGGGGGAGAGAAAGGGAAGGCACGGACACGTTAATCTACGGATTGGGGCAAGCGCTTCGCTCTCGAGCGGTGATCCCCCCTCTCCGGGGGCTGTAACAAAACCGCTGCCTGCCCAGAGCGGCGGCCTCAGCCTCCCGGCTCTCCCGGGTTTATTTATTTTTTTTAATTTTTTTTTCTCTTTAAGGATGGAAAATGTGCGCGGGCCAGCGCTATCGGTATTTTAGCAAAGTTGCGGCCGGTAGCGGCAGATCCTGCTCGGGGAAAGTTTGTGCGCGCCCCCAAAAAGCAGCCCCGGCCCCGGCGAAAGCGCGGCCGCCTTCCCCCCGCCGGGGGGGCTCCTCTTCCCGCCGGCAGGGCCCGACATTTTGATTGGGGGGGGGGGGGGGGGTCGCGCCGACCGAGGAGGAGGGAGAAAGCAAACCGAGCAAACTTAAGGAACAAAACCCAAAGCGAGCGAGGCCGAGGCAGTCCCCGCGGGCCGGACGGCGGAGCGGGGGGGGCGGACACCGCGAGGGTCTCGCCGCGGCGCGGAGGGGGGTCCCCAGCACCGGCGCGGCTCCCCCCGCTGCCCCGGGTACTCACGGGGGGCGCAGGCGAGGCGGGCGTCCCTCCAGGGCGGGCTCTGCATCACCCCCGGCCAGAAGATGGGCGTCCGGCCGGGCAGCTCGGCCAGCGGCTTGGGGTAGCGCCCGGCGGCCACGGCGGCGGCGGCGGCGGCGGCGGCGGCACCGGGGCTGAAGTAGAGGGCGGGCGGCGGCGGCGGCGGCGGCGGCGGCGGGGGGCTGAGGCTGCCGAAACGGGGCAGCCCCGCCAGCAGCCCGGCGGGGGCCGCCGAGGAGGCGGAGGGCGAGGCGGAGGCGAGCGCGGCGCCGGGCAGGGGCATGGAGGGCCGGCTGAGGATGTCGTTGATACCGTGCGGGGTGGCGGCCGAGAGCTGCGGCGGGGCCGAGCCCAGCGCCGAGAGCCCGCCCGCGGCGGCGGCGGGAGCCTTGAGGCCGGGGGAGCCGAGCGGCGGCGAGGGCGAGGCGGAGGCGGGCGAGGCGGAGGCGGAGGAGGAGGAGGCGGGCCCGGCGGGCAGGGGGTACGCGGGGTACAGCGGCGCCTTCATCTCGGCCATGCTGTGCAGGGCGGCCAGCGGCGGGCTACCCAGCAGGAAGGCTCCTTGCCGGGGCGCGCCGTCCATCTGCCCCAGCGCCAGCATCCCCGCGCCGCCGCCGCCGCCGGGCCGGGGCGGGGGGCCCGGCCGGCCCCTAGCACCGCGGGGCCCCGGCGGCCGGCCCGGGGGTGCCGCTGGCACCGGCGCCGCGCATCCAGCCCGCGGCGGCCGCCGCCGCCGCTTCTTCTTCTTCTTGCTTCTTTCTTCTTCTTTCTCCTTAGCGGGGAGCTGCGCGCCCGAGCGGCGGCCCCGCCGCCCCGCCGGGCATCAGGGCTGCGCCTCGGCGGCCCCGCTCCCGCGGAGGAAAGCGGCGCTGCGGTGGATGCGCGGACACGCGGATAGATCTCTGCTCTCGGTAGAGCCTGCGAGGAGCTGCGGGGCTCACAGCGGCGCGGGGGCCGCGCTGGCCGCCGCCGGTCCGTGCTCCCCGGCGCCCCGCATCCCCCCCGCGCGGTTCCCGCTGGCTGGCTGCCGGCTGCGGGCGCGGCTCGGGGCGCACTGCCGCGCCGCCCCGCTCCTGCCTCCTTTAGCGGGGGCACGGCGGGCGGCGGGCGCGGCGGCGGCGGCGGCGGGCGGGGCGGGGCGGCGGGCGGCCCTGCCCACCCACCCAACACCCACCCACCCAACACCCACCCAACACCCACCCACCCAACACCCACCCAACACCCACCCAACACCCACCCGCGCCGCGCCCGCCCTGCCGCCAACTTCGGGCCCGCCGCGCTCGCCTCCGATCTCCCTCGCTTTGCTTTGCTCTTCCCCTCTCCTATCCTCCATCCTTTTCCTCTCCTTTTTCCTTTTCTCTTTCCCTCTCCTTTAGCCTTTCCCTTTCCCTTTTTCCTTTCCATTTTTCCTCTCCCTTTCCCCTGTCCCGTTTCCCTTTTCTCTCTCCTTTCCCCTCTCTTTTTTATCTTTTTTCCTCTCTCCTCTTTTTCGCTTTTTTCTCTCCCTTTTCCTTTCCTTTTTCTTTTCCCTTTTTCCTTTACCCTTTTTCTTTCCCTTTTCCATTTCCTTCTCCCATTTTCCGTTCCCTTTTCCCTCTCCGTTTTCCTCTCCTTTTTCCTCTCCCTTTTCCTTTCCTTTTTCCTCTCCTTTTCCCTCTCCTTTTCCCATTACTTTGCCTTTTCATTTGCTTTTTCCTTTCAGTTTTTATTTTCTCTTTTATCTTTTTTCCCTTTCTCGTTTCCTTTTCCTTCTCCCCTTTCTTTTTCCTTTACCCTGTCTCATTTTATTTTCTACTCTCTTACCCTCTATCGGTTTCTTTCTTTCTTTCTTTCTTTCTTTCTTTCTTTCTTTCTTTCTTTCTTTCTTTCTTTCTTTCTTTCTTTCTTTCTTTCTTTCTTTCTTTCTTTCTCCCTTTCTCCCTTTCTCCCTTTCTCCCTTTCTCCCTTTCTCTCTTTCTTTCTTTCTTTCTTTCTTTCTTTCTTTCTTTCTTTCTTTCTTTCTTTCTTTCTCCCTTTCTCCCTTTCTCCCTTTCTCCCTTTCTCCCTTTCTCCCTTTCTCCCTTTCTCCCTTTCTCCCTTTCTCTCTCTCCTTCCCTCTCCTTCTCTCTTTCCTTCCATCCTTATCTCTTTCTTTCCTTCTCCCTTTTTCCCGTCCCTCTCTCCCTTCCTCTGTCTCTGGGCCCCGGGAACGGCTCCGGGGAGCGGAGCCGCTCGGGGCCGGGCCGGGCCTGCCCCGGAGCACCCCTCGGGCGGCCGTGGCGAGCCGGTGGGGGGCGGCCCGACCCGACGCGACCCTCCCCGCAGGCTTCTGGTCCCGCGTGGGTGCTCTCTGTCCCCGCTGCCCTTCGGAACAGCATGTTCGTCCCGCCGGGCCCCCGGGCCCCCCTGCCCGGCCACTGGCCGACGTTGCGCACCCGGGGCCCGCGGTAACGACACTTGTCCCCGGATGCTGGCGGCTCTTCCCGTCACCTGGGGCTGGAAGGGAAAAAATCCCGTGTGACCCCTAAAGAGCGTCCCACGGAGAGAAGAGCAATGCAAAATCACCCTCAACAATTTTTACCCCATGCTGTCTGTGCCCGAGTGCGTGAGCCCGTGGGGAGCTCTTGTTTCCTCGAGCGTGGAAAAAGGGGCTGAAAAGGGGCTGGCGTGGAATTACGGAATTCTTTTTCTTTGTGGGTTGGTTGTGTTTTTTTGTTGTTTTGGGGTGTGTTTTGTTTTTTTTTGTTTTTTTTTTTTTTTTTTTTGTAATTACGGATCTTAGATAAAGCTGAAGCGTGTTGATCCTCGACCTGCGACGGCGTTTCCTTATATTTCTAAATATCCCCTGTTGCTCGGAATTAGTTTAGTTTAATTTACAAAGCCGCGAAAAAATACACTTGGAGAAAGGGCGCGGAGAGCAGGATCTTGCCTCGCCGTGACTTTTTGCACAGCCACACAGCCTGCGCCTCCGAGAAGCTCGCGTTTTAATCTTTTTTTTGGTCACTTCTCAAATATTCTAAAAATAAAACCAAAAAAGTCCTTTCCTGCCGGTTTCGGTGGAGCCAGCGAGCGCTCGGCCGCGGCAGCCCCGCACCGGGCTGGGGCGGCAGGAGTGAGGAGGAGGGAACCTGCCGCTGGAAGGGACCCATCTGCATTTTTATTTTTTTGGAGGGGGGTGTGTGTGTCTGTAGAAAAATTAAAGCTGGTTTGGAGGCGCCGAGGCGGGCGCGGGGCGGCCCCGTTGTGTCCCCGGCACCCGGGGGAGCTGCAGAGGAGGCGGAGTGGGGCCGGGGTCTGCCCCGGTGAGGCTCGGGGAGGGAGGGGGGACACAGGGGCTCCCCCCGCCCCATCCCCGCCGCCTCCCTCCTCGGAGCGCCCCGAGGGAGCTTTGCCGGGGGCGGCCCCCGGGGGGCGGCGGCAGCTTCAGCCGCGGGTCCGCGGTGGCGGCGGTGGGGGGAAAGGGGGTGGTGTAAACCGGGGCTTGATCCCGCAGTGCGGTCCTGCCGGGCCCCGCCGGGGGCTGCCAGGCACCGGCCCCGGCACCGGCCGTTCCACTCGCTCCGCGCGTCCTCCCCTCCGGAGCGGGAGTTCACCGCCCGGCACCTCTGGGTTTGCTTTCCTTAGAAAACAAACGCAAACAATCCCTCCTGCCCAAACCGATTCTCCTTTCTTCCTCCCTTCTGTAATCAACCGACGGCATCGTAAAAAAGAGCCTTTATCCGGGGGCCGCCTCCTGCAACTGCTTTCCTAAAAATGAGCATCGCCAGGTGAGGTGGCGCCAACAGGGCTGGCCCGTGCCCGGAGGAACACTTGGCATGCAGGAGCAGCCCTCAACATTACCTCCTTTCTCTGTCTTTAACAACTGTCACCCAGAAATATTTGAAAATGCTGATATTCAGTTCCTTTTCCGCACTCGTTTTTTTGGTTTTTCCGAAGCGCAGCCTTACGCAGGCGAAGTTAACTCAGACGGCAGCCGGGAGGGGGGGAAAGCGGGGGGGGGGGCTGCTCCTTAATTCCCGGCTGCGCTTCCCCCGCCTCACCAGGTCTCTTTACAAGCGTTTCACCGCCTCGCTGCAGATGAAGCAGCTACCGGGGTAAAGGAGAATGAAGAAGAGTAGCCGCCGAGCGAGCGGGGGGGTGCGGGTGGAGGAGCAGCCGGCCTGCGGGACGGGGCAGCGGGGGGCCGGTAGCCACGCGGAGGGGGCAAAGAAAGAAGAGAAGGTCCCGCGGAGCGCCCGCCGGGCCCCGCGGAGCCCCGGAGGGGGCAGCGGGGGACCCCGGGCTGGGGGAGGCGGCGGCGGCGGGGAGGGGCTGGAGACCCCGGGCACACAGAGCCGAGGCGAAGATGTGGATTAAGAGGCGTAGAAAGGGAGCGTTGTCAGGGAAAAGCTGTAGCGGTTCGGGCGTTCGAGGCGTGAGAAGAGCGAGTGCCGGAGCAGCCGCGCCTCGGCAGTTCTCGTTGGCTGGAATGGTCCCAGCGTACCTGAAAGGAAAAAAACCCCAACCAACCCACAAACCAAAAAACCCCAAACCATGAGGACACCTAAAATTAAAAGCTCCGAAGTGCTTGGGCATAACAGGGTCAGATATTCTTCCAGCTGCTTAGAGGGGGACCTGAGCTGCGGCGTCCAGCCGTGCCCCGGGTGGTGCCCCCCGGCTCTGCCCCGCCCAGAGCTCTTCCAGCCCTCCGGCCCCGGGGACGGACGCCAGGGCCCCCACCTCGCCCAGCTTTTGCCCCGGGAAGTCGCCGTGACCGTGACCGGGAGAGGGTCTGAACAAATCAAGTGATCGCTTTATTTAGCAAATAAAATGCTTTGCCGTTACCGCGTGTTCTTCACTGCCGACAAGCAGTCGATTACTTTCTTAAAGTGATGGATAAGTATTTAGACACTTTTTTCTTTGTAGCAGCGCTGTAAAGCCACTGAATCATTTGTTGCCTGCCCTGCACGGTGGAAAGGAACTGAGCCAGGAAAGCCTAATGTTCTTCTGGGTGCTAATTCCAACTCTTAATCAAGATCTGATTACCAAAAAGGAAGACGGAGCATAAAAATGCTATAAAGATTTAAAATTTTTCTATCTTGCCTATAATTCACACTGCAAATGTGTCCATTATGGCATTCACTCCAGCAGGAAAATTGTGATGTTGTTGCAAGATTCCCTACAGCAGAGCTCCTGCCAGTGATGATGAATAATCCCGGTCCATACGCTAGCTCTCTACAGTACCTGCATGCTCTCGTTCCCTTGCTGCTTCCTCAAAAACACAGAATGGCTGGAGAACAGTAAAAGCCAATTAAAAATAGTTAATAGGTTAATCAGACTCGGTCTTATATTTATCTAATGCAGAGCACTGATTCTTTAGTGATGTAGCTTTGAGGCATTACCACGAGCCAAGAAAATGAATCAGACATTTAATGGAGATGTGGAAACGGAAATTTCTTGTAAGACTACAAAATCGCAAGCCAATAATACACTAAAATATAATAAAGTTATCATTAAAATTCCACGCATGAAATGCCATCCTCTGTGTCCTCTCGCTAGGCGATAAACCAAGGCAAAGCTGTCCAGAAGATTTTTCAGGAGCCAGGCCTTTGGGCACACCTCACCTGCTTTTTAGCATTCTGGTCCCAGAGCGTCTGCCTGCGGAGCGCTGGTGCCAGCCAAAGGCAGAGGCATCACTTCACAGCGACCCCGCTGCGGCCCCCCAGCTTCCAAGGGCCACGAAGCACGCCAGCTCTACCTGGGGGGTGCACTGGAGACGTCAGCCCAGGACTGCTGTGGCTTTGCCTTACACATTTGGTCTGACGGCCCAGGAGCGGCTTCTGTGGGTGACATTTTGCAGGTGGTGCCTGCGGCGAGCTCTGCCCTCCCCGGGGGCTGCCAGGCGGTTCTGGGGACGCCCTCACGTCGCTTTGCTTCTCTAACGCTGTGGTCCCCGCATCCTGGCCGGATTTCTCTTTCCATTTACACCGAAGTGTGTCAGAATAACCGAGGATGGAGGCTGAGCATTTAACGAGACTGAGTGGAAACAGGACGTGGTCATCGCCTTTTTAAAACAGCTTCAAGGACAAGGAGGGTGTTGCAGGCTGCTGCTTACAGTCACTTCTGCTGCCATTTCAGGGTTTCTTTTGCTTTTCTTAAATGAGATGTTAAAGTGTGTTCTGTATCCTCAGCAAAGCAAAATTGTCCTCTCCTCTCTGGAGCATTGAAAAGCTGTGATGCTGGAGCGGTTACTTTTACTTTTGATTTGTGATCGTTGGTCCAGCCTGACCCCTGCTGGGGGAAAACCAGGAGGAAAGGATTAGAAGTGCAGCGTGGCCGCCTGTTCGGCTGCCCCAGGTTCACCAGGGAGAGACCTTTGCTGGCTCGGTCCTATTCCAAAGCCCTCTCCCGCCCCCCAGGCCCCTCACCGCACGCTCCCCTCTTGGCAGTACAAGCCTTCCCCAAAGTTTGTTCAAATTACATCTCCAAGGACTGCCCAACACCTCGGTCGCTAAGCTGGGGTGTGGAATCGACACATATCTATTTAATGTAGCTGCAGGTGCACCCAGTGCTCCTCTGGCATCCTGGCTATGCAATAACCGTGTGGCATTGAAGGGCTCGAGCGTGGCCAGAGAAGGGCAACGGAGCTGGGGCAGGGTCTGGAGCACAGGTCTGCTGGGGAGCGGCTGGGGGAACTGGGGGGGTTCAGTCTGGAGAAGAGGAGGCTGAGGGGAGACCTCCTGGCCCTCTGCAACTCCCTGCCAGGAGGGGGCAGAGAGGGGGGATGAGTCTCTGGAGCCAAGGCCCCAGCGCCAGGCCCCGAGGGAATGGCCTCAAGCTGCCCAGGGCAGGGTCAGGCTGGCTCTGAGGAAGGATTTCTGTGCAGAAGGGGCTGTTGGGCGTTGGAATGGGCTGCCCAGGGCAGGGGGGAGTCCCCGGGATCCCTGGAGGGGTTGAAGAGTCGGGCTGAGCCAGCGCTGAGGGATCTGGGGGAGTTGGGAACGGTCAGGGGGAGGGTCATGGTTGGGCTGGAGGAGCTCCAAGGGCTTTTCCAACCCCGATGATTCTGGGATTCTGCATTACTGATCACCACGTCTCCGTTTATCCCAATTAGTGCACAAACCATGTTTGTCTATTCCTGTGTGGTGCCACCAAGAGCCACAGCTGGCACAGATGTGCCTGTGATGCCATGCAGCGTTCAGACAAGGTGTTTCCTTCTACCCACCTGGTTGTGACGGACTGTGGCCCTTGCTGTTGGGATGGCCCTTCTTTCCACTGGAAATGGGAGCAGCAGTGCCGGGGATTGCTGCTGCTGCCTCTGCCCACCTCAGTCAGCAGTGTGGCTGCTTTTGAGTGGCCTGTTCCATTTGCAGGTGGGCTTGGGGAACCCTGTGAGGCCTGGGCGCACGTGCTTGATCAGACACAGGCTCTTAGCAGTCATCCTGAAACGTACAGTCGTAGGCCAGATGTGTGACGGCAGGGCAGGAAGCATTGGTGCTCCAACCCCCCCCATTTATCTTTGCCTGAGGGCGGTGAAGGTGCCACCCTTCCAAAGTTACCTTCCTTTTTGCTTTCCATTGTGCCTTGCTGCACTGAAATTTCCCACTGTGCGGTGTATGTGCACATGAGCTGTGGATAAAGATCCCGATTTAGACCCAAGAGAAGTTCACCCATCATCCCCCAGCCCTGGTCAGCCACAGCATGTGCAGGGCAGTGAGTGTCCCCACGGCAGCAGTTGCTGGGTATGGGTCCAGGCCCTACCTTGGCACTTACCTTAGGCTAAAACTAACATCTGGCTTTACTTTGGTTTCACATTAACAGCAAAAACGTATGGAAATTTAACTGGCATAGCTGGAGCTTTTAGATAGTTTCTTTCACTCCGAGAGACAAATATATGTACGGGAGGCCATCGCTGGCTATCGATCTTGAAGCAGCCCCCCCATGGAAATCAGCAGAGAGAGCTTTGCTTAGAAATTGTTGGCACGGGGTGGTCCAGTGTCAGGGAACTGGAAATCGTTAAATTGATGATCTAAATGGGGACGGGAGGGAGAAAGCGGTGGCAGTTAGCTATCATTATGTGCATATTTTTATGATTTTTAGAAAATCATATTTCAGCATTTTCCATCACATCGAAGGCTGACAGGGCCGCATTGATTAGCAGATTGAGACTAAATGATGGAGAAAATTATGGAGAGATGTATGCTGCGTAACATGACCTGGCTTAAGAAAAGATTTTGCTTGCTTCATTTCTGTCTCAGTGGAGGGGTATGGGGCAGTATGTGGGAGAGGGGCGTAGGGCTGGGATGCAGAGCTCCGGGCGGGTCCTTGGGGGGTTCCCCGGAGGCTGGTGGGTCCCCAGGGCTGTAGCAGGTCGGTCGCCAGCTCAGTGCTCACTCTGGCAGCTCCTCCTAGCGAGGAGTGCTCCCCTCCTACAGCTGTGCGGGCCCTCCGGCGCTGGAAACCTCCGTGCTGGGCCCACAGGGCAAAGGCAGGTCTTCCCTGTCTCCCCCATCATCCCCACCATGTCCTGCTCTGCACAGAGGCTGGCTGCTTGCTCTGTGACTTTATTAGAATATAACAAGGGAAGACACAAACCTATTTATGTTGTCGTGAAGGACGTGATGCTTCTGCCTGCCCCGTGCCAGCAGAGGCTGCTGTGCCATAACGCAAGGGGCAGGAGCGTCTCTTCCAGGGCTGTAGGTTGCACCCTTGCTTTAGATGGGCACCCTTGCCTTCCTTGGGATTTGTGGAGCAGCAGGTTGAGCAGCAGGAGGGAGACACTTCCCTCCCTCCCGTCGATACTCGGCACTATCCAGCCCTGCACACACCCTGCTGGCCCCAGAGACAACGTGGGGTTTTGTTACGGGGCTGCTGTGCCGTCAAGAGCCCAGAGACAGCGTCAGAGGCCTGAGGGCGCGTGGTGGCTCCTGTCAGGCTCAACTCTGTTCTCCAGGGGAGAGGACAAAGGACTTCGTGGGACAGAGGTGGCACGTCCGCAGCCGATCGGGGTTGCCGGGCTGGCCCTGCGGCCCTGGAGAAGCGCAGGACGTCTGGACCTGCTCTCCAGAGGTGGCCAGGGAATTCCGGCAGGGGGAATACTGTGGAGCCTGGGAGCTGCTGAGGGAAGCAGGAAGACTGATGGGCAGATTTTTCTGTAATAAGCCGAATCCTTAGGAGAGGTGTGTTGCTCAGGGTTTTGGTTTTGCCCTGTGCTTTCCTCCCTCTAGAGAAGGAGAGGAGATGCAGACCACTAAAAAGCCTGCAGCCGGAAGGGCTGATTTCCTCCTCTGGGAGCCCGAATCCAACGTCCCACCTCGGTTTGTAGCGCCGTTGCCAAGGACTCCTGGGATAAAGCATGCTGCCGTTTCTTGCCGTGCAGAGGAAACTGTTATTTTTCTACAGGTTTCTCAGCCATCTCTCCCAGCTTCCACTCCTGATTGCATTCACACTTTCTTTCTCATCTGTCAAAACCCACGGTGTCAAGAGGAGTCACATTCTGCACCTTGCATGAGCTTCTTGTGGTACTTGTGACAGGGCAGCAGGGAAGGCTTGGCCGCAGTAAGACACCCAAGGGTTTTGTCTCTTCTACCTCCAGGCATGTTCTGATGCTTTGCTGTTTTGAAACACTTTCTTCCAGTACTGGCTTTGGTGAGCTGTCACGGTGGTACGAGGGCTGCTGTTTAGGAAGCACCTCTGAGCCTGCTGGTACAACAGCTGGCTGAAAGTGAGTCTTCTTGTATCAGCGAACAGCGAATTCCTTTAGTTTGCAATTGCATGAAAAAAACCTGGATTGAAGAATGAGTGAGCCTGAAGATACCGTTCTGGACTTCTCTCTCTTGTTGTGGCTTTGCACTGCAGGCTTCAGGTAAGCAGGCACAATGGTAGGAGCAGTCGAAAGCCACTTGCTGTGCTTGCTCTCCATTCTCATTTGGGCTCTTGCCCATTGTGGCTCAGGCAGTAGCTGACTGAGGACCAGCCAGTTTGGTCTGAGCCCCAGATGGAGCTAAAAGTGATAAGAAGGAGAACTGGTGCCTGTTTCGGGCAACCAGTACCCAGTCCTTCTGGTGCTGCGGATCCCTCCTTCAGCACGCACTCAGCACGAGGCAGGCAGCCAGCTGAGGGGACAGGCAACAGGTTGATTAACCCCCGTCTTCCTTGGCCCATTTAGCACACAGAGCGTGTCTCTAGAAGCAGCTGTCTGTTCAGGATAAAGAGCTTTTTCAATAAATCTGGCGCCTCTGGGCAAGAAGAAGAGGCATAAGAAGAACTTGCCAACAGCTGCCGACAGCTCCTGCGTGCACTGGCGAGTTAGGGAGGAGAGAGGTGAGATCAGGAACAGGAGTGCTGTTGGTAGTCAACATTTGCTGAGTGGCTTTCAACCACAACCCTCAAAATTTGAAAAAGAGGCGACCTTGAGCCTCTGTCTTTTGTAGCTCATGTTTTTTTGACTCTTTCTAGGTGAGGGGAAGACACTTCCCTCACTCTGCATCCCCCTAGTGAAGAGCTCAGGGTCTTGTGTGACACACTTCCAGTCCATAGGGTTTGGAGAAAGATGGCAAAGATGCCAAAGGTATAACCAGTTAGTAATTTCTAGTGTATTTTTATGACTATAGCACTGGAAGATAACTCTCAGAGAATTCTTCTAAGTGAATATGTAGGAGCACCTTTGTAAAGCACAAGATGTACTTCCATCTGAAGACTCCCACAACAAAATGGCAGCAAACCAGGACTTTACAGGGCAACCTTTCCAGATCGTGACTGTAATACTTGGCTTAATTGCATCCTGCTGACTGCTCAGCACTTATAAAATACACTCCAAGTGTGCCATAATGCTCTGTCTGTCCCTTGAGATAAGATAGTAAGATGGTATTTCTGGCAAAACAGAGTGATATTTCATAAACTGCTAAAAATCAATAGTGATATGCCTGCTCATACCTTAGATGAACTTTGCTTATGAACTGGAAAGTAATGGGGCGGTTAATACTAGAGTTCGATTAAATGAAATGACATAAAACTTCTTAAAAGCAGTATAAAAAGGAGGGGAGCAAATCCAGTGTCAGAAAGCAGAAACAAACGCAAGCTGTGCTCTGCGCACCACAAGCCAACAGTAAATACTCCACGTGGAAGAGTTACTCTGACCTGAGAATGGGAGAAGATGCTGCTGAAACTGCAGAACAGCTTTTGCCTCGATGTAAGAAGATGGCAAAGTACCCCCTGATGGGACGGGGGCTCGGCGTAAGAAGGTGGCGTGTGGGGGAGCAGGAGTCTGTTGCAACAGGGACGGACTGGGGGTCACTCTGAGCGTGGCAGAAGAGCCCTTTCCCTGGGAGCCCAGCCGCCAGACAGCTCTGCCCTCTGCTCAGCTACACAGAAGAGGAAACGAAGTTTGGGCACAAGCATGGTTCCCTTGAGATCGTGCAGAAGGGATTATCCCTTGCAGATGAAGACAGCTGACTGTTAGATGCAGGCACCTGCAGTGTTCAGGTTAGTGCCAACCATATATATGTTAGCAGAAATGGTCTCCGCCTCCAGTGAAACCACTGGGAAGTGCACTGGGCACAGGGGCTTTGCTTGGCCAAGTGTCTCATGCCGAGGAGGTTTTGCCAAAGTGAACGGTGTGGGCTGTGTAGGAGGCAATGTGTCTCCTTTTCCTCCCTCCTGCCCTGCCTGCTGCAGGCTCTGGGTTAGGGCTCCCCACCTTGTCCTCCGAGGGACCAAGGTGTCCCAGCAGCTCCCGAGTCTTGGCCAGGCCGTACCACTCTGGGGGTGCTGGTGAGCTGCCACGCCGCAGCCCCAGCTGTGGGGTCACCCGAAGGAGCTATTGCGTATCTCGTGAGGCCTTTTTAAAAGCATCCTATAAAACTATACGGAGAACAGTTTGCCCTTCACTCCTGTCCAAAACACCCAGAGGTAAGCTAATTTCTCCAGACTTTAGTCTGAATTCAGTGGAGAACAGCTGGTTCCGCCGGTGCTACATTTCACCGGACTTGTCTAGAACCTCTTTCCCTTCTGGCAGTCACTCGTGTTCTGACAGAGCAGTGCTGGCAGTCCCTTTAAACACGCCACTGATTACCCCACTGGAGTTGCAAAGCGATAGTCTCCACCCCTGGCATCAGCCAGGCCGTTTCCTCATCAGGCTTCTCCCCACCTTTTTCCATACCCACACACTCCTTGCAAAAGGGTGCAAGCAAAGCGAAGCAGTGAGGAGCAGCAAGCTGGTGAATGATGGTATTCCAAGCATGGGTTTGTATTGAAAGAAAGGATGCGGCTGGGCCGTATAACATACAGCCCATGTGAAATCACACAGGAAGGGCGTGCTGCAGATCCTTGGCGTGTTCAGACAGCTGCAACGAGTAAGCTTGAGAATTAATTTCACGTCTTATATGAAAATAGCAGCAGCTTGACAAACACCCACCACATATGAACCTTTTTTTGGGGGGGGGGGAAAGCAAGAGCTTCCCAGGGATGATGGTAGGAACGAAGGATCAAGAACAGCTCAGTAGTGGTGCAATACAGAAGGACAGAAGGTGACAGCTGCCTGGTGCAAAGGTTTCTGCAGCCAGAGCTTTCACAGTGGTCACTAGGTTATGTTCCTCACTTTGGTGCTTAATTTGAAAATCATGAGGTCAGCTCGTTCTGTTGTTTTGTTTTTTTCCTGGCATACAAGTGGCCTGCTTTATAAAGTTCAAATGGGCAAGCAATAAACAAATAATTCCTGACCATGAATACCACAGACTACGATGGTTTTATGCCAGACTAGCAAATGTAAACAGATTACACAACATGCTAACAAAACACAAAAGAACAATTCAGTGCTGTCAGTGGATTTGAATGACTGAAATATAGATATATATGCTCTGGTCAGGATGCCTTAGCAAGGCATCACTGGCTTTTGCCCCATGTTAAATGCAGTAAGACAGTATTAGAGCTCATGCTGTATTTATTTAGAGCGTGGGCCTCTGGATTGACTCACACACTCCTGTATTTCAGTTCGGCTTTCCTTGTTTTCAGCATCTGAGTCCAGTGCTTAGAGCTGGCGGAGGGTTCATCCCCGTGCGCACAGGTTGTGTAATAACAAGCTGCTGACCTGGAATTTCAGCTCCGAGCGTCTCCGGAGCACCTGGGCCCTCCTCCCACGCGCTGTCTCAAGGCAGCGCCAGGCAGCCTTTTGCAGCTCTCCGTTTTGCCAGGGGAGCACAGGGCAGTAGGAGCTCGTCTTGGGCTCTGGAGAGCAAACACACAGCGTGATCCGAGGCCGTTGTATCACTGCTCTCTCTCTGCTTCTTTCTGGCTTGGGGTTATCTTCTTTATAATCATCAAGGGATATGAAAAGGTTATAAATTGATTAAACGCAGCATATTACCATATTGTGCGTAATAATATTATCTGAGGGGACACTAAGCCACTGCTGACATTGTTTGACATTGCTGCCTACGCTGAGCAGTAGGTACTGACATTTTCCTCTTGTCTCACTTGTTCTGCGCATTAGCAGGAATCCATTTACAAAATCCAAAAGCTTCAAAGCACTTCTTTTTTCCAAGACTGCCAGCACCAGAGGCCCCTCAGTGTTAGTCTCTCCCCAGCACGCGCTGTGAGTCGGGTACCTGCTGCTCCTCCACCTCCGAGCGGAGGGGGGACCAAGTTCCTTCCATCTGCTTCTGCTGCAGGTTCCTTCCATCTGCTTCTCTCCTGCGTCAGGGACTCTCTCTTGGGCAGCGGAGACAACCACAGCCCCTTGCCTTGCTGTCGGGAGCCTGTACGTGCCTTATGTAAGTGCTTTAATGCAGGGCTTATATAACTGTTTTAACGTCAGGGCTTTAGTTTTGCGCCTGCCTGCGGAGAACTCCCTCTTCTGTAGGTAGGTCGGGGCACGGAGCAGAGAGGCAGCTCCTGGCTAACGAGGCAGATCTGTGGCTAACTGGAATGTGGGGTGGGGGGCAGCGTGGCTGAGGCAGGTGATGTGTCCTAACTGTGGGCACGCCGCGGGGAGCACGGGGCTATGCTTGTCAGAGGCTGCAGAAAAGGCTGGGCCAGGTTGCTGAGATCTGAGTTGTTTGCTGGCAGCTTTGAGCCACTGAATTCACGTGGGAGTACAAGGAGGAGGCAAAAGCAAGACAGCATCAAAAACCTCATGCACCAAGATACCGAACTTCTGTACAAGAGAGGCGATAATATTTCCATGTCAGAAAAGTCAGCGGCTGACAGGCGGCGTGGAGGTTCCTGCCACACACTGTGAAACTACGCAGGGTCACAGAGCTTGGAGAAGAGATGTTACATTCCAGCCAGTGTAGTTACTTGCCCCAAAGGAACCTGAGCAATTGGGTGTCTGTGGAAAATTCCCACCCAACCAGTCTAACCAGCTGCAACTCAAGAGACTGCCCTGGGCTCCCGTGACTGCAAGGGGCTGCAAACAAGCGGGACGGCCAGGCTTGCTCTTGAAGCCCCCCACCCCGCAGCTCTTCTGGGAGCCCCTCGCCTCTTTCCTCTGGGCTGGAGAGGCTCGAAAGGCTTTGCTTTGTTACGGCTGTCTCGCTGCCCTCCTCGCACTCCTGAGCGTGCCACGGGTGAAAAGGTGCGTGGCAGCCGCAGGAGCACCCGGCTGCGAGGGAGAAGGGGCGAAGCTGGGGCTGGGTTCCCGCCTGATCCTGGTCCTTGTTCTTAATTCTCTCTCTCCTGGTGGCCCTGCCCAGAGATTGCTCATTCCCTCACCCCACTGTCACCAGTTGTTCATTGCTTGCTCTTTTTCTCATTCCCGAAACGCAGTGACTCATCTTGCATTCGCCTTGCTTCTGCTCATTAATACGTTTCGAGTGCTTCACCTTTTCCTCCTTTGCCATTATCATTACTTTCTTCCATCACACCATTTGCTAAACAAATATCTTTTCCTCCAAGCTTTTCTAGGTGAATTCTTTTCCCCTTCACCATTTAGGTTAAGGATGGAGCAAAGGAGAAATGGAGGCTCTTACTCCTCTCCTGGATGGGACCTGCTTAGTGATCTTTAGGCAGGTGTTGAAGCGTTTTCTCTGTCTTGATGACCATGGAAGGGCCTTTTCTGTGGCAAAACCCAACGGCTCATCCCTGTATTTGTTAAGCCAGGTTTACCAGGAAGGTTTATAACAAGGCATTAACTTCTTCAGCTAGACCCAGCTGCTCAGTGGTGGCTGTAGGGCAGCTGGTGTCCATTCCACCCCGAGCTACTGACCCACGTGTGAGATCTGTGCACCAGGGGAAACAGCCTGGACATATGCTCTGGTCACCACGGGTGGCAAAGCTGTGGAGACCAGACAAAGCACTTTTTATTTTCTCTGCACAGAGAAAGTAAAATGTTATGCTTTCTCCTAGACAGCTAGTCCTGCTGCAGGGCCAAGAGAGTGCCAGCCCAGCCCTCCTGTCCGGCTCAGACGACTGTGTCAGAGTGCCTCTCAGCTCTAACATGCTCCCGTTGGGTGATCAGGAGAGCAAACACTCCCTTCCCTTCTCAAAGCCTGCTGCATTCCTCCAGCCGCCCTGTTACGGTGCCTGTCCCACTCCACCCTGTTTATATGGCTACTGACAGCCTGGCCATGGCAACAGCCAGCTGCCCCCGAGCATTCCCATAAAGACACTCAGTCTAGAAGTCACCTTGGTGTCCACACGCTGGCTTAGAGTGTCTGCAAACACAGGGCCAGCACCTCTTGGAAGGCAGCATCTAGCCACATCTGCTGTCATTTACGTTATCCCTACGCTGACTGGTTTCACTGAGCTTGACTGGGTTTATTTCATGATTTAGTTTTATTATGTAAACAACATTATTATTATGTCCCTCCAAAGGTATGCTTGGCATGTTTTTAATGACAATGCAGCGGTTCAGGAAGTTCGGGTGAGCTGCTGTGAGTGGACACAGATTATGGCGTTGAGAAACCGACTCCGACCCCGCTGCCGAGAAGCGCGGACCCTGGGGTGGTCAGGAAGAGCAGCCTTTTCCATGAAATGTTTTAAACGTGCACCACGGACTGTGTCGGGAGGTGCCATGCCCCCCCAGGGATCCCGGGGACTCCCCCCTGCCCTGGGCAGCCCATTCCAACGCCCAACAGCCCCTTCTGCAAAGAAGGACAGCGAAGCACCTCACGGACAGCCACCGGCGCCCAGGGCTGTTCCCAGTGCCCGTCCCCATGTCCCTGGGGACGCCTCTCCGAGGCCATTCTGACACCGGGGAGAGAAAACCAGCCCCGACGGGGAGGCATGAGCCGGGGGGAAGGAGGCACGACCAGGGGCGGCGGCTCGGGCGAAGTGCTGAGCTTGCCGGTGCTCACAGCATCAGCCATCCGGTCCCTGGCCTATGGGAAACAGCGGGCAGGGAGAACCGGGGACCGGGAGAACCGGGGACTGGAGGAACTGGGGGCCGGAGGAACCGGGGACAGGGACAACTGGGGTCTGGAGGAACCTGGGGACTGGGAGAACTGGGGATTGGAGGAACCGGGGATCGGAGGAACCGGAGACCGGGACAACTGGGGTCTGGAGGAGCCAGGGACCGGGAGAATCAGGGACTGGGAGAACCGGGGATCGGAGGAACTGGAGACGGGGACAACTGGGGATTGGAGGAACCGGGGACTGGGAGAACCGGGGCCCGGGCCGGACCCGGCCGCTCGCTTCCCGCCGCGCCACCAGCCGCAGGGGGCGGGGCCGGTGCGCGGAGGGGGCGGAGCCAGCGCGCGGGGCGGGGCCGGTGTGCGGAGGGGGCGGCGCCAGGCCCGGGGGCGGAGCGCCGGGCGCACCTGGGCGACACGGCCCCGCCCCGTCCCCTCCGCCGCTGCTCCGCTCCCGGGGCGGTGGGGTCCGGCCGCGCCCCCGGGCCGTGGCGGCGGCGTCCGCAGCGGGAGAAGCCCCCCTGCCCGGGGGGGTGTAGCGCCGGGCTCCTCGGAGGAGGAGGAAGGCGGCAGCCGGGTTCCGCGGCGCGGCCTCCGCGCCCTCCCCGTCCCGCTCGGCCCGGCCCCGCCCGCTCGCCGCCGGGTGGGCGTTGGGCTTCCGCGGCGCGATGTCGGCGCGGCGGCGGCGGCGGGCGGCCGCCGGGGAGGAGGAAGAGGAGGAGGAGGAGGAGGAGGAGGAGGAGGAGGCTGCGGCGGGTAGCGACAAGGTGAGAGCGCGCGGCCGGGGCCGGCGGGGGCAGGTGCGCGGGTGCGCGCCGAGGGCCCGGGAGGCGGCGCGGCGCTGCGCCCCCCGCTCCCGCCTTTCCACGCACCGCCGGGCCCTGGCTGCGACACGCGAGGGGCTCCCCCCGCGGGGAAAAGCCCTCCCCGCGCCGTGCCCAGGGGCCTCCGCGCCCGGCGAGCGGGGAGCGTGGCGGTTGCGGGGCCCCACGCGCGCCCGGCCCGTCCCCGACGTGGGAGCGGCCGTCTTCCCTCCGGGCCCGCAGCGAAAGCTCGTCGCCGTGGGCCCGTTCCCCCCTCGGCGAGGTGGCCGGGCCGGTGTGGCGGCGGGGACACAACGCCGGGCTGCGGTTAAAGGCCGTGTCAGCACTTCCCGGGCAACTGTTCCTGCTTTATGGCCCGCGAGGTGCCAGGCTTTCACCTCTGGCCCGGAAAGGACTCACGGTCTGGCCCTTCTGCTCCGGCAGGAGGTTTGTGAAATACTGCGTCCACGCATCACGTTCATTATAGTGGTAAAACAGCCACGGTGCTGTTCTTTTGTTCGCCGTGGAGTTGAGGCTTATCTCTACAAAAGCCAAGCACATCGCCCTTGCTAGTTGCCTGAACGAAATGAAAGAGGTGTTCTCATTTCCGTAACTGGAATTTTTGTTGTTGTTGTTTAAAAAAAAAAAAAAAGCTCTCCGATTGCTGAATTGAGTTTGCGATCCGTTACTGGAGGGCTCCCGAGCCGGTGGCTGTTGTGGAGCGTGCAGTCCGCCTTGGATGTCGTGGTGAGGAGTTGGAAAGTGAAACCCAAAAGCTCAGTTTCCATCCCATACTTCGCTTGCATAAACTCAAAAGCCAACCAGCTCCACAATTTTCGGGACTGTTGCTGCGTTGAGGGCATTTGTGATCGAACGAGGGGACGTTTAGCTGTGCAGAGCGTGTTTCTCTGCAGAGGAGATTTCACTTTTAAACGTGATTTCTCGTAGCAGCGTGCTCAGAAAGCTGTTTTTTGGTGGAGTTGTTCGAGTTTGCTTTATTTTGAGCTCGTTTGTGAGGTGTGCTTCACCGTGAGCTGCCTCCAGGGAATCCTTCCCGTTCAAAGCCTGTGCTCTCCAGAGCTCAGAAGGCTGCACCTAAAACTCACTAATAATATTCTTGGTTTACCTGCATGATTTCCTGCGTGGAAAACGTTGTCTGTGCCTACAGGCCTACTGTGCCTTTACTGTAGCTGCTCGACGGGCCGGGCTTTCATCCCATTTCAGGTGATGTTGGACAGAAAGGACCCTGCTGCTGTGTGATGCTGGTTACAGGAGCTGGATCTCGGTATGCTTATGTTGTGGTGCTGGCTAGACACGGAAGGCCTTTTCCACCACATAGAAGACTCTTTGATGGATTGTTTGGGGACCCTCCTGGATCCCATTAGAGTTGTTCAACCTATCTGCGATGCGCACAGCACTGGTGACTCTTGTCGTTGCTCAGAAGAGGCGTTGAGGATTGATTTTTATTTTTTTTTTAACCATATTAAAGTGCCTTTAAGTGCTGTTCGTAACTGTAATGATAAACCAGCATTTTGTATAGAGTTTTCTATCAGTGAGTCGCTGTTTAGGATCTCTGTTTTGAATCTGAGTGCACAGGTGATGTCTGCTCAAGGCAATTTGATGGGAAGCATCTGGTCAGCTGGATTCACAGATGCCACATCGTTTGTGGTCTTCGATGGTTATCTTTCTGCTCTACCTCTTGCCTGACCTTTACCACAGGTGGATAGGTTATTGTCCTTTGGCAATTTTGAGACAACCTATTTGATGTTATAATTGCGTATTTGGACCCCAAACTTGTTCTTTTGTTCGTAACTACTCAGGGTGGCTGTGATGCGGTGGGTTTCCACTGCTTCCCAATATGCAGCTCAGAAGTAGCACCCTCGGCCTCACTTGTAATGAAGGAGGAGAGTTGCCTCCTTTCCTACAGTAACTGCTTTGTGCTGCCTCTGCTCTTCTTGACCCAATTAATTCAGGTTCCCAGATAGCAAAAGGTGACAGGCTTTAAAGTGCCTTGTTTACCAGAATAGAGAGGTGCTCTGTGTTCGCTGAAGGCACTAAAAGTGTCTGGGGAGTTTTGTACTTTCAGTCCCGTTTTCAGTATGTCATCTGATCCTTTGTTTTGTTACGCTCGCCATGCCCGCAGACACTAACTTTCTACTGAATTTAAGGGAAGCTGTTTTTTTTTTTTCTCCTCATTTGCTTGATTTTTAACCACTACCTGGAAACAACTGGTAGCCATTTCTGCATCCATATAATTTCAGATGAAAGTTAACTTGGGTTTTGTGCGAATATCGTGTGCCCCCTGTGACGCTTCTTCCTGAAGTTCCCAGGCTCTGCAAGTTGTGCTCTCTTCAGTTGCTCACGAGCTTGTTGAGCTGATGATTTTTTTTTTTTTTTTAAAAATTCCCATGAACACACCTTTGCACTGCAGGGCTTTGCAGTTTCATGAGTTTGTTTCTTTGCATTGTACTGTAGCACGCAAGAGTAATTTTTTTTTTTTTTTTTTTTTTCCGGTTGTCCCTTTCTTATTTGCTGCTGCTTGCCCTGGACACCCTTTTCCTAAGAATGTTTTGTTAAAGTACCTTCATAAAATTCTGCAGCCCTTGGGAGCAAGAGGAAGGATTTGGCATTCAAATGTTTCATACTTATAAGTCAGTTAAAGTTTTACAGATTGATGCGTGTTTGTTCAAGCTTCTTTTAAAATTTCAGTTGCTTGCATTCTTTACTAAAAAGCTGGTAACGCTGCTTTGAAAGTCTTAACAAAAAAAAAAAAGTGTTTCCTGGAAGTAATCACAGAGTTATTCCTCTGTGTACTGTTCAGAGGTGTTGGAGTAGGACGGGGAGGGGGTGTGTTGCGTTGCTGGCCGTGGGAACGAGTGCCTGTTTGCCTACGGTCGTAGTTAATGACTTGTAACTAAAACAAACCCAGAATCACTGTCTCTGGTATTGAAAAAGCTGTTTCGGTTCCAGGAGACAGCCCTTCCAGGGAAGCAATTGCCAGATAAGTTGTTTGGACTTGTGAAGCTGGGCTTGGGACTTGGGTCTTTGATGCCCAAAACCTCCCAGACCTGCTTGGAGATAAATGAAATTCCTGATAGCAATATGGGTTATGGTGGAACGGTAGAGTCTGTCACGGATCACTTAGTTATTTCATCTGACTTAACTACTTTTGAAATATCCTGGAAAAGGATCTGTTTAATTTTCAGAGAGAAGTCGGACCCTCTATGCTGTCACTACAAGTGTGGTGGTAATAATAATAAGGGCTGACTGTTTCCAAACCTCTGTTTTCTTGGAAATGGTGGTGAATTAGTGCTAGTGTAGATAGTAAAGGATCTGTAGGTTTCAGTCTTCAGCTCAGTATGTGCACTTCTTTCACTTGTGTTTCTGCATATGTCAGGCTTTGTAACAGTGCGGGGGGGGGGAAAAAAAAAGGTTTCATTATTCAGGATCTTCCGACACTCTGATATCTTGACTTCAGAGGAAAGTATCAAGGTACATCTAATTAAATATGCTACAGTGTGGTCTAACTGACCTATTGACTTAATCGTAAAACTTGTGAGAGAAACTGCAGAAAGGTCAAAGCTAGAGGAGAAAACTTACTTTAAGTAACACACAGCTAAAATGGCAATAATTAAATTCTTTTGCTTGCTGTCTTTTTTCATGTAAGCCTGTGGAAAATGTCTCCGTTTTCTCAGTTGCTCTTCATGTAGATGCTGCATTCTCAAAGAAAAACGTATTTGCTGTCTGCTTGGGAGTTTCTTATTGCATCACGGAAAAAACGCAGTACAAGAAAAACATAGCAAGTACCTTTGTAACTAGAATAATTCCTGTGCATGGTTCGCTCGGCACATGTTAATTGTAGTGGAGGGCATGTGGTACGAAACAGCGATTCAGATGTGTGTGTCCTTTTAGATGATGAAAGGTTGACCTGTCTGGGGTTTTTTTCTGCATGACACACGGCTGTATTCTGGTAGCTGTTGCAAAGCAGCCAGCAAGCAGAAATCCACATGGCAGCTTAATTTGTGGCAAGATGTCAAATGTTTTAAACTCCTCTTAGGGAGGCTCAGGCCATCCACTGTTTGAGTTCCTCCTTGTGTTTGTTCCTTTAAGTATTTGTGGTCTTGTAAAGAAGATTTAGCTTAAGGATGAAAGTCTTATCTTCAGGAACACCAACATTAAAAGAAAACAAAACCCTACAACTAAATAAACCTCTGCCTTGGGGTACTTTAGAAATGATGAGAACCAGTGAGCATCGTGGTGTGTGTTTATTAGGTGCTGAGATGTTTGTGGTGTGTGAATAACTGTCAAGTTTGCCTTCATCCCTCTACTCGTTAGGCCTGCATCATCTCAGCCTTGTTGGGCTTGTATTCCATGAGCTGGTCAGAGAGGTTCCCTTGAAGGAACATGTGCCTTCAAATAAAGAGAAGCCAGGCAACAACCTCATTGCAACATGCACCTGTTACAGAGACTTGGGGTATGAAGCAAGGAGAGGGGAGTGGCACACGTTCTGCGTGTGAAAGGCTCCGTCACCTCAGATCAAACACCTTGGATCAAACATTTAACCTGGAGTTGGGGTTGAAAGGTCCCTTAGTCCCGTAGGACAGTGCAAGTTCTGCTGTGTTCAACTGACCTTTGAAAACCTTGTAAATACCTGCTCACGGGATGAAACCCATGGTATCCCCGGTCCTTGTGGTACGGGGTGTTCAGCTTGGCCAGATCCCAAACCTGAAGAGCGGGAGGAGGAAGGCTGTTTGGTTTCATACTGAACTCCAAAACTGATTCTACGAGGTCAAGTTGAAGTAGCAAGACTCTTGATTTTTTTTTTTTTTTAATTATTTTTTGGGAGGGGGGGAGGGCTTTGATAGTGATTACTTTGGTAATTTCCTTCCATAATGATTGTTGTTATTCGTGTCTATAAACTGGAATGCTTATAATCAGTCATGTAAAATCATTAAGAGAACGATTAACAAGAAAGACTTGTCCCCCAGTGACGGGGGACATGCACTTCATGATGCAGAAGACAAGTAGCTTTTAGCGAGCAACTTCCTCTTTGGCTTCTGACTTTGTGAATTAAATGCCTTACTAAGAAAATGGTTGTGACCATTATAGCAATTAACTGGAAAATATTCGGGGTCATTTTTGAGGTATGTCACAAGGAAGTTGAAGATAGTTGGGGGTTTGTCTCCTGCTGGTTGCTGTAGCAATGTGAAGCTAAAAAATTACCAAATGCACCAAGTTTTATGCAGGTTGCAGCAGCCAAGCTCCCAGCAGTGGCTGTATGAAGCAAGAGCTACTGAAAAACACATCGGATAGACACAGACTCCTCCTTCGGGGTGTCCAGATACTCTGAAAAATGCCACGCACCTGTGAATTCGGATGTTGGAAATGTAACTGCTTCTAACAAGTTTATGATTGCATAACTGACAGTTGTGTGTTAAATATCAGAGGGATAAAACTAAGTATGAATTTAAAATTTTTTTTTTAAATGTTTAAACACCAGTTAAGTGCAAAAACGTTTTCTGCAATACCAAAAGCCCCAAAATAGAAGAAAGTGTCAGGGGTATTCTTAGTTCTGAGTGCTTAAAGCAGAGAATGTCTCTGCCATGTGCAAGCAGGGATTAATATTAAAGATGCTAAGTCGTGGGTTTAGGGCCAGGATTAGTGCCCATCATCTGCACAGTGAGTGGTGTCTTCTAGAACCGTCCAGCTGCCTTGCTGCACTCCAGGGCAGGTCACAGCAGTTGGAAGGTGGCTTTGGGAGAGGCATGTGATTCCCTGCCCTGCATCTGTAGCTGATTTCTGAAGCTCTAGTACAACACTATCGGAAACATCTCTGAATAACAAGGTTGCAAGCACGGTCATTATTTATTTATTTATTTCTGTGCTTTTTCAGGTGTTCTAGAGACTTTCTGAAGTCTGGACCACACTTGGTGTATTTGCTCTTTTTACTTGAGAATTTTTAGTCTGGACCACAGTTAGCATATTTTCCCTTTTTACTTGAGAATTATTATACAGAGAATGTCTAATAATTATTCAACTGTGGGGTTTCAAGGAACAGGGAGAGCACTGATGATCTTTTTCGGAGAAGTGAATGATGTAAGCTCCACTCGAGAGTTTCGTCATGGGCACATGACGAAGAACACTCCAAAAACACTCAGAACAAGGGAAGAAAATATTAGTAAGGAAAAGTAGGGAAGAAAAGCAGTCACGTTCTTGGGAGCAGATGAAGGAGAAAGAACCAAAATCTGCAATGAGGAAGTTAGAGGGAGGCTGAGAAAGAGCAGTACAGTGTGGAGAAAGAAGTTTCCAAGCACAGTTACTTCCCACTCCTCAGAGCGGTTAAGAACTGATGAACCTGAGGTGGCAGGACAGTCTGGAAGCTGTTTGGGGTTGTAAGGAGGTGAGGCAAGCCAGGGCAGTCAGGAGGAAGTTCAGGCCTCAGGAGAGGCAGACACTGAGCTCGAGGCAGCTCTGCCTCCCTGCTGCGCCAGGGCCGAGTGCCGCCCTCTGACTCCCTGGAGTTGTGGTGTTTGTGACATTAGAACAAGTGAAGTAAATCATACTGGGTTCAGTGTTGGGCCCCTCACCCCAAAAAGGCCATTGAATGACTCGAGCGTGGCCAGAGAAGGGCAACGGAGCTGGGGCAGGGTCTGGAGCACAGGTCTGCTGGGGAGCGGCTGGGGGAACTGGGGGGGTTCAGTCTGGAGAAGAGGAGGCTGAGGGGAGACCTCCTGGCCCTCTGCAACTCCCTGCCAGGAGGGGGCAGAGAGGGGGGATGAGTCTCTGGAGCCAAGGCCCCAGCGCCAGGCCCCGAGGGAATGGCCTCAAGCTGCCCAGGGCAGGGTCAGGCTGGCTCTGAGGAAGGATTTCTGTGCAGAAGGGGCTGTTGGGCGTTGGAATGGGCTGCCCAGGGCAGGGGGGAGTCCCCGGGATCCCTGGAGGGGTTGAAGAGTCGGGCTGAGCCAGCGCTGAGGGATCTGGGGGAGTTGGGAACGGTCAGGGGGAGGGTCATGGTTGGGCTGGAGGAGCTCCAAGGGCTTTTCCAACCCAGATGATTCTGTTATCAGCACCCTTAGTGTTGGCTTTAAATGAAGGAAAAATAGTCTTGACAGTATACTCTGACTGTCAGTGACAATTTGTACGTTGTCACCAAATTATGTACTGCCTGTTTCGTGTTGGGGTTAGACACAGTCTAGCTAGATGATGTCTTCCCCAGTGGTTCTTAGTGAATACTGAAGAAACAACTGCAGTGATGGAGTCATACAAGAAATTATTCTGAGTAATACCACATCCATCGGACGCTTGGTGACTTCACAGTTTATTTTTGGGTCATTCTTTTCAAACTGGAGGGTTCAAATCACAATGTACATATGAGACTACGCCAGCAACCTCTTTTCATTGTACAAAGGGGCTGTTTTTTTCATGCATCCTGTTTAATTTTTTATTCTTAATGTGGCATTAAGCCGCCAGAAGATCCTTCTCATTATTCCATAAAGGATTAGTTTGAGGTGTAGGTGAGGGAATGTGTTGGAAGGTTGGGGGTTTCTGTTAAACCCATGTGTTCCCTGTCAACTGTAGCATTTCTGGAAACATGTATCCTCATGCTCACATGCATGGGTTGAAAAAGTGCCTAGAGTATGAAGTTTCTTGAGCACAGGTAATGTCACAACATCTGAATACTGGCCTTCTTATAAACATTTGTTGGGATACACTTGTCTCACAACATTTACAGTTTCACTAGTACACCATCGTTATCTTTTTAGAAGGTAATGTCGACATTATTGGTTCCTGAAGTAATGTTTATGCTTCTGAATTCGGCCTTCTGACATAATCGCTATAATCTTGCATGTTGTGTTGGTTGTCTCTTTTTTTTTTTTTGTCATAGGAAGTGGATTTGGAAGAAAGACTTCGTGAGTTGGATCTTAGAAGTGACTCAGATGTTCCTGATGTTCCTCCACCAACAGACAGCACTCCAGAAATCCTCAAAAGGGCTTTGTCAGGCTTGTCTGCCAGGTAGAGTAAAGCAAACAGCTCTCAAACGTAATATCTGCTGGCTAAAATTCTCATGGATTATGTTGCAGTTTTAATTCTTACAGATTCTATTGCAGTTTTACATTTCATGTGATACACGTGAAAGTTCAAGGATAATTTTTGTGCTGGAAATTATTGATTTATTTATGCTTTGATAGTCGCTTCAGTGTGATATTTTTTGCATATACCTGAATATTGCCCTTTGCACGCATTTCTAAGTAAACCACTTCAGTGTTCAGCTACAGTTTACATAAACATTTGCCATTGCTCAGTCTAAGAGTTGCAACAAAACAGGCCAAAGAACAGGCATTGGGTTTAATATCCAGAATAAACTATTTGTGGGGGTTATAATACAATTATAATGTGGGGAATTTACTACATCCAAGGTTAAGGGAGGTGGTATTTATGTATATGAAAAGGGAAGAGGTGTAAATTCTCTAGGTGAGCTGTGCTAGCTTTTTATGACAGCGTTTCCCCTTCTGAATAATTTTTCTTTGCAGTTAGACACAACATAGCTTTTATTTTCATACCGTTTAGAGCAATGTTTAATTTTTTCCTGCCATCTCTTTTCAAAACTAGGTTTCTGCCTCCAACCCCTGTTCACAGGACCTTAAGGACTAGCAAGTGTGCGTGGGGGTGTGTATGTGTACAGATGGATAATCACGGGGACCTGTATGTTCATGGAGGCTAACGAATACAGTTCCTAGTGTAATTTTTTTGTACAGTCCCTTTTGGAGGTAGAAATTCACTTTACATTTTTTTTCACTAATGCAATTTAAGAGCATTTAGGTGTGTGATAGATCACCTACCAAAAAACTACCTAGTCAAATGAATGTGTGTAGCACATATGCCTTGCATTCCACATAACAAACCAAGGAATATACAGTGTATATTTTAGATGCAATTTAGGTCTTGCAAGAGTCAGAAGAAGGACCTCCAATCCAGATCACGATTAAAAACTTCCAAGTCCTTGCAAAAAGCCTGTTCTCCAGTAGGTATCTCCAATAGCAATGTGAAGCCACAGTTTTTAACAGTCTGTTGTCTGTTGTGATGTCTAGGAGCTATAAACAAACGTATTGTTCCCAGGTTTCAAAAAGCATGTTTCTAAACTGCACCAGCTGTGAGCAGAATGTGATGTTCTCTCCTGCCGTCACACTGCAAGGAGTATCTAGTTCCTATCCCTTTCAGAGTTCCCTTACCATGTTACATGTTGTGGAAGTCTCAAACATCCAAATCAGACTTGTTCCAAAGGGCACTTGCATGGTGATACCTCAAAGCCCGCAACTAAGAGGCGGGGGTGAAACCTTTCCTGGTTCACATGCTTGGAATTCTCCCTTGGAGTGTTTGCACAAAGGTGCCTGGAGCGCAAAATTAAGTTCTTAGTGCTTTATGAGTGCTAGATGCAAAATTGCCCGTAAGTTGAGTAACTATCACTCCCACCAGAGCTGTTGTTGAGTATGAGTGAGTTGCACTGTAACTCTCAGAAATATGGTTTCTCGTTGTATTTGGCCTTTAGAGGAAATAGTATCCATAAATCTCCAGTGGAGAGTTGGTATAAATAAACTTGTCAGCTGGCTTCCTACATTGTAGAGCTTGTTGTCTTACTGAAGCTGTCTTTCCACTGCTGGGCTTGTCAACACCCCCAAGGTACTACGTGGTGTTTTAACATTATTCTTAAGGAAAGTGGAATTCTTCTAAAGAATTCTTGCTTACTATAGATATGCCCCTAGGAGCAAGCTGCTGCTCTATAGCCCGCGTCATAGAGGAACATAAAGCATCTCTTGAGATAAAGCCCGTTGTGCCTTTGTTATGATACTTAAGGCAAATCCAATTAGCTTTAGCTGCCATTAACCTGCCAATGAATGACATCCTTGAAAATCCATTAATATAGTTGAAGTTTACATTAAAACTGATGTATGGTGCAGAACTGACAGGATCTCCTGGATCAGCAATGAAACACAAGACTGATACAAAGCAAAACATTAGAAGGACTTTAAGCTATAGTAGGGGTGTTTTTTTGTGTTTAGCAGTAACTTGTGATTAGAGGCAAAGTTCTTGAAGGGAAAAGAGGAGAAAAACTTACCAAAAAGTAATATGAAAAATAAAATACAGACTTGACAGCTAGAAAAATTTTCATGGCAGAGTGGAGCATGTGATGAGGGTTTTTTTTTGTTTGGTTTGGGTTTTTTTTAAATGAACTGGGCTGTTGAATTTTCCTGATAATAGCCTTTGGGCCTAGGGGGCTGGAGATGTGGTTGTTGTGGGAAATAACATTTTGGTTACTCTAGAGATTACAAAAAAACCCCAAACCAAACAGCAAAGCCTTCCAGTTGTTTGGGTATTTTTAAAATGAACTCATTTTTTTTTTTCTAAAGAAGGCATTCCACACCTCGAATACTGTGCTCAGTTTTGGGCCCCTCACTACAAGAAAGACATTGAGGTGCTGGAGCGTGGCCAGAGAAAGGCAACGGAGCTGGTGAAGGGCCTAGAGAACACGTCCTGTGAGGAGTGGCTGGGGGAACTGGGGGGGTTCAGTCTGGAGAAGAGGAGGCTGAGGGGAGACCTCCTGGCCCTCTGCAACTCCCTGCCAGGAGGGGGCAGAGAGGGGGGATGAGTCTCTGGAGCCAAGGCCCCAGCGCCAGGCCCCGAGGGAATGGCCTCAAGTTGCACCAGAGGAGGTTTAGACTGAATATTAGGAAAAATTTCTTTGCTGAAAGTGTTGTCAAGCGTTGGCACAGGCTGCCCAGGGGAGTGCCTGAGTCCCCATCCTGGGAGGTATTTAAAAGACGTGTGAGTGCGGTGCCTGGGGACGTGGTTTAGTGGTGGACTTGGCAGTGTTTTTATGGTTGGACTCAAATAATCTTAGAGGTCTTTTCCAACCTAAATGATTCTGTGGTAGCAGGATTTTCTATTCTGCTTTCCTTAGGTAGCCACAAGCAGCTACAAAGGTCTACAAGGGCAAAAGAGTAGAGCTGGTTTGACCCATGACCCCTCACTGTCACATCTTTTCCTGTCCTGGTTCCAGTGCTCACAAGAGCACAGGACTGCTTTCAATAGAGACCCTCTACCTGCCAAAATAGCTACTTTGCCACTATGGAAAAATGGAGATTGGTTGGTTTGTTTGTTTGTTTGTTTTTGTCACTTCTCAAAGAACCGTATGCTTTTTACTTGGTAGCCTTTCTGTTGTGTGTAAGCCTTTACGTGGCTGTGCCCTCCTCAGTCTTGCTGCTTATGTGATGCTTTTTGGGGGTCCTGATGTATTTTCACAGCAGCTTCAGTTATGGGGTTGATCCATTTAATTGCAGATGACCTCTGGGAGCAGCAGGGAGCATGGGGGAAGAGGAAAGGTGGCAAACTTTAATTTCTTTTACTGTGTATCCTGTTTAGTTGAATAGTTGGTTGATCTGTGCTTCTTGCTGTATGTTTTACTGAGCATGAAAATTTCTGGAACTCCCACTGTTTCTAATACACTTTAATCTCTAGTTAGTAAAGGAAGTGACACTTATTTTCTTTTATAACTGCTTGCCTTTTATTCTCTTTTTTTTTTAAATAGATGGAAAAATTGGTGGATTCGTGGAATTCTCACTCTAGCTATGATTTCTGTGTTTTTTCTGATCATATACCTGGGATCATTTATGCTGATGCTTCTGGTAAGTTTGTTTAAATATGTTCTGCCATGCAGGAGTTACTTGATCTTTTCATTCATTGTGCTTAAGACAGCTGGAAGCAAACTACACAGATAATTCAGAGCCATTAGTCTCTTATTTGTGTAAATATAAATACCTTTGACAAACACGGGATAGATTCATAACTGGGCCTTGTGGATTAAGGACTTCTTATATACTGTAATTATATTTTTTAAAGTAACTCTAAGAGGTTGAGTGATTGTTGCCTTGAAGTTTACTAAACTACCATCATCCATGTCCTCGACCAGTTCCCATCCCCTACTGCTACATACTTTAAGGTTTATTTTTTTAAAAAAAACAAACAAAACCCAACAAACCAGCACACCCACCCCCTACTCCCCCAAAAAACCTCCCACCCTAAAAGCCCAAGAAACAGGCACAGGAGTTTCATTTTTGAGGATGAAGAAAGCAGGTGGCTCAGGCACGCTCCATTAATTCCCTACTTCTGTAATTCAGGGGCTGCCCTGTGGCCTTGGGTGTATCTGTAGAACGGAGCCAGATCCCTTCCCAAGTACAGAGAGAAAGGGCATTTTTAGTTCATGAAGTTAAATGCTAGTGCTACTAATATTCATACACCCTGCATACCCAGTCGGCCTTTACTGCTTCTTTCTGTCATATTTTTTTTTTCTGATGTTTTTATTGAATAATGGTTTAACTATCTTTCCCAGTCATGGAAAGAAACAAGCAGGGATTCTAAAACACAGAAATTGGTACTTTTGGGTAACTGCTTTGATTTTTGGCTCTAAGCTTCTTTAGCTGTCAAAATATGCTTTTACTTATGGCCTCCTGTCAAACACCTTTTGGATTGTATTTATAGAATCATTTAGGTTGGAAATGACCTTTAAGGTCATCCAGTCCAACCCTAAACCTAACACTGACAAGGCCACCACCAAACTGGGTCCCCACGTGCCACACCCACACGTCTTTTAAATGCCTCCTGGGATGGTGACTCAACCACTCCCCTGGGCAGCCTGTGCCAACGCTTGACAACACTTTCAGCAAAGAAATTTTTCCTAATTCAAACCACCCTTGGGCACGACTTGAGGCCATTTCCTCTCCTCCTATGATTTGTTATTTGGCTCCAGAGACTCATCCCCCCTCTCTGCCCCCTCCTGGCAGGGAGTTGCAGAGGGCCAGGAGGTCTCCCCTCAGCCTCCTCTGCTCCAGACTGAACCCCCCCAGTTCCCCCAGCCGCTCCCCAGCAGACCTGTGCTCCAGACCCTGCCCCAGCTCCGTTGCCCTTCTCTGGCCACGCTCGAGTCATTCAATGGCCTTTTTGGGGTGAGGGGCCCAACACTGAACCCAGGAATCGAGGGGCGGCCTCCCCAGTGCCGAGCCCAGGGCTCAGATCCCTTCCCTGTCCCTGCTGGCCACACCAGTGCTGACACAAGCCAGGATGCTGTTGCCCTCCTTGGCCCCCTGGGCACACTCTGGCTCATTCTCACCCCCCCAGCCCCTCTCTGACCGGCAGCTCTCCAGCCACTCCTCCCCAGGCCTGTAGCCCTGCTGGGGGTTGTTGTGGCCCAAGGGCAGCCCCCGGCATTTGCCCTCAGTGAAACTCCCCCAGTTGGGCTCAGCCCATGGCTCCAGCCTGGCCAGGTCTCTCTGCAGCCTCCCCGCCCTCGAGCAGACCAACACTCCCACCCAACTGGGTGTCATCTGCAAACTGACTGAGGGGGCACTCGATCCCCTCGTCCAGATCATCAGTAAAGATGTTAAACAGGAGTGGCCCCAACACCCAGCCCTGGGGGACACCTCTCGTGACCGGCCGCCAGCTGGATTTAACTCCCTTCACCACAGCTCTCTGGGCCCGGCCATCAGCCAGTTTTTTACCCAGCAACGCGTGTGCCCATCCAAGCCTCCAGCAGCCAATTTTTGCCAGGAGAATGCTGTGGGAAACATGTCAAAGGCCTTACTAAAGTCATGGTAAACTACACCCACAGCCTTTCCCTCATCCACTGAACAGGTCATGTTGTCCTAGAAGGAGATCGGGTTAGTCAAGCAGGACCTGCCTTTCACAAACCCCTGGTGACTGGGCCTGGCCAACTGGTTGTCCTGTGGGTGCCGTGTGATGGCACTCGAGATGATCTGCTCCATAACCTTCCCTGGCACCAAGGTCAGACTGACAGGCCTGTAGTTCCCCACATCCTCCTCCAGTGTATATCCATGGTATACACTGAGTTTGCAATCAGGGGCAAAGCTATCAAGAGAGGAACCAAAAAGTAATTAAAGTTAGTATAGAATTGGAATAGAGCTTTTCCTCTGTTGAACCATAAAGCAAAAATTCTTGTATTCTAATACAATAAACTGTTCAGAAGGTTGACATTTGAGACTATGTAAAAGGAAGAATAGAGGGAAAACCCAGGTTTGTTCGTGAATTATTTCACTGGAACCAAATAGCCTACATTTAAACAAGAGTTGTACTAAAACCAAATTTTAATGCTGAGAATGAAAAGGCCCAGAGACTTGTAGCAAGGGTATTCCAGTGAAGTTTGGAGGACAATCCCTGAGACTGCTCTAAAAAGTTGGGCAGCATGTTTGACGTTTGCCTGCTACTAAGGTAACCAGGCACAAGCTTCCATGTCTTTGGACACCAGTGTCCTCTTCCACTGTAAGGTGCAATCCTTTAATGTTGCTCTTGCATATAGCATTTAAGTTTTATAATGCAGGCCAAGCCGAAGAAAGAGCACGAGATAGGGGGCTTCAAAATTAACTCGCTGAAGTGGCGTAAGGCTGTTTTAAACTGCGTTCACACATTGAGCAAGATGAAATTTATTCATGCATGCAGGTGGTAAGAGGATACTGCGAAGCCTGGCGTGCCGACACGCGCCATCAGCATGGTAGCTTCTTACTCCTGGCTCTGCAGAGGATTCCTGATGACCTAAGTTTGGCAATACTTGATATCTGGGCAGGGCAAATGCTTGGTCACTGCGGATTAGACAAAACTGGCCGAGAGTCCTTTGGAGCCCAAAGACAGACAGGACGTACAACCAGACTTGCACGGACAAGCATCTAAGTAATGAGATCAGCAAAGCAAAATGAAAGCTGTGGAGGGTGACATTCAGCCCTGGGTTAGATGAGCTTTGCTTCTAATCATCAATGGTAATTGCCCATAATGAGATGCTTGCAGGCGGAAGACCTGGGTGTCCAAGTTGTGGTGCACAACTAGTTTTTTCCATTGGGCCTACAAAATGTTTCTTAAAGTAAATTTAAAGACAAAACTTAGCCAAAAGAAATACAAGACTGTTTTAATAAAGGAGAGTCGAAGCTTTCCTCTGTTTCACAGACGTATTCTTGCAGGTAGCCCAGTGTGTTTTTTTTCTCAGCATGCCTAGTGGTTTTGAGGTTTTTGGGGGAGTTTTAAATGGAACTTTTGTTTTCTTTGGACTTCCTTTGAAGCTGTGTGTTTTCTGTGTAGAATTTTAATTCGGAATAATTTCTTCCCTTAATGCAGGTTGCAGTACTACCCACTGCCTTCAACAAACAACTGCAGCGTATTTACATGGGGTTTTTTTTATTTCTCTTGGTTTAGGTCTTAAGCATCCAAGTGAAGTGTTACCATGAAATCATTACGATAGGTTACAGAGTCTACCACTCCTATGATTTGCCATGGTTTAGATCCCTCAGCTGGTGAGTAGCAAGCAAGAACGTCAATCAGTAGGGGTGTTAAACTTAAATCTTCACGTTCTTCTTGTCCTGTCATGGTGAAACGATAGCTTTGTAGGTCATGTGCAGACCTAAAACGACATCTGCCTCTAACATGGGATTCTGGAGTTGTCTTCCACCTGTGAGCTTGGACAGCTCAGTTGGCCTTTTACTACTTCAAATGTTTTCCCTTGTTATAAATAATACATTTAATATGTAATAATGTTATACTTAATATCTAATCAAATCATATTTACACATGTATGTAATGCATATATGCTTTAAGTCAGAATTGAGTATGTGTAAGCTATTTAAAAATGTGCATAGCCAAATAATCACCTGATATGTGTTACCTGAACTGCTTTTTTTTTTTTTTGGCTGTTAACCTTGCACAAGCAATAAATAGAATAGGTACCTTAAAGGTGGAGAATTAAAATAATTTCTCTACACATGTAGGGAATTAAAATAACAGCATACAAGTTTTAAATCCTTTCCAATCATGCACTTAATCACAGGAGTTCATAAATACAGTGCTGGAGGATCTTCTGAAAGCCAAAAGATGAGATTAATTTTTCTGTCAAATCCCAGATACTTGTGACAGTGTCCAGCTTATATAGGGCTGGATAGAACTGGGGAAATCAACTCTTCTTCTGAGTTCTGGGAGGAAAACTAAAGGCTCTTGATTAGGGTCAGCATTATGGGAACATGTTGGGCACAAATAGTCTCTAAGGTGTTTAAGGACATAATTCTTCAGACAGGCCTATGTTGTGTTGTCTAGGTTTTGTGGGGGGGGTTATTTTTTGAAGGACTTGAAATATTTAGGTTATTAGCTGTTTCTTGTCACATTGCTGCTTCGCTTCTAGAAGCAACTTTACTGTGTATTGTGGTGGATTCCTGATGTAAGTGCTAATCAGTTCCGCTGTGGTCACCCCTGGATTATCCAGGGGACTGATCTATTGTCTGCTTTACTCCATGGCTTCTACAGCTACAGCAGTGTCACACATGAATGATTCTGGAGTCTTGCCCAAATTTTTAGAGCAGATGTGCACTCTACCACTCAGTCTACTTTGGCAGCTGACCACCATCACTTTTGGCTTATTTAAAGATGTGAAGCCTTGCAAAGTGAGCGTTAACATCTGCTAGGGGGATGAGAATGAGTATTGATTGCTCTGAGACTATCTGGAGATCCAGTCTCGAATCACAACTTTCTATCTTCTGTGGCTGACTTTGGTAATAAGCCAGAGTACGTTGCCTAGAGAGGTGCATCTCTTAGTGGGTTTGGATTTGCTGTTTATTGGGTTTTATTGAGTGCTGCCTTGGCGTTTGAGGATCCCATTATGACTTAGCTCTGGAAAGCTGAGTAACTGAACTTGTATGAAAACCTGTGACAGAATTCCTTGTGTGCAGACTGAAAGGAATTTCTTTGATAGATGCTTCAAAAAGAGATGGCTGCAGGTGACATTTCACCTCAGCTGAACTTTGGGTGTCGACATACTGCCACAAAATTGTTCTGAAAAAGTTGTAGTAATAGCTGCATTTACTAGTTAGGTGATGGATTTAACCCTGTAAGGTTATTGCTTAGTCAAGGAAGCTGAAAGGGAAAGTGCATGGTGGAGTGGAGCAGGAGATGTGGCAGCAACTCTTTCAGATGAGAATCTTCCAGCCAGATGGCAAAAGTATAGTCACATTCAGATCTTCAATGTCACGTTCACTGTCCTATAACCTCAGAGGATTCGTTATGCAAGTATCTTTTCTCCTGTTTGTAAGGCAGAAATCACACCCCACCCGTATTAGGATACAGGAAAAGCATATGTAGAATTCCTTGTGTTGATATTAATGAAAGCAGATACTTGTGCAATACCGTAGTTAAGGATGAAATGAGTTTTCTAACTGTATCCTGCAAAATGTGTTTGTTTTTCTAGTGCAGTTGCTTTAGAAATAAATTACAAAAATTGACTTGTCAGAGGAGACACTGATCCAGAAGTGTAAGACTGGATTTATACTGGAATTTTATTTTTGTCACATCCCTTTTCTACCCTTCTGGTTTTCCTTCTCTGTGGTGCTTTTTGTTGTGGGGTTTTTTTGTTTGTTTTTAAGAATGACACTGAAATGTATATTATCTTGCTAAAATAACTGCTAGCTGTTTTATGTCGTAGGTACTTTTTGCTGTGCGTGAACTACTTCTTTTATGGAGAGACTGTAGCTGATTACTTTGCTACGTTTGTTCAGAGAAGAGAACAACTTCAATTTCTAATACGATACCACAGGTTTATATCTTTTGCACTCTATTTAACAGGTAAGTGTATGAAACTGCAAAATGAAAGAGCTTTGTGCTGCATTTATTTCTGTGCTTACTTATTTTTTTAAAAAAATAATTGCTCCCCAGCTTTATGCACTTTCATTTTCTTTTTCCTCTTGTTCATAGAATCACAGAATAGTTTGGGTTGGAAGGGACTTTAAAGACCATCTAGTTCCCACCCCCTGCCCTGGGCAGGGCCACCTTCCACCAGCCCAGGTTGCCCAAAGCCCCGTCCAACCCGGCCTGGAACCCTTCCAGGGAGGGGGCAGCCACAGCTGCTCTGGGCAGCCTGTGCCAGGGCCTCACCCCCCTCACAGGGAATAATTTTTTTCCTTAGATCTCATCTAAACCTGACCTCTCTGTTTAAAACCATTCCCCCTCATTCTATCCTTACCCCCCCGCCCTGATGACGAGTCCCTCCCCCCGTTCCCGCAGCCCCTTTCAGCCCTGGGAGGCCGCTCTAAGGTCTCCCCAGAGCCTTCTCTTCTCCAGCTGAACCCCCCAACTCTCCCAGCCTGTCCTCACAGGGGGGACTCCAGCCCCCCCAGCATCTCCATGCCCTCCTCTGGCCCCGCTGGAGCAGGTCTGTGTCCTTCTGCTGTTGGTGCCCCAGAGCTGGACCCAGCCCTGCAGGGGGGTCTCAGGAGAGCAGAGGAGCAGAATCCGCCCCCCTCCTTGCCCTGCTGGTCACACTCCTCTGATGCATCAGCCCAAAGCTGCGAGCACACATTGCTGGCTCACAGGCAGTTTTCCACCCACTGATATCCCCAAGGCCTTCTCCTCGGGGCTGCTCTCACTCCACTCCTCACCCAGCCCGTGTCTGTGCTGGGGATTGCCCCGACCCACGGGCAGGACCGTGCCCTTGGCCTTGTTGAACTCCATGAGGTTTGCACGGTCCCCCCTCTCCAGCCTGTCCAGGTCCCTCTGGATGGCCCGTCCCTTCCCTCCAGCGTGTCCCCACACCACACAGCTCGGTGTTGTCGGTGAACTTGCTGAAGGTGCCTCGACCCCACTGTCCGTGTCCCCAACAAAGTTGTTAAACAGTGCCAGTCCCGACCCCCACCCCTGAGGATGCCACTAGTCACCATATTCAAGGAAATTAGGTGTTTGTGGTTCCATTTTTTTCCTGTGAAAAGATGAATATAAATTTTGCGTTCACCAAGAAGACAGCAGCTTAAACAAGTGGATGACCTTGAGAAAGTTGAGCTAATAGCACTCGAGGAGTTGGCAGGAAGTAATTTTGATCACTGAAGAGCTGGGTCTGGGTACCTGGGTACACGAACAATGCTTTGGCAGTCTGCGGAGCTGACTTGCCAGAATATTCAATTGCTGTGCTGGATTGATGCTTTATTTTGCAAATGTTCTGCTAGGTCTGCAGCAATGAGATTTACCAATATATTTTAAACTGGTTATTCAAAATGCCTGAGGCTTTATTTTGTTTGCAAGATATCCAGCTGCTTGCCTCATGGATAGATTTTCCTCCCTAACCAAAGCAAGAGTTCTTAAAAACCTCTTCTCTAGGAAGAAGATACGTAAGCTGGCAGTCTTGTGGCATGTTGCGTTGTGAACATGTAAATATAGTCCACAGTGTTTTCAGCAATGCAATTAATAGTACTTTAGCCTAAAGTTAAATCAACTGAAGACTCAGATTGGCCTAAGGGACAGGAGACTGCTATGCTACAATTACTTGTAAAACATATTAAGAAACCTGACCTTTACGATGAACTGTCACTCTACCTACTGTTTTTTTTAAACCAGATAAAATTTTTGCTCGGTGCTTAGATCACAAACTTGAAACCAGCTTTGTAAGACTTGACCTTTTTCAGCTGGCTTTGGCTTGAGGAAACTAACTTAACTAATGCCTGGATACTGCTGAAGGGCGGTGAGGGGAGAGATGAGACAGGCTAGTCATGAGCAAAAGCAGGAGGCAGGGCATAGCAGAGCCCCTTGGCAGGGGGTCACTGAGGGGCTGTCCCCAGGGTTAAGGTTCTTTTGGGGGCCTCTGATCCCTGCTGGCACAGAAGGGATCACCCTAGGGCAGAAGAGGTGCCCTGTTAGGCACCTGGAATGCTTCTTTTAAGGCAGTGGAATTCTCCAATGCCTGCACTTCATGCTTGTGCAGCCTTATGCCTGTCTGGGGAAAGGAGCAAGATCATCTTTTCCTTTCAATTCTTTCTGTTAATTATTCAAAACTAGCTCACTGACCTGTTTTTTGAGTGGTTTTTGAAGGTGATGGTCTCCTTCCTTAAAACTGATGTCTATGATGGGACCTTGTAAGTAATGAAATGATGCTCTTTACTGATGTTAACTAAATCTTGTGCTCTAATGAGAATAATTCTATATGTATGCTTAACTGAATGCAAGAAAATGCTCCCAGCAGCAGAGAGATTAAAAGCTGCTTCAAGGGAAGAGAATTACTGGTATATCACAGTTCACTGTAATTAAATATGAGATGGTACAAACTACACCTGCTTTGTTTTACAGGCTTCTGCATGTTTGTTTTGAGTTTAGTGAAGAAACATTATCGTCTGCAGTTTTACATGGTGTGTATTACCCACTTTGCTGTGGTTATGAATGTTGCTAGAAACAGCCATGTCCCTGAGTTCATAAAAGAGCTTAGAAAAGGGGTATGGATGATGTGCTTAAACTGACAGTAATACGAAATCAAGCGGTGTTGGGCTGTTTGGTATCTGATTGCCTTGCAGCTGCTTGTTGTTGTTGTTATTATTTTAAAAAATCATGGGATGTGGCCTCTATGTCAATACAGGCCGTCATTGGTGAGCCCTTGTGATTCAGTGTGAGACATTTCCCTTATAGGCTGATACAAAAGAGATCACTGGAGAAAGGGCTGTGCATCTCCCTCCCAGGTCGGAAGCCGAATAGTTCAGCAGAATGTGGGACAACTCAAGTGTTACTTTGCAGAGTTCCCACTGAAGCACTATGAACGGAACTCGATCTTAACCCTTATGTGGGAGATTTATCCTGTGATGTTTAACAGCAGTTCTGGTCTTCTGCTCTGCTGTGCCTCGGTAGGGCATTGACTTGTTAAAAGAAACCAGTGTGCTCATATCTTGTTATTGTCTACCTAATAAACGGCATAGCTAATCAAGAGTATGAACCTTTTATTATATGTATCTCATAGGTCAAAAACTAATTTTGTAGCATCACAGGTAAAAAATAAACCCCAAAACCTACGGGAAACACAAACCGAAACAAACCCCTGAACTCCCCCCCCTTCTATATAGGGACGATTAGCAGCAACAGTAAAACAGTAATGCAGTACAGCTCCTGTCTTTAAAGAACTTGAGCAGTCAGGGCATTGCACAACCTTAAAGATTTCCTAAAGCGCCAGGGATGCAGTTAACCCCTCTGTTTCTACAGTGCTTTAGGTAGCACTTGGCCATTGAGGATCCCTAATTCTAGACTAGGACTTAGCTGAGCCCTGTATGAGCGTGTTAAAAAAAAAAAAAATCTTTTACTCCAAAAAAAATTTACCCTGTTTGTAGGAGAAGTTGCCTGACAGGGAGATGCAGCTTTTCTAGGAGAGGTGGTCTTGGCCTTCTAATCCCCAAAGAGTCCCCATCTGCAGACTGGCACAAAGTAAATGTATTAATTTTCCTTTTTTTTTTTTAACTCTTCTGGAAAGAAGGCAGAAAAAATTTGGTGTCATTACATTAAGGTGTGACTACCTAAGAATTGCAGTAAAACAGAGTGAAGCCATGTACCCCCTGTGTGGCAACACAGTGTTTGGACACAGACAGGGAGTAGTAATTCAGTTTTAGGTGGTGGTTCAGTATCACTATACAAATACTAAAAAGTTTGCTGCAGAGATGCTTTAACTAAGCAGCAAGTAATATTTTCAGAAACCTTTAGCCATTCTTGCATCCCCCCCCTTTCAGCCTTCCTGAGTTGTCTTAACTGGAAGTAGATGCTGGCTGCCCCAGGAAAACACATGTGATAAGAGACTTAAAGAAGTAGGACATGCCCAGTGTTAAATTGCCCAGGCATTTAGAGCACTTAAATTTGGTGTTTCACGGAAAAATGACCAGTTCTTGCTTTAAAAGTTTTTTTTAAATATGAGAACTTTTGTAGAGTCTTTATTGGTAAACTGTTTGGAAACCACGTTACTGTACGCTGGTGCTACAGAACAAACACCAAGTATGTGCCGTCACACTGAGGAAAAGGACTGTTTAAACAACCATGCACCGAAAAATTAACACTTTGTTTTCACCAATCCTGAGAATTTTCACGTTTCATAAGAGGACTGGTATTCTGTTATGAGATATCCACATATGTGTAACATGACTCTTCCATGAGTAGTTCATTGCCATTTTACTGTTACGGTTCTAACTGTCTGTTATATGTATATACAGAATATCACATTGCTCGCATTCCTTTGCTGCTTTCATGCTGAAGGTGTATGTCTCATTAAATCAGATGTTAAACTGCACGTTAAAAAAAATTCTGGGTGGAGGTAAGTGATGGGGAAACCTGTTAAAGTTTCAGTGCTCGTTTCAGAAAGGCAGCTAACTTGTGATATACTGTATGCACACATCTCTCGCATTGCCACTAGAACTGGTGTTCCCTGCGAGCTCCTAAGTAGCTCCTCAAGCTGACATACCAGTATTTATCAAGGTGTATGGGTCGGTGTTTTCACTAACTGTTGTGTTGTTGCATTGTTAACAGTTCGCATGGACTCATGTCACTTTGCTGATCACTGTAACTCAATCTCATCTTGTCATCCAAAATCTCTTTGAAGGCATGATCTGGTAAGGGGACAGTAATAAACTGATTTGTAACTATTGCATTGGAAGGTCGGTTCTTTTATGCGGATCTGGTTAGGGAATAATTGTGGGAACAGTTAAAGCAGCACAAATTCAAGAGCGCTGCTGTCTGGTTGGGAGTTGGAGGGATTGGGAGCGATGAGGTAAAGCATACAGGAGAGGAAGCAGAAACCTCTTTAGATTGGGAGCCACAAGTGTGATCATTTTGAACCACCACTTCATTTACTTGCAAGGAATAGGTTTCTTGCGTGCTTGGTGAAGTAGTTTCCATAGCATTTTGCTGAATGGGTGAATATCCAGCAATTCTTTCTTAATTACTTGGGAGCTTCAGGTTGCTCAGGGCTATTGAAGTTGGACCATTTAATCTGAAATCCCCAATCTGGCTGCCTTCCCTGCCCAGATACGTTCAGATTACTTAAAGTATGTTAAGAGTTTAAATCTTGGTTATTGTTGGGTCATCTTAATGCCCTATTTCCAGCGATGTATTAAATGATGATTATGCAGTTAAAATTGATTACTTAAAACCGCTCCTCAAAGAGAGGGTGTGTTTTCCCACCCCCCACTTCTTTAGGGACACAGTAAATGACAAGTTGAGAAAGAAGGAAGAAGCACATAGAAGATGATTGTGTTCTTCCAAGGACACAATACTGCACGTTCTCCTTTTTCTTTTCCTGATATATATACATACACAACAGATTAGTGCAGGAAAGACGTGCTCGTAGTTAAAAAGAAAACCCAAAGCCTTTGACAAAGTTTGTATAAAATCCTTTTCATAGTGATCATGTTCATGTGCCAAAAAATAAACCTAGTTACCTTGTTAGCCTTAGGAAGTAAGTTATTCTTTAGTTCCTCTGGTGCTAGGCAATTTGGCAGATGGTCATGAAATCTGACTTTTAGCTTATTAATACATCCCTGCTTTGAAAAGGGGGGGGGGGGAAGAGGTTAACAGGCTGAAGTAACAAATTCAGATGGTGTCTGCATGCAAAGAACTCTTAGAAAGCTAACACAGGCTGCTCCAAACTGACAAGAGGGGGCAAAAAAAACTCGTTTTTTTTTTTTTTAAATTTAGGTATCATTAAACTTTTACAAGGAATTTGCTTGCTTTGATGTTACCAATAACATTAACATGTTTATATCTGTTGATTTCCTCTTAACTGTGGTACCAGTCTTTAAGCCTGATAGGAAAAAGCCAGCCTGTTCACGTGTGAAGCTCACGCCCCAAAATCCTACCTTAACTTGAACTAACCTGGATCTGTAATGGTCTTGATCAACTGAAGACTAAAACCAGTATAGCTAAATATGCTGCTCATGGGGGATCTAGGTGAACGTGTTATGAAATATAATTCCTTCTAAATACCACAAAGAATTCCCAGAAAGAAATACTGCTGTTTCAGTTTCTGTGTTTAGCTTTGGGCAGCTTTTCTGTTGTGTTTTTTTTTCTAAATAACTTTTAATGTCTGTCTTTAGGTTTTTGGTTCCAATTTCAAGCGTTATCTGCAATGATATTACCGCTTACATTTTTGGATTCTTCTTTGGCAGAACTCCGTTAATTAAGGTATGTACTTAGGCACTTCCTCACTAACAACCTTTTACAATTTATAGCAGTTTTGATACTTGTTCAAAAATGTATTCATTGAAAAAATACTTCCCGCCCTACTGCATGATCCACATCTTTGCTAAAAAACAAATTGGCTGTCCTGTTTCTGAAGATTTGTAAGTGGAAGCTGGAATTACTCTGAATGTAATATTGATGTTACAGTATAATACAGTTTGAGCCTATTGCATCATAATTTATAATCTCTTCCTTTCTGATTTCGTGTGCAAGTTTAACTGCGTGTTTACTGTACAGAAACTGTAATTTGAAATAAGCTGCTAGGTCATATATACCTATTCCTCATTTGATCTCACTGATGTAGCACTGAGAAGGGCTCAAGCAGTAATCTTCCTGTTCTGGTAGAATATGCAAGACCCCACGTAAATAAAAAAAAAAAAGCAAGCCGTGTATTATTGTTTTCGTGATGCTGTCATGTTAACTTTTGGTTATTCAGTTGGTTCTGATATTAAACTGCTCCTAAACTGGAAAACGTGATGGAAGCTGATGAAGAAAATAGCTTGCTATGCTGGTCTCTCTAGGCCTGCAGTTATTTTCTGTATTAGTTTGCCAGTCTGTGTGTAAGAAGGTCGTGTCTCCCCAGGAGTGTCCCTAGCAGTGGTTGTTGTAACACCCAGGCACTTCCCCTCCTTGCCTGGGACAGGCCCTGGCCGCGCTCCTCTCGGGGTCATGTTCAGCTGCTGGCATTCAGTATTTCACACATAACCTTTGAAAATCAAGTAGGAGCTTAATTTTCACAAACAAGATCCAGAAATAGAGTAAAAAAGGGCTCAGTGGTGCGACTGGTGAGGCTAATGGAATCTCTTTTTGCCTAGCTGTCTCCCAAGAAGACCTGGGAAGGCTTCATTGGAGGCTTCTTTTCCACAGTTGTATTTGGATTTATTGTAAGTAACCACCAGACTTTCCTTACATAGGTTCAGTCTTCCATGTCCTGGTTTTACCTGAAGTCAAAATGCTCACAAATTTGGTCGTCTCAAGCTGCTGAAAGCCTAAGAGTTAGGGGTTCGTTTTGGCTAGAGAATTGTGTATAGGAGGTAACAACAGCATACACTAACTGTTCTAATAAGTCATTTATCACCGAGATCAGCAGAACTCATAACGGCCAAACTTGGTAGAAGCAGTAGTTCAAGTTTTAATGGGGAAGTGCAAAGAAATGATGAGTGGCTAACATTTTGGGGTTTTATAATGCAGAAACTTCCAGCAGATTTGAATCTGAGAGATGAGAAGGAAAGCAAGTTGGGAAATCATCACTTAGTGCACTGAACGTCCACGTTTATCTGCCTCGTTGAGGCATTCTCCAGCTTAAACAGGCCAATTTTATTCCATTCTGGGTTCTCTTTGTTATTAAAAAGATTTTCATTATCCTCAGCTTGCGATGACAAAACCATCCATTGTGGTATGATTTTTGACTGTAACAACAAATGCCTATTTCAGGAGTCCTTGTTTTGCTTTTCAGTTTTCCTATTTTTTGGCTCAACATCAGTACTTTGTCTGCCCTGTGGAATATAACAGTGAAACCAACAGATTTGTGACAGAGTGTGAACCTTCAGAGCTCTTTCAGATGAAGAAGTACTCTGTGCCACCACTGCTGCAGGCTGCGTTGGGATGGGTAAGGGAGAAACCAAGGCTCTGGTTAAAACTGAAATCGTACTTCCCAGCTTGAATGGTTTTCTGAACCTTTTCAGAAAGGTGTATGAGTGCTGGTCAGGCTTGAGGGGTAAGAACTGATCAATACCATGAGCCTCTCTCATGAGCTCAGATGGGGGAGGTGGCCACCCAGGCAGAACTGAAATGAGTTGCTGCAGGAAACCTGCCTGTATTCTTGTGGCCGGTAATTCTCTTTGTGCTGCAAATGGATGTCACTAAAGGTTACCAAAGCATTTTGCAGACAAACCTGTTTTTGAAGAGCAACCTTTACATTTTTTTGTGGAAAGTGGACAAAGGCTTGTTACGGTCTGAATTAGTGGCAAGCTCAAGTCGTCTCATAGAACTTCTTTCCATCCATTTTCAGCTAGTGTGTAACTGCTGTTGGGGTTGGACTTGTACTTCCTTCACCACGTAGCATCTTGTGTGTTAGCACCATTCCTCCTTTGCTGAGTGAAAAAGGAGTAACAGGAATAGTTCCATGTGATGTAGTCACCAACCCTTTTCCTCACACCCAGCCTGCAGATTATCAGTTGTCAATTATCAATGTCAATTATCCTACTGTACGAAGCAGTGCTTCCAGAGGGCTCCAGGGGCATTCCAAAAAGAAGAGAATATTAAATAGAAACAAAGCAGTCTGTCGCAATCTTTCCTTTAGGGCAAAGAGGAGGTGGCTGGGCTGAAGGCAGTGCAGGGCACTAGGGAAGGCAGTGGGCTTTACCTACAGTGGGCTACTTGGGTGTAACACTGAAGGACAAAAGTTACTGTGGTCACTAGAAGAAAGCACAAACTGGAAACTGTAGCGACCAAACCTTAAAGTAACGGCTCCAGTTGGTACTTAGAAAAGCAAGATTACGTCTAGAAGGGGAGCTCTGATACTTTCATACCAAATTACAGTACTGTTGCTTCAGGGTCTGTGGGGTTGACTGCAAATTTAATAAGGATTTTTCTGCACAAAAACATCATGTGGACTGAGCAGAAAGAAATCTTACTGTGTCCAGCTACATTATGTATTTTGGTAAAGGGCAAGAAGATGGGAACACCTGGTTCTGTGCCAGTCTGAGAGCGCTATTGGTTAACCCTGAAAGGAGATGGTAGTTCCACATGCACTTCTGGAGTACTTCTGCCAGGCTCTAACAAGCCTTTTGAGGAGAGAATTAGTTTTAGCACTCTTTGTGGAAAGTCAAATTGAATCTACTTGTTTGGACAACAGCTTGTTTTTTGGTTCTCCCTCTGTTAGGCAATTCCTGGTGTACTCTCTTGGCAATATGACCAGATGTTGTGTGTGGAAAACACTTTTCTTGGTGTGAAAACATGCGGAGCCTTGTGTTGTCCCAACAAAATTGACTTAAGAATTCCAACTCATAAAATTTTCTGTTTGACCAACTGAATAGTTCAGCCTAAAAGAAAGGTGTCTTAAGGTAACTGCACAAAGTAGTCAGGAAGTCATTTGGTGTTGGCCAGCTGTGATGCAACTCAGAAACACAGGGTACAGGATTTTTCAGCTACAGATGGTGTTTATCAAGACTTGCCAGGTGAGGAGTGCTCTGCTCTCAGGGATGAGGTCAGCATGGCGTTCCCTCAAAGCCTGGAGTTTGTACCACTGACTTGAAAGTGCTCGAAGCTAAGTTATAAAATAAACCCCCAAAACAACCCCAGAACACCCCAAAAACAGAGAACCTAAACACACAAACAAAAACAGAATTAAAAAAACCCAAACAAACAAAAAAAACCCAAAACCCTCCAACAAACAAAAAAACCCTTTTTTTTCTAATTTGTGTCAGGAAGGAAAACAGGTACCTGTTGCAAATGAAGTCTCTCTTATCTGTAAGAACTTGAACAGATCAAAACGGATTTCAAGTCTGTGAACAGGTCAAGGGGAACAATATCTGTTTAAATACAAACCAGAAAGTATCAGTGGGGATAAACCTTCTACCTCCCGTTATTGCTGTGTGCACACAAAGGTGACAGTATGGCAGAGTAGTGCAAAATTCATCTGTCTTGTGGGAGTGACAGTGAGTTGTGTGAAGGTGACAAGTTTGTGGAGAGCATTGGGCCACTTGACTAGAGCAATACTAGGATGTGTGGAAGGCTCCTTTGTTTACAGAACGTGGAGCTGGAAGAGCAGAGTCAGGAAAAGACTAGAGTCCCATCATACGTTATGGAATTAGTAGTTATGTTCCTTATGATCAGCTGAGGGATTTGCTGAAAACCACATCATTTGTTAAAGTTAACTGCTCTGGCAACCCTGAATGCTTCATCCTGTTCACGTGACCAGACCTCTCAGCAGCTTTCTGCTTTTCTTTACTATATTACTTTGTGTCAGGAAAACTGGATTTTTGTGGAAATTTGCTCTGTGGCAGCCCTGTTTTAAAATATTTAAGCTTAGAACGCCTGCAGTCAAATATGCTGAAATACGGTTGTAATTATTTTTCTTGTAGGAAACTGTGAATATGTACCCATTTCAAATGCACAGCATTGCACTGTCAACGTTTGCCTCATTAATTGGGCCATTTGGAGGATTCTTCGCCAGTGGATTTAAAAGAGCTTTCAAAATCAAGGTGTGTCGTGACTCCTGTAATCCAATTTTGGTTTGTTTTTCTCTTTGAATTAGATAAATTGGTGGGTTGGGTTTGGGGTTTTTTTAAATTGCTCGTTGTAGTAGGTAGTGTTTCTACTAAGGTGTGATGGTGTTTGAGGTGTGGTTTGTTTTTTTTTTTTAGCCTCAGCAGCATACTTGGTTTTATCAGATACACGTAGGTGTTATTCTTAAAACTTTGCGTAACCAACGTGTGACTGTAGTGTTGGAAATCTAAGGGTAATTTGATTCCGTATTTTGGTGGAGAATTACTCTTCCAAGTCCCGTTGCGGAAGTGGTTTAACCAGGCGGCTGGGAGGTGACAGGCTTGGTGTGAAGGCCGCCTGCGGGTGCCGCCGGTGGTTCGCCCCTCGGGTGGTGGCTGCTGTGTTTTACCGGGAGCGTTTGCCAGGGCAGGAGATGTCTGGCTGCCTGGGCCAGTGCAGAGCGAGCATCCTTGTAACGAGAGCGACCGTCCTTGGCGAGCCATGGGATGTGCCGACCTCTCTTCGTTGCAAGGTGTGTGCTGTCGCTTGTGCCGGTTGTCCCTGGCTGGGATTAAGTGACAGCAGGAGCGTGGGAAGAGGGCAAGCCCCAGATTTTCTCCCCACCTTCTTTATACCTTGGTAGGACTGCTGTAATTCTTACCCTGTTGCTTGTTCCTGTTCCCTGTGTCCACCAGTGCTTTGCACAGAAGGATATAAACCTCTCTCTCTGTGCTGAGCTCCCACATGCTCACCCCCTTCTTCCTCCTCCTCCTCCTCCTCCACGAGCAGCTTGTCTGGTGCTTTGCTCGTTACAGCCCCCCACGCTGTTGTACCTCCACAGCCAGGTAGCAAAAGACTGTTTGTGTGAAGAAGGGCTTTCGGGAGGAAAAAAAAGCTCCTGGAAAGTGGCGCTTATTCTTAAAGTAGAACATTAAAAAGTAGGTATTTTTTCTTTTTATTATTAGGCTGTTGGTAAGACAGGGATATTGTGGCGTCAAAGGCAGCGCGCAGGTAGGGGGGGACGCTCCGCGCCTGCCCGGCGCTGGAGGGCAGCTGGAGTGGCACCACAACAGGACTGGTTTAACTTGCTAGTCCCACGACTAAGGCCAGGGCTTTCACCCAGCGATTACACGTCTGAGCGTGGATGACAGAAAGGATAGATGAGGGCAGTTGGACTGATAAAGCTGTTCTGGGGAAGATGGGGTAACACAGAGGTAGTGTAGCTTTGTTTGCATCAGGAATTTTTTAAGTGGTGATAATTTTTTATCTTTTTTTTGTTGATTCTGTTTGAATATATTTATATTGTATGCAAACATGATGGTTTTTAACTATGGTTGCCAAGATCCCAGTGATAAAAATGTCAGGTGAACAGGCAGTGTGATTTGCAGAGCTGGTGTTAGTGGACAGAGTCCTCAGGTTGCTGCTTCCCTTGTAGCAAATACGTATTCCCTGGTAACAAGTGCTTCAGCAGCAGCTACCAGTAGAGGATAAAGCAATAAAAGAGGAGAATTAGATTCTGCAGAGGCAAGAAACTACAGCCATTAGCTTAAGAGCCTTGCTACAGTCAAGGATGTATAGGCACACAAGTGTGCTCAGTACTGGCAAACCTGCATCTGACCTACTGCTGTCCTCTTGTGTGATATTGTGGACAAGTTGCTTCATCTCTTCTTTCTTCTCACCCCTTGACTCACCTTTGCAGTTAAAAACTCCTTTAGCAAAGGAGGCTCTTGCTAACTTTGGGCTCAGTGCAATGAAACCGTAGCCTTAATGTGCTGCCGTCAAGCACATCGTGGTGTGTTTCACTGGAATCACCAACCATGATGATTTTTTTTTCTAATTTTTTTTTTTTATTTTTCCCCTGTCCTTCACACCCAAAAGGATTTCGCAGACACTATCCCTGGGCATGGTGGGATAATGGATCGCTTTGATTGTCAGTACCTGATGGCCACATTTGTTCATGTCTATATCACCAGTTTCATAAGGTACGGGCTTTTTACAATACTCACCACTTAAGCTTGCCTAGGAGCTGTAACACAGTTACTTATATGAGCAGAGATTGCAGGTTTCTAACTGATGCAGCGATTTCAAATATTAAGAAAACATATGTCACTGCCCAGGATTTGTGTCAGGTTCAAGCTATGTCTTAATGTTTCTCTGACTGCTGTTAAAGGTAACGTGTGTAGCCTAAATACCAGAACGTTTTGTGGAGCAGCCTCTTAGAACTTTTACTAGAATTGCAGGCAGGTATGAGGCTGAGGTGTGGGGCGGTTGGGTTGGTGCTGCATCTTCTTTCCCCCTGTGGTTCCTGAAGAGCCTGTAGGTTGCACGACTGCGGTTCTTCCTGTAGGTCTCAGTATTTCTCAGTCGCTTGACTTGGGTTTTTCTGTTTAAGATGAAAACACTGTGGTTAGAGAGAGGAGACAACTTCTTAAAAATACTGCTTGTCTTCCCTGAACCACACTGGCTTTCAGGAAGGAATCACAGGAATGACAATTCTCTTACAGTCAGTCATTTTAGTTCCCGGGGGGGTAGGGGAGGGATCAAGAGTCTGTAGGTGTACAAACTTATACGTGCCCTTAGTTTTGTAAATGTGTATGGCTAAATAATTATTAGATACCTCATCAGCAACAGATTCTTTGCCTCGTATTCAGTCCATCTTAGAAGTAGACTGTAAATAAGTGACTGGCTAAAAATGAGGCTGTTATTTAGAAAAGCTTGGTTTAATTTGCCGTTTTTCTTTACTGACTTGGCCAACTTTCCATTTAGTTCAGTAATACACAGCTTACCTGACAACAGATGCTAAACTAAAAAGGATCTGTTGGTGACAAATACTGATTACAGCGATTAGGGATGCATCGGTGAATCGTATTTGTCATAAGCCTTAGTATCCCCATTTGACAGCAAATCAAGAAATGCTTTTTAGTTTCTGTTGAGATCGAGTTAAGGAATAGGCTTTGCTGGTAATGCTCGCCCATGCATCCTGAGGAGGAAACCCATAACCCGGTGTCCCCAGAAAAGGGAAGGCTTTGTGCAGCAAGAGGAAAATGGAAAGCTGTTGAAAAGTTGCTTTACAGCTGCTTCTCTCAAAAAAAAAAAAAAAAAAAAAAAAAAAAAATTCTTTTTTTCATTGACAGGGGTCCAAATCCCAGCAAGTTACTGAAGCAGCTGTTGATACTTCAGCCTGAGCAACAACTGAGCGTGTATAAAACCCTGAAATCTCACCTCGTTGAAAAAGGGATCCTGCAGCCATCTCTGAGAGGGTAGTTTGTCAAAACAGAGGACTAGAAGAAACCTCCATTTACAAGAAGCCTGTGGAAAAGCCTTGCAAATGTGCACATAGATAATAGCTAAAGGAAGAGGTGAATGTCTCCTGAAATAAATGTGAATGCTGTGACTTCCTATGAGGACACAGAAGAGCTCTTGCTCCTAAAACAATGAAAATACTTGCAAAGTGACAGTACACGTGCTGTATATTTTAATTCCTGAAGTGGATGGCAGCAGTCTTCCCTCAGCACCCAGCCTGACAGGCTTTGTATTTAAAAAAAAAAAAAAATTCACTGTTAGTTTTTAATGAGTTATTTAATATTGTATATCTTAGCAATACTTTTTTGGTCTCCAGCGGTTCCTGAAGCATAAACAGAGGAGGCAGGCAGTCACTTTTATGTTGCTGAAATTACTGCTGGCCAGAAAATACTTGGTAGGCCACTGAAAGAGGTACTCACAGCCTGCTGTATCAGACTACCTGTATTTACTAACCCACTATGAAGTTTAAACTTGGCTCTATTTTTATTTAAACAGCTTTCTTATGAAACTCTTTCAGGCTTTCCACAGAAAAGTACCTTTACTGAAATATAGCTGGGCTGTTTGGGCTGTGGAGCTGCTATTTTTTTGGTTAAGGTTAAGGATTATAAACCAGTGTCTACATCCCCGAGTAGAGACTACATGAGAAAATGGGATTCTCCAACCCAGTGAACAGACTGAGGAGAAGATGGAGTTTAAGCTCTTGGTTTCCACGGCCTGGTCAGTGTCTCAAGACAGTAATTCAAGCCTTATTCCTTGTGCCTCTTAATTACCATGTAGAATGGGGGTATTTCCTTCTTTTTAAAAGCACTTTGAGGTCCTGAGTAAAAAGTGCAGTTTCACTGTTGTTTTATTAATGTGTTACTCAGTGAAGGCAGAAACTTTCATCTCATGAGTGTGCACAGTGCAAGACAGGATACATGGTTCTTCTGCTGCGTGTGAGTATTTATTACGAAGATCCTCAAGCAAGCTTGGGTAACCACATAGGTGTTTGAATGAAGAATTTTTCTAGAAAACAGCTATTCTGTAGACTTTTGGGGGCATAGGAGGGAAGTTGATGCTCTGTAATTCTCAATCCTAGCTGTTTTCTAACTTTTTTTCACCATGTGACCTGTCTTGACACAAATAAAAATATTTAATTTTTTTTTTGAAATGACAAAAATTCCTCCTGTACAAACACAAAGCACAAATGCCAATTTTGTTTTGATATACTGTAACTTGATACAATTTAATTTTTCCAACAAATTTTAAGTAAGTTTCTCCTGCAGTGAACGTACCAATACCACATCTGTGTGTGTGTGTGTATATATAAAATAGTAAAAGGTGTATGTGTATATAAAAAGTGAATGTTTTAAGTGGTTGGTGCTACTTGAGGATAAAACCATGGAGAAAATCACTAGGGTGGGTGATAAGCTGCATCTGTAAAGTTCAGACTGCTTTTTGTTGCGTGCCGTGCAGCTGAGACCACCGTGCACTCTGTCTTGCACTTAGGCCAGGGTAGCCCGTGTCCTGCTTGCTCTACAGGGCTAGGAAATTAATTCCAGGTCTAAAGTAATTCCTGTTGACGTTGGCTATTTGACAGAATGAAATGACGGCTGACCTGGAGATCACAGTACTGTATTGAAGGAACACTCCACCAGGTGAAAAACGTTGCCAGCTGCTTGCCCCTCAGTGCCCGTGAGACTGGGAGGGAACTGATTTTCAGCCCTTCCACCGGAAGCCTGAGGTTAAAAGGTACCACAGCCACGCAGTGGGACACGTGGAAAGGTGCTTTAAAAAGAAGGGAAGGGAAAATGAGAGGGTGACCAAAGTAGCATACCTGGAAAACTAACTTTTAGATGAATGAGGCTTTGGTAGATGCATATGAAAAAACACAGCCATACTGGAGCTGGTATATCTTTATCCTGGGTATTGGAAAAAAAAAAAAAAACAAAAACCAAAAAACATAGAATATATATATATAAAGGTAATTGTTACTTCAGAAACTTGAACTTTTTAGTGTAATTTTATAGCATGTATAATAAGGAAGTTAAAATATATTTTAGCATTTAATACAACAGAGCATTTGAAATGAATTTGCACAATAGGAAGTTCAGCACTGCGATTCTGCTCTTCAATGTTAACATGAAGAAGGGGGATCACTTGTGAACTCATCAATTTTCTGGGTAGAGTAATAGCTTGCTGCTGGCTTAGGCTTGGTGTAAATAAAGCCCGGCAGGACCTGTCACTTCACAGTGACAACTGTGCTTGCTTACTGTGAAGTGTATTTACCCCTCTTGTTAGTTCCAAGCATTGCAACATGACCAACAGGAAAGTTTAACTTTTTACACCAGTGGTTCTTCTCACTTGCACTTTTGTTCCAAGTTGCTATAATTACCCGTTGAGCAAAAAAGAAATGTATATTATGTAAATATTGTAAATGGTATGAGCGTATGATGTCTGGTTTAGTTTGACTGTTTCAATCTTTCATTGAAAAATTGAAAATAAAACTGGGACAGAAATCCTCCTGTCTTGTGTTTCCTGTAGTAGGTGCAGTGGGTGGATATTTCTCAACAAGAGTTTATATTCCTAGGCCCTCCACCGCCTGCAGCCTCAGACAAATGCATCTTGTTTCTAAATTACGAAGACGACTGTAACATCTGTTAAACACTCACCCTCAGCAAACCGTGTCTGCACCACACAACTCCTCGGGCTTTGGAAAACTACGGTAGAAGCACAGAGGGAGCTTTCATAGAACCATAGGATGGTTTGGGTTGGAATTCGGGATTCCAGAAGCAGGTGGTAATGTGTCACCCGTACACATAGAATCATTTAGGTTGGGAATGACTCTTGGGGTTGACGATTGGACTGGATGATCTTCGAGGTCTTTTCCAACCTAGACAATTCTGTGAGTCCAGCCATTACCCAAACACTGTCAGGCCCACTGTTACGGTGTCTGTGGCATTCAGTGGCACATTGATTTGATCACTGCATAGATACAGCACCTGACTTCCCAGTACTGATGTTTGTTCTGCAAATTACAGGCACACGCTTTGATCTCTGAAGGAACAGGTGATAAAGACTGGTGTTGTTAGGATTCGTTAGTGCAGATACATCCTTTGCAAGCGTGTGTGAGAAGGCAACATATTCTCATGGGGAAGTCAAGGTATAAAGCTTCAGCCACCAGTTACACTTGCACTTACCCAAGTCAAGGCGCAAGAGCAGCGGTTTCCTACCTCCTGCTCCCGGGGAAAGGGACCAGGCCAGCTGCCCCCGGCTCCCCAGGGACGCCAGTTCTGAGCGAATCCCACGCCCAGCTTCAGAGCAAGAGGAGAGGTTTCCTCTTCTGCTGTTAGGACCCTGCTCTTCGATCACAGGAGAATGAATACTTGTATTATCCGGCAGGAATTGTGCACGCCTCTAAAGAAAACAGAGCAAGAGCTCTAATTGCCCAATAGTGGCTTATATTAACGACCTAACTGGGGCTGTTCGCTGGAGTTTGTATGTACTTGAAGGGCGTGTGTAGCTTTGTGTACTCTGACCTTGTTTCAAACTATCATACCCGCCAAATGTAGGTTATCCCGAGACAGCAAGAAGAAAGCTCTGCCAGACTCCGGGTCGTGCCATGTCCAGCTGCAGCGAAGCAAGTTTCTGACTTCAAAATCAGATGGAAGCTCTGTAAAACTAAAGGTCAGATCCTTTCTTCCTGCAGCAACTAAGATGCATCCTCCGGACAGCTGAGTTATATGTGTTTTGAAGCAGAAATTCCCTTTGAAAACCAACGTGTCTGCATTTAATCAAATTGTACCTAATTGTGCACAACTTTTTCTTCACACAGTCTAACTTTCCAACTGGCAGTCGTGATGCTTTGAGGTATCTCATCTACCACATTGCAACCCTCCTGAGCCCAGCAGACAGCATCCCACCTGCTGCCTGGTTCTGAGAAACCTGCCCCAGAATATTTAAGGCCTGATCCCTCTCAGTGCCTGTCTCGTGGAAGCCTTGTTTCAGCGTGGGTCTGGTCGTGAGCTGGCTGCCTGTGCTGGGTCACAGGAGAAATCAGGGTTTTCCTCGGCACGTGTCTTCCTAAGCCCCCGCTTGGGTAAGTGACCAGGTTCTAAACCTGGCTGGACCTCAGGTTTCTAGTCAAGGTGCATAAACAACTTTTTTTTCTTTTTCAGGAACCATTGCACCCGGGGAGCTCATAGGCCAATTAACTCAGTTTTCACGTACTGGTGGAGAAAAACGTGTTTATTTTGAACATAGCCAGGGAGACCCACTGTAAGAGACAAGTAAGCAGAAGATGGAGGTAGAAGATGCCATTCAAGAGCAAGTCCTTGGCAGGACTGGGGTGAAACCCTGAACACCGAGTTCCCTCTGTGCATGGGTGGCAACACAAGGTACACGACTAAACCATGTCCCTAAGCGCGGCATCTACACGTCTTTTAAATACCTCCCGGGATGGTGACTCTGCCACTCGCCTGGGCAGCCTGTGCCAACGCTTGACAACACTTTCAGCAAAGAAATTTTTCCTAATATCCAATCTAAACTCCCCTGGTGCAGCCTGAGGCCATTCCCTCTGGGCTTGGCGCTGGCTCCTTGGCTCCAGAGACTCATCCCCCCTCTCTGCCCCCTCCTGGCAGGGAGTTGCAGAGGGCCAGGAGGTCTCCCCTCAGCCTCCTCTTCTCCAGACTGAACCCCCCCAGTTCCCCCAGCCGCTCCCCAGCAGACCTGTGCTCCAGACCCTGCCCCAGCTCCGTTGCCCTTCTCTGGCCACACTCGAGTCATTCAATGGCCTTTTTGGGGTGAGGGGCCCAACACTGAACCCAGGAATCGAGGGGCGGCCTGCCCAGGGCTCAGATCCCTTCCCTTGCTGTCTCGCTCCTTGCTGTCTTTGAGAGCACCGCTGTGCCATGTCAGGAAAGAGACCCTCCTTACCTCCCATGGTGGCAGAAATCTTTGATGTGGAGTTTGTCTGAGAAGCAAAACGCATGTTTCATTATCCTGAATGGCAAGGCATTCACCTCCAAAGCTGCAGGTCTCAGTCCCAGCTCCCAGTGCCATTTCCATGCTGGGAAGAAAACATTCTGGAAAAAGTTGGCATTGGCAGATGCTGCATGTCAAACACCTCCAGAGCAGAGGCCATGGAAGGCCGTGTCTGCAGCCTTAGTACGTTCAGGATAAGCATGGATCTGCAGGAGGACACCCACGCTTTGAGTAGTCCCAGAAGCAGAAGTTGGTGAACGTGGGGAGCTTTAATTTGAAAGCGTGTAGGCATTAACGTTTTCAAAAACCGCCAGGTTGGTTAGCAGCTGAGCAGGAATCCTGCAGAGCACAAATCTGGATTTGAGTATTTAAATCCCCCGTAACCTTTCTGTTTGCCTGAGAGAAAGTAACTTCAAATGTATTTTGAGAATATGGCTTCCCAAACATGCAGCAAAGGCTGCTAACTCTAGCTTTCACATTAACTGGAATAGGCTTCATCAAAACACATCATGTTGATGTGAAAGCCTTCGGTTTACCTTGATGGATTTTCTCTTCAGGGCTTTTATACCCTTGAGCAAAGTGACCAAATATGCCCCCATGCAATAAGTAGTACTTCAATGCTAAAGACACTTAGTGAATAGAAAGGAAAAATTTAGGTTTTCAACTTGGGCTCAAAGCGATCTGATGCCTTGTTATCCAACAGCTTTTCCCATGCTTGAATGACCTTCCTCTCTCCAGCAAACACACATTTCCAAACCAGTCCCAAGCCGGGTAATTTCAACCTCAGACAAAAACTCAGGAGGCCACTTAGCAAAATGAATGGAGGTAAGGGGAAGCTTTTCCTTCAGCTTGCAGCATCCTCGCCTCTTCCAGTGCCAGATGTACTTTGAAAAGCAGAATGTAAATTTGACCTTAGCCTGCTCTGTAGTAAACTGACATTTTTTCAGCCATTATGCAACCACATTTCACATTGCAGAAATTCATGTTTGCGAACATTTCTTATCCAAAGAGAGACAGAAGGCATAGCTATAAAAGAAGCCCAGAGACAGACATTCATAGCAGCTCCTAGGGCCGAGAATGTCACTGAGTTGGGGACACAAGCCTTCACTGCACTAACCATTAAACCAAAAGATCTTTGCTAATCTAATAAATCACCGTCAGACTCAGTAGATAACCCTGGTTCTGCTAGGGTGGCATCAACAGGAATGCTACTCCATAGGCATTGGCCTGACTTCAATCTGAGGATGATGTCCTCCGAAACTCTGGCTAGAAAACAACACGGTATTTGTCTTCCACTTTCTTATCAATAATTTGTCAGCACTGAGGTTGTTCTGTTTCCCTCATGTGGTATACAGCAAACGTACTACCACCCCTTTTGAACAGAGGCTGTAAGACAGAAAGAAGTAGCTTGTAGACTTCTGCTGCTTATGAGCTTTTGCCCCAGAAGACCCGGGGACAGTAGGACAACTGAACAGCCTGTCTACTGCAGGTGGCATCATTTCTAACCACCAGATCACAAACCTCTAGGACAAAGCTTTAAATGTGTTTTGTTTGGTTTGTTTTATTTTTAATTTATTTACAGTCTGTAGAAACTCACTTACTGCAGAAGTTCAGAAGAGAGTATTTGTTCTAGAATCAGACAAGGTCCCTTTGTGTACGTCATGGCTGCTTTCTAATTTGTGTGGAGATTTGGCATGTGATTTATTCACAGTGGCTCGATAACACTAACTTCAGGCAAGTTCTCCGGGTTCATGATTGTTTGGTTTGGTTTTGTGGCTGGAGCATCTGTATAATCCCAGTATGTGGAAAAGGTCACTATTACCTGATAATTTGAATGCTCCTAGGCTAAAAGCTTTGAAAACTTCCTTGTAAGACAGCTTTAACCAAGAGTGATTTTGTCCAGTCTCTTCCACTCCTGCCCCTTCCCTTTTTGAAGGGGTCATTTAAAAACAAACAAACAGGAATGCTGCCCAAGAAATGCAGGGTGTTTTCTCAATTGCTTCACTTGGAAGCTATACATCTTTAGCTGTGCTGTAGCCAGAAATCACAGAACCCCAGAACCATCCCGGTTGGAAAAGCCCTTGGAGCTCCTCCAGGCCAACCATGACCCTCCCCCTGACCGTTCCCAACTCCCCCAGATCCCTCAGCGCTGGCTCAGCCCGACTCTTCAACCCCCCCAGGGATCCCGGGGACTCCCCCCTGCCCTGGGCAGCCCATGCCAACGCCCAACAGCCCCTTCTGCACAGAAATCCTTCCTCAGAGCCAGCCTGACCCTGCCCTGGGCAGCTTGAGGCCATTCCCTCGGGGCCTGGCGCTGGGGCCTTGGCTCCAGAGACTCATCCCCCCTCTCTGCCCCCTCCTGGCAGGGAGTTGCAGAGGGCCAGGAGGTCTCCCCTCAGCCTCCTCTGCTCCAGACTGAACCCCCCCAGTTCCCCCAGCCGCTCCCCAGCAGACCTGTGCTCCAGACCCTGCCCCAGCTCCGTTGCCCTTCTCTGGCCACGCTTGAGTCATTCCATGGCCTTTTTGGGGTGAGGGGCCAGTTACTTCCACTATGCTTGAAAACTTCCACAGACAAGCATTTATGCTCTGTTGTAGTTGCAGTGCCCAAGTGTGGCTGCTCACCGGAGACCCAGGTGTGTTTGTGTCCATCAAGGCAGCGATGAAAACCAGCTGGTCCCCTTTGCCTTCAAGCTTGCTGCTGTTACACTAGTAGGTTCAAGTAAGCAGTGACTGTGAATCACCAACGTCGTGGTGAAAAGCAGCAACACCGTTAATGTGGTTTTTAGATTTAAAAGCTTGAGGACCTGCAGCGTCTGGTGAGTGCAGCGTGATGAGCCAAAAAGCATCAAGGAAGGCTGCAGTGATTTTTGTTTTCATGCTGTTGCCAGACAAAGGTATTTGGAAGGTGAGGACTTTGAAAGCCACCCTGGAAGCACTTTAAAGTTATCAGGCCAAGCGATGTAACTAAGCAATGATTTTTTAAATGATGTAGTACTTCAGTGTTAAAATTTAAGGCAGGCAGACTGCACCATGAGCGTGCAATGGCAAGACAGGCTTTGCTGTAAGTGGCAGAAAGCTTTAATTTGCTGCTCTTGTTCTCAGGGGTCAGATGGTGATCTTTACATCAGCACACCAGAGGAAATAATTTAAACATCATTAACTTGAGCTAATACTGAAACTCTTGGGATCACAGTGGTGCTCAGTGCAAGGGGGGTTTTCACTTGCTCTTTATCAAGGATGCGATATTACTGTTTGAGTTAAGGCAAGTCTTAATTAAACTTGACCTAAGTGAGAATGCAGTTGGGTTAATAATAATATGTTTGCTCAGGCTGTAGTTCTAATATACTTTTAGACTGGAGAATGACTAAATTATTGTTTTACTGAGGATTAATATAGCAGCTTATTTTCATAAATGCTGTGCAGCTTCTCCATTGCTTATAGCTTGGTTCTCACATTTTTGTTCCAGTAACTGTGGTTTTTTGGGGAAAACGCATTATAAATCAACCTTATCAGCATTAGGCTTTGTTCTCCATCTAACAATTAGTAAATAGGTTCTTTTATACTTGTATGCCTTTTCAGATAGGATGTAAAGATAGCTGTCTGGGGATTTAAAAATTATTGTTACTAAAAGCAAACACAAAAACCACTGAGGCAAAAATCCCCTCGGTGAGGCTTTTGAGAGACAAGTTAAGGAGAAACTCAGAAATGAAGTGCACCCACATGGATCCTGAGAGACTGACAGCTGAACGCAGTATTTTGAAAACCCGTACTTTTGCCTAGGACTAACAAACCAGAATATGTTTTGGCAGTTCAAATGAAACCGATCTCCTTCTGTCTGACCAAGCTAGATGCTATTACCCCCTCCCAAGGTCTGTAGAGTGTAGCCCGCCCTTCCACAAAACCCAGGCTAGTTTTTTGGAATGCTGCCTGATTTTTTAACTGCAAGAAGAGAGGAAAGGAGGGAGTTTGTTTGTGTAGCTGCCTCCAGAAGAAGCTACTCGCAGCTTCAGAGCTGGTACCAATTCCCTCCTCCAATGTGCAGTCAGCTCCCCCCTTGCAAGCCACAACCTCTAGCCCAGGACCCACCTGTGCAGTTGTGAAGCGCAGGCTGTGCCAGGCATCTCCTCTGCAAGGCTTTGCGGGGGGAAAAAAAAAAAAAAGCCTCAAAGCAGAGCCACTAACTTGAAAATGTCTGCACCTTTCCTTTTTTTTTAGGGTGTTCAGTTCCAAAAGCTGCGGTTCCAGCTGCCTGGTGGTCTCAGAGCCATGAACACCTGATCCAAGGCCCACCCGGCTGAGAGACTGTAGTGTAATGCCTAGGTTAGCCAAAACCCAAACCTGAGGGCAAGATGACACTTCTCCAGAATTAGCTATTTAAAACACCCAGTAAATTTCTAACTTATGACTTGTCTAGGTGCAAGAACTTGAAACTAAAAGTAATCTATCCAGGTGCCACATCTCTTTCACAACAGCATGCAAATGTCTCCTACAATTTTGGGCAGCCCGTCTTTCTGAATTCACCACTTCTGCTTCTCACCTGCTCACTGAGCCAAAAAAAAAAAAAAAAAGGCTTTTATGTATTTTGGGAAGGGGAAGAAGGAATCAGCAGATAAATGTTTTTCTATATGGATTGAGATGACTATCTTGGCTTGGTCTTGGGATAGGGTTAAATTTCTTCCTAGGTTTTGGATTCGGTGTGAGAATGATGTTGGTAACACACTGATGTTTTATTTGCTGCTAAGCAGGGCTTGTCCTGGGTTCAGGATTTTTCATTTTCCCGTGCTCTGCCAGGGAGGAGGTGCACAAGAGGCTGGGAGGGAGCATGGCCAGGAGAGCTGACCTGAACTAGCCCGAGGCCTGTTCCATGCCGCAGGGGGCACAGGCTGGAGGGGGCCGGGAGGGGCGCATCGCTGCTCGGGCACCGGTGAGCAATTGCATTGTCTTTTATTTATCTCTCTTTTTGCTATATTCATTTTCATTACTATTATTACTATATTTTAGTTATTAATCTGTTTTTTATCTCAACCCACAAGTTTTACTTTTTTTTTATTTTCCCATTCCCCTGAGGTGGGGTGTGTGGGGAGGAGGGACCGAGTGGCTGTGCAGTGCTTAGTTGCTGGCTGGGGTTAAACCATGACAATGACCCAAAATGAAAGCAGTTGTGCAAAACAGCTGACTCAGAGATCTGTTCCCCTGATCTATGCTGCTCACATGCACCATCGTGGTGTCCAGCCTTGGGAAGGAATACATAACAGTTCCCAGCTGAAGCTGGCTAGCCCAGTTGGACCTATTCAAGCACAGAAATGATGCTCTTCAGGCCATCTCCTTTTTTTTTTTTTTTTCCTGAATTTATAAAACATTCCCCTCGCCAAAAAGCTCTGTGACCTTCCCTGCACCTAGCTCTTTCAAGCGGCTCTCTGCCTTTGCAATCTCCCTCCAAAAAAATCTCCTCTGCAGCCTGTTAGAAATGCTTCCTCTTGTTCCAAATCACTGCTCCTGTGTGGAAAGAACCCCATAAATTGGAGTGGGTGAGCAGCAGCAGGGCCTTTCCACCTCTATAGCACCTGCAGGAGGGCCGTTAGGGAGTGTGTCCAGGGACAGGGCAGACTCAGCTCTGAAAATCCAGGTAGGGTGATGGGAAAGGCTGAATTTGCCAAATGTACCGGCAAAAGGCAGAAAAACAGTGTGTCACTGTAAATGAGAAACCAAGCAGCTTGGTGCAGCTAAAGCAAGATGAGCCTGGCCCGAGTTTAGCCTTCTGGCTGGTGGTGAGATGGTGCTGAGATGCTGCCTGGGCTGGACGTGGTGCTTTGGTGTGCTGGGACTATGGTGTGGCCGTGCTGGCATTGCCCTGGAAACAGTGAGAAAGCCCTGCTCTGGGGGCTGCATGACAAACGGCTGCTCGTGGCAAGAGGACATCTGGAAACCACGTGAACGCTGCAGATGGTGGAAATGTGGTACGTGGGAAGCATGTGAATTGCTCAGTAAGCCTCTAGGAACGGTCATGGAAACTCCTACGTGGTAAAGATCTTCCCTGGGTGTCTCAGGAAGGAGTTCATCATCACAGTGCAAGCTAGAGCTTACACTCATGCAAAAAATATCAGTGTTATTTCTGGGTAGGGAGATTGAGTCACCTTTCAGTGTTAGGTAAATCTGATGGGCAGTTTGCGCGGCAGAGAAACGGGAATAGAATTGCATTCGTAGGTCATGTAATACAATCCCCTACAGCAGGTACAACCATATCATCAAGCTTTGTCAACAAAGGAATCTTGCCTGGAATTTGGAAGCCATTTTGCTACTGGAAAATTGTCACAGAAATGCGATTCCTTTCTCAGAGTATTAGGAGGTATGTGAGCCAACCTAATTTGAGGTTTTTGTTTTGTCTTGTTTTCCTCCAGTCTTTAGACAGTCACAGAGGAAAAAACAAATCCTGTAACTTAAAATGATATTGATTATTTTGCCCAATTAATATTTCCTGTTTGAGGTTGCATCATTTATAAAGGTTATCCCCCAGATAAATCCCCCAGATTAATCCAACACTGCCAGTCTACCACAAATTTGGTTCTCGGTATGAATCATGCTGTGAACTCAGGGTGTTCTATGCTTTAGTCCTGGTTTTTGTTTAAATTTTCTTCGTTTTTCCTTTGCACTTGTTGCTCTAGCAGAATCTGGACCAAGGACCACTTCCATGGGAGTCTTATCCTCAGAATTGTAATAGGTATGTTTGAGAACCAGCTGTGACTCCTGCGTGAGGGGAGTGAGAAATATCTGTACCTGGTGAGTGTGTATCACAGAGGCTGAAGTCCAGCACGTTTTCTCCTGCAGTCTGACCAAAGACGAGTAATTTTGGTAAGAATATTGTGTCACAAATTCAATATTGTGTCACAAATCACGGAAAAGGCTAGACTGAAGTCCTCCTTAGGAGGGGTAACTGAGGCTTTGGGTGGCCGAAAGACTGGCACCTCTTGAACGTGCTGGAGAATGGAATTGCTGCAGCAACTGTTTCGGCAAGTATTGCCTCTTAGCTCTTTGGCTTTGATAAGAAGAGCTAAGCAGGGCAGTCCCCCTGCAAAGGTGGTCTGTGGCTTTCCTTCAAACAGGGAAGACAAATCTCCTTGCATGGTATCTCGCTAGGTAACATGGAGAAGGAACAGCTGAAGTGTTGTCTGCACAGCTCCATCTCTGTGACATTTAGAAGCAGTTGAGTAGGACATCCATTATTTTCCTTACAGATATCACTCCTTTACCTTGAGTTGCTTCCTGTAGAATCTGCTGGAAAATGTAATGTTTTACATTTTCCCAGAAAATTCGGATTGTTTCCCAGAAACCTTCACAGGGTGTTTTGAGAGCGGAGGGTGGCTCAGAGTGTGTAATAACACTCAGGACTGTCTTCTGGTAGAGGCACATCAAATTCCAGAGTCCTGCACTTGGTTTCTTACTGCTGACAACATACGAACTGGTGTTTTGGGGAGAAGGAGGCAGAGGAATAGATGAGAGGATTAAAATGAATATGCAAGCCAGTTTGTGTGCTTTTTGATCAGTTGATTTAAAGGGGAAAGAAATGAAGTAAGCTTAAAATCATGCAGGAAACTGCTGCCTTTCATACCCAAGTCTTATTTTCAGATGTGGTATCCATTAGCAATAAAATAAATCCATGTATTGGCGGCAAACACTGATGGGGTGAATGCACATCTGGCAAGGTAGTGTTCAAACCCCGTCCTGTCTGACCGACCCATGGGGCTGGCTTGGACTTCAGCAGTGGATAATGTCAAGCCACGACCACTTCTACCTCAGCAGGTACGGTTATAGTGTCTGTGGCTGGGGCCCTGGTTCATTTTCAGAAGCCTACACTTTACATCTGATAGTGGCAATTGGGTGTTGAGACAAGAACCCATTCTTTCAGGCAGTATTTATGTATGAAAAATCTAAATAAAGAGCATAAGGAAGCTGACACCCAAGGAACGAGCTGGTGCTAGTTTCGCCATGGGACATTCGTACGTGGCTTCCTCCAGAACTTTTGGTTAAGCATTCATTTTGCCTAAGAAAAAGACTTTTGTGCAAAAGCTGGTTGGCCAAAATGGTGAAACCATACAAAGCCAGGAGTGGCTTCTTTCCTCTTGTGACTCAAGGCAAAGTGTCCTTTTTACATGTTTAAAATAGCATATGCTAATGTACAGATAATGTTGTCGACAGATACTTATCAGTACCAGCCTGCATAAATCAATGAGAAACTGAGACTCGTTCCATCTATTTCTTAACCCTGCAGTAGAGGGTTTGCAGCGCACTGAGCGATGATTGTAGGCCAACAGCTAGAATATCCTGGGAAACTAAGTGGGGCTGTAAGGAAATTGCATGGTATTGTGGTGACATGGGCGCAGAGACTAACACATCCAGCTGTTTGAAGAGCACCGGGTAACTTCTGGTTATAGATTGGGTGAACTGTGCTTTGTTACCCTCGAGACCACACCAAGGCTGTAGCTGATCTCCACCACAGTTTCACTTCTCCGGACGCTGGATGTCATGCAGTTTAACTTGGTGTTCTGTTTTTTTCAATAGGCAGACCCCTAAAGAATGATCCAGTGAGGATGTGGACTCTGTATACTGGGTTTAAGCCTACTGACGAGGCGTGGGCTCTATCCAGTCATATTTCACACGGCTTGCTCAGAAGGAGCCCTGAGCCACCTAGCAATCTACTACAGAATATTCTCATCATCTACTTTTGGAATAGTCAAAAGTTTGGCTAATAAGAAATCCCTTTGGATCACTTAGCAGATGTGATACAGTTATTCTTGCTTGGAGATAGAGGATGCATGGAAGATGCTTTTATGTTTGAAATTAAATGCCCTCCCCAGACTGCAGCTTGAAGGGAGACTGATGATGTCAGTTGCTGTTAACCAGATAGGCACTGACAAGAGTTTTTGCTGTTTCTTAAAACTAGTTTTACATGACAAAGCTAATAATATGAGAAGGGCTTCAAGGTGCCTGATTTGTTCATGGGCAAGGGACTGTCAAAGAAATGACTCCTTCTCTACAGTAAGCTATGTACATATCTAAAAGCTCCAGACTACCCCCATGTACCCACAAGCAATTCTGATGATGTTGAATAGGAAGAGACTCCAAGTTCTTCCAGTTCAGCGTCAGTCATAGGACTAAGCTCTGTTCTGAATGAAAATGTAGGGGTTTTTTAGGAACAAATGTGTATAACATGGTTGTAAACACATTAAGGCTAGGAATTCAATGGAAGAAGTATCTTACCATGGAAACAGCCTTTCTGAAGTGACATCAAGCTTCACATAACTCATCCAATAATTTTTTTCCACAAAACTTTAGTAATTTACCCAAAGGATTAACCTGGCTTGTTGTATTAAAAGGGCATGGTAAATAATAACAAACAGTAAGTAATAATAAATATTTTTAACTAACGTGATCCTTGTTAATTACTTGTCCACTCTTTGAAGGCTGGAATAAAAGCAGTGCCCTAGTGATTTAGGAAATTAGGGTGTTCTAAATTTATTTGGTCTGATGATTTTCTGTACTTACTGAAGTCTGTGCCATGACAGACTCTGGGTGTCTGCATGTATGCATAACAAAAACCCACGGTGGCAAAAGTTTTGTTCGGTTGCATCAGTTGCTCACTGGAAGAGAGAAAGTTAGCACTGAATTTGCATCTTGATAAGTCAGATCTTTAGCCGAAGTGGCCAAGTACATGTTGAGGCAGTTACGAGAAAGCCCTTTTAGTTGTAGCTTCACAAATCCCTTTTCTTTGTTTGTAAACATGTTCCTTCTCTTTGTTCCGCAGAGCTGTACAGGAAACCCTTTGGAAGACTCTCTGGTCCTTAGATTACTCCATGAGCTTGAAGCTGTTCTTGTCTTCCTGGGAAACTGATGGTGGTGTGGGAGTTCGTTTATCTGCAAGACTGGATTGCACGCCTGAGGTTTTGTGACCGCTTTGTTCCAAAAATGATGTGTTTAAAAATAAATAAGGTACGTAACCGACTTTACTCAACTTTCTTCCAGTGAGAAGCTGACCTGCAGGCCTCAGATTTTTTTTTTATGCCTTGGTCAAGGGACAAACACGTTTAAGTTCGCAGAAAGAGCTATTTTTATTAGTTACATCTAAAATAGAGCGATGTATGGGGTTTTATTTGATCAGTCATTTCAGCCTCTCCAAGCTACCATTACAGGCTTGCTGTGAAAGCCTGTAAAAATAAAAGTGTCTTAGACGAAAATAACACTCCCTCAATTCTAACACCATGGAGTGTCTCAGTACATGTTTGGCACATCCTCTGAGGCTGTATCAACAACAATCAGAAATAGGCTGCTGTAAAAGGCGAAACCAAAATAAATGGTGTTTAGTGTCTTGTCCTGTGTCCTCTGAGGCTTCTGACATGTACCGACTTGGTATAATCAACAATGCTCACAGGATAAAAGAACGGGCATTTGAGGCTGTGCGGTGACTGTCAAGGTCAAAGTCAGTTCTGCAAAAGTGACTCATTGAATCCTTTTTTCTGTTAAACTTTTTTTTTTTTTCTTTTTCTAAAACCCAACAGCAAGGAGCAGCCTCTTAGTTCTTTTTCAGATGTACTGTACAGATTTCAGGTTTCTTCTGATACACAGTAGTAAAGTATGTACATACAGGGTTTGTGATAGAAGAGATATTTTCCGATCTCTTGCTATTCTCAGACCGAAGGGGCTTTGTTTAAAACAGTCTTTCCTAAACCCACTTGCCTTAAAGCCTACATTAATACTTAAGGAGATTTCTCTTCTGGGCAAACCACTGTAACATGCACTTTTCCAGCCTGTTCGTGGCCTTTCATGTGCCATGCAGAGCGGGAACACCTTTGCACCACACAATGACAACCGGAGGTCTGTAGGACTGACCGGCACCACTGCAAGGAGAAGCATACCACCAAGACAACCCTCTTTATTTATTTATTTATTCATTGATTTTCATGTCTCCAGAAGCACCAGATGGCAGCATTTTCCCTCGCTCCGAGTGTGATCTCATCCCAGCAGCGAATCCGAGAGGATCATCGGGCTTTGAGGCTGCGTAAGCCACCACGACCTCAGCCGAACTGCACTTTCTCTGCCGCCACCGGCTTTTTCCTGCTTTCCTTGGACGCGTGGAGTCACATTTGGGTGAACCGCGTTCAGGCCCTTGAAGTTGTGGTTTGCCTTTTGCCCGTGGAAGTCTGAGAGTGCTTAAGAATCATTACAGGCAAGCAATGTGAAAACCCACTGAATATGGCTCCCAGCTCTAAATTCTCTGTATTCTCTAAATATTAAGCAGCATCCAGTTTATTTGGTTTTCCTTTTTAACTGCCCGCTCTTCCCTGTGTACACGCATGCACAGTGTAATTCTTGTTTACAAGCGAGTTTTGCCTGTGTTCTTTTCTACAAGCACTTTATTCTTTGAATCTTGTAATAATATTTCATTGTACACTAGTTGTCTATGACTGGTAATGTGTGACTAGGCTTGTAACCTCTGTAGCAAAGAGCTCTGTTCCACACAAATAATCCGAGGCAGGGCAGGGATTTTGAGAAGGTAATTTTGCAAGCTGTGGTTTTGTTTACAGTTACAGATGTGGCCTAAAGCTTTGTGGGCCGGGGGTTCTGTTGTCACACCGTCATCCTCGTGTTCTTGCTTATAAATCCAAGCAGCCTTATCAGTGGTTTTGTCATAGAAGAAAAAAACCCCACATTATGCTCAGCTGTATCAAACTATTTATAAATCATGCACCTCTGAACTCTGAATCTACAGCACTGGGATGCAAATGTTTATTTACATGAACTCTGTGACTAACATCAACAGAGAGCAGAAGAAAGGCGATTTATCCAAAACGGGGCTGGGTTGCTGGGCCCTGGAGGGTGAAGGAGTAGCCCTGGCTGCTGTTCTTCGACTCTTACTCCGTTGGATTGCTGGTGTTTCTGCTGTGGTGACTCTGTTAATGCTTTACAAATGCTATGAGCTCAGCAGTAGACTATGTGTGGATTGTTTAACTTATTAACTTCCGACAAGCAGCCCATTATTTTTCTGAAGAACATATGTGACCAGGGATGTATATTTTCAAATTTTTTTTTTTTTTTTCAAATTTCAGCCAAATTCAACATGAGTGTCACAGGACAGGGACACTAGCCCCTCCACAACTCCACCCTTTCTCTTATTTAATACCAAAAGTTATCTATAAAGAAGCAGGAAGGAGGGAGGGAAGAACACCTCTCAAAGGAAATCATAAGAATCTTGTATGACCAAAATGTTAGGCTGCGTTTGGAAAACAGTGTTATTCTGTTAAAAAAATGTTCTCATTAAAAATTCCATCAGTTTTCTTTTCTTCTGTGGCTTTTTCTTTCTAGTTCTGGATTTGCCTGAACTTTGGTATTAACTAATATATGCAAACAAGACAGGTGTAGTTTTACTGCCCAAGATGTATGATATAAAGGCAATGGAAGTATGCACGATTCTCCAGCTGAAAGCTGAGTAGCACTGCATCCCCCAAAAGACAATTGTCTTGGCTTTGCCTTACCTTGTAATAAAGGAGGCAAAGAATTTAAAATATATCTCCATGTTTTTTTATGACTGATGCAATCCCTTGTGCGCAGTTGCTTTGCAAAGAGGAAGAAAAATTAACTGTAAATACTTTATTTTGTCTAACTATAGCACTGTAATTACTGACTACCACCTTCTCTGAGAAAGATAAGCGGGTACATGTGATGAGCTGCGCAGGAGGAGACGTTGAAAAGGTAAAAAGAGTGCCTGGTGTCACTCATACGGATCGTTTACAGATTGCCATTATTTATTCTGGAGCTGTGACAACTGACCAAAACGTTCCTATAAATAGGAATGCAATGAGCATGAATGTGCAAGAAGAAAAAAAGCAATATAATTTGGCACGCAGCAAAACTTGTATCTGTCCGTGCAACTCCCACTGCCATCCTGGAGGATTTTTGTCATTTCGTGCTACGTTTACCCTACTGATAAAGAATTAGGAACAGCACCATCTCTGTAAGTTTTGATTCTTACTCGGTAGAGCTGGCTAAGATAGATCTTGTTAATCTTTTACATATGAAAGATGCAAGTACCCTCCTACACATAAATTACAGAGAGATTTGTTTGTTTTGTGAAGTGTAACTGCCATGTACCATTCACAGACTGCATCTTGCACAGTAAGTGAAATAACTGTAGGAACGAGCTGATGAAATCAGTGCTTCCCCTTGCCGTAGTCCAGAATGAAAACACACCCAAGGGGGCCCAATTCTGCCTAGTGGCATGCATGGCATTGTTGCTTCTAGACTGGCAACAGTTTACTAAGGAGAACACGTTCATCAAAATTCAGGTGTCCAAAGAAATGTGCCTGTTGGCTTTGACTGAGATACGGACTTTGGCTGTTTTGTAGCATAAACACACTCTCCACCAGCTTCCAGCTTAGTCCTCACCCCAAGGGCAAATTATTTCAGCCTAGTATGTGATAGAATGTAACTCAGCACACATACTTCTGCCTATATGTTACTCTATGTTGTACGGAAAACAGGTGACCGCCCTCAAAAGGCATCCCCTGAAGCAACTCTACAGTTTTGTGTTTTGACCCTCCTCATCTTCCTTTCCTATTCTTGTAACATTTCTTACATGGCCTTAGCTGTAGACAACTGCCTCTTTTTGCCATAGCAGAGGGTGACCATTATTCCTGTTAGTGTGTGATGTGAGGAGGCTGCAAAGAGTGGTTAGATAGAGCGAAAGTGGTTGGGGAAGAGGTGGTTAAAATGCTCGGTGTCCAAAAGTAGACATTTAGTTAGGAGGGACAAAACAAGACACATACGGCATAAAATTTAAGTTTTTTTCCAGGGACACGAGACTAGAGTTTAAGAGCTTCTGCCACTGATCGTATTACAGTTGCTGCGATAGGAGAATGGCTGACATACTGTGCGTGATTTCTCTCCCAGTGCCTGTTCCTCACTGATTATCCTGCATAGAAAAAAAATACAGGTATTGCAAAGGGCTGGTCAGACTATAGTCTGGGCTGTTCTCCTGAGTCAGGCTGAATCTTGCTCCTGTTAACACAGTAAATTTAGAGATGTCTGAAGACACAGGTAACGAGGAAAGGCAGAGTTGCGTAGGCAAGGAGGTGATAAACTGGTCCTTGCAGATTTTGTTTGTGAGCTGGGAGAAGTAGAGTTTGTTAGGAATTGTTCTGTCTCAGCAGCTGAATAAGAATTAGCCTCACTCCAGATACCCCATGAGCCTTAAGCAGAGACCTCCTCCACCTAAACAGGAAGGGGATGATTTCCACTGCCAGCTGAACAGCAGTACATCAGTCAGTAAAAACATTAAGTGGATTTACATGTTTGATGCTGACGGCCACAGAAGGAAGGCTGGATAAATAGCATTTACTCCATTTGTCCTCAAGTGCAGCAGAGTACATGGCTTCATTTAATACGACCCTCTAGCAGAGGCAAGAGGCCACGGTTCTGGTTCCTGGTGCTTGTGATAATTTGCCCGTGAGACACAGAGGCCTCAGACGGTTTGTGCACTGCTTACTGCAGCTTTTTTACCCCTGCAGCCAGACTCTCCAAACCGCTACTCAGCCTTTTCAGCAAAGACTTCAGAACAGATTTTGTAGATGAAAAAAATACCCCAAACAAAACGGCCAGGGGCCGAACAGCTGTTGGTAGCCGATTTCTTGAAGGAGGTAAGTTGATAAGTGACTGGAAAGAGGCAGACGGGTGTCGGGTCAAACGCCTTTGCACTGTTCCCCAGGAGTACCCGGGGTTGCCACTAGTGACCTTCTGTGCTGCGTGCCCAGCGCTTGGCCAAGGGATGTTCTGTCCGGTTGACAGAAAGAGTCTTTTGGCCATTGGGAATTTAACTGAATTTCTGGCTTAACTGGGAAAAGAGTAACTATTTCTGCGCTTAAATATTTGGATTGTACGGATAAGACTGGTTGGCCAGCTCGCGTGTGCGGTCAGGGATACCCAGTGGGCTTTCCCTAGATGTACGCTGGACGGAAAGCTGAGGGAAAGCACCTCGGCCCCAACACGAAAGTGGCTTCTTTGCTCCCAGGTTGACCTGGATTCCCTTCCCCTCGTCCCCCGTGCAGTCTCCGGTCACCGCTTCTCGGTGCGCGGCCGCTGGTCGGGCCTGTGCTGGCAGGGCTGGAGGAGCGGGATTTCTGTCAGAGAACGGGGAGAAGCCAGCGAGCGTCTGCCCAGGAAACCCACCTCTCTAAAAAGTAAGATAATTGTGAGAAGCCCCAGAACTAAGAAGGGGGCCTGGGTGAGAGGAGGAGTCCCTCGGGGCGCTGGTTCCCCTGAGGGGAGGGGGCGGCGGGCCGGTGCCTCAGGGATTGCTCCCGCCGCCCGCCATTACGGACCGGCTCTCCTCAGGCGGCCTCGCCGGGCCGCGGGAGCGGCGGCCGCCGCAGCCAGCCGGGAAGAGGGGAGGAGGAGGAGGAGGAGCGGAGGGAGGGAGGAGGCAGCGCTGGCAGCCGGGCGGGGAGGGGGCACTCGGCGCCGCGGAGGAGGAGGACTAAGATGGCCACCAGCCGCCGCGGGGAGCGGCCCCGCTCCCTCCGCCCCGCCTCGCGCGGCCCCCTCGGCCCGGCCCGGCCTTGATGGGGCCGGAACGACCCCGGCGCCCGGACGCTGCAGCGGCGGCGGCACCTCCCGCCGGAGCCCGCCCGGGCCGCAGCGGGGGAGCCGCCCTCCCGGCCCGGCCCGCACCGCCCGGCCGCGGCCACCCCGTCGCGTAACCCCCCCCTCCGCTCCCCGCCGAGCCGTGCCCGCGGAGAGAGCAGAGAGGAGGCGAGAGAAGAGGCCGCCCGCTGCCCCCTCCCCGGCCCGGCGGGCCGGGCCGGGCACGGCGGCACCGACGGAGACCCCCGCCGCCTCCCGGTGAGTGTGTGGCGGCCCTGCCCGGCGCTTTGTTGCACCGGCGCCGGGCCCGGCCGCGCCGCGGGGAGACCCACCGCCACCGCCCCGCGGGCCCGGCGCGGCGGGGCTGCGGCCCCCGACCCTGCTGGGGTGCCGGCCCGGCCCGGCCGCAGGCCGCGGCGGCCGCCCCGCTCCCCGGGGATGCCGGGCGGGCGGCCGCCTCCCTCCGCCGCCGCCGGGCTGGAGGAGGGGGGCGGCGGCGCAGGTGCCTCGGGGGATGGATCATTGTCACTGCACGGGCAAAGCCCCCCTCCTCCCCCGTTTTGTCATGTTTTATTTCAGCGGCCGCTCTCTGGCTGCCGGCCCCGGGGCAGGGCTGGCTCGGCCCCGCCGGGCTGAGGGGGGCGGGCAGGGGCTGTGCGGGGGTCCCGGCCTGGCGCGGTGGTGGTGGCGGGGGGGGCGAGGGAAGCCCGGAGGGGACGGCGGAGCCCCGCGGGCGCTGCGGCGGCGCTGGGCCGCTCCGGCGGCCTTTGTTGTGGCCGGGGAGGGCGGTTTTCCCGCGGGAGCCCCGGCGGGGGTGCGGGAGGGGGGCCGGCGGCCCCAGCCCTTGGGGGTGCGGGAGGGCCGGGCCGCGGCGGGGACCGCCCGCCGCCCCGGGCCAGCGCCGGGAGTGAGCCCGGTCCGCAGGCGGGGAGGCGGTTCGCTTTTTTCCCCTTCATTTTTTTTTTATTTGTTTATGCAGTTAGTTATTTTGGCGGCAGACTTGGAGCTATCGACCCCGTGGTGCGGCAGGGACGTTCGAGTTAAAGTACCCGGCGGGTTTCTCCCCGGGGACGGGGGAGGTTGTGGCTCCTGGGGGGTCCAGACTGTGGTGTGGGGGGGGCTGCGGAGGTGCTGAGGTACCTGCTGCTCGTCTTTAAGGTGTTTTTTGCCCTGCAGTTCTGGGAGGTGATCTGCATAGATGAGGAGCGTTGGATGGAGGCCAGTCTGTAGTGCTGGGTGCTGAGGCGCCCTGTGATGTTCACCTTGAAAGATTAGGACCATAATTTCTAGCTGTGCTTGTGTATATCTGCATAGGGAGAGACTTATGGAAGAAATAGTGCAGAGGAATATATGTATGTATTTTGACCTGTGGTTTCATGAATAGTCTAACTGTAATTTCCTGGTGAACTAGAGCGACTCCCAAGATTTCAGTGCTAGACCCGCGAGTCCTGGCTTTATTTTAATGACTGAATTTTGGTTACTTGGCAGCATAGGTTTCTGACGGCATCTCTGTATGTCCGGGTATTGGACCACGACGTTTTACTGTGGAGAACAAGTGCTAGGTTTCCTGTCAAGAAAAGTAAATTTTGCATGTTGCAGCAAACAGAAATGATCGGCTAAGCCATAAGCTGTGCCAGAGGTGTGTTGCTACCTGGTGCTTGTGCGTGCCCCTCTGCCCAGTCATGAGCTGTATGATGTTCTGAGCTCACAGCCTCCCGTGGATCCAGGCTGGTTCTGCAGAGAGCCAGCAAGATTGCATCCTTGGCCCATTTTGGTGACAAGCTAGCGGTACATTGAAGTAGCCTTTGTGAACATGCTGTACAGTTTACGTGAACTGGCGTTTCTTGCAGTATTTCGCTTTTGCAATGTTGGTAGACTCGCAGCGGTTGTGAATATGCACCTTACTGCCACGTGAGTTGTTCAGTTGGGGCAAGCCAACCAAATCCTTGTCTGTGCTTTTGGGTCGTAGGCAGGCATGTCTATGAAGCAGAGCGCATCCATCGGGTGCTGGAAACATGCAGCCGTGTTAATACGTCATTGCGCCTTTGGTCCGTGACCCTGGTCAAGGAGTGCTGGCTATCTAACTTTGGCTACGTATTTTGGCTACGAGTGGGTATCTCCACACGACGTGGTGTGGGTCTCTTGGGCTCGACTGGAGCCAGCTCTGGAATACTCAACACCATTGACAGCAACCTGTTTTGGGTAGAAGAATGCCTCGGGTATCAGTGGTGGTAGACCAGAGATGGGTGGATGGTATTCTTCAGCTTGATGTGTGTTTGCTAGGGACTAGAGATGTTTGTTTGCTTTTCCAATTTGCTGGGCAGTTTTAGGCTGCTAGACTTGTAATAGAAATGTATGTTTTGGGTGATACGGTTACAATTATACGGCAGCTCTTAGCACCTGATTATCTATTTGATTCCAACTGAAGCAAGATAAGCACAATGCTGTTGTCATTTTTTAGTATCTTCAGCACCATTTAAAAATATATTACAACATTTATATACCAAGGTTTAAGTAAGGGTTAGTATGTCCAGTTGATCATTTATTTGCAGTTCAGGGCATGAAGACCAGCAACTTGATAGTGTTGTGTGGTATCGGTACCATGGGAAAGGAACTCTAATTTCTTTCTTTTGAAACAGTAACAGAAAGATGATAACTAACAAAATCATTATAATTCTTAATATTTTCAACCCAGAAATTACAAATTTAGTTCAGAAGGCTACATTACCTTGTGGCATCTTGCTACATGAATCTGCAGAAAAGATATGCTAAGGGTGTGAAAAAACCCCTTGGTATTTAGTGCTGGTTTACTGGTCTAAACTGCCAGAAGCATACAAGGCGGGCAGGTCTTCAGGATGTACTGATGAGTGTTGCTGTTAGAGGAATTCAGCAACGTGTTTCTCATCTGCCAGTCTCACTTTAACTGTTAAATAGTTTTCTGCAAGTGTTCAGCTGGTTTTTTTTTTAGCCTATGGAAAACTTCTGGGATGCTTCATGTGCAGAGTATGGGGGGAGTGTGGGCAAATGTTCTGCTTGCCCTTTGAAATGCTCAGGACTGTCATGAGATTGTTTGGAAACTTTGGTGTCGGAACATGATGTTTCACTTCCCAAATGTAGATGTTAACTGTTTTGTAGCGTTGGGTTGTGGGGATTTACTTGGTTTTCTGAAGATGTGCTAAGCTGGGGAATATAAACAAGAGCCAGTAGTTCCCTCTGTGATGATTAAACTGCTGAAGGACAAATCTGCTGGTGATGATTAGCAGTTTTGTTCATGTTAGTAAGTGATTTTAAGTTCCTGTTGCAAAATAGTGGAAATACTGTTTCAGCAGTGACCTTTGACTTGCAGGACTTCCTGCTATAAGGAAGTCTTGTATCCTTTGTCCAAAACAAACAGATTTTGGAGAGGACGGATATGATAGGCTGTGAGAAACCATACATCTTGGTCACAATTTACCCCCTAGTGCTTGCCTTTCTGGTAATTAGAACTGTGGAAGGCTATTCTTAACGATAACATTACCAGAATGAAACTTGCATTTTGAAATGAGAAATAGAGTCCTTTGGTCCACGGTACAATTTTTGAGTACATGTGTAGGGGGAAAACAAATTGTTTCTTCATGGCTTTAATACTGAAGCTTTTAACTTCACTGGTTTTATCCTTGATCCTTTTGTTGGTGATGGTGTTGATAATTGCAGCATTTAAAAAGCCCAAGTTGTGACAAATACTTACAGTCTTAGTTCCTTTGAGTTATTGGCAATGCTGATTGGTTTTTAATTTTTTTTTTTTTTTTTTTCTGGTCACTTGTGTCCTGAGGGGCTTCCAACTGGAATTATAATGGTAAGCCTTCATGCACCCTTCGGTGTTGAAGGAACTGTGGTGTGCTGATGTAAGATTGTCTCTTCTCCTGGAAGAGCTTGCTGCTTTAACTTTGTAATTTAGTTTACAGTTTTAATCTTGTAATAAACAGTTTCACTATTGTATACAGTTCCTGTTATCTTCTGTTGGAGACTTTACATCCTGCTGCTGGGCTGTTTGCACCCTGTTCAGGCGGGGTAAGAGAAGACAGGACATAATTATAACGCTTTTGTGCACATTTGTTTTAACCAGCTATTCTGCAGACAGTGTATAAAGTGTTGCCATATCCTACATTCCTGTTTGCACTCTCATTGCCAAAGCTTCTGATGTTATGTGCAAAATTCTGCTGGTGGCTTGTAACGTTTTAACTGAAAGTCATTGGTGCGGACGCGAGAGCAGCAGCATCTTAGCTCAGGCAACAGCACTGCAGACTTTGCAAGGCTGAATATTCATTATGGGTGATCCAGCCTTGAGAGCATCTGTTTGTCAAGCAACCCATGTCTCGGGAAATGGTAGTGCAGGCTCTTTCTTGGTTGTTGGTCACATCACCTGTTCTTCTTTGATATTACAGGTAAGTGCATACAGCACCTTCCTTTTTTTGACAGTGAAAGATAACACTGCCTACAGACTCTTTGTTCTTGGGTGAAATGCTGGGCTTTCAACCCCAAGCCCCAAATTAAGGCTGACATGTGGGTGGTTCCCACAGCCCTTCCCAAGGGGGGTGAGTTTCCCTTTAGGCTCCCCCCCAGGGTGGGGCGGCCTGGCAGACAGAGCCATGGGGTAAAGGAGCCCCAGGGGTCCCGCATGAAGTAACCAAGGGTCAGGTGTCCCACGTAGGGAGAACAGCTGGGACCCCTGGCAGGAGGGGCAGTGTCTGTGTGTGAGGGGGATGCCCTGTGCAGAGTTCCCTGCTGGGGAAGGACCTCCCGCCTCCCTGGGACTGGGCTCCACTCAGCTCTGGCTTTGGTAAACGCGGGCTGTGCAGAGATTCAGTGTGTGGCTTCCTTGGTCTGATGTGTTTGGCTGGTTGACTCGGTTGTCTCCCGTCCCTTCTATGGGAGACTGCATGTCACCCTTTATCCCACCCACTGTTGGTCGTGTGGTGTCGTTGGGGTCAGTGGGATTGATGTCCATTATGTATAACCTGACTGACTTGTTTGTGCCCCCAGCGCTCACCCATGTGCTGACCCTTCTGTATCAAATACAATTTGGTTATTGGTTCATCTTTATGCTGGCTGTGTCCTTTATGCTAGGCCTGATAATTGGCAAAACCTATTGGATGGTAGGGATGATCATTTAAGCAAAGTTAGATGACCTGTAGCACAGTTGTTGCATATCTTGCTTGGTCTTTATCTGTATCAGAGCTTAACAGTTGAAGGAGGAATAGAAAATACCATATAAAACGGTATAAAACCGTTGGGTTAGTATTGTGTAGCATTTTCTGAATCAAAGTGACTTGTTTAAACCCTCCATGTTGATTTGGTACCTGTAATTAAAAGGAATTCTTGTATGAATAGCGAAGGGGGAACAGTCTGTTGCTAATTTGATTGTAGTACTCGTGCCTATGAAGCGGTTCAGTAGGTAGCTGTAAGGGTTGTAGGGACTCAGCTTTTCTGCTTGGTCTTTAAGGTAGCTGAGGCTATCAGGGAGTTGTTGGTCATTCCCTGTGCCCCTTGTCTAACTCGGTGTACCTGCTTTTTCATGAGGGTTAATCAGAAGGTACCAAAGATTGCTAGTTACTCAACTGAAACAGGGTTTCACACATTGGGCACCTTTTTCTTCCCCTCTTTCGAAGCTGATACAAAGAAGGACTTGGTGACTGCTGTGAGGACTAGATAGCAGCAGCCTGGTGAGCAGCCCGTGGCTTCAGTCTCAGGTGCTGCTCTCACTGCTGGGGGAAGTGGGCTTACCCCTCCTAGGGAGCTCTTGGCTGGTACTGAGGCGTTCAGAACAGGTGTGAAGTGCAGCTTCGTCCAAGTAGCTGCAAAGAAGGAAGAATAGGTCTTGGTCCTTTTCTGTTTGCTTTGCTCTAAATGTGCAGGTTTTTTTTTTTTTTTTTTTTTTTTAAAGGCTTTTCTGAGTGAAGATGACACACATCTTCTAGTTTTTCCCCTGAACAGCTCTGGGGAAAAATTTTTCTGATTTCTGTTCTGTGTGGAAATGTGCATTGACATATTTTTTGACAATTGTGCTGATGGTTTTGGAATTTTGAATAACAGCAGGGAATCCTTCTGGCTTTCTTATGGTGTGTTTTTTTCTTTTTTCTCTCCCCACCTCTTGAGCTAAGCTGTGAGTGTGGAAATAGAACTATCTGTACTGAGATTTGGGAAGAAAAATTGTTTGACATTTCTTTGGAATTGGATTATTCCAGTGAGAGCTACTTGTCATATTTTGGGATCTTTCCCTTTTGAGGGAAAACGATTTTGATTGCTTTGCTGGTTTTGGTGTTTCAACAGTGTCCTGTGATGGATTTCCTCCTGTCTTAAACATGTGACTTCTAATGCTTCTGTCATATCGCAGAATAGGAACAGATTTGCAGAACTTAGTGTAGCACATGTAAAAAAAAAAAAAAGTGTTTTCTAAAATTTCAAAAGCGATAGAACAACTTCATGATAGAAAAGTGAATTGCGTGGAGGAAATGAACTGTAAGGGGTGTTGAATGGTATGAAGGCACACAGCTTCATATTTTTGAGTAAACATTAAGAAATGTAGGAGAAAGTTAAGATGGGTGCATCTGAATTACAATAATCAGCTATGCATTAAAAGAATTTAGTTCTTTGACCTTCACAAATACTGTTATTTCCATGTCATGCATTTATTACAATACTACAAGGAAGAAAACTTGAGCAGGTTTGCGAACTTAGTGTACGGACAATAGTAAGTGTGAAAACGCATGGAAGAAGTGGATTTTCCAGACAGTTTATTTAATCCCTTTCTTTCTTGCTCTAGAGAAATTGCGTATTACATTGAAAGTATGTAAGAGTTAAACTCGTGCTTTTTCAGGTTGGGTGGGTCCTCATCAGTTACATGCTGAACTTACGCTTCTTATTCCAGTTCTAAGATACCTATTTTAGAGAAGTCAGACCCTTTATAGTGGACTTTTGCCTACTTTTTTCCAGCAACTTTTTCTATGAACTTCCTAGTTGGTGAAAAAAGTTATTCCCTCTCTTGATTCACCCATTTTCTTTCTGGCCATGCCAGTTTTAGTTTTGCATGTGCATTTGAAGTTTGCTAGCAAAGGGTGTCAGAGTAGGGGGAGGAGTTACCAAAATCAATGCTTAATTTTAAATAGCTGTCACAAACAAATGGAGAAAAGCAAAACCTTCAGAGCTGGCACTTTGGTAGTGATGAGATAGACGCACTGCTAGAAAGGGAAGATATTCATGCGTGTTCCTGACAGGTGTTTTAGGGTCCTTCATTAGTGTGGATCAGGAGCTCTTGAGAGCTCCTTGTTCGTCTGACTTTGTGTCAGTACTGCTTTTGTCCGAGGTATCACCGTGCGTTGGGTATTAGAGGGTAGCTCTACCCGGAGTACTTTTCTCAGTATCATTCTTCCAGGTGGAGCATGGGTGCAAGTGAACTGTGTTTTATGTGCTGACATTATCAGATGATCTATTATTTTGAAATGAAGGCATGGTAAAAATCTTGGGTGCTGTGCTTTGTGTAAGCTAGTAGCTCATGGGATGTTACTTCAGGTGGTGGACTGTGTTTGAATGCCATAGTGCTAAGTAGTGTTGCTTACTACCCCTGGCTTTTGCTGAGAACCAAAGTCTTAACTCCCAGGTGAGATGCAATAGAAAGAGGGGGTTTGTACACCAGGGACTTCCTAAAGTTTGGGTTTGGTTACTTGGCACTGCAAGTATATGTTTTTTTTTTTCATAATTTGAGATTAGGGCAATAGAAAGAGAAACTGCAGGGCTTGGAAAATGCTTAGGGTGTCCAGAAGGTACAATGTTTAAAAAAAACCCCCAAAACAAAACAATCACCAACAAACCCACACAGAATGCATGTGATTTTTTTCCATTAAAAATATGACAAAATATCAACTTGGCTTGGTAACAAAACTTATAAAAGTTTTCAAGTGCTTGGATGATGGACAATCCCAAAAGAGAAAAAGATTGTTCAGAAAGCCTTAGGGAGGGTGAAGATCTTTAAGAAGGTTAATCAGATAGGAGTGTGCTTGGCATAATCAGCTTCAGCTTTTGTCTAAGGTTTATTAGACTGGCGTGGTGTATTGGCCTTTGAGTAGTTCGTAGTAGGTGGACTGTACGAGTGGAATCTTTTTTTCTTTGGCTGGATGATATGGAGGCTTCAGTGGCAGTACTAGTTTAAGCAGTTCCTGCACCCAAATTGTGGAGAGCAGGGGCCAAGTCTTGTATGGAATTACTGCAGCAAGCTCAGAAATGATCCTTAATTTTTTGAAAAAAAGACATAAAACAGTTGCCTGAGGATAGCCAAAGGGGTAATGAGAATTAAGAGCTGGAAATTCCCAGCTTCTTCAGGTTTAATGCTGTAAGCCTGTGTGTCTGTTAAAGTTGGCTCGTCATAGAACCAGGGCCTTACTTTTATGGAAGTGGAAGAAACTTACAGGACTTTGGGCTTTCTCTTGAGTGTTTGCTTTAATGCCAGAAGCTTTTGAACCCTCATTGAAGGGGAGAAGGTAGGGTTTAGTGCTCTGACTTTGGAACAGGAGAGAAGAGTGCTTTTGCTGCAGGCTGATGGTGATAGGACCACTCCCTGCTGTTTTGGCACAAAGATTCACCACCTCCCTAGCATTGAGAGTGCTGCTGGTGGTCTCAGGACTTGTCTCTGCAGTTATATCCTTGCCAAGGCTTATTTACTTCTAATGGGGTTTTACGGAGGTCCTTGGGTCTTCATGTGAGAGCTGGGGATGAGATCAAGGCCTTGCTTTGTTTTTGTGTGAGCAGACAGAGTACAGAGTATATCGCATGGTAAAATGACAGACACAGCAGATGATGAGCTTCTTAATGTAAAAGTGGAACCTTTTGATGTTGGGAGGGTTGCTAACCTAAGAGTTGGAATGTCATGGTGCAGGTCCTCCGTTGTGAGATTGACTCTAGTTATGTCTTTTAAAGCATTAAAAGCATGAAATAAATGGATTTCCTTTTTGATTTTTCAGTCTTGAGCATGCAGTTGTCAAATTTTTCCCACGACTGCAAGGGCTACAATGTTTCTGGAGTCTTCACGTGGCAAAATGCTTGGAGTTGGGATGACATAAATATGGTGACATTGAGAAGGATGTGGCAAGAGCTGGCAATACTCTTTTCATCACTGGTTTCCTGTGATGAAGTGACTGAAGAGGAGTGAAATTCATTTTATTCGGGAGTTTCTTTATACTTGCAGAAGAAAGGAAGCATCTCTGAACAGGCAGAAGTAAACATTCTTTATAAGCAGTCATGTGGAATAGGCATAGAAACAGTTTTGGTATTACATCACAAAGTAAATGCTAATACTTGAGTCAGTAGCAGTTGAGCAGTGAGCCACAATAGAAATGTAAAAACAAACTTCTGTGGATATGATCTAAGAGGATGCTAATTTGCTTGTTAATGAGGTTTGCAAAAGTTTGTTTTTCACAGTTCTGAGCAGTGAGGATAAGCTAGCGAAGAATATTTAATTCAGGTTTTGAGGGGGTTATGAAGTAACTGGGGAGTGTCTCTCCAAGCTTTTTGTTATTATAGAGCATAAAGGCACAGTAGCACCACTTCTTACTTTGACTGTAGTAACTTCTGGAGACAGAAATATTTTGCTTTCAGTTTCTTAGCAGGAACATAAGCATGTTCCTAACAGTGTTGGATGGTGGGGGGAAAGCTTCCTTGTTCTTTGTTTGAAACCCCTTGCTATTTCACTGGTGGTGTCCCTGTACTTAGGGAGGCAGAAATCTGGATATGCTGTATTAGTAACTGTATTTTTTGGGGTTTTTCTTTTGCATAGCTACTTGTAAAGTTTTTTGGTGTGAATTGGAATAGCCTACTGGTCAGTTAAACTACCTAAAACTATAACCTGTTTTATTTCAGTAAAGCACATACGTGTACATATGTGCTTCAAATACACATGATGATCTGAATGTTTGGTTTTTGGTTTGCTTGTGTGTTGTGGTTTTTTTTTTCCCTTTAATGGAAGCAGAGGAGGGGTGTGTGCGTATTGCAAATAATGTATGCTATAAGTGTCTTGAAATTGCAATCTTTCTTTATAAAATGAGATCAGTGTAGTTCATGTTTCTCTGAAGTAGCTCAGATTGAGTACGGAATGTACCAAGGTGAGGGTTTAGCTCCCTTTGGCACAGACAGAATGAATTTGAAAGATGAAAACTCGCCTCCGCTTTCCTGCCTGTTCTCTTTACCATCATTATTGGGAATCAAGTTGAACTTGCAGCCTGAGTAAGGATGAACATTTTAAATGAAAATGTAATAGCACAACAATAAGCTTATCTAAATAGTTTTAAAAAAATAGATACCATCATAAGGAGGTGTTTGCGTTGTGTGGAGTTCAGTTCAGGTCTGTCTTGTTCCCTTAAGCTGAGGGTTGTGCAGGTGATCCTTAGGAGAGCTGCTTGTTCTCTGCCTTCTGTAGTACTCCTCTCAACGTTGCCTTTGAGGTGGAAAGTGGAGCACCTCAAATACTGCAGGCTCCTGGTCAGTTGAAATAAGTTTCTTGATTTTGCTGAATTTCCCGGTCGCTCCACATTAAGTTGCCAGAGAAGTTAACCAGCCTGCAAATCTCCGTGATGGAGGGACAAATGATCTGTGTCCAAAAATATGTTGTCTCTTTTTATCTTCTGTTGTTTATAATAAGTTACTTCTAGGAGCTTTCTTGAAATACGGCATCTTTATAACTATTTCTGTGAATAGTTGTACTAAATTACACAGGATTCAGCTTGAGATGGTTCTGGGGAAGGGGTGTGTATGTGTGTGTGGAGAGTGAGGTGAATGTAAGGTTTTTTTACTTTCACAGCCTGCCTTTGCAAGCTTGTCTTTAAAAGTGTGCTTTAAGAGGCATGATGATTTTTTTTTTTTGCCACTTCCAAAAATGCATTTTAAAATTATTTTTATGTCTCAGACCTTGTCCAAAATGCCCAACAGAACTAGATGTTTTTAGCAGCCCTATTTTGTCAGGTATTCTAAAATTCTTTTCTTTGATGCTCTGAGAAAGGCTCTGTGGTATCTGTGGGTACCGGGACCATGTTGAAGGGTTTATTCTGGCGTTAACGACAGGGCAAGACTTGAGTCAGGCGGACTAACCACTGCTGCCTTTGAATACTGATCTTTGTTGGGAGGAAGGACTTGTCTTAAAATGTTCACCTAGGATGGTTTGAACACATCAGAGAAATTTTGATTGGAAGGGACAGCTAGTGCAGCTTGAAGCAGGACATTTGCTAGGGTGTTTTAGTTGGGAGCATGGGGTTTGGAGGCCTGACTTTTTACAGGAAGAGATAAGAGGTGGTGGGTATGGGGTGGTGAGCTTTTAATGTGCTTTAAGCAGCAAATGAAGACGTGAATCTTTCAGGTGCATGGTGAAGCAGAGGCAGATTTTTATTTTCTTGATGTGATACTGAAGATAGTAAGATCATATGTTATTTGATGGGAAATGAAAGTACTGGATATTTAACTGTTTTTCACCATTGGGCTCATAACTGCTGTATTGCTTAGACTTCTGCTGTATTTGCTCTTGGAGCCATGGGCAGCAGTGACTGGTGTCAGCAGCCTGTGAGGTCCAGCATGTGGAGGGTGCTTACCTCTGCGAAGGAGAATGCAGGCTGCTTTTGTGAATTTAAACAAATTAATTATAAACAATAAGTGGTTTTTGACCTTTTTACTTTGCTCAGGGTGCATATTTAAGGAAATGAGCTTGTAGTTAATCAGAGAAAGGGGGGCAGGAGCTCTGTCAGAAACACTTGACTAAAATTTGGTATTAACTTGGAACATAGAACATTGGGCAGAAGTCATTCTTTCTTTAATAATGTTTGGAAAAGTCTTTGAATAACCCAGGTTTTTAGAAGAACTGCATTGCTTGGGATTAATGGGCAATCTTGATAATTTAAAGGAAAAAAAAATCCTAGTAGGTGCACCGTGTTGCATTTTCTTGTTAACACATGAAAACTCCTTGAGTAGTTTTTGGTATTTTTGTTCCAGGAAGATAGCTTTGTAACTGTTCTAGGAAGATAGCTTTGTCTACATGAATGGAAAATGGGGGCCCGATGAAGGCTTTTATTATTTGTCTGTTATTTTTTCACTAATACAAGTATTGCTGTTATTTCTTTAGACTGGGCAAGAGGTATTTTTTTGAAGATACCTTGAAGAACTTTACAGATTTGTTTTGCCAGGAATACTTGGCCTTTTTCTTTTCTCATTCTAGTTAATGACTACTTATATGGCCATGGCCAGTTTGCTAGTTAACAAGTAAAATCTACCAATAAAAAGTAAAACCAGCAAAATAGATCCCCTTCCCTCCTCCTCCAGTTTCTTCAGTAACAACAGTTAAGTAGCAAAAGAACAAATAACCAGTCAGGCAAACAAATCATGAGGATTTTATTGCGGCCAGTTCACTGTGGCTCTGAGTGTTGGAATAAAAAATGAGTTTTCTGTTGCCCTCCAGCCCTCTCATCAGCTACTGTTAGAATAATGCTTAGGCTGAACGGTTTTGAGAGAGAAGAATGGCACTTGATTGCTTTAGGGCTCAGAAATACACGTTTCTAGGCTTTGCATGTTAGGGCAATAATGTAGGGTGGTGTGTGAGCACGGGCCTCGCTGTTGGTAGCTTGTCATGCAGCTGTGATTCTGGTGCTGGCCAGCCCCAGAAGGTTAGCGGGCTGGAGGAAGGACAGTTTTCGTAGCTGATAGTTGAACTCACTTGTCCGTAGGGGAAACCGCTGCCTAAGGGACTGCTGTCCTCAACGTGGGGGGATTTGTAGTTGCATTTATAAAACACCATTCCTTGGAAGTAGGTTCACTGTGTCTGATGGAGGAATAATGCTTTTCCTGAACTAAAGCAAACTCTGTAAAAGCAGTAGTTAGTTTCATTCCATGAGTTCCTTCTAATTTATCCTTGCAGCTTTCTGCTTCCCAATTTCAGTGTCTTCCTCTCTTATTTATGAACTGACAATACATGGCAGGACACTCCTCCATATGTGCTTATGCCTACTGCGTTAATGTTGTTCCTAAGTTCTCTTTCACAGAAAAGTGGTGTTCTTACCCTCCCTTTCTTTTTTCATTGCTATGCTTAAGTATTTTGTTGTTAGTAAGTAAGCTTCTCACTCTTTATACCATTTGTAATGGCGGTTCCTGAGGTGGGTTTCCTAACAGAGTATTTTGAACAGGACTGGGGAAGAAGATGGCAAAAATATTAATGTGAGCTGAGACTTGTACTAAAAATACAGTACTGTCCCAAAATTTATACCTCTTAATAGGTTATTCTTACTTTCTGCTGTTTGTTGTGTATGGTCCTGTTGGTTCATCTTGAAGAAGAGCTAGTCCAGTCTAAGTTAAACTATTTTCAATAAAAAGGCACGGGAAGGGAGGAGGAGAGAACATGGATGTTCCAGAGCAGGAGCTGAAAAACCTGTGTACTGGAGCAGTATAATTACAGTGCCTGACATATTTTCAGCCTCTGTTCTGTCCTTTCTTAGTGAAAAATAACTGGCTTTTGAAGAATCTGGTACTTCAGTGGTGATCTCTGGATGATTGTAATGGTTTTTACAGTAAGAAATCACTATCCTTCCACACAAGCAGGGACACGTCACTGCGTTGGTTGCAGTGTCCTTTAGTTGAATGGAAGTGTCTCTTCTAGAAAGATGTCCTGTGTAATGAATGGCTCTGAGTTAAGGGGAGATCTTACATGGTTAATATTCTGTTCTGGCCAATTATCACTCTCCTAAGAGGGTTTTTTTCCAGACTGAAAGTGAGTTTGCTTACCTTCCAGCGTGTGTTGTAATACCATTATCTGCTAGGTCGAAGAGCCCCGTGCTATGTAAATATGATCTGCATACAGAGAAGATGACCCAGTCTCTTTTTAGCTTTCTCCTGACCTTCAGTAATAAATTTAACTTTCTGTGATAAATAAAATACATTTAAGTGATTAGTAGTCATTATTTGTATTCCAGTTCCCCTCTTGTGCTTAAGATGCTTTAAGAAGAGTGACCTTTAGATGTATTGGCATCCTGGTGCATAGACTGGTATTTCTTGCCTGCCTTGAAACCCTCCCCTCCTCTCCCAGCCATCTCCCCAACTCAGAGGTGCCTTCCGCTGCATCCAAGGGTTATGTAACTCACGTTGCCATGGGCTTTATGGACTTAAATTTGTGCTTTATGGACTCTGATACCTTCTTCCCACTCTGGTGTCTGGCATGTAACCATGCATTCGACTGTATTAAAATGGATGAAGTTAGAAGGTGCCTTGTCTACAAGAGGTTCAAATAATGGTATCAGTCAGCAGATACCCTGTATCCCCCCCATGTGTTCATCCGGTTGCATGAATTATTGGTTTCTGTTAATATATTAGTTGCATTAGTGTACCTTTAATGTGATTAAAACAAAGTTGCTGAGCTGAAGGTATCAGTTTAATGATGCTGAGCGGCACATGATGCCAGCTTTGGTAGTGAAGAAGTATATTCATGTGAGGAGACCACGCTTATCTCAAAGTGATCAATTTAATAATGTGAGTGAGGTGGCTGGAAAATCTGAACTAACATAGCTTGTCTGAACAGCATTATTGTAGTCACAGTTCGGTCTCAAAAGGGTAGAAATTTCATTAGTGGGTGAGGGTTTGGACGGAGTTTTTTGTTTTGTGTTTGGTGGTTGTTGTTTTGATATGCGTGGGGGGTTTTTTTTTGGTGGTGGTGTGTTTTGTTGTTAGGTGTTTAAGCATGTCACGTGGTTTTAGAATACAAGGTCCTCCCAGTACTAAAAGTTTGTTTCTGTTTGGCTTCCACTATGTTGGTTGTTGTCAACAGGACAGGGAAGTGGAGGTGGAGACAAAGCAGTACCATTTGTGCCGTTGTAGTTCTTGGATGACCACTTCTGAGCTTTCTAGAAAAACTATCCTAGTGGATCTGCAAGCCTAAGAAAGCTGTGTTGCAGTCATCATACAACACTTTTTTTCTTACACTCTCAGTTTAGGGAATAGCAGTAGTCAGTCTCACTTGGATGTGGACAGAGCTTTTGTCCCTGCTCTTTAGTTGGAGGAAAAAGTTTGGGGGTTTGGGGAGGAAATATTTTATTTTCCCCCTCCGATGCTGTTTGCTCTTCAAACACCCTGAGTTTTTATTCCTACTCTTCATTTCCTTCCTTCCTTCCTTCATCTCGGTGGTTAATGGTGCCCTGCCCCCTTGTTGCCAGTCCCGTTGGGGCACCTCCTGCTGGATGGTAGAATAACTGTTCTTCCTGTGGGTGTCAGCACGGGGTGATAGAGAAGGAGGTGCTGTCTGAATTCATACATGCTACATTATCAACATCATTATAAGTTCTTCAGCTGCTTCCGAGTGGTATGCTGACAAGTCTGGACAGGCAGATGGAAGGAATGTGTCAGCTTGCCACAAGTAAGAGAACCCAGGTTAGTGACCCATCTCTGTTTCACAGTTAGTGTTTCTCTTGCAGTATCTGTTGCTGTAAGTCTGGCATATGTGCTACTGTTGCTTCTGGGAGTGCTTTAAATGAAAGAAATGCATTATTTCTATTTCTTTTTTTGATTTGTTTTGATATTCTGCTCTTGCAAAAAGCTCTGCTCATGAGAGCAAGCAAGGGAGAACGTGTGCATGTGCTCGTTTGTCAGAGTATTCATTTATCCTTCCTGCTGGTTTGGGGATTTTATGGGGGTCTTTTTTTGTGTGTTATAATCTCAATTGCATGTCCTTCCTGATCTGCCCTTGAAAGAAAAGTCTTCTTTCAAAACTGTTTTGTGAACTTTCTACAGGTCCATCGCTGATACAGTCTGCTGGGCTTCAGTTTTAAAACCAGTGCTTTGGGGTTTATGCCAAAATATTGCTTGGAAAAAGATTGCTACTGAGAATTCCCCTACTGTCCTCCTGGAAATGCTTCAGAGCAGGAGAGAAACCACAGATGGCAGCATGGGCTGATACACTCAGACCCTTCTCAAAAATCACGCCCCCTGCCTCCCCCCCCCCCCCCCCCCCCCTTTTTTTTTTTTTTTTAAATTAAAAAACCCCAGAAATCTTGTTATCACTAGAAAATCAAAGGCAGACTAAATAGGTTGGTTGGTTGTTTTTTTTTCTTCCTTAATTGCCTCTGGTAATTTCAGTTCATCTACATCTAGGATATTGTTGACATTCCAAATATTATTGCTTTATTTAAACTTAAATCTTTTGCTGTTATTTTTCTTCCAGCGTATGCATGCACAGGTAATTTGGGATCGACATAGTTGTTTCTGATTCAGAGAATGTGGATTAGGACTCCCTTTTGTCCATAGGATTGATAATCAGTGGGTTAAAGAACTTGTTTTAAACAAGATGCGTAAATCCTAATTTTGTTTCTTTGTCTAAGTTTCTTAAATCATCTTGACTGGGATGATGTAAGGATGAAAGTTTTATGTTTGTTTCTTTTGCTGGGCAGGGGAGTGGTTGTTGATACTCGACATGTTTAGGATATGTTCATGTTTGGTTTTAGGCCAAAACATGGTAAGCTTTGGGATTTTCTAGAGTATGCTACAGACAAAGCAGTCAAAAGCCTTTTAATGGTTTAAAGGGAAAAACAAATTACAATTATTTTCATTGCTTTATGTTATTGCCGCTTTAATTTTTTTGACCTCTTCCCAAAGTAAGCTTTAGGGTTATAAAGCAGGAATAATCAGATTTGAACATGTGCATTTGAGCTTCTAATGGTTTAAGTAAATAGGTTTTCAGGACTAGTGTGTCCACAGAACTGTAGCCTGTCTTCCATTTTGCATCTCCTTTGTGTCTTCTGGATGCATCGCCTTTTTTCCTCCTGCATCCAGAACTTGCCTGCTCAATTTCCTATTTTTTTCCACACCACTGAAAATTATTTTGCTTATAATCACACTGCCTCTTTCCCCTTTTTCTTTCCTTCTAGTTTGTGCCTTTTTCTCTTCCCCCTTTGAAGAAAGAGATATTTTTAATTTAGTTGGGAAGATTTTTCAGAACCTGGAGCTCGTCTCAATTATATTTGCAAAGCCTAAAGACAAATTATCTGGATGTAAAAAGCCTAGTGGCCTAGGAGGGGTTTTGCAGTGAGTCTAAGTTAGTTGTCTGTCCGTTCTTCATTGGAAAAAAAAGGTCCTTACAGACTTGAAGTATTTCATAGTGGGTGATCGAGTTAAAAGAAACTGCTCATCAACTGTGCCACACAGAGGCTGGAGTTCACCTCTCCTAGATGTGTGGACCTAGCTGTCCAAAATCAAGCTAGATGTGTAGGATGCCCTTATAGCCTTGGGAGGAAATAATTGCTTTTTGGAGGTACTTGATTCCCGTTACCTTAGATGCTGGCTTGAAGATCATACTTTGAGGGCTGTTTAATCAGAAATAAACTATAGAGCAACCCTAGACATCCAAAAATTGAGTTAAGTTGGTTATCTTTTAGATGTGTAAATTTACTAATAAGACATGCACTTTATTATGTAAACTATTTCCCTGTGTGAAAGTAGGTAGCACAGTTAGTGGTGGAAGCTTAGCGGTGAGCTTTCTGACTTGCTTAGTTTTTAGCATTTAGGTATCTGTCTTGTAAGTAAATTTATGAACAGTGCCAGATTTTGCATGTTGGAGTTCTGGAGCACTTTATGCTTGTGGCTTTTCTCCTCCTTCTCCTTCCTTAGCACCAAACTCCAAAACAGTGGCGGGGGGGGGAGGGAGGAATTGTCACATCTTGCCTTCCCCACGAGGAAGGGCATCACACTTTCGAACCACAACAGCTGTTCCAGTTGCACTCGGGTTAGCGTACAGAAGTGTTTTCAGAGCGAGCTGGGGTTGGTTTACTCTTTGAACAGGTAAAATGGCTCCCCTGACTCCTGCCTGAGTCCTGAACGTGAGAATTGTTCACAGAGAGCCGGGAGGGGAGTGAGGGGACTGCTGATGAAGTGGGTGTAGGGGGCACTTGGTGTATTAATCAAAATTGAGTTGTTGCAGAAGCATTAAGAAAGGTAAGTGGCTTATTTAATTCAGAGCTGAGACATTATGGATAAAGCTATGCTACTTTGTAGCATATTCACAATAAGGGGCTCTTAGGATTGGATTATTGCCATCTGCAGCAATCCCTAATATGAAAAAAAAGATGTGGAGTTTAAAACGTGCTGGTCTCCTGTCATGGTGGTTGCTAGTGAAATGCTGCTGTGACCTAGTGTGGCCAAATAGCATCTGTATCCTTTTCCTGAGGCAGGTTGAGGGCTGGTGAGTTAAGCAGAGAAGGGTGGGCCTTTCTGTAATTGCTGGTCTCTGAATGTCTTGCATATACAGAATCAGCGTGTGTTGTGGTCAGCATTTTAATTTGTGCAGGCTTTCAGGTTAGCAGCTTCTGTCTTTCCCTTGCTTAGAGATGGTTCTGTTCTCATCTGTCTACTTACCCAGGAGCTGGCAGGCTGGAGTGGTGGCTTATGGGCAATATATGTTGGGTGTCTCCCTTTCTTCTTAAATTGATCAGTGCTTCCACTGCATGGGGATCCAAGACGGTCATCTTGCTGTCATTGTTCTTTTTTTTTTCTTTTTTTTTTTTTCTGAAGTGCCGTGGGGCCTCTGAATTGTATCTGGATAGCTTTCAGGCTTTGGCAACAATGGCAGGTACTTCCACATCCAAAGAAATTCAGGAGTATTGCTGCATCATGTCTTTGCTGACTCTGCAGTGCAGCAGCATTTGGGCTGTGAGCCCAAACCACGGTGGGAAGATATAAACTTCTGACCCAGAGGTGAGAAGAACCAAATGGACAAGACTTAAAGCAGAAAAGAGATAATCACAGAGAAATGCGAATTTTAGATGAGGAGATAAAACTTCTGTTCATTTGGTCCACGTCCTTAATGAGAGGGCTATAATTGGGTTAGAATTATCTTGATGGATTCCGTGCTGGCAAGCTGAAATTCTACTGCCTCTTAATCAGCACGCAGCATCTTTGCGGTCTACACGCTTGAGTCAAACCTCACTTTCACTCTTTGTGCAATGCCGCAGCGTACGGGTCTGCACAACGCATAACCACTCAGGAAAACCTCTTTCCTGCTCGTTTCATCAGTGATGTGTTGCTCCTCATAGGTTGATCTTTGTTTCTCTTTTCAATATTTTGCCAGTTCTGTTGTAAGTATCTGCCAAATAGCCAATTATAGAATTAGAATTGTGTTAGTGTTCAGGATTTCTCAGTAGTTTATGATTCCGGTTCCAATGTCGTGATAGGCACAGAATCCACCGAGTTCTGCAGCAACAGGAGAGGTCACGTTTCATGCAGCTTAGCCTTAGAGACAGCTTTCTCCAGCGCAAACAGGGCTGGAAAAGCCAGGTGGTAAATTCTTGTGGCTTGGCACTGGCGCTAGGACATGTTGCTTTTAGGGGAAACAAGATGTTTTTAGTAAGGGTTAACATGGAATTTAATGGTTTATGTTCCAGTAAGCTAAAAAGTAGTGTTTGAAACTTCAGAGGACCTTCTCTTCAGTAGGATTTCACATGTGGTATTTCATTTATTAACTGCTGTGCGCTAAAAGGACTTTTTTGTTGCTTATTTGTTTTCCTGATGAGGAGAAGGGCGGACATTGTATAACTTCTCAGGCAGCAGTGATTATGCAACTGATCCTGTTATTGTGGAGCTGAAGTCCTTCCTAGTCCCTGAGCGCCAGCTGCTTGTGTTCTGGTTGCTGCTTTCTTTTTTCCTCCCCTTTTCTTTCTTCCCCTCTGCCTCCCCACTTCATTTGTGAGCAAGTTATGTTCTTTCCCGTGTTGCTGTTTCCTTCTCTTTCCAGTGCCAGTGAGACAGTGGCTCATTTGGGTTAATTCTTTGGTTCAGTATGCTGTAAAATCAACCTGCCCTTTTATAGCAGACGAAGTATGAAATGTATAGAGAAATGAAATATTTCATGAAAAGTAGAGTTGCTTGATGCCTTATGGGTATATAAGAAAAGGCATTTGCTTGAATCTAGGTGAAATGTTATTGCAAATGGCCTTTGAAGCTAAGGTCAGAAGTTACGAGTTCATGTTCTCATGATATCAGAAGCATGTAAAAAGCTGTTTGTGGGTTTTTCTTCTTTCTTCAAAGGTTGGGCCTGAAGGAAATTTCAGTTTTCTTCCCTCGCTCCCCCAGGGATCACCAAGTAAAATACAGTACTCCTGTGTATAAAATGAGGTAGTTGTAAATCTCATGCTTTTACAGCCAAGTGATCTCATTACAGTGTAATAAAGGCTGTGAAAATTGTGTCGTGTAAAAATGCTGTACATCTTACCCTATTAACACTTCATTTTCAGTTCAGTTTTACGTTATGCTGTTTCCATTTCAGGTCACGTGGCTTCCCATGAGCTTAAGTGACAGCAGAGAGGCTGTTTTGGTCCATGATGAGTGTTCAGAAACCCGCTGATACAACACTGGGTGATGGGACAAGCCATGGTAGACTGCAATGTGCACATCCCAGTAAAGGAGAATTAATAGCTGGGCTGGGATATCATGCTGTTAGCTACACTGCTTGTGTTTCCATGTCAGATGTGATCTCTGTCAGTCATAAATAGGCTCTAATGCTTAGTGTTCTCTTTCTGTATATAAAAATAAATTGGAGATAAGCATTTAAGGTCCTTTATTTAGTTTGGAAGTCTTATGCTATACAAGTTACAGGGAATGCAAAGGATGCATTTTCTTGCTTTTGGAGTCTGTACTGTGGATCAGCTATTTGGGGAGATGCAGGTTGTCTTAGGATTTATAAAAGTGCTGTCGTTTGTAAGAAATTGTAGTCCTTTTGGTCTGAGCTATTTTTGTGGACTTTCTTTTCCTTCAGTGACACGTCTCAGTCTGCTTTAGACAGACCAGCCATACAGAAGGTGTTCTCTTTTGCAACTGAAAAACCGGGTGTGTAACGTATACACTTTAATCCTGTCTACTCATACCTCTGCCCCCTGAATTTCTTCTGCCAGGAACATTTAGTTGTGACTTAGAAGATACTGTGTTCCTCAAGTATGGCCTTGCCTGACTTGTGTGTTCAATCCATTTTTGATAACCATGTTTGTCACTGAGTTACTTGATTATTTCCAGTGTTGGTGAAGGCTCTGTTAGAGTTCATAGCTCAGCCCCCCAGTTCTGGTGCTGTGAGTGCAGTTGTACTTTATCAGAGCTCCTGATAATGGAGAAACCCAGAAGGTAAGGATAAGGAGGGAAGTACTGCAAAGATTTTTCTGGAAAAATACCCCCAAGCCAACAAAACAGCTAGATAAGACGACTAGCTCTTTGCCACCATGGTGGTGGGGGTGCTTTGGTCTAATGAAAGAGTTCCGAAAAGTAATACTTGTATAGGGCCCATAACTTCCTTGAGAATTTTGAAATTGCTCTTCAGACTTTCTTGGCGGAGGTGTTCTGTGGATCTAATCCTAGGATTCTTCTCCGTGACCTCGTAACTTCTTCAAGCTGGATTTCGGTGGCTTTTGGGAACTGTCACCTCTGGCCATGAAATGGGTGTAGTTGTTTTGTTTTTTGTTTTAATAAAGTAATGGAAGGAATTTGGAAATCAGTCTGTAACTTATTAGCTAACTTGTAAAGGTCAGAGAAGACCTGCCTAAAAACACTTTGGAAAACATCAGGTTAAGACCCTACCTAAAGCATGTTTGTGCACGTAGTATTTCCAGGTACCAAAACAAACACTTGAAGAACAGTGAAATGGAAGTCAATATACCTGGTTTAACCTGGGCCTGAAAAGTATGTCAGATATTTTTTTGAAGCACAAACCTGTTAGTTCAGGAATTTGCCCAAGAACTTATTTGAATTCCAAAATAATTGTGATTCTTTAAAATCGTGCAGTGGAATGACTGGTAAGGAATCTATGTCTGTCCTGTCTGCTGCAGGAACAAAAGGCGATTATTTGAATCGGTGTGTTCCCGGAGTGTTTATTGTTTGCCTCTGTGTATCTGCTTTGTACCTGTGGTTCTTGCAGTTGATTTATCTAGCGTTAAGGAATAGGATCCTCAAGGAGGATTTAACGACTCTTTAGCCATTTCAATGAATACATGCATAACTTAGCGTGTGACTCTGGTTGTAGCGGAGTGTTTGACAAGGTCTGGTATGGATTAGTAACTTAAAAGTTTTTTTTTTCTTACTACCAGTTTCCAAAATAGTGAGCAGTTAAACTAGAAAGCTTAGAAATTGAACAGTTTAGGAGGAAGATGTTTCTTTGCAGCTTCAGAAAAAAGATTTTGTTTGTTTTCTCCTTAGAAATTCTGCTGTTTTTTCTTCCAAATTGGTCTGTTTAAAGAAACTAATTCCAGTTGAGATCTCCTGACAGACCTGGGTTGCAATATGAAAAATCAGTGGTGGTTGGAAGCTGTAAAACATGCAGGTCTAGTATCCTGGTTAAGCTTTAAAGGAGGGGGGAGTGAAGTCCGTATCAATCAGGAAGGTGGTGACATCAATAAGCTTAATGACTTGTCTTGTTTGGTATTTCTTGATTCTGTGATACCTCTCTTGAGCTCTGTTCAAATAAATCTCAGTTTGTAAACGTGATTATTCTGGTGCCTTGCAGTGTTCAGCAGTGCTCCTTGTTTCATCATAGCAAACCTAAAGACTTCTGATTGTGTTGGGAAAAGCCCGATTCCTTCAAAATAGCACTGTGTGAACTTGGTTTATTATGATTATTTTAATGATGTGGGCAGCAAGCCAAATGTGACATTTCTTTACAGAATTGGTAGGAATCTAGAGTCATCAAATTATGATTAGCTGGTGTCCTTAATGATGTTTTTCAAATTAAAGGACACTTTTTTCCCCTGAAAAATAAATCCAAACAGAAATAAACAACAGTTTAAATAGTGTTAGCAGACAGCTTTTATACCTCACCAGTTTTTCGCGCTCTTTTTACTTCATGTTCACTGATTTCTTATGTAGTAGAGTGGTAATGAAATTTTATGGTATTGGGTTGGGGTTTTGGTTGTTTTTCCCTTTTTTTTTAATTCTTGACATTTTTTTGTATGCTTTGGTTATGGCACAAATAATTTTGGCCAGGATCATGTTTTTTCTGATTCACTCTGATATTTCGAGTGCCGAATTTTCAAGGAGTTTTAATTTTGCAGTAGGAATAATAATTGTGAACAACTTAGATTTGCATTTAGTATAAGAGGAGTAGGATTTTTTTCATTTGGCAGCTACTCCAGACTGATGGTAGAGGAAGATATTGTAAAAGAATGATATTGTTGCTGGCTCACAGGCAGAGGAAGAAGAGATTCTTAAATTATATTTGGAGCAAGTTGAGTAAGAATGTGTTAAGGGGAAGGAAGTATCAAGCTGTATCATCAAATAGCTGCTATATTCCTCTTCCTAAATGTTGTCCTCTCTCCCACCATCAGCAAAAAACCAGACCTGAACAAAGCAACACCCCCCCCCCCCCCCAAGACAAAAGTCCAGATGGAAACTTAAAATTCACACGTACACAAACCCAATAACTACAAATCTGTTAGAAATATTTACTAATTAAAAGTATGATTCTGTGCCCGTGGTAACAGGGAGAACTGGATAACTCTGGAAAATGAGTTAAAATTATGATTTGTTGATACTTTTCTCTTAAGGTATTTCTTCATGGTTGACCATACAAATACTGAGGTTACTGGATGACTGAAGAGACATTGCAGTTTCATGTTGGCGAGTGACATTTTCTCAATTTAAGTCATTCAGTGTCTTTAATTTTTTTTTTTTTCTTTGTGTTAAAACATACCCATTTGGAATGGTCTGGGTCTGAAACTTACTTCCTACTGAGTCTTTTTACAGATCTTGCACTTTGAAGGGAAAGCTTTAATTCACCATGGTTTTTTTGTGTAAAGACTTCTTATCTGAAGTCTTGGCAGGACAAGTTCTCTTTGTGTGGAATACACAGAGAGACAGACAGAGAACATGGAAGACTAAATCTGTTACCTGCATTCCTCTGCTTTCAACTTCTTTGGATTGCTGGGCAATACATCAAGTTATACTGTTAATTGGAGGATAAAAATGGGTATTATTTAGTGGTCTGAATCTGATTCAAGTTAATAATGATCAGAAGTGTGTATTATGAGATATCTTTGGCCTGTGAGCTCTCTCTTGGATCTGGCATCTCAGAAGAAAGGAGAGGAAAAATCGATCTTGTCTGGGGAGACACTGAGGAAACTTGCTTTGAATTTTGAATATGAATTTAACAGCATGAAATCTGCTGTGTGGAAAAGTTTCAAATATGCACACAATGAAAATTTAGCTATGGTGTCTGAACAAATTAAAGCTCATTAAGCTCTCACAGTTGCAGAGCAAAGTCCTTTTGGGAAGTTTAGACTAGCATGTTTTAAGTGCTGAGTGCTACTTTCTGGAAAAGGAGAAAATAGTATGTGGTCATCATTTTTGCAGATAACTTTAAGAGTGACTCCATTTAGACACTTCTTTTTAGGAGTTGATCTGCAGTACCTTAGTTTCCCTTTGGTTCAAGAAAAAGGAAAAATCAATTAGCTTAGTATATCAAGTGCCAGTGATGAGCTGCATGGGGAGGTCTGACCCCCCAAATGGCTGTGAGGGGCTGTTCAACTTGGGGGTCACTAAATGAAAAGATAAATTTTTACTTAGGACACTGATTTCACATCGCAGGCTGAAACAGTTACTGGGGATATTCAGTATTGGTTTAGTCTGTTGGTGTTTGTTGGGGTTTTTTACAATTTTATTTCTAACGGTTGTATTAAGCCGGTCAAGACAGGAAAAGTATGATTCAAAATGAGATCCCTGGTAGCTGCCAAGAAGGCAGAACCCAAAGCTGTGAGGACTTTGCAAGCAGTCTGCAGAACAGGCTCTCCCAGGAACATGGTAAATAGTCTTGGACAATATGCAGAAGGTCTCTGTCCTGTCAGGGTGGTGGTAGTAGTTCAGTGGATTTTGTTGCTTGCAGGTAGCTGCTGGAGTAAGGCATCATCTTGTTTACCATCAGAAGCTGGTAAACTGCAATAAAGTAGACGTTTATGGAAATCGTTGTCTTAGTGTTCCTTTTCCAACATGACTTGTTACTTCAGTTAAGCTAGAAATTACTTGGGACTTGGAGAGAGCTTGCCTGAATATATGCTAGCCTTGCAAATTCACAAACAGTGGTTAGAGGTGGGGGTTTGAGGAGCTTGGTAAAAAGGCTTCTGCAAGATGAGAATCGGGATTCTGCAGCGCTCTTCTGAGAGGTGATGGCTGGCAAATCACAGTGAGATGGCTAGCACCACAACAGCTGCTGAAACGTTTTATAGCTGTACGTGTTCTGTGGCAATAGGCTGTTGGAGCTGAAGATTCCTGGTGTAGTGTATGATAGAATAAATAATTAAGCCTTTATGATTAGGATTTATGTATATCATCACCTTTGAGTTGTTCAGTTGCGTGTCGAACAGAACCTTGAGGATATTCATAAACATTTAAATATATACTTTTGGTGGTCAGGCTTGCCTTAACTCTGTCTGAGCTGGCAAAATTCTCTAGAAAACAGAATCATGACCCAGAGACCTTCTGAGGACAGTAACATTTAATTTAGCAGAGAGGAAACACTGCCTTGGAATACATGCATTTGAAGGATTTGATTCCAAGGTCACCAACCAGAAAAGAGTTATTGTAGAACAGAAATAGCTAGCTGGAAACCCAGGAATTCAACCTCCTCTGCAAATCCCTTTGTTCTGATCCCTGGGAATACCTGGACACTGGCTGTGCAACACACAGCCTAAACCCAGTATGCTTAGCCCAGGGCAGGAGGGGCGCTGGGAAGAGTGCAGCCTGCGGGCCAGTTATCTGGAGGGCTGCTTCCTCTTTGCCTGCTGCGCTAATTTTCCTTTCCCTCAACACACACAGAGGAGCAAGTGGCTTGGTGCTGTCTGTGCATGTTGTGAAGCCTTCTAGGCTTTTGGGTGAGGATGCTGTTGTGGAGGCCAGAGCTGCAGGCCAGCAAGCACAGCCACCTCTGCACGATCCGTGGGACAATTTCTCTGTGTCGCAGATGGACAGAACCCACAGATTCAGCAAGGCAAGAGCTAACTTGATGCAAGGTCAGTTCTTGCCTTTATGAAAATGTTAACCTGAAGTACAGCACCAGGCAGATAGCTGTGCTGTGCTCAAAGGCAACTCACCAGGGCAGCTGCTTTTGGGCAATACCCGCGACTTGACTGCGAGTAGGACTGCTGAAATATTGCCGTGCTGTGGTTCTCTGTGATCCTTGTTAAGGAAGGATTGTTACTGCGGGTCAAAATGTTGCCCCCATGCCGGGGGGTGCTGGAGAAAAACTTGTCACAGGACTTGTGTGCTGCAGGACATGGCAGCTGGGATGGTTCTTGAGGAACCTGCTTGGGTCTTCTAGAGCTGGATTTGAGCCAAATACAGATGTCCTGACTAGCAGAATCTTTTGTAAGCTTGGGAGGGCCTGTCCTCGGCCCAACATGTACTATAGTATGTCTTGCTTTCTGTTCTTTTCCTCCCTTTTTTATTTACTGCAGACTTAATGATGATTATTCTGGCCCCCAAGCAGATGCCCAGAAAGAAAATGACGTCCACTGGTGGAAAAGTTACCTTCCCTGTTGTAAAGTAGCAGGATAGGCAGGAAACTGAAGGCAGTTGGTTAGAAGTGAAAGGATCCATTCAGTTGGGAGATTTGGGCAACCAGAGCAGCAAGACAACTGACTTCGCATGTTAAATGTTAGAGTGGGACACTGGGATTGAGACACTACATATGTGACAGCGGGGAAAAGAACTTCTCAAGATGTCTCAGGCTGGCAGAAACCTCAGCAGACCTGTTGTCCGACCTCCTGCTCACAGCTGGACCAGCTGTGAGATGGGACCAAGTTGCCGTGGGTTTGCTCCTGTCGTTTCTCGAAAACCTCCAAGGCTGGAGACTGCGCAGCCTCTCTGGGCCCCGTTCCAGCACCTCTGTTCTTGGTGGGGGAAAAAAGCTTCTTTTCATGTGCAGTCTGAACCTCTCTGTCTCTCTGTCCTCCTGCCATGTAGTGCTGTGAAAAGCCTGGCTTTATCTTTGGTTTGCCTATAGCCTGTGGCACCTTTTAATATAGGTCAGCCTTCGGTCCTTGTTAGGAAACTGTAACTTTGTGATTAATTAAAGTAAATAAAAATGAGTATGAGCTTGGAATTAATGACAGGGATAGCGTAGTGATATATTGATTACATTATGCAATATAACATCAGTGCACATAGCTATATTGAACAACCTAGCATGTAGACACTAATTAAGAGGGAAAAATCTTTACTTTTGAGTGTATTATTTGGAACAACTTTACACACTTCATAAAAGAAACAAATAACTGTCCCCTCACGGCTGAGAAAATTGAACGTAGTACTTAAAATCATGTTGCAAGCCTCCAAATATAATCAAGGTAGCTTAGGGGTGCCAGAGCATCTGTCCTCCGGGGAGGTGTCTGACCTTTGGATTTCAGAATTTTAGATACCAGTGATGTAGATAATCAGGGCTTGTCTCTGTATCCAGAGGGTTTGATTCATTCCTGTGGAGAGCTAAAGCACTAGCAAGGCATTAGCTTTCTGAAATAAACAGAGGATCCCTCTCTGTTATCCTAGTTCTGATCTGGTGAAGCAAAACGTTATGTATCTTTGTGAAGGCTTATTTTGTTCTTTCATAAATAAAATAATAGCTTGTATAAACAATACAGACTCACTATTTGAATGTGTGTTTGACTGATCTGGTTAAGGGCCGTGCCTTTTGGTATTTGATCAACTTAAAAAGTATGTATATGGTCACTAATCTTTGTTTTAGAAGAGATGACCACTCTGGAAAGCTTGGCTATCCTTATCCTCTTGGAGATGCACAGGGGTAAGATGAGAGGCACTGGACACAAGCAGCAACAAGGTAAATTACAACTAGGATAAAAATTTACACTGTGAAGGTAGGCAAACACTGGAGTTGGTTTTTCAAAGACATAATGGGATTTCTACTGTTGGAGATGCTCAGAACTCACCTAGACCTCTGAGCAAGCTGAGCTAAGCTGACCCTGTGCTGAGCAAAGGTTAGGCCGGTATCATTCTGTACTTACAGGTGAACAACATCCAGTATTTTTATGATAGGAATCATAGACCCGATTATTTAATTTGAAAACGTCTATGTAATGCTTCTTATCAAGCAATTAATCAAATTTTGTCACAGGTGACCCTCAGGTCAGTTGAGCATATCTATATAGGGAGCATCTTGAGTTTAACGCTGACAGATGGAGATTTATTTCTACAAGAAGCGTGTTTTTTTGCTGTAAAGAGCAGAAGATTGTTTACAGGGCGATTGTGGATTAATGCATCCTTGGCAAAGACTTCTGTAAAGTGAGGATTGAGTACAGTAGATGAGAATATTCTGAAGACAACTTGAAATAAATTTTACTAATCTATTTAAATGTACATGGTTTTGATGGTTCATTTGGAGGGGGAATTAGCATTTATTTCCATTTGGAGCATCAACTTATAATAGTAGATATTATCAAAGCATGCAAATTTAATTAGGAAGTAATTAAAGAGCAAAGTAACATCAAGCGTGTATGACAATTTTCTTTTTTCAGTCTAATTTTGTCCTTGACTTTACATAAATGCACAGTTTATGGAGCACTGCTTCTTTCCAGTGGCATAGAAATCAGGAGTTGCATTAAGTCTTCCTGACTCTTCCAAATGACCGTGGTAACACTGAGGCACGACTTGGGCTGTCCAACGGAGCCTGCCCGCGGTAAATGAGACTGGAGTTATTGCCTTGACTTTCATTGCCTTGCTTTAAAAAAGCTTGGGTTGTTGGAATTAAATTTCACTTCCTTTTAAGTTCTACCCAGTGCCAAGTTGTTGAAGTTTTTGTGCTGTTCTGCCTCTGTGTATATGGTGCTTCTGGAGGAGACATGAAAGCAGCTGCAGCTCGAGCAGTTTCTTTAGGGTGTTGTCTCCTTTTACTGTACCTGCTTGGCACTTTGCATGTATGTATCTTCTCATCGCTTTGCTATGTTGGCAAGAATCTGGCTGAAATACAATCCATTGAAGATGAGAATTTTTCATGTAGGAAGGGACTATTGTCTGAAAGGTGTAGGAGTGCAGGTGCCTGCAATATCATCTGTCAGGGGTTCTGTAGACTGGTTGCTTTTAGCTCCTGGGTGACTTCATGGGAAGGAGCAAGATTGAAGAGCAGTATCTAGTGAGGTAGCTGTAATGGTCTGTCACCATGACCCCTTTCATGAGGGTCCTCCCCTTTGCTGTGGAGTGTGAAGACATCTGCATTTTGAGGGTTGGCATGGGGCTTGGCATGTTGTCTCACAGAGTAGGGTATCTTTTTTTTTTTCCTCCTTCCCCACCCCTTATTTTTTTTGGTGGTCTTTAAACATGATAAGTCTTGGGAATATAAACTGAAGCATTCACATTGTTTTAGCATGGGATTGCCTGCTCAAATTGTCATTATGTGTGAGAAGTAGAGGTTTCATCTGGTTACAGTGCTTATCTGTTCTTGCATGTGTTTCTGGAGCTTGGAGACAGGCCATCATCTGTGCAGAATTTCGTGCCCTGAATCGTAATTTCTTAGTTGTAAAGCAGAGCCATTTGTAATTTAAATCACTGCATATAAGATCTTCCCCCTCCACCTCCAGAAAGTTGTGTTTAAGGTGTGATGGTGTTCCCTCCCCACCCCCAGCTGGTATCATCTTCCTGGTGTTGCTTGCTTTCCAGGCTGTGTTATGCTTGCTGTTGGGGCCAGCAAGAGTTATGGGTGGTGGTATTCTGTTTGAAATTGAAGACGAGTGGAGCAATAGTTGGTGAAAATTTTTTAAGCAGTCTGTGGTGACAAGTGCCAGTGGACTTGTGTGGGTCATTTTTGCTGTTTTCCACTGTGAAGCTCCAGGGTTGACCTACAAGAAGGTGAAGAGTGTGCCTTAAAGCATTTATTTCTTCATCTTTTTTGAGCATGAGGAGGTTAATGGAGTCTTTGCTTAGAAGTATGCAATCATTTGGAACTATGACAAGAATGCCAATAGCTGAATTTAAAAAACAAAAAGCAGAAGAATCCAGTAATACCTGTGAGGAGAAGAAAGTACCCAGGTTGCTGGAGTTGCGAACTTTACTGAAGAAAATAGATTTGGTGGCTTTTCTTGTCCCTGTGTTCAGGTTTACAGAGCTAGAGCTTGGTTTAGTAGAAGTAGTGGGTAGAAAACTACTAGTAAAGAAAGAGGACTTTGGAGGGAGCCAGAAACTAAAGGGTTTTAAGGTGGGTTTTTTTGTTTGTCAGAGGGAAACATCTGGCTCTTTCAACCTGATCCTACTGTTAAAATAGCTGGAGATACTTGAGGTATTTATCCCATTTGTATTCCTTCTCTCAAATTATGTGTACAGCAGAAATGTTACCTAACTTATTTCTCATTGTTGTGGACAGTGTGAATTCAGATATCAGCTCCTGCTGGGATATGGTCCTGACGGCTTGCCTCATCTGGTTAAAGATGGGCTTTGTCTTCACGTCCTTTGTAGTGCGTCTGAAAGTCACCAGTGATGCAGAGAATGCATGCTAAGCACACATCTCTACTAGAAAAGGCAGAAATTAGGCTTGGGTCCTGTAATGTTTATGAGCCCGCTGATTTTTTTTTTTTTCACTTAGAAGCAGGATTTTCTCTGTCAGACATGGAGCAAGTACTAGCACTCAATTACTGTAATTTCTAGCAACAACTGTTTCGGGCTTCCAACATCAATGCCCTGTTCAGCTCCTACTGATGGGAGTTTTGCTTGTATGTAACATCTTCCTTGACTTCTCTTTGATATAACATGAATTTTGTAGCTTTGCAAAGCATAGAAACAGGTAGGAAAATGACAGGTTAGGTCTGAAATAGGTTTCTGTTGGATACCTGTGGTGTGTAGCACAGAAGAAAACTGATGCTCGTTTAGTGCTTTCATTTTTTTATATTCTGATGCCACCAGTGTAGTATGTGTAAACTTGATAAACACAGTTTACCCACAGGGGAATACTTGCAAAATATCTTAAATGAGGGGAAAACAGTGAAGTTGGAAGTCTGCATAGCATTTGTATTTCTTTTTCAGAAATGAGACGTACGAAGAAGCAGATTTGATGATGTTACTTTATCAGTTTGCTTCTTTGCAGTAACCAAGTGGTTTGTGATCACCAAGATCTGTTGTTCAGCACTTTTTGTGGGATGTCTCGTGAGGGTAGCAATCCAATTTTATTTGATTTGTTAAACTCTAGAAACGGTGCCTAGAACTACTGAAATACTCAGTTGAAATAAAAATAGAGACCTAACTAAAATTCCTGGTGGAATACCTAGTGGCATGCAGGAGTGCAAATGTTTTATGTTGCAGCGAGCAAGCTAAATGATAAGGACAAAGAAGTAAAAACAGCTAAGAGAAATTATTCAAGTCATACATACATATTATTAGAAACTGATTTAAACTTATCAGCATCAATTCTGAAGAACAACATTTGGATAAGCAGTAATCAAAGTTCAGTTGACTATATCCTTTTTCTTATCAAAAAGTTGTTTATAATAAAAAAGTGCATTTATTATAAAATATATGCTGACCCAATGTATTGTGCAGTTTAAAAGAAAAAAGCTTTTATTCATCTAATGGAAAAATATTTTGTGATTAAAAACTTCCTAAGTAAACTCTTCAGGAAATGTCTGTAGTTTGGGACTTGTCTGAAAAAGAAAATGTCACTTAAACTGGATGGTGATTGCTGTGAAGTGTCACTTAGATTTTTATTGGTCATGCTCAAGCTGGCCACCCTGATATTATGTTTTGAAAAAATAGTTGCAAATTACATGTTCTAACTCTTTGAAGCAAAAGAATCCCTTCAGTGCAGCAGGGAGCTTTATGTAAGCCATGGGTGGGGGTGTTTTTGGTGACTGGAACTTGTTTTCTGAATGACACTTGATTTCTGGAAAATAATAGATGTGGCTGCTGCCAGAGTTCAGTGGTGGGTCATGAAAATGAAGTGACGCAGAGCTGGGAGCTGGCAGCATGGCTTCTCAGTTGTGCTGGCGTGTGCTGCATCACCCGCCGCCCCACGTACAGCAGTGCGGATGGGCTCTGGTGGATGAGGAATGCTGAAGGTGTTTGTCCTGCACAGCAAGAGGAAACGTGGCAGCTCTCTTGTGTTTGTTACTTGGCATGTACTTTTTCATGAGGCAGCTGCCACTTGAGGTGTTTTGGAAATGGTTGTGAGAAGACACCCAATATGAAATGGGTTCTTTGCTTTGGTTCTTTGGTTCTTTTTAATCCCTTCTCTTCCATTCCGGGCTTCAGCAGCCTCTGGGTAGCGTGGGATCTGCAGATGGGAAAGCCGTTAGCCAGAGAGCAAGGTGCCACGTCTTCTCCAGACACCGTGCGTCTGGAAGGGTGCAGTCTGATTGAGGGTGAACTTCTGTTTTCGTGCACCCTTTCAGTGGACAGAGGTGGTGAGGAGGCCCGTAGGCAGTGCGGCCACGGAGTCCCTTGTGTGCCTGCGTGCCACCAGGAGCTCCGCTGTCCTTCTGGAGGGTCAGAAACCTACTTGGGATGGAGAGAGGGTGAATGCCCTAAGACATCTTCTAGGAAAGGTAAATTTGAGTCTCGGTTGTTTGGAAAACACAGACCTTTTCCTCAAGCATGAAGAGGAAGGGTTTTGTTCTCAGCATTTAACATGCCGGTCTGTTTCCCAGAGGCGTTTCTCCTTTACAGTGGAGACTTGATTAAGCAGGAGGGACCCAAGCTATGCCGCCCTCTTGGCACTGACCAGAAACAGTTCTCCTTTCTCAGAACTTGCAGCGTGGTTTTCGTCCGAGTGCAGCATAGTTGGAGAACGTACACTAGCTGCCACTTCTGCCTGGGGTGCTGGTGGGGGATGTGAGGCACTGATGTTGCTGGAACTGTCTTGGGTGCTTCCAGAGTTTTGCTGTTTGTGACAGTGTGTTTTAAACTAAGCTGTCTTGTGACTTATTTTAGTTATATTTCTTTGGAGGATGTCAGTGTTTTGGGATATTCAAGGCTGAAAACATCTTTTTTTTTTTTTCCCCCTCATTACTGTAGTATAAATAGGATGTGCTGTTGGCTTTGCAGCCACTTTAGGTAACTCAGCTGATGACCACAGGGAGAATTTAAGCTTGGAGAGTACTAAAGATTGGTTGACGTAAGTAAAATAGGAGTGGATTATTTTTGGCACAAAGGCAGGCATTTAGTTCTTGTTAACTGTGTTTAAACAGCACCTCCTGCCCCCCCCCCCCCCCCCCCCCCCCCGCCCCGTTAATTGGTTTTGAGACTGCAAGTCAAAACAACTCATTTTGTGCAGATGCTTTTAATGAAGTATTTCTGAAGCCATTGTGACCGTAACAAACTTAAAATATGAAAGTAGAATACATGTGAGGGAATCAAGGTTTAGAGACGAGGCATTCCAAGTATACTGTGGGAATAGAGATAAGGTTGATGGTTCAGGTCCCAGAAGACCCAGCTGGAGGTGTGGTTCCGTGGTGCTCCCACAACTTTATTCTTTTTACTGCACCTAGTTTCTGTTAGACCAAGTAAATAACACAAGGTTGCAGCCTGGGTTTTACTTTCTAATGGTGTTTTTTACAGCTTTAGCTGGAGAAGGTGCCGATACTACCCTTTGATTTCTGCTCAAGTAACCTTGTGGGTTTTGAGTACTTGTAGTGTAACTGGTCATTTGAGTTTTGCAAATACAGTAGGTGTTAATGAAACTTGGCTTAATCATAGTTTGATCTGATGTGGAGACCCTACCTGAGACTTCCATTGTCTGTATTTAAAAATAGTAATCTGTTGTTTTGGACCTGAGAGGTTGGTGGTGATAAAAAGGTTCTTAACAGAGTGAAATGCAGTTGAAGGTGGCAGAAACTACAGTTCCATTTTTGTGTTGACGTTTGCTGCCAAGCTAGTCCCAGTAACTGTTCCTATGACAAAAGGACCATTTGTTTATCCTCTTAGTTTAAATATTCACTTGCTTCTGTAGAAGTAAAAATAAAAGTGCTCACGCTGCTTGTTGCATTTCTGGGATTTGCGGTCCAGCTTCTGCTGTTTCACATGCTGGACACACACGCAGTATTTGGTGCTGGCTGCTGACTCCTTATTTTTCCCCAGTTGCATGACGATGAGATGAAAGTGAGGGGAGACAATACAGGTAGAAGGGGAGGATGAAGGCTTTCCACAGCCTGTCACGTTGAATGAGATGAGGATACTGTAGGGTGGTTCTCTGGCCTTGACGATTCTGCGTGGCAACATGGGCCTGCGGTACGTTGGCCAGGCCTGGGCTGAGCCCGGACTTTAGCACTGGCACCGAAGCATTTAAGATACCACATAAATCGTGGGCCTGGATGTGGAGACACACGTGAGGCTGGATTCTAGGATATCTGCTGGTCTGAGTTTATGTAGTTTAGTTTAGTCGTGGTCACTGCTGCAGGTGGGTTGCTGAAGCTAATCTCCGGAGCAAATAACAGTGAGTGGATGCCGTGTGGCCTGTGGGTATGAGGTAGGTGAGCTGAAGCTGAGATGCTGTTGAGGATGGTAGTGGGGTGAGTGCATGAAGTGCGTGAGTGGATGGATCCCTCTGGAAATCGAACTCGTTAGCTGGTCGTACTGTGTGCTGGGGGGTGTTGGAATGTTTTTGTAGTTTGTTGCTTGGATGCCTTTACCAATTTCCTAGATTAAAATAATATTCTTTCTAAAAGCAGGCTTCACTCAACAAGCAAGGGCCCTTAGTCTCAGAACGAAATAAATGCAGTTTAAAAACTGTGGGAGTCTCAAATGGCATATGCTGTTACTTCTCTGCCCTGGGAGCAGCAGGCGCTTTTACAGTCATAGAAGAGGACTGTTTGCTTTAGCTGTTAATGCTGACTCTTGCACTTGCCAGAAAGTTTCTTTTTCGTGCATACAACGTTGTGACAAAATCTGTTATTGCTAGTAAGTGGTGCACCATCTCTCTGAGCGTGTTTGTCACATTAGTGCTCTCTCTCACAAAGCCTTTCTAAGGGACCTGATACTGTGCAGCTTTTTTTGACCTGTGTTGATTCCCGCCACCCCCATCTTCCCCACTGCTTTAAATGTACAGAATAATAAACCAATAAACAATATGAATTGTATTACAAACTTTTTCTGGTTGCTTTAGGTACTGTGTAGTGTAGGAACACCTGAACTAGTGCTGAATGGGGCTGACTGGGAATCAGAGGAATGATAATGGTCTGCCATCTCATGGCTAATTAACCAAGGTGCAGCATTTCACCGAGGTACCTAATTGTTTGCCAGGTCCAGCAGTGAATAGTGTTGGTTCTGCTGCCTCTGCCACCTGCCTTGAGTTAGCTGGAGAATGTCCTCGGGAACGGACTCATGCTGAAGCCAGCTCAGACTCACTGCCCCTTGTTGGCTTTTGCGTGTCTGCTTGCAAATTCTAGGATAAGCGTTTTATAACTCCAAAAAAAGAGGCAGAAAAACTAGTGGAGAGGCAGGGAAAGTTAGGCGCATCGAGGAGCTTCACAGTTGCTCAGCTGGGCTGGGGTCAAGGCAACTTGGTTCTTGTTCCCCCGCTGTAATGATGAGAAATGGCTGAGCTCCTCGGAGGGATGCTTTTGCTGATCACAGCCTGCCAGTGCATTAATTACTGGGCTTGCACTTTATAGCAACTCTTGCAGCAGTTCATGTGCTCTCAGTGAGTATTATTTAATTGGAAAGACAATGCTTGTTTAAGCTTAATGCTGTGTGTCAAGTTCTAGTTTGCCACAGTTCCTTTTCCAGGAGCTATTTAAAAGATTTCTTAGTTTTGTGAAAGTCCAGTTGTCTTAGGAGTGACTGCTCTTCTATTTCAAAATGGCAGACCTCTGTGATTTTATTGTCACATTTCTGTTCTAACCTTTATCCCTTTTACTTTACCTAGTGAAAGAACAGCTTTGGTGTTGAAGAGGAACCTCGGAAAGGAATGGGCCCTGTTTTCCTGAAGCTATCTGTCCTGATCCCAGGAATGCTGTAGAGGTTAGTGATGTGGGTGCTTAAGAGCTTTTGCAGAAATTGCCTTTTGATTTGTAATCAGCTCCTTCTTCAATAAATTTTGTGTGAAGCAGTTCATTTGCCTGTCGCAGCCAGAGTGTTAATTCAGGCACTGTCAGAACATGGTCAGTTTATAAGTACTCTACCCAGACAAAATTTAGGGGTTTGTTTATCTATGTAATGCTGTAGAAACACATAGCTGGGTGATCACAGTGTGATGCGTGCTCGGAGTCAAGCTGCATTAAATTTGGAGGTTTTAATTGATAGGTTTAAAAAAAAAAAGGTGAGAATGATCATAATACATGAGACTGTAATACATGATTATTTTTTGAGTTTTTCAAGTGTCTCATTTTTACTTTGAGAGAAGGATACTCCTGCTGTTCAGTTGAATGACAGGCTGGGAGAGGTCTGTTCTCTATCCACACGAAGGTAATGTTATCTCTACTTTTGCTTCGAGTGACTTTGTATTTCAGTTTTATATCCTAGTTTCTTTGGATTATGTACAAGCTGGGTAGGCTGCTTGCTGCAAGTGTTTTTCCCAATAGCTGTATAGTCTTACCACAAATATTATGGCCTACAAGAAGCTTCCTCTTGCAAGTAGAATATTCAATCTAGTTTACTTTCACATTTTTTATAAAGCTAAAGAGGATTAAGTGGATTTATCACCGGATGGATTTCTTCTTAACTAGTGAAGTCGAAAAAGCTGGTATAACTATCAGATTGAGTAATGCTTTATTTTGCTGATGAAAATGAATGTTAAATCTGATGAAGTGGTTGGGGGGAGGAAGTAGACATTTTGAAGTGCTCTTAAACAAAGAAACAAGAAGTGAATTTCATAGGAGCAGTTGAGTTAAAATCTATTAAACCTCCCTGGTTACTGTAAAGGTTTTTTAATCTGTTAGCTTTTTTTTAAAAGCATAGATGTCTCTGCTGAAGAGTAATGACCAGGCTTTGCTAGGATACCCTTTAGCATACAGACCCTTTTGGAGCAAAAAGGGAAAAAACCCAGTGAAAAAAATGCAGCAGCACATCACAGATACAGAAAGTGAAGAAGTGACCCAGTGGTAAAAGACCTGTTAGTAAGGAGATGCTAGTTGGTGTCACTCAGAGTGTGTGGAGCTTAACAACTGTTCTTTTAAGTGGTGCTGTTTCTTACGGAGAGCTTTAATTATTCATATGTTCTTACAATCTTTATCTTATCTAGTATAAAACTGGGACTTGTAAAATGTTCAAGGGGGAGGCATCACTTCTAATTTAACAAAAGCACACAGAAAGACAAAAACCCCAAAACACATCCTTCCACATGAAATCCTGCATGCCAGCATCAGTGCTTTCATTCTAGCTCAGTGCTGCTGCTTTAGGCTCCAATGTTTTATTCATTAATGATAAAAAAAAAAAATCTGTCCCCAAGGGGTTCTGATGGCTTTTTTTGCTTGCTTTTTTTTTTTTTCTTTCATAGCGAATACCTTCCTCCCTTCAATGTTTTGTGTTTAGATTTTATGAAGGATAAAAAAAGATGAAAGGCTCATCTCCTCTCTCGTTAGTCTCCCTCTTGGGGAAAGCAGTTAGTTTCAAGCAAACTGTTGAATGCATACTTTTTGTGAATCTGTTTAAGACTGTTTTTTTAGTATCATGATCTGCTGTTCAGATACATATGTAGGAAATACTTCCTTGGCACTTCATACATCCTGTTCTTCCAGTTCCGAGGACATGCAAGAACTGGCAGAACTTATTAGCTTGCACTTACTGCTTCTGTGGTTATATTCCTCTCAGACCTGAGCCTGCTGTGTTTGATTCAGTCGGGCTCTCTGTGGGGCCACGTTGAGTTTCTTTCCAGCTATGCCATGACTTACCCACAGCTACATGGATAATAGTAAAAGTTGTGACGCAGTTTATAAACACGTAGAAGATAATGAGATAAGGGAAGGCAGCCAACCAACATGGATTTGTCAGGGAAAAAATTATATCAAGTTGATTAGTTTGCTTCATGCTTGACAGATGAATTGGATGCATAAGGGAGGGAAGGGATAGGAGTGATACAACTTGCAGTGTATAAGTTTTGAAGGATGTTCTTTTGAATGCCATACATATGATTTTATTTTATTTTATTTTTAAGTGGAATCTTCCTTAAGTCACCATACTGCAGGAACAAAACTTATTAAAAATGGTTCAGTGGAGCAGTCAACAGGGATTAGGGATCACCTGGAAAGACATTTGAAGTAGATTTCGTTACTAGCTTGCTATGCCTGGGTTTGTCAGTAATGGCATCTGTGATTTAGATGATGGAGTAGAGTCTACTTACAAAATGTGTAGATGATGTCAGTTTGGGAGTAGACGGTATGGGCACCACAAAGGGCTTATATTAAGGTGTCTGACTTTGTAATTGGGCTAAGCTAAGTGTTTGTGTGTGTTCGTTTGACCTGACTCACCCAGTGTTTATTTGTTGTACCACGGTAACTCAGTCAGTGTATATAACCTAAGTATGTTGAGCTTGTTGAGTTGGATGGCCTCTTCCAACACTCTCTTTCGTTTGTGGTGCTTTTCTATCCTTTAGTAAAATTGCAGCACTGAAACCTGTTACTTGAATGGAAGTGGTCGTTACGTTAAAAAATGGTATATCTGGATTTGAGGTCTTGGGACACTGCTGGGTTATACATGTGGAAGGGAGACACCACTCTTGGAAAGTCCCAGGATTTTCTCTTGTGCTGGAGGGGAGCAGAAAGTTAGACACTGTGGAGCAGGCAGCTGCTCTTGCAGGCTTCTAGCAGTGCCACCCCCCTGCCTTTCCACCCGAGACACAGCAACAGACCCAGTGAGGCAGCGAACTCCAGGGCTGCCTCCCTCTGTCTGTTCTCCATAACACAGCTAAAGCAGCTTGTCTGGGCTCTGGAAGCTGCTCCCACAACCCCTCTTCTCTGCGGGCATTTCTGTGTGCACGGTCCAAAATGGACACTGCTGGCTGAGGTTCAGGAAGGATGGAGGGGGTGGAGGGCGGGCAGAAGCCGTGCTTGAGGTGTCCACGGTGTGGATTATTGTTTGGCTTGTTGAAGGTGTACGTGAGGGAAGAATTAACTTCTGTATCCTTTTTGCTAGGTTGCTGGAGGAGTTACCAGCGCTTCCCTCGGTACCTCAGGTCTTTTTGCTTTGAGGACTTTGCCCTAATGTTTATTTGTAGTAGTTCCTTTAGCCTGCCACAGAGAGAAAATGTATGACTAGGGAGGAGTGACCATATTTTTTAAGAGTTTTTATAGAATAAGGTATGAAATGTGGAAATAATTGTCTGGGATGATGTTAGAGAAGTCTGACGTACTGCTTTGTTTTGACCTGTGATTGAAAGGGATTTTTTGCATGATGTGCCTTTTGCATGCACAATGCACTTCGCAGAGCTGTCAGGCTATTGTGAGAGATTAATTTGCTGGCTCCCTTAGAGATAAGCACCAATATTTCACACTGGGTCAATAATTTTTGCTAGCGATAGATTAACGCCTGAAACTCCCTTTGCCACGTTCCTGTCTGTTGGTGATGCCGTAATCTCTTATGGATGAGAAACATAGTGAGGGGACAAAAATTATCTTTATTGAGATTAATTCTGTGGAGAAGCTGCTCTCTGGTTCTGTAATCCCTACTGCTCTGCTCTTGACTTCTTGGAGTATGGCTCTCACTCTTTGGTGCCCTAGCAAATGTGTTTTTAACAAAAATAGAAATTAAGCTGATAGTAGGTACACCTTAGCAGCAGAGACCTGGTGCGCCAGTGGTACAATTGGAACAGCGAGAATGCTGTGAATGTTTCATGCCCAGTCTTCCGTCCCAAATGGAAGAGCTACTACTGATAAGTGACAGCCCGTGAAAGGCAAGCCTTAGGCGGTACCGTGGAAGGTCCCATGAATTGAAACAAACTGGAGGCACAGTAAGTGTAGGTTTAGAGCTTTCTCTTGTTTGATTAGAACTTCAAAAAGCTGCCTGGGAGCAATCTCAGAGCATGTTCCTGTAGCTGCAGGAATAACTGTCCAAAGTGCTGGAAGATGAAACTCTGATGTGCAGCAATTTTTGTAAGTGAGGAAATAACAATGGAGAAGTGGGCTGCCGTCTGGCTGTATTGCAGCGAGGGTTTACTAGAAATATGGTTTACTCTTCAGTGTTGCTAAAGGGTCATCTTTTCAGTGTTGTTTTTTATTTTTTTTTTTAAAAAAAGGAAGGCAAAAAAGTCATCCCTGTAATACCTGCATGAGAGAAGTTTTAGCAGGAGGCTACTACTCTCTGCTTTGCTCTGTGGTTCAGGATGATGAAACTTCATCCTGTGGTAGAGTTGGATATCTTACTACATCTTCTATTTAGTCCTCCAAAATGACAGTCTTGCAGAAATGCTTCCTCCAGTAGGGTATGTACAGCTACTGTGAAAGGCACCGTGCCTTACACCAACGTGTGCCTTCGCTAGTAAGCTGACTTTCTTCCTTCTGTGCAATTTGTCAGAGTTGAACCAGTCACTCTTTTGAACGATGCCATCTCTTGAACTTGGTAACAAGAGGGCAGTTGGCACCGTGACTGGGTGTTTACTTTTCAGCATGCAGGATGCACTCCTGTGCCAAGGGCTCTTGTTATCTGGATGGGTTGTGGGAATGTGTGTGTTCACGTGCATCTTATGTAATACATAATGCTGCTTTACATCAGGTACTGGAATATTGCTACCCGTCTGAGCTCTGCGTTAATTACTCAGCTTTTAGAGCATCCTTTCTTTGTTCAAATAACAGAACATTTATTATCAAAAAAGATGATGTAAAAAGCCCAAACACCTTCTTCTTGCTCTCACTCCTTGTTCCCAGATTGAGCAACCTGGAGTGCATACTCGAGGGAACATCTGCAAATTCTTGACAAAGAAGTAAAATCAAATTAAAAAAAGGAATGTATGGTAAAAATGTAAAGGAATATATATGGATGTATAAGAGAAGAAGCCCTTGCTGTGGTACTATTGTTACAATTAAATCCTAGCATTGAGCATTTATTTACCTGATTTTATAATGTGTTTTTGTTTGGCAACATATTGCTGGGTTTCACTCTGTTTATTGCATCGTGTTTGTCTTAAAACCAAACAAGAATCGTTAGCCTCATTCTGTGCACTGCTTCCTGTCAAAAGGAGACACAAAACTAGAGAGAAGGGATAGTGTTGAAAAAGTCGTGTCTCCTTACTTGTGGAAAGCAGGTGCTGTCCTCAGGTTCTGTGCGTGCAGAAACGGCCAGGCACCGTGCAGGATGTCTGGGTGAGTCCATGCACCGTCACAGATGCACTGCAGAGGCCAGGACTTGTCATAAATAACTAGTAAGTAATTTCTGTAGCTGTAAATGACATTAATTGTACATCAGATGCACTGCAATGTCTTTTATTATTATTATTATTTTTGTCTTGTTGATGTATTTTCCTCCAGCGAGAAAGGATATTTCCTTAGTGTGTGTCTGTATATAGATGAACCCAAGGGGAGAATGGGAATAAACTCTGCTTCAGTAGTTGTGCTTTTACTATGTGGGTTTTTGGGGTCTTTTCTGGGATAAGTTTAGTCAGAAAGCAGGGACCACTGCAGTCACTTAAGCATCCTTTTGTGACCCTGGGAGAATTTTTTTTTTCAGAGAGCTGCAGCTTCAATCCTAATTTGTTTTCTATACCTTTGGTCATTACTGGAGAGAGGGGCTAATACAGTGATCAGACATAACGTGTGAGTAACTGTAGTTACGAATAATGAATTTCTTTGGGAAACCCTACCACTTCTAAATAGTTGTTATTAAAACAAAACACCTGGCAGTGTTGAGCTGAACCAGCTGTTCTATATTGTATGGTGCTGTGCATGAAAATAGCATTGCAAGCTCAAGTAGTAAACACTGTTAAAAACCAAACAACCACCACCCAAACCAAAAAAATCACAGAAAATTTAAAGTTAGGAAAACACACATTGCATCTGATTTAGATACTGGTAAGATGTGTCTCTTGTACTCCTTTTATTTTTCAAGAATAATTGTTGTGTTGTGAAATTTAAATGCATCTACTTTTGTAGGAGATAAGAAAAGCAGGAAGAAATGTCATCTTCCAAATTAATTTGTAAGCTGTGATGCGTTGTTCTCAGTGACTGTGTTGCAGACCCGATGTCTTTTTGGTTTTTGTTTGTTTGGTTGTTTGTTGTTTTTTTTTTTTTTTTTCTCGAGTAGTTTTTTTGTCTCGTTCTGCTGCTTGTGTGATTTTGATTTATTTTTGTAAAGTAGCTGTATGGGTTACTGTGGCCTGGGTGTTGTAAGGCAGAAGGAGGAATCCCTTCCCTTTGCCCTTCCTGCATCCCTGTCCTCGGCGGGAGGGACCAGCTGTGCTCCACAATCAAAGCAGCCTGGGTGCTGGTACAGCCGGCGCTGGGGGGTGGCGACACACAGCTGGGGGGGGCCGCCTGACTCCCAGCAGGATGTTTACTGACCGTGGGCTGGCACTGGCTTTAGGCAGAGGAACTTGCCATCTCCTATCAGTAGTATCTTACAAGGAGAGGATTTGAAAGCTAAGATGCTTGCGCTGAACTTCAAAAATTCGAGGTAGGATGAGACTTAAATGAATGCAAACTACTCGTATTTCTTTGCATTGATACTTTTTTTGCTCCCTAGACTAACATTTAAGTACACGGGTAGCTTCTGAAAAGTTGTCCTTCTTGTCAGACTCTTCGGTGCTTGTTCTTGCTGTTACAAAGAGAAACTGAACCAAATGGCAAGCTGAGATTTAGTCAAAATACAGTGATACTTGCAATAGAGTACATAATGTAACTGTGCATAATTTTCTGTGGTTAGGATGTTGGCTGTACAGAAATAAGTGAAAAATAGGTAGATTACATTTGTCATTCCACCTAAGGAAGAAAGTAATAGATTTTAGTTTGTTGTGTGCATAGTTTTCAAAATGCAGAAGTAACCAGGCTGTTCTCCAGTGTGGTAGTTCTGCTGTGGAGCAAACTTGTTATCAACTTACATTGCCAAGAACATTGACTGATACCACAAAGTTAGAGAAGAACTCATCATATTAAAATAGTAAGTTGCCTGTCTCTATGCTATAGGCGTCATTTTTTTTTTTCTCGTTGAATAAGAGAAGGCTCACTTTTGGGGGGATATCTACCTGTCCTATTTAATCTTGCAGTATACTACATAAAATTCTGTTGAGAAAGCATTTATTCACTGTGAAATATAACTTCCATTTTGGCATTATTGCCAAACAGGAGTAGAACATGGGTAATGGAGCAGAAAACAAAAATAGTTTTGAAAGTAGTTATGGTAAATAATAGATACACCAATGCCATTACTGGCAATAAAAAGTAAGCTAAATAAGCATGGGTTTTTGAAAATGTTGCAGCTTTGTCCCTCTGAGAGATACCAACTTTAATGTCCAAGAATATCTACACCATTTAATAAGTGTGCTAGGGAACACAAGAAAAAAAATTTCAGCAATGTTAAATACTTGATTGGAGAGCTGGGGAGAACTGGAAGAATGTGGTCACTTGAGCAATTGATATCTGTTTAAAAGTCTGCAGTTTTAGTCTGCTTTGTAGGTTTGTGTTTTGATTTGGGGTTTGTGGGGCGTTTTTGGTTTTTTTTCTTCCTTTTTCTTTTTTTTTTCCTGTTTAGTCTTTTTATCTGACACATGTTGGGGGACAGAAGCCTTGTGGATCTGATGGGGTGCTTCTGATTTAGAAGAGCTGTATCCTGCCTTGGTTCTGTCCCAGTCTTCCTCTGCAAGCCTGACAGCCCTCTTTCAGACTCTAGCCAGTCATCCGGGCGCAGCAGCATCTCCTGTGTGTTAGTGGGGAGCTAGAGCTGTTTCCTGAAAAGAGAGAGAATTCTGTCTTTACTCTTCGCTCTGTGCGAGGCTCCTGAGAAGGGGTCTCTATGTGCGGTGTGGGGAGGCTGGCCTGGGAGCCCAAGGTGAAGTCTAGCTCTGCCTAAAGCCCTTAAGGCACAGGGTGGTGTAAGATGAAACTGAGAAGGGTCGAGTTGCTTTTATCTGCCATCTGTGACTATCAAGCCCAGAGGATCATTCTGCCATCCAACAGAGGGGGTGGAGAGAATGAGGAGCAGAAGAGAAGGAAGGTGAGGAAAAAGACAGTGCTTTTACCCCGTCATTACAATGCTTGCTTAGTTACATCCAACATAGGAAGCTTTACTGTTTCTCCTGGTGGTGATGCACCTGCTGGAGTAACAAAGCTGGTGAAGGGTCTAGAGAACAAGTCCTGTGAGGAGAGGCTGAGGGAACTGGATTGTTTAGCCTGCAGAAAAGGAGGCTGAGGGGAGACCTTATCTCTTTACAACTCCCTGAAAGGAGGGTGCAGAGAGGTGGGGATTGATCTGTTCTTCCAAGCAACAAATGATAGGACATGAGGAAATGGCATCAAGTAGTGCCAGGGAAGGTTTAGATGGGCTGTTGGGAAAAATCCCTTTAGCAAAAGGGTTACCGAGCACAGGCTGCCCAGGGGAGTGGCAGAGTCACCGTCCTGGGAGGTATTTAAAAGACGTGTGGATGTGGTGCTTGGGGACATGGTTTAGTGGTGGACTTGGCAGTGTTGGGTTTAGGGTTGAAGTTGATGATCTCAAGAGTCTTTCCTGACGTGAATGATTCTGTGCTGTATGGTATGCGGCATTTGCATCCACCGGAGCTCAGTGAGTGTCTTTGGACCATCCTAGTTTCAGCGTAGGGGAACCCCGTCTAAGAGAAGTCTGTTCAAGAGTAGTCCATTCAGTGCCATTTGTAGAGGAGCCTTTGCCTGGGGATATGTAGGGGGTCAAGTTCAGCAACCACACAGTGGAATAATGCAGTAGTTGGAAGAGATCAGTTACTGTCTGAAAGGCAGTAGTGATGTGTATCCAAGTATTTCTACTGCTTCTCTATACATATCTGGTCTGAACGGCCGATTTTAAGGTCTTGGGCTTTTTCATTTTATTTTGCACTTAGGTATACTGTGAACATGCAACTTTAAAGATGTGATTGTTCACCCTGATTTACTTCCTGTTGCTTCAGAAATAAGCATTTGTGCCTGGGGTTTAATGCTGATTTTAATGCTGATGCACTGCTCTTTCTCTTGCCCTCTTTCTGACTAGATGGTAGCAGAGAGAGGAATGTTATTACATCAGCCAGGCATGTGCTGGTAGGATCATTTTGTTGTTTTTCTTATCCAGGTTGTTAGAAACAAGGACAGCTCTGTGGAGACAAAGTTTACAGGTGATGGGCTTCTATTTACTGCTCTTCCATATGTAAACTTCCGAAAGGCAGAAGAAATGTTCTTCTTTTTGGGTGTATAAATGGCTGTGTTACATAGTTGGTTGGAGTTCATGCTGTAGATTGCTGTTGGGAAATAAAAACACAACCACCACACCAACAAATAGGCACCCACTTTGCCTTATACCATGATCCTTTTAAAAAAACCTCTGGTGGCTTTGCTGGCTGACTCTCAGAACTGTACTTACTGTCCTCATCACTCGTGTCGTTACTGCACGTGCTGCTGTGTTTGGTGCCTGGTCTCACTGCTTAGACGTAACAACCTGTTCCAAGCTCACGGGTTTCCTTCCCCATTTTACCCCCCCGCCCTTACTTGGACGGGCAAACAGACCAAAGCACTCTTCCCCATTCCTAATAACAGCTCATTGTTTCATTGTTTATTCTAGCAGAATAACTTTTCTAGGAAGGCTTTTCTACTTCGCTTGCTCACTGGTAATGCAAGAGCCACCCTCTGGAACAGTGTTTTTTCCTATGCCTTTGCTGATGTCTGCATGCCAACCAAGCACACACTTACCTCTTCAGATCCCAGATTACTTTGCTTTTTTTTTGTTTGTTATTTTGTGTCTGTCCTGCTGCCACCCCCCCACACCCCCTTTTTTCTTTTTTTCTTTTTTTAGCAGCATTTTCTCTCCTGAATGGCATAGTTTAGTCATTGCCATGCAGTTCAGGTTGGCAAAGTAAAATTTCAGTTCTGCTCTACTCCCAGCAGGCTGTAACTGGCATTCTGTTTGTCCAATTAATGCAAATCAGTTTATTCAGGCCTTTTGAAAACAAAAAACCCAAGAAAAACAGCATTCAGAGATGCTTAAGATATTTTACCACAGAACATAGCAAGAACTCATTAATTAGAATTTGCTTTCCAAAAATATTGAGGAAGTAAATACCCTGTTCTGTGTGGTTTTTTTTTTTTTTTTAACCAGTTCTTACCTATCTTTATGGGATTCAGCAAACTTTTCCCGACAATCCACACATTAGTTGTTTTATGAGTTTTTGGTGTCATGTTCTGATTTTGAATGATCTATCAGTTCCCCCATTTCAGATGATTTTGCTGAGGTGCAAATGTTTTTGAGCTATCTCAATTCGTTCAGTGTATGTTCCAAACCAGAACAATGTTTCAGTGCTTGCTTTCCTCCCCTATGTTTTTCAGCTGTAAATGTTAATAGCAGTACCGAAGTTTGCATGATCATTTGAGTTGGTTTTTCTGTAGTCTTGCCAGCTAGCGGGTGTGAATGGGATCATTCACACCTGCAAGAGTGTCCAGTTACAAATTTCCAGATTAACAGTAACCTGGTAAATTTTAGTTTCCAAAAGTAATTTGATATGTTTATAGTGTATGCAAACTGAGAACACCGAAAGCCAGAACTTTTATTCTCTCAGTCTGAAACTTGTTATCGTAGTAGGCACAAATTTTCCTGTAAGTGAGTGTTCCAAAAATACATGTCCGTGGAGAAACTTCTCCTTTTTTTCTAGTTATCTTTTGGGTCTCTGCTCCAGCCACCATGGCTTCCCTTCTTCCCGTCGGGATTTTTGCGTTGCACACATTTTTGTCTCTTTAGTTACCACGTTTCTCTGGTAAATAGTGTCCTTCTTGCTCCTTGAAGGGGAGAAGGAATTGTATGCCCAGAACTAGTTTGGACTTTATTGCACTCAGGGCTGGATTGCCAGTTTGAGACTACATTGGAACAGGTCAAAGGAGTGGAAAAAATGTCGTAGTGGTATGGTTGCACAAGCATGAGCAAATAGTTTCTCGGAGCCTGAATGTCTATGAATGAACCACCTGAACGTGCTAATGCAGGTCTCTCCTTTCTAACATAATCCCTACATAGAGCCACTACTTTGATCTTTACTGTAACTGATGATTAGGGTTAATGAAACATGCTAAGATTTTTTTCCTGGAGTGACCTTTCTCATCTCCTAAAGCAGAAGGGCTTCTTTTACACACGCAGAGTTTTATTTGGTCCTCAGCCTTGCAATGGCAATACGTTTTGCCTTGCACTAATGATTTAAATCAACTTCTGGTATAAATATTACCCTTTTTTTTTGTGCAAGCTGAGGAGATGCCATGCAGCGAACAGTTTGCAGTATGGAATTTCAGACTCCTTCTTTCATGGCTAGCGAATCCCAACTGGTTTTTGGAGATCAGATCTGTGTTTATATGCAGATGAGGTGATTGAAGACTTCGCGTGGAAATTCACAGAAGAAGTGATGTGGAACCCAGCAGTTAAACTGCGTTTCAGGTAGCCTTAGGGTTGGAGTGTATTTTTTGGTGGTGTTTTGTGTGAAGGATGGTCTGTACTCTTACAGTTAACCTCAAAGATGAGGTTTTCTGCACCTCTTAGTTGGATGTCGATGGGGTGTTTGTTTACATGCTATTTAGTTTCTGGAATGTGAAATTTGTGAGATTTCCCTGACCTTTTTCAAAAGCTACTTTTGAACAAGCGGTGGATGTATCTATTCCAGTGGTTATCAAAAGCAGAATTACTTTTTGGTTCTTGGGGGAGTGTGTGGTAGTTCAAGATGAAGCGAGAATTTGTCTTTGATTTTAGTTGAAAAAGATGCAGAGTGAAAAATGCAAAGGCAGAAACCTTAAATGAATATGTGTGGTCAGTCTAAATAAGCCCGTATTTGAGCTTTCTGGCAGTTTGCTTTGGGGACATTTGTCATCCTTTTGCTTGGTTATCAGTTTATTACTGAGCAGTACTGAGAGTTGTATTCGTGCTGGTAACAGATCCAATGTGTGCTAAAGAAAGATGTAGAATCGAGTTTTATCAACATCCAGCCAAATATCACATGCTAGATGCTGTGTGGACAAGTTTTGCTCCTGCTAGGAAAAGGCGGTGCACGTGCCCGCTTCCTCGTGTGCTGTCTCTTCTTTGCTCTCTGTAAAACTGACCTGTAGCTGCTTCCTCATTGATGGAGCTTGGAGTTCAGAGCACCAGCCCTAAATACCTTGGAACAATGATTTTAATCACAACCTCCACCTCCCCTTGAGTATCAGTGGTCCTTCATGCTAGGTAACTGTTGTTCTGTGTGTGCTGTTGCACTAAAAAATAAAGTTGAAGCAGGCTCTTCGGTTGCAAGGGCCTAATGGATGGTGGGTCTACACTTGAGATCTTAAAAGTTGTCCGTGCTTTTTGTGTACAGAAATAGAAGTGAAGAAAATTGATGCAACTCGAACTGTGGTTTGGAGAAATACTCTATGTTGTTTTCAGCTGTGGTGGGATTTAATACTTTGTTTTATGGGCTTTATGTTTTGGAGGTGGTGGAAGGAACGTTTGTAGCTTGGAAATAACTTTATTAAAGTACTGGAAGCAATTTTGGGAAATAAGATTTAGTGGTTATTAAAGAATTAGAACATGTGGCCATAGGGTTATCTTCTAGGCGTAAGCTAGTAAGTCAGGAAAAAATATAGGCTATATGCAGAAGTGAAAAGCAGTACTTCATTGTCTTATTTGAACAAAATGAAGTGCACAACCGATAGAACTGAAGTTCATTTTAAGTCAATGCTTAATAAGAAATATGTGCGTTGTTATTCTTTAGCAGTACAGCTTTCCTCAGTGCCTGCAGCATAGGTCAAAAGTATCACTGTTATTTAATTGTTGCCCTTCTTTTTTACTGAATATAAAACATTAACCTTCAAGAAGGTCCAAACCACAGGAAATCTACTCTATCAGCACTTGCTATTATGTGTCATTATCATGAATAATTTGTGGGAAATGGGCCTAGAAAGAAGACTGATAGTCTGTGTTCTGTGTCTGTATTTTTCTGGCTAATCAGTTACTTAAGTTCTTCATATGAGTTAAAGTATTAAGAATTTTTGTTTGCAGTGATGTCAAGGCATTAAGGTCAGACTGGCTGTAAGAACGGCACTTCTAATGTTGCAAGTAACAAAGAAGTTGTGTCTTTAAATACTCATCCAATTTGAGTTCAGATAACAGGAAGGACATGTCCCAAATTAGGATAGCAAGCCTTTCTTTTTTTTTTTTTTTTTCTTTTAGCTTTCTTTTTGAGATGTTGAAGCAAAAAATAACTGCATTGAATTATCTGGTTTGGATAGTACCTGTGAACCGAAAGACACACCTCTGCAATCATCTCTTCAACCTGTAGACACAAACAAGTATTTCACTAGGTTGGCCTCCTCACTTATATTCAGCTGGAAAAGGGAAGCTTAAGCTTTCAGGTGATAACATAAGGTTCCTTGAGATAAGTTTAAAAATATTTCAGTGCAAGGGAAAAAAACCCCAAACCACAGAAAAGCCAGAACCCTGAAATACTAGTGCAACCTTGCAAATCCTTGCCTGCACACCTTCCTTAATAATAGTTTACAGTATAAAAATTGGAGTGGGAGTTGATGGTGTTTTCCTGTTGGGAGGATTTCTCAATGAAATAGTTCCTGTTTTAACCAGATGACTAGCTGTGTAACAAGAGGAAAACTTAGTACAGGAATAGGCACTTTTCTGACTGAGTCGGCACGCTGGCTTTGCTCCAGGCCCCGTCTTACAGGGACAAGGCGATACTCCCCACATCAGTCCGTCAGGGAGAGCTGATGGCTGCCTTTCAGCAGCACAGCTTCATTGTGCCGGATTTTCTTTCTGTGTAAGTAGCTGTGTTTTCCTTGGAGGGGTGGGGGGGGAATGGGAGGAAGTAGTTGTGTTCCTCGCTTCCCCTCCCTGCTGCTGTTTTTGCCTACGATGAGAATTTATTATTCCTGTACAGTTGTAAGGACAAATGGATGTGTATCTAGCCACTAACAACTCTTCATTGTTTCTTTTGAAAGGCACAAAACGTCCTTTTCAATAGTGCATGTTGATGATCATCCTCAGAATGTTAGTGTTAATGACATGGGTAGGAAATCTTAAAACAGAGGTGGTGTGGAGGGAAATAACAGGTGTGGAATTTACTGACCGTGATGGACTTCTGTGATTCACTGTAGCAACAAGACTGACCTTAAGTTTCATTTTCCTGACATAGTTGGGGTGGAGCTGTGCACTGGTGTCCCATTATAATCTGCAAAGGAAGAAACTGATTCCTATTTCACTGCTAAGCTGCTGATGTAATACCAATATAGTGCCTGGAGGAACACTTGTGACTGTAATTATGAAGCAGATAATTACCTAGCTGCTTATTTAAATAACACCCTTTTGGAACTAGATGCACAGCTTGGACCTGTAATAGCTATTGTGAAAATAAGAGTGTCTTGTGCAGCTTCTGTCTACGTGTTTTGCTCCACAAATGTTTTGATAGCTCTAGTAGTATTACCCTTGTATTATCATGCTCTAAGTTGTGTTAATGATTTTGTGTGTTATGTTTTTCTTACAGTGTCTGTCTTAGAGCTTTGTAAATTGTTGGTATTTTATGTAATGTAATTTATGATCGTTTGTCCAACAACTTCCGCTAACAATAGAAAACATTTCAAAATACTATGTTAAAGGGTAGAAGTTACCTCTTGCACCAGCTCCAGTGAGACTTCTCGAGAATATCGTGTGTTCATCCCGTAGGATTCCCATATAAATTTAACAGAAGAGTCAATAACTTGGTGAATGAGTTTATATCGGAGCTGCTCACATGGATCAGCCTCATGTATGCTCATGGGCAAATGTGCAGCCACCTGACAGCCAGTGGAAGAAAACAGAGGGGTTGTTTAAGTAAAGAGGCTCATGCTGTGCCTTTACAGCTTGCTTCATTTCTCTTTGCATGGAGATTTTTCTACTTCTACCAGCAGGAGAAAACAGTAATGTGTTTTATAAGAGTAGTGTTGTTATTGTTGCTGTCTTTGTGCATCTTTGAAATCTACTCATCAAGTGTCTTATTTTAGTGTTGGTCCATACAGGGCAAGATGATACACAGCTGCCATTAATTCACCTTTTAAGCTCAAGTAGCAAAAGATGGGTGCAGTGGGTCAAACTGCTCCGACCCTCCTCACGTGCCTGTCACTGTGAGGCTGCATTAATAGAGCTTCCGCTTGCTTAGTTTGCTCTTTCAAAATAACTTCTGACTTCTTACTCAGCTTAAAAAACCCAAAGACTCAACAGCTGCACTGTCCAGCTCAACGGTTCCTTGTGAGGAGCGTGCCTGCTTGGACCTGCTAGGGAAGTAACTCTTCAGGGCCATGGAGTAAAGAATGTGTGGCTGCATCGGGCTGTCCATGCTGGGAGAGGGGATGCAGGGCAGGGAAGAGGCTCCCCTCCTGAGAACCAGCTTCTGTCCTTGCCTCTTCCACAAAACTCCTCAGGAGGTTTTTTGAAGTTGCTTTCTAATTGTGTACTGGGCGTCTAGCTTAGAGATCACAAACTGACAGGAAGAAGGACATCAGCTGATCTCTAAGGGGTACCACACAAGCAAGCAGAAAGATTCAGGTGTTACAAGATGCCACGTAGGATTAGCTACCCTCCAAAGTTTTTTATGCTAGATATCCAGATTATTAGACGCCACCAAATTTAGTGTAAGTTGTGTGCGTCTGGTCGTTGTGTGTATATTGAGGCTGTTAACATGCCTGTGCTGTGAGGCAGATTTATGAAAATAAGTTGATTTAATAGCTGTGAGGCATTCTGATCTGGCAGTGATGAGCAGGACAGAGGAACCCATGAGGAGCTGCACCACTCTGTGTGCAGAGCAGGCTTTCAGTCTGGCTGGCAGTAACCAAGGTGTAGCATGGTGCTTGGAGGGGTGAAGTAACAAAATACAGAGCAGCTGCTCCTGAAGGGAGGGCTGTGTCCAGGCTTTCTACCGAGAGAGTCAGGCGGCCCTCTGGGGGACTGACTCTAGGGAGTAAGTGTGCAGTTTAAGACTGTACGGTGGTGCGTGCGCAGAGGCAGGCCAAATTCAACCTCTACAAGCAACTACAAGACAGGTGTTCCCTAACTTGCGAGTTTGCTTCTTTTAAGGTTCTTTTCCTGTAGGCTTTTGCTGTGCGTAGTGCTTGATGATCATGTGCTGTATGTAAGCAAGTAGCTGTGAACAGGTGACTGTTAGTGAAAATACTGAAATCAGTTTGTTTTGCCATTCAGGAGACTGCCAGGCCTTAACCCTGAACTCACATCAGGGTGGTTTACATCTGATGTGAAGACTGTGCAGTTGCTTTTACTTAGCAGAATAGGAATGTCCGTCCTTCTAGATATTTTTTTTGTTTATAGTAAAACGGTGTACTTCTTGCTTTTTTGCAGGCCTAAGCCTAAACAAAGAAAACCTCAGACAAAATATTTAGACAAGACTTAGTAGCAACACACCACTGTCCTTTCACTCAGCAAATGTGTGTCATGTTCTGGTGTACTATTTCTAATGTATCATTCCTCTGAAAATTTTAATTGTTTGGTTTTAAAATTTTTATTTTAGATGAGCTTAAACATCTCAAATGTTTTCTTAGGATAAGTAACTTCTGCTACTGAGATTCACAGCACGGAAGCTTTTGGCTGCTGTAAAGCGTGAATAATCCTTCTTCCATGTCTAAGATTTGGGCCTAATGTTGGAGCTCCCACAGCTATCTTCCTTGTATTTCCATAGATAATCTGTGCTGTGCTAATCAGAAGAAATATCACTGGGTTTGGACTGGCAAAAATAAATGGAGGCCATGCCAGCCTTTTTTCTAATAAGACAGAAACACAGTAGGACTCAACTCTGGAATAATTCCACAAGTAATATCTACTCTGCTTAAAATGAGTATGTTGCGTACACTTGAGTTTATCTGCAGTGGAATTGAGGGTAGCTTTTACGTGGTTCTGAAGACTGAGAATGAGCAAAAAGTACTGCCAGAAAAAGCTGATCCAGAGGGTGGATAACATTGTCGAAGAAAAGCAGCATATACTGCAAAGATCTGTGTGTAAATGTCAGCGTTACTACCCCTGCCATCCCTTTGTACAGTGCAACAGGGACTACTTACCTGTGAAAGGCATCAGGGGAGTGAATACTTTGCAATAAAGGATATTCCCAGAGCAGTGTCTTCTAGAAAGATTTGCAGGAGTGTCTTCGGGTATTTTGGTTTGTGTTTTTTTTTGTTGTTGTTGTTGTTGTCTTTGTTGTTTTGTTTGGGTTTTTTAGGGCTGGAGTTCCAACAATTAAGTACACAATATGTCAATTTTGTAGTGTCTTTAGGTTACTTTTGGAAAAAACCGAAAATGAAATTAATTTGATGTTATTTACACTATGTTCGTAGAATCATAGAATGGTTTGGGTTGGAAGGGACCTTAAAGACCATCTAGTTCCAACCCTTGGGCAGGAACACCTTCCACTAGCCCAGGTTGCTTTGTTCCATCTATCCTCCCCTCCTCTCTGCCCCCTCTCTTACATTGAGGTTGAGTATGTGGTTGTCCTGGCGCACAGGCAGGAGGGACCATGACTCTGTTGAGAAAGTGGGGACTACTTTAATTGCTCTCTGCATTTGTCGTTCCTCTGGGCTAAAACTACTCCAGGGAAGGTAAATGATTGTGTCTTGGAGAAGCAGTCCCCATTACACTGGGATTTGGACTTCTCTCACTATAAGAAAATTGTCAGATCTTGACCTACAGCTGTGTGGCTGAGCCAGTTCTAGGTGTGTGCTTAGGCTCAGTAAAGCGACAGGAATAAAAACAAAAATTGCCTGCACTAGCAGAAGTCCACAGCAGTGGTGGATGCAATGACAACATGCGTTCTCAGTGCGGGATTTAGAGTTGTCAGCATTTTGTGAATCATAAAAAAGAATTTAAAATATTATCTTTAAAAGATTTTATGAAAAAGAAAATACAGACTTTTTTCTGCTGCTGAGACAGTGAAGTTTTAGCTCTTTGAGCTCAGATGTGGTATTGTGTTAGTTTACATGTTGTTACAGCAAGAGTTGAGTTCCCAAACTGAAGACTTTGGGAAAAGGTGCAGGTTTCTGGGGGAAATGCCCTTGAATGTTTTTTATAGCTGTTACTGAACTTCCGTTTTCCCATCCACCTTTAAATGATGAGAGGTAGACACCACAATTCTGTGGAGTATTTAATTGTTGGTCTCCTTAACTTTGTATATGGAGCTGAAACAGTTTCCCCGTTTCCCCCTCACTCCTTGCCTTACTTGAATGCAGTTGTGAGAAAACTCCCTTCTGCCACAGTGTCCAGTTGTCTGCGTCAGCTGAGGGATTTGTCTGCTCTGTCCCTCTCAACTTTTGTGCAAGGTCCTGCTTGATAGGCTTCAGTCTCATGTTCAGAAGATGTGGTCCGTGTTGTTTTGAAGACTAAATACAGACTCTTGTCATATCTGTGGGATAATTTAAAATGTAGACACCAGTGACATGGTAAAGCAGAACGTGGACAAGGTCAGTTGAGCAGGACTTAAGAGCCCTGGGGTCATGAGTGAAGGGGACAGGGGCCCAAGTGATCTTCTACTTTATCTTGCCAATCAGAGATGGGGGTGCAAGCAGAGGTCAACACATCAACACCTGGCTTTGTGGCTCGTGTCATGGCCAGGTGGCGTGGCTTAAGCCCAGGGGACAACTGAGCACCACACAGCTGCTCCCTCACTCCTCCTCCCTGAGGGATGGGGAGGAGAAATCAAAATAAAAGGCTCGGGGATCGAAACAAGGACAGAGAGGGATGACTCACCCATTATGGTCACAGGCAAAAGGCAGACTTGATTGGGGAAGAATAAAGAACATCAATTTATTTTGAACACCACCACCACAATTTAACAATCAGAGTAGGACAGTGAGAAATACAACCAGATCTTAGAAACACCTTCCCCCACCCCTCCCTTCTTCCCGGGCTCAGCTTTGCTCCTGATTTCTCTCCCTCCTCCTTTCCATCAGCACAGGGGGACAGGGAACAGGGGTTGTGGTCAGTTCATCACCCCTGGTTTCTGCTGCTCCTTCCTTCTCAGGGGGAGAACTCCTCACACTTTTTCCCTGCTCCAGCGTGGGGTCTCTCTGATGGGAGACAGTCCTACACAAACTTCTCTGACGTGAGTCCCTCCCACAGGCTGTACCTCTTCACCAACTGCTCCAGCGTGGGGCCCTCCTGCGTGTCGCAATCCTCCCAGCAACAGACGGCTCCATCGGGGGCTTCTGCCCTCAGAGTCCTGGTGTTCTCCGGGCTCAGCCCCCTGCTCCGGTGTGGGGTCCTCCACAGGCTGCAGGTGGCATCTGCTCCCCTGGTGGCCTCCACGGGTGCAGGGCACAGCCTGTCTTCTCCCCACAGGCTGTGGGGGGTCTCTGCTCCGTGCACCTCCATGTCCTCCTCCTTTCTTCCACTGTTTTTGGCATTTGCAGAGGTATTTCCCTCACTTCCCTCCTCCTCCCAAGTTCCCCTTCTGAAATATTACAGAGGCGCAGCCACCGTCACTAATTGGCTTGGCTTTGGCCAGAGGTGGGTCTGACTTGGAGTCAGAGGAGCTTCGAGAAGCTTCTCACAGGGGCCACTGCTGTTACCCCCCCTCCCCTGCTACCAGAACCCCACCACACAAACCCAGCACACCAGGGCTTTAGCTTCTGTGGTCACAGGACATTTTTTGTTTTGAAAAATACAGGTTATTGGGGAGAGATGGCACACACATACCTAGAAGAGGAAAGAGGATCTTTCCTGGTGGATGGGTTGACTTAGTGAATCACACTAAACTAATGACCTTGAGGGATGGGGTAGTGCATGAGTGAACCTACCAGAGCGGTAATGAATGCACCCCAACTCTCCAAAAAGATGAGAGAGTTGACAGTCAAACCGAAGTGCTTCTATCCCAATGCAAGCAGCGTGGGTAACAACCAGGAGGAGCTGGAAAGCTGTCATCTGACCGCTACAGCTGAAACTTGGTGGGATGAATCACGGGATTGGAGCGCTGCAGTCGATGACTAAAAACTGCTCAGGGGGAGCAGGCAGGGAAGGAAAGATGCTACATTAAAAAATGAATTGATCGCACGGTGCTTTTCTTGAAATAGCAATGCACACGTTGAGAGTTTATGGGTGAAAAGTAGAGACCAAGCCAACAAAGGAAACTTCGTGGCTGGTGTTTAGTACAGACCATGTATCAAAGGGAGGACATTGATGAAACTTTCTTACTTCAACTACGGGAAGCATCACACTTGCACGCTTTGATTCTGCTAGGGGCCTTCAGCCATGCTGACAGCTACTGGAAAAGATGATTTTTAAAGGTCCCTTCCAACCCAAACCATTCTATGATTCTAAAACAAGTTTCTTGTGCTTCAGGACAGAGAAGCCTGAGGTGATGTTCTGCAGACCTGACAGCTGAGGTGTGAGATGAGCAATAGCTCCATTGGGTAGCCTTGTCAATTTGCCACAGGAAAGTCAGGAAAAAATTTAAGCATGCCTCTGTATGATAAAGCCAGTGTCTGAGAGAGTTTGAAGGTCTTGTTTTATTAAAGTACATAACGGGTATTGATTTTATTCTAGAATTATTTTGAGAATACTTTGCATTAGGTAGATAACGCTCTGTAAATGCTGTGGAATGCACACCAAAGAATCATAAAAATTATCTAATAAAAGGTACCAAAGAGTTTTGTGGTATTCAAAGCCTGGTCCGTTGTGCTTGGTGTTGAAGAGCATCAGGTGTTTTCCTGGTTCCCACTGTTGGCTGTAAATCCTCAGGGCACGTACAGATCAATGCCCAGCATATAAAATTAGCTGATGCTCTTAACTGCAGTGTGGTACTTACTGTGAGAGAGGGGGCTGTGTATTGAAAGGCTTTGATGGACTAATGCCTCCATCTCTTGTACTCAGTTAAGTTCATTATCCTTTCTGAACAGGATACAAGGGAGCTTCCAGAAGTCAGTCAAGATGAATATGGTGAAGAGGATCATGGGCCGGCCCCGGCAGGAGGAGTGTAGTCCCCAGGATAACGCACTGGGCTTGATGCATCTGCGTCGCCTCTTCACGGAGCTCTGTCATCCTCCACGGCACATGACACAGAAAGAACAAGAAGAAAAACTTTACATGATGTTGCCAGTGTTTAACAGGGTAAGCTAGAGAATCTGCAAGAGATGTTTTTTTAATTTGAATTGACTGCTCGTATTTTGTATTCCCAAGGCCTTTGATTCTAGCACAACAGCTTTTCTTCTGTTGGCATCCCTTCAGTTTTCCCCTTCTCCTTGCGTAGCATTGTGTTAGTGGAGAAACCATTAGAGATTTCCTTCTATTACTGCTTTTTCTGAAGTGCAATGCATAGTTGCATGTAGACTGTCACGGAGATTTTCTGCAGAGCTTGCTGTTATTACAGAGTCATCCGATTTCCAACCTAAACTTACTTGTAGTAAGTTTATACCCACGTGTTTGTGTGACAGCAGTGTCCTTGAGTCTAAATAACTCTTCTCCCTTCTTCACATTTATTGTACTGATGCATATTTAGAGATAACAATCATAATATCTCCTGACAGAGTTGGTTTTCCTAGGCTACACGAGCTGAACAATTTTAATCTTCTCTTGTGAGAACTTCTCTGTATTCTCATTGCCCTTGTAGGCCTTTCCCTATGTATTGAGTCTGAATGCCTCTCCTTGGACAAGGGGGGTTTTGAACAAGCAATCTGTAGGGAAGATTTAATAGCCACTTGTACAGTGCTGTTCATATTTCACCACTCCCTTGTGCTCAGGCCTGAGATTTTGTTTGAAGGCAGGACTGTGATGACTGTCACTGGAATTAAGAGGAGCTAAATCCTCCTGATGTCCTGTGTCACTCAGTTATTCTGCCACTTCACTGTGAATAATAAGTTTGATGGTAGTTTTAGGGTCTTGAAAGAACAATAGGTACAGATCTAGCTTTCCTTTTTTTTTTTTTTTTTCTTTTTCTTTTTTCTTTTCCTGCTATGACCTGAACCCTTGCCCCTGAAGCTCTTCTTGGGTGATGGGGATTTGTGCTTGTGTATGCTACCATGGAGAACTGGAAGCATCCAAAAACTAAAATGCAAGAAGTTGATAGGAAAATCAACTCAGCTTTCTGTTTCTGTAGATTGATGTTTTGTTTGAAGTGTAGCTTATAGTCTTAGATATTGAACTCCTTACAGGTTATGTAGAAAAATTAATCCTAGTCAAGGCATAGTATTAATAGGATTTTAAGTCTACTAGGGAGCATGCTTTAGCGGATAGATCCCCTAAATGTGTTGTTGCCCTAGGTCTTACTCCTAGTTCTACTGGTAACCTGTTGTGTGAGTTTGGGAGAAGTGAGCTCAGTTCATCTGCTTCCTCTTTAGTTTATCTGCTTGGATTGTATGCCCTTCAGTTATGGACTTTCTTAATTTGTTTTTACAAATTAGCACAATGGAATCTTAATCTTGGTTTGAGCCCGTGAAGATTATTTTGATGCAGTTATGCTTAGAAATCTCCCTCTGGTGGTTACAGGTGGCTGATGCTTCTGATCAAGGGAACGTACCCACTATAGCTGCTTAAGCACTTACTTGTACTCGGCGGGTGGGGACGTTTTTCCCTGGCCCTTGTGGTAGTTACTTGCAGTGGCGTCTTATCTGTGGACATGGCAATTGGTGATACAACTGGGTTTAAGAAAAACTAGTGCAGCAGTGCATGTCCTATTTCTGTACAGCAGTCTAAAGAAGTAATTCCATTAGACTTCAGAGACGAAAAAAACCCAAAACTTTTTAATGTATTTGTTGTTTCTCCCTTCTCTCTTTTCTGCCTTTCTTAACCCATTTTTTTTCTCCTTTACACTGTTTGGCTCTGTCCTAATTCTCTGTCCCTATACTTGACTATGTTGAAGCCTAGTTGTAGTTGGTCCATGTCTTTGCACCATTTTTTCTCTCTCATTGTAATTTATTCAGCTCGTGTATTGAAGCATTCTGAAAAACAAATCAATAGTCTCAAGTTTTCTTCTTACTCTGTCAGAATCAGCTCTTGCCTAACTAGTCTCAGGTGCCATTTAGATTTTGTGAAAAGATTGATGGTTTCTGCTATTTCCATCTGTACAAATACATTTTGGCTACTGTTTTCTCTTAGATTACAGTTTTTCCCTTACCACAGATTTTTCCTTCCCCAGGGTCCCCATGTCTCTTTTCTGTTCTTTACAGAGTCCATCTAATTTTGTGGATGGGCTCTTCTCCATTAAATCCTCGTGATTCTTTTGTTCCCTCCTTTACTGAAGTGAATTCGATACTGAAGACGTATTCTTCTGTGCTGGCCAAATGTTTTGCTTTTGGATCCTACCTGTGGTTGTGTCTCTTCCTCTTTCCTCTTGTTTCCTTGTTTGGTTTTCATATCAGTATTCTCAAACTCTGGCAGTTTTTAATGGGTGACCTTCTTGGAGTTGTCCTTCTTGCCACAAATACAGGCTGTTGCTGGATGTTGTCACTTCAGTTTCCAGCCTCTGCAAAATCTGACTCTTAGCCTGGCAGGTTGTGGGAAGCATGTATTGTTTGTGCCCTTTCACTTCCTTTCTTGCAGTCCCTGGTAACGATTATCAGTCCTCAACGAACTGTTAGCGTAGCACAAACAAACCTGATTTCTCTTGATCAGTCAGGTCTCATCTGGCCCTGTTAGAGGGGGATTTTTTTCCTTGCATTTCATATGAATGTGTTCTTCCTGCTTTCAGGAGGCTGAGCAGTTGTGATGTCATCTGTTTATTTCTACTTCCACAGCTTACCTTTTTAGGTTCCCGATCAATGCCACCTTCTTTTGGGCCTTACATAATACGAGTTTGCTGTGGCTTTCTTGCCTTATCTAGTTTGGTGTCTTCTGGAGTATCAACTGTTTGTTGTACAGCTTATTCTGGAGCCATCCTGCTAGCTTGGTAACTCTGCGAGTCAAAGTAAGACAGACTCTGAAACTGATTGGAATAAAAAATAGAGCAGGAGAAATATTTCATTTTCTAAAGAGCCTTATATGAGATTTTCAGTGAGAGATACGGTCGATCTTGGTTCACTCGAAATGCTGAGATGACTTTCCTCTGAGACCTGCTTTTACTGACAGGAAATGCTAAAAGATTGCTAGAAGTTCCTTTCTGAAAATGTTCTAGTTTCTCAAACATAGTCCTTAGCTGCAAATGTTTTAAGCTATCAGGTAATAACTTGATTCAAATTCAGACTCTGAATCCCTCAGTTACTTTGCATAGTTACCTGTATTGAACAGGTTTAAGTGAGATTGAGTACTTTTTGTGTTACTGCCTTAAGCAAAGTCCATAATGGTGAACCGTGGAAGCATTATCTGTTACAAGATTGGGGATGTCTGTGTTAGGAGGAGAAAACCCCAAATAAATTATGGAGCTCAGATCAAGACTTCTGTACCACTCCTTGATGTGTACTTCAGAATGTCTCTGGTACAGAGTTGTGAGCTTTTGGAAGTGGGAGCTGCATATGTTTGGCTGGGAGTGTGTGTGTGAGAGAGAGAGGGAGAGAAATCCAGGAAATAGTTCTGGAAGAAGCATGATTTTTACTGAATGCACAGATCTCTAGAGTGAGGAAGGTAAATCCAGAAGAGCTAAAGCATTCTTCACTTTGGTGTATAGATACAGCTCTTCTCAAACACACTGTAGTTTAAACATCTTGCTAGTTCTGGTAACAAATTGGTTTACAGACCATTTCTGTTTCCTCATTGTTCAGGGAGGCTTATGAAATGATGAATCACATAGTAATGACAAGCTAAATCGGTGCAGAATGAACAGAAGATTGGCCCTCTGGAAGAGTACTCAAAAGGTTCCTTTCAGAGTTCAGTGCTCTACCAGTGCCGTAGTAACGCTTTTGCAGTTTGTGAGAAAGTGCATGGAGTGATGAAGAGGCTGGTTTTGAATAACTGGTACATTGTTTACATTTTCTCGAAAAAGCCTTGCTTTCCCTTATGAATGAGATGATTTACTGGTACAGTGCCTCATATCCCATTTCTGGTTTTTGCTACCACCATTAGTCAAAGAGTATATCAATATCCAATGCAGGTGCTTTGTTCTACATGGTACAAACTTGGTTATGGGGTAACTCATTGAAAACCAGTTCACCTCAGTCAACCTTTTGCTATAACTGTGAGCTCTCTGCATTTCGTGGGATCTGCTGAAAACTCTAGGCAAGCTCAGGACAGTACCAGGGCTATTAGATTTTTTTTTTTTTTCCTCTTCTCTTGGTCTGAGTGAGAGAACTTTAAACAGTTAACGATGGCAAGATGCTCTGCCAACGTGCATTCTAGTCTAGAGAATCTTGCTTAGGTTGTATCAGTGAACACTCAAGCCTCAAGGCCCTCTTCCTTTCTTACAGCTTTGTGGAAGTTAAAGGCTCTCCATGAACCGAGTGCTGATGCAGACAACTGCAAAAGGAGGTCTTGTAAAAGGTTGAGAGAAATTTGGATTGTCTGTACTGGGAGTGCTGCGTACTCTGTAATCCAAATGAGGGGTGTTTTTCTTGGTCTCTTGAAAAAAATTGTCTGCCTGTTAATGTCTGAGCTCGTGTTTGCTTTCTTTATTGATAATGGTAATTTTCTGTAGGAGAAATGCTTAAGTTTTTGGTGAAAAATATTTTTATTGTAAGGACACTGAGCGTTCAATTTCAATGTTGGTATTTCTGGCTTAGTTTCATCATGACTTTGCAATGCGAGTAGACAGGAAAAATATTTTTGGCTGTTCTGTAATGTGCCAGAGCAATTGATACTAAGAGAAGTCAAACTTAGACAAAGGTTATTCCGTCTCCTGCCTTTTAAGTTTTCTTCAGCAAATTTGGGGTTCCAAGGTATGTTGGTACCGCAGTTATCTTGCATCCTTACTGGCTGTAATATTGTGGATTTCACTGGGTGTCCCTGGATGTAAGAGTTACCTCACTCAAGTATGTCAGCAGCTCACCTGTAATGGTGTAACTGGGTCACCCAGGGAAAGAAGATGAGGGTGAAGCAGCTGTTGAGTTCAAATCAATTGTACTGCTGTAGATCACGTCCTCTTTCTGAGAGATGAAGATAACATGTTGAACTAAAGTCCTGTTAGAAAAGTTCTGTAACCTTTTATGCTTCCTGGCTCATCGGTGAAAACTCCTGGAGGTTAGCTGGGAGGGAGAAAAATGTAAAGGAGCAGAGAGGTATTGAGACTGTTCAGGTGGTTAGCAGGCTGTTCTGTTTTTTCAGCACTGATAGGAGTGATGATAGCAGAATTTGGATTGCATGCTTTATTTGATAATGAACGTCGTGGTTTTACTGTGACCGTTTTAGTGCACAGTTTGTATCAGAAGTGTGGATGGAGATTCGTTTTTATGTGTAGTCTTGAATGAAAAGTAAATTACCTCAACAACTAGCTAATCCATTTTGAGATAATGTCACGTTCTGTAGTTTAGTGCAGTACTGCAGAGTTAACACATTTCTCCGTTAAATGTGTTTCAGTAAACGATTAAATAACCAAATTAATGCTTAAGTGACAATTTCTAAGACAAAAATTCCTAGTAACTACTGCTGTTGTGTTCAGGAGGATCTCAAGAGAGGAGAGTAAGGCCTTGGGGTGCCAGCAACGCGGGAGGCTTCCTGATATTGTCATCGAGGGAAGGTTTAACAAGGCAGTTCTACTTCCTAGTCCCTTCTAGATTTCACACGCATTGTTCGGTATGTGCAGTTCACCCCGGGGGATGTTTAGGTGCAGCAGATCATAAAGGAGTTGGTCCTAAAAGCAGGACTCTTGCTAGAGAACATGCTCTGGTATCTCGTCTTCACCCCATTATGTGCAGTATCAGACCTTTGGGGCTCTGTGGGGTTTTCATCTTGCAAGAAAACTTGCGATTTCCATTTTCCTATTCTTTTGTCACATCCTACCTCCCTGAACGATGACTTAATTTCAGCTATGAATATATCTTGGAGCATGCATTGTGAAAACCAGTACAATGATGAATACTGCAGCAGGAAAACAAAAACGTGTAATCTCCATAGTAATACTCCTTCTTCGCAGAGGAAGGTGGTAGTTTGTAGTGATCCTTGTAAGCTGAATTACTTTTTGATACATCCGTTTTTCTCTTGTTTTAGGTGTTTGGAAATGCTCCTCCAAGTACAATGACAGAAAAATTTTCTGACCTCCTGCAGTTTACTACTCAAGTGTCACGATTGATGGTGACTGAAATTCGACGGAGAGCTTCGAATAAGTCCACAGGTATTGGATGGGGCACAAGCTTGGGCTTTCTGAGATGTGCATCGTGAATTTTGGATCAGTCAGAATACTCTGAGCTACCATCCACAGCAGCTGTGCAGGCTCAGAAATTGAAGTCTTCACAGTGGAAACGTGTGGCCTTACGTTTGTTTGGGCTGAGAGGAGGAGGAGGAGGCTGCTAGAGTTTTTCTCTCCAGGTTACGGAGAAAACTGAATTCCACAACTTGATAACACATCAAAGAGAGAGGAGTGAGCTAAGTTGCATCACCTGCTAGTAGAAGGAGACCAAAAACGTGCATGTGCTTAGCTGCTGTATCTTGCCTGACTGGTTGGTGGTGTGTTTTGTCCCTTGGATATGTTAACATTCCAAACCCATGCATTTTAGTTTAGCTGTTGGCCTGGAAGCTAATAAGGTGTGAAAGTACAGCAAGTCCCACATCTGGACCAACACCGCTAGCTCTAGAAAAATGTTAGTGGACTCCTCTTTTGCTCTGTTTATTAAATGTCAGGGTAAGATTTGGGTCTGTTGAACCCTGGACGTGTCAGAAGCCGACCACGTACTGGGATCTGCATAACTGAGAACAGTGTACCAAGAAGGCATGTTTCATTAGCCTTCCTCTCTGATTTCCTCTTCTGAAGAGGTACTTCTGAGAAGTACCAAGTTTTTGTCTGCTAGATAATTTTAAGATCTCTACTGGCTTCTCAGTTTGGATTTAGTGGTAAATAAGGAAATAGCGGGCTGGAAAAGGCTGTGCAAATTATTACGCATGAAGTCAGGAGTCACAAACTGTGCCAATTACAATTTCTTTCCATTTTAAGTAGAGTGACTAACAGTGAAACATTCCAGATGGCTAAACAGATATCATAGACAAAACCTGTTCTCTACGGGTAAACAGGCGCAAAACGTCTTTTCTTTGGTTATTTAGGGGAAATGAATGTCCAACAGCCGTGCTGGCAGAATGGTGGTGTTCATTTGACCTTTTTTTATGGGGAACATCTGTTATGCCTGCTAGTCAGTTGGATTCTGCTAAGAATGGCCATTTTTGTGTGTTTATTACTTAAGCCATACCTCTGCTTGTTGCTCCCAGATAATCCAGTTGTCATCCTTGAAACCTCACAAGTCAGAGGCAGATTTTTTTTTTGTTGGTGGTGGGTTTTGGGGTTTTCTTTTTTTGTGCCCCACTTGGAAGCTTAACCACAATGACTTAAAAGACAGTTTGGTATTTTCTAAGCTTTAATGTAACAAATGCCAATGTCTTTATTAAAACAGTAATTTTTCCTCAGTTACCAAGATTCCTATTACTTTTCAGACCTTATGTAAGAAGGCCTGGTAGGTCTATGTTCTACAGCTGCATTGTGACTCTTGGTGGGACCAGGAAACTGCAGTTTGCTCTCCAAGAATGACCAATGAACAAGCTGTTACAACTCATAGTTTGCAGACTTCTTTGAGCAAGATACACATTTCCTGCAATACTGAAAGCACTAATAGAAATTTTTGGCTTTTTAGAATACGCTTTATGTTAGAGGTATAATATTGTGTCTGTGGATTGTGAAGGTTCTTGCTTTTTTTTTTTTTTTTTAAAAAAACCTTCCATTCTTCTTGTGCACCAAACAAAAAGATACAGCATATCTTAATAGCTATTAACAGGTAATTATATCTCCTAGCATGTTTTTAAAATTGAAAAACTTCAGTAACAGCTGTATGCAGGAAATGTCTCTGGTAATGTCCAAGTGCAGATTCTTGATGGTGTGAAGTCAACAAAATGGCTGAGCTCGTGTTAGAGACAAGCTTTCCATACAAATGTTATCAAAAGTCAACTCTAGATAGTTAACGAAAGGCAAGAAATTTTATAATAACTTGCTTTCTGCCTTTAAAGAGACAAATGCATTGGCAGTATTTTACAGTTGGGAATGTGATACGATTAAATCTTACCTGTTGGTGTGGTGGGATTTTTTTTTGGTTGGTTCTCTCTGCCCCCATCTCCTAAGGGAGCACAGGGCAATTTTTTTCATCAGGCCTTTGAATATTTATGCTAATCACTATGTGAGTAACGCCTGCCATCGTGGAGGCATATCTCAGTTATTCTTGGCAGATTGTAGTAGTTTTCTACTACTCTAGAACAGCATTTCATGATTCAGTAGTAACTGTGCCAGCGCCCTATCTGAAGTAGTCTCTGAACATTGCCATTGTAGTTACATGCTCAACTACAGTTTCAACTTATTTCTCTATGGATGTAACCTTGGAGTAAGAAAAATGAAGCCGTTACAATCGAGTTAAATTATCTTGTATGTCTCAGTCTTTGCTGTACAACAGCGGCAGCTTGCAGGTGACAGCCATAGCCATATCTATGAGGATTAGTGCATCTTCCCCTTGCCCTGCTCTATCTAGTCTGTTTTTGAAGGTGGTGGGGTTGTGGTTGAGACGGCTGTATACATTTGAGATTTGTAGCTGCCAAATTTTCCACAAATAAATCCAGTTTTGTGTCTGAATTGATCAAAAACTTTTGGTGGTACTATGCTAAACTATACGTTCAAGCATCTATTTCTAGCGTAGTTTTAATTCTGAAATGAACCTTTCTTTGGGAGCAAGTGCATCGGGCTCAGGGCTGAAAAAGACTTCTTAAGGGACAGGGAGAGCTGGAATCTTGGTAGAATAAATCTGACTACTAATGACTAAGTTGGCTACTGCTGCTGGAAGGGAAGAAACACTATTATTTCATGTATTTTTCAAAAGACATATGCTGGATGCAACTTTTTGCTCCATGATTTTGCAAATATTTCCACTGCTTGTCCTAGAGTGTTTGACACATCATCATAATTTCAACCAACTGCAAAGGTAAGCTTACAGCAGGGTAGGTTAGTTCAGACGATTCCTCTGGTATGGCCAGCAGGACTTGGGTGTCGTTTCAGGGGATCTAGCCGGGCTGGCACATGGTGGAGTGTGGTCCCCAAAGTCCCCTCCGCGGGGGTGGCTGGTGTGCAGGTAGGTGGGAGAGCTTCTCTCTGTGTCACAGGTGTCGTGAGCTGAATAGCCTGGGGCCTTTTGGTTTATTATTTCAGTAAGTACCTGTACCTCGTACATGAGAAATAGCTTCACGTTGCAAACTTAAAGGTAAGCGCATAAAGCTGGCCTCCCCCCATCAAACTGTGAACCCCCGTAACTGAGGGGTGGGTTCCTGGCCATGCTCACTGACAAACAGAACAGAGTACACCTTTCTCTTTCACTCTTCACAGCTTCTCAAATTTTCAGCAGTTGAGGGTGCGCAAACCTCGTATCTTGTAGTGATTATTTCACGTTTACTAGAGTTGGCTTCTAACTTACGTTGTCTGCATCTCGAGCACAGCAAATGACATACTGGCAGCTCCTGTTATTTAATGTATGAGAATATATAAACGTTATCACATGGAGGTTCAGAAGGATTCACCTTAGTGATGGAAAATCCTGCAATCCCCAGTCAGAATATGAACAAGTGTTTGTAGAGAAAATCTGTTGAAAACTCTTTGGAAGGGTAGAAAGTTGAAGAATGAGAAAGAAAAAGGGTTCATCACAGGGCTGGAATATTTTAACCTCCTTTCAAGGTCAGTTTCAAAATTGGGGATTTTTTTTATCATCTCATGTGCAATAGTCTGTGTGCATTACTGTTTTATGCACCTTTTAAAATCAATTTAGTTGTGTCTTGCTTCATTGATTTCAGTCAATGTTTCATTCCGTATTTGCTACATTCTCCGTATGTATTTGTCTCATTTTGTACTATTTAATGCTGAATTTATTTTACCATACCTCTAGACTATTCAGCTAATCAATTCTACCTCCAAAACCAACAATTTCAGTTATTGTTTATATTCTCTGAATGTTGTGATGATTTGGTCTTACGCATTTCTTTTTTCTGTTTGGTTGAGTTTTTGGGTGCCCCCTCCCCCCCCCTTCTTTCTCTTCCTCTTAATTTCACCGATTTATTCAAACTGTTTCACCAGTGAAAATGCTTTTAGTCTCCTCAGGCATTTCTTTAACAGATCTGCTGAAAGACTGTCATTATCTGATCTTCAAACCACTTTGGGAGACCAAATTGATAAACATTCTTCATCATAAAGTTTAACCATGGCAGAAAACCACATAAGTGGTTTGTATGTGGTCTCTGACAATGACTACTTTTATTCTTTTTAAAATTCCATTGGTCTGCAGACTCTGTTTTTATTGTTCATTTTTACTGCAGTTAACCTCTGTCCCATCAGCAGAACTAATTTTATGTTTGTCTTAAATACGCAAGAGTTAGTGTTATTTGTTATCTCACATTTTGGATAAGTTACTCATGGCAGTTAAAGGAAGCCTTTTATCTTCTACTACTAAGTAGCTTTTCAGGTTCCTCCCATAATGTAGTCTGAAGTTTTCCTGATAGTGTTATTTTTGTGGTGTCTACTCTTGGAGGAGTTGAGGATCTTTTCTGCTAAAATAAGTGGACTTTGGGGTTCCTATCAGACTTTTTGGTACGTTAGTTAACTTCTGTTGAGAAAAAGAGTGTGTTGGAAATGATCTCACATGCTGTGACTACATGTGTCTTTGTCTTTTTCATTACACGTATGTTTTTCCTGTCCTGTGGGTGACTTTGCTTTGCAAGGTGATTCTGTTTTGAATTTATAGAAACTCCTCTGAAAGGGAAGCAGTTTCCTATCAGCTTCTCATCAAGAGTCGGTTCTGATCAACGACGACTTGTGACTTTTCGTTAACCTTCAATTTATTTTTGATGCTCTTTACCAGATCTTATGCAAGGCAAGCGGAGTGCCATGTAGTGCCCTTCCAAGGGATCCTAGAAAGTCTGTGGTTTTTTTTTTTTCCAGCTGGGTTAGTGAGGCTAAATGCTGACACAGTTGAGTTGATCTTTGGATGAGCAGCTCTCCATTTCTGCACACTGCAAAGGCATCAGCTACTTCGTATCTGTGGCACGTGAGGACAGCACTGTGCTGTTCCTGATGAGTGAAAGAAGACTTTGTGCCATCCCAGTTTTTGTTTGGGCTGATACTTCTCTCTCACTATCTAGGCAGTTGGAACAGTTCGTATTAACTCTTAAGTATCTGGCTGTGTTTCCAGGCATTCCCCATGAGAAGTACTAGAGACTTCTTGATGGCTTCATTAGAAAAGGGGTCCCTGACTTCAACTTGCTCCCCAGCACCCCCCTGGTGCACCCACCCATATCTCCCACTCCACCCATCTCCCCTTTTGGCATATGCACAGATATTTTTTCACTAATACTCCGCTCTAGGATAAGAAGAAACTAGACAAAAGCCTGATGACACTATTATACACTGTTCATGGTACTAGAACATCTAACTGAAAGCTTCACATACTGAATTGGTCCTTTGTGCTGTTGCTATAGGCAATAACATTGCTTGTAATGCAGTGCTGCCTTTTGCTAGCAGTCCGAATGGGTCTGATTCCATTGCTCTCCATCTGCTGCTTTTCTGAAGCCCAGGATGCAAAGCACCCATGACATCTCTAACGTATGAAGCAAATACTGGTGTTTTATTCTGCCAAGCCTCTATCCCATACGTACTGAATCCATGCTGAAAAATCTAACTACATGTAATCACATAATCATGGTGATATTTATGCGTATGTGCTTGCACAGTTGTCAAGATATATATATACACCTACATAATATTTTATAGGTTTTCCTCTCCGCCCTTTTGCTGGTTTTACTAGCTAGCATATCCCAGTCTTAGATTTTATGGCTTGTTCTGCAGAAGCTGAAGGGCTAAGGACATCTGGGTGGGGCACGTAGAGGATATTAAAAAGATGACTTGAGCACTTCAAAACCAAGGGAAAGGTACAAGAAATAAATTAAGATCAGTGCTGATGATAGAAATTAATCTTAAATGATAGTGCTATCAAATTTGCTTAGAGCAGATGACAAGAGAACTTCTTCCTGCGCTTAAAATGCTGTCTGTGATTTAGGTAGTGCTTAATTAAGACTGACACTTTTGAAACTGTTATTTATAGCAGTTGAACTCTATGCCATTTAGGATGCCAGCAGCATGACAACTCGATCAGGAACATCTGCTTAACCCCTGAGTCTCCCTTTCAAGATGACTAAAAAGAGCCCCTGTTCCACAGGTGGCTTTTGGAGACGATGCCCGAAGGGGTGCGCTTACAGCCTGTTTGGTACCAGTCGTACCTGCTTACAGTCAGAGACTGACTGCCCAGCTCTGGGGTCAGGTAGAAAGAGAACAGGCCCATTAAATTGCACCTAATTCTGGGCTGGTGAGGCACTGTGGAAACAGCGCGTGCTTTAGATGTGCTTGGCACTCAGAATTTAGGAAAGAGGCTTTTTCTGGGAATTCTGGCATTTTGCGTGTGCCTCTAGCGTAGGATCTGTGGCTGTGGCAAGGCTGCTGTGCTTTCTAAGATGGTCTGCTTGTACACCCAACCAGCCAGCCAGTGGTTTTGGAAGGCGAAAGTGCCCGCCGGGTACTTCAGGTCAGCATGCTGGGGAGTTGTGGCGTGTCTGCCTTTGTGTGACTTTTAAAGATTGCCTTACCTTTCAGCTTGGTATTTCAAGCTTTGTTTTTTCTCGGTCAGTCTCATGCAGGGATTTGGTAGGTGCTTCTCCTTACTTCAGCACCAGAATTGGAAAAGCCAGTCATTTGTACAAAAACCTGTTACGGGAGTCAGGCTGCAAAACAAACCATGGTAAAATAGCCATTGCAGAAATGAACCAAATCCAGGTTTTGACCTTAAATATCTCTTTCTTTATATTTTTTCTAGGATTATGGCTATAAAAGTGTTTCTGGGCTTTAGAGAAAAATACATCCTCTTTGCACTGGAAAGGAAGGAAGCAGACACCAGCATGGGTGACATGCAATCCATGGGTGACCAGTGAGATATCAAATAGACCTTTTTCAGTGTGAGAGAAAATCGTAGAATAGGAGAGGTCTCCTGTCTGACCTCCTGCTTGCAGCCAAACCAGCTGTGAGATGCAACCAGGTTGCGCAGGGCTTGATCTGTCTTGAAGACAGTTGTTGTGTCTGGAAGACCTCCAAGTCTGGAGACAGCACAGCCCCTCTGGGCCCCATTTCAGTGCACCTCTGTCCTTAGGGTGGGAGGAAATTTCTCCATATATGCAGTCTGAACCTCTCTTGATTTAAGCCTGTTGTCTCTCGTCCTCCCACCATGCCGTGCTGCAAATTGCCCAGCGATAGCTCCCCCCACCGCGGGCGCTGAGGCTGCTCTTGGGTGCCCCTCAGGCTGTGCCCTCTCCCAGCTGAGCAAGTCCTGGTTCCTCAGCCTCTCACAGGGTTGCTGCTCCAACCCCCAAACATCTTGGTGGTCCTCAGCTGAATTCCCGGGCAGGGGGCGAGTCCCCGGGATCCCTGGGGGGGTTGAAGAGTCGGGCTGAGCCAGCGCTGAGGGATCTGGGGGAGTTGGGAACGGTCAGGGGGAGGGTCATGGTTGGGCTGGAGGAGCTTCAAGGGCTTTTCCAACCCAGATGGTTCTGTGATTCCTGTTGATAATTGTCCTCCTTGTATTTCATTGGGACTGAAACTGGATGTAGCATTCCATGTGTGATCTAACGACTGTTAGGCAGAAGGGGGGCAATCGCTTCATCTGTCAGCTGTCTTCCTGTTGATAAAAGTGTTTTTTGACTTCTGTTACGTGGATTCACCAGTGGCTGATGGCTTTGGCTCTGTATGGTGGTAGTATCTCTTGGGAAAAGTCAATGGTAGGAGTGTAAAGCAAACAACCATAGACATCTTCTAGAATCATCTACTTTGCAGGTTTACTAGTCCAGCTCTGCTTACAGGCTGGTGCTCCAGAAAATTATCTTGTCAGTGTAGTCAGGGCTAGCAGTTTGATTAATGCTTTGCCATATAAAATGTGTTTGCTTTCGAACAAACTTTCACAGGTATGTGCTGGGGAATCTTGACAGCAGATGAAGCAAACAAACCAAGATTGGATTTTTCTTCAGTTGCTGATTTATTCCTCCATTAGTTCCTTTTTTAAGCAGTATTAGGCACATTCCTTTTCTGTCCTAGTTGACACTAAAAGCACTGAAGATGGCTGATATGCAGTTATTAATGAAAAATGATTATGGATTTCCCTTAAGGGTAATGGGCAGTCATCATGACTGGCATTATAGGTTTCTTAACATAAGTGTGTATTCAGACAGCAGTGAAATAGGATTGCATTTTCTGTTGATTTATTTATTGAGGCGGATAACTTGTTTACTAGGCTGAATGTTTATCTTTGGCTCTGACTGATACACAAGAGCTTCTGATCCCAGAAGTGGTTCCTGGATCGTAAGAATTAGCCATAAGTCGTTAGCATTTCCAAAAAATGTAGGATGGGGATGTAGTGGTTGCTGATTTGAGTCTTAATTTTACTTTTTGTTCCTGTTTTTTATTCCTTCTGTCTTTCTGCACCTCTCCTTCCCTCCAATCTTTTTCCATTATCCTCTCTACTGTTGCAGTGTGCAGTGTTTTGGGTTTTTTTAATAAATTGAATATCAGCTTTTCCCACCGAGAGCATTAAGTGATGGTGTCTTCATGTCTCTGGAGAAGAGTATGTTGTATTTGAATAAAGCAAAAATACTCAAGCAAAAGTTGCTGCATGTTACTGAAGTCTGTGTGCTGGTTCAAAGGATGATGCATGACCTAAAAACGTACTTTTTGCAGCCTTGCTAGTGTTAAAGCTGAGTACGTGTGGAAGACTGGAATTTGTGTCTGGGGAGCATAGGCCTAATCCTGGTCCTTTTTTGCAAGTGGTGCTGCAGAGGTGAATTCATGCTCAGCGCTCGGGACTGCTGAGAGGACGTGTTCCCTTCTGCAGACTATCGGACTGAATTCTTAGTGCTTTTTTTTTTTAATTGCCCCCCCCTCCTCCCCCCTACAGAGGCTGCAAGTCGTGCCATAGTCCAGTTTCTGGAGGTCAATCAAAGTGAAGAAGCCAGCAGAGGTTGGATGCTGCTCACCACAATCAATTTACTAGCTTCATCAGGACAGGTCAGTCTTTAACAGCAAGACTAAAAATACATTGTGGGGTGGGAGAGACAAAAGCAATAAAATAATGAACGGCATGAATGTTTACTAAAGGATGTTGTAACTATATTCTGCTTTATATGTTAAGGTCCTTTTTTTTGTTATACTGCCACAGAACTTCTGCTTTAGCTCCTTGTGGTTTCAGCCGCCTAAAACAAAAATCATTGTTTTGTAACTTTAATTTGTAGTGTTCTTTTGAATTACACACGCAAATTTTACTGTTCCCCAAAGGCCTGTCTCGCATGCTGCTGCTCAGTGCCCTGGGAGATGCATGTCATGTGGAGCGCCTAAATCACTCGGGCTCTGAACTTCAGCTCCCCGTTCAAGGAGGGCAACAGCAGCTGCAGTGATGAGCGGGTGGTATCGGGAATCTTTACTGCCTCTGCTTTTGGTGCTGCCCTCCATCAGAGAGCTGAGCTCTGGACAGTTGCGTGGTTTGCTCTTTTTGCTCTAATCTGCCTTTGGAATTCAGCACGTCATCTTCTCCGAGTTTAGTATGTCACCACTCTCCACCCAGTTTGCCTTTTCTTCCCACTGATGCTTTCATGTTTTTACTACCTTTCTCCTCATGCCTGCTTGTACCTTCTTGCCAAGTGAGAGCATAAATTGAAAAGCCCTCTTCGCACTCCCGTTGCTACTGCTCCAAAGAATAGATAGCTAATGAGGGCTTGGCTGAAGGTCTTGTAATTAACTTGTAAGCTCTTGGCAGAGACTGTCAGTTTTTGTTTCTGTCCCGTGCAGCGACTGCTCTGAACTGTGGCTGTTAAAAGCTGTTGTCATGTAAATAAATTATGATCCCATTTTTAAGGCTACTGTTTAGGTAGGCGTTCAAGAATAGATGGTGAATCTGTGCTGCTGTGTGGACACCTCACCAAGAACCAGCATTTGAGTCAACTGCATTATAGGAGCGTGACTTTTTGCATGTAGTAATATGCTGAACTGTTTTTTTGCTTTGTTTTCTTTTTCCTCAGAAAACTGTGGACTGCATGACTACAATGTCGGTGCCTTCCACACTTGTTAAATGTCTGTATCTGTTTTTTGACCTTCCACACGTACCTGAGGTAGTTGGAGGAGCACAGAATGAACTACCTCTTGCAGAGCGCCGAGCGCTGCTACAGAAAGTCTTTGTACAGGTAAGAAAGGGAAAGCAGGTCATGGAATTCCAGAGGAATGTCAGAAAAGTCCAGAAACTTCTCACTTGAACCAGGTTTTGCTCTTTCTTGATTCTTCACCAATGGCTGGCTCAGAGTAAGGTGGATTGTTTGGCAAGCACAGTTGAGGTTAAATTTTCACTCTCCCTGTGGTTTTTGTCCTTGGCAAATATCTCCTTCCCAGAAATGCAGGCAGCTGCTCCATGCAGCTGCTTAAAAGGAGCAACATGTTTACCGTTACTCTGTTTTAATCTAACTGGTCCTAGTCTTTGGTATCTTTGACCATTACTGATTCAAGTAGACATAGTAAAAACCATTAGTATTGATAATAATCTATGAGTTAATTTAGCATACGCTATTTTCTCTTTAATTATGGAAATAAACCATGAATATGGAAACAATTTAAATATGGGAACCGTCTGAGCTTGCAGTTACTATTACAGTAACCCAGAATCCTCCAGAATTCCCTTGGAGGCCAAGGACTCCAACTGACTCGCTCCTGCTTTTTGGAGTTTCAGTTGGAGATCTTGCAAAGAAATTCCCATACGTTCTCCTGATGCAGCTTTTAGAAGGAGCTGACAGTTACTGTTAGAAAGGGGTCGGTGGTCATACTGCCAGTTTCCATGTGCAAATTGGATGCATCTCTGTGTAGGGTTATTGTAGCCATGTGTGCAAAGCCATGTTGGCCTAGCAGCCATCACATCCTTCAGGGATTTGAATGCAGTGCTAAGATTTGTAAGTATAACATTTGAGAGGCATTTTGGTACCTGCCCCACAGAAATAAGATTAACCTTATTCCCACAATTAGCCCCAGTGTCTGCCCAGTAACAGTCACTATATGAGAACATACCCATTTGCCTTTTTTTTTTTTTTTTTTTTTTTTAAATCTCAGTACTACTGGCTGTCTTCCAGAGCAGAAATCATGATGTGTTCTGAGCTGTGTTTTAGAAATTGCTTTGCTGTGTTTCAGTCAGCAGAGTTAATAAATGACCAGTGTTACCACATGGGTCCTCCCCAATGTACTACTCTGCTGCAGCATTTAGACCTGTAAATTAGGTAACTAGCAGATTCTTCAGGAATGGAATAACCTGGTATCCATACAAGTATCTGTGTCAGCCTGAGAGAATTAAACTCTGCTGCTCATCTTTTGCTAGTCACTTCAAACTGAACTGGGACTTGAAATAACCATGTGTTGAACAACTTTATCTTCAAATTACAGAAACAATCCACAAAGGGAAAACAGCGTGTTACTTTTTTTTTTTTTTTAAATTTATATGCTAAATGCAAGACTGTTTTGCCTTTTACTAAGTCTAGGCAAAAATAGCAACGATCAGGGTATTAACGCTAGATGTTTAATGACTTATTATTTCAGATCTTAGTAAAATTGTGCAGTTTTGTGTCCCCGGCGGAGGAACTGGCTCAAAAGGATGATCTCCAGCTTCTATTCAGTGCAATAACCTCATGGTGCCCTCCCTATAATCTGCCTTGGAGGAAGAGTGCAGGGGAAGTACTAATGACCATATCGCGTCATGGCCTTAGTGTCAATGTAGTCAAATACATTCATGGTACGTGTCTTTATCCAATATTATTTATTGGGTTTTTTCTGTTCTTCTTTCATAGTTTTCTTAGTTAGGAAATAGGAATGAAAATAATAGATCAGGGAAAGCTTCAAGTCTGGCTTTTTTTGTTTGGACGTGAATGTGTCTACATACAGGTAAAACTTAAGAGCGCTTGTGTTTTGTCCTGAGTCTGCCTCATCCATGTTTCAGTTTAGATTGGAGGATAGAGTATGTCACGTGTTTTGGTGTACAGTTTCTGATGAGCAAAAGGAAAGGCTTTTGGCAACTTCAGTAACTGCCTCTATTGAAAAATATTCACTGGGAACATGCAGAAGTTTGTCTTTTTTGCTGTGAGCATTAATTCTTCACGGCATTTAGTTTTCAGTTCTGCGTTTAAGTTGGCCCCTTGTAGAATTGCGAGGCAAGCTAGCAGTGCCCTGTTGGCAGCTGCTTGTCTGCGTACTGCTCAAGCTGACAATAAAAGTCTAGAGCCATCCGAGGAAGCTGCAGGAAGAGAAGCCATCTCCGTGTGTTCTGCTGATGTGGTTTGAGCTGTTAGAAGCCCATGAAAGCAGCTTCCCTGTAGTAAGTAGTGGTGCATTACACAAACCAGGGAGAGTTAGTTTAGATGTGCTGAGAGAAGATTCTTTCTCCCTGCCATCTTTATGGGGCTGAGTCTCTGGAGCCAAGGCCCCAGCGCCAGGCCCCGAGGGAATGGCCTCAAGCTGCCCAGGGCAGGGTCAGGCTGGCTCTGAGGAAGGATTTCTGTGCAGAAGGGGCTGTTGGGCGTTGGAATGGGCTGCCCAGGGCAGGGGGGAGTCCCCGGGATCCCTGGAGGGGTTGAAGAGTCGGGCTGAGCCAGCGCTGAGGGATCTGGGGGAGTTGGGAACGGTCAGGGGGAGGGTCATGGTGGGGCTGGAGGAGCTGCAAGGGCTTTTCCGACCCAGATGGTTCTGGGATTCTGTGATCTTGTTTTTGTGGGAAGAGGCTGGGTGAGACTGTTACACCCACCACTGATTTGCCGTGTGCTCTCCATTCCCCAGGACACTGGGGGTGGCATAGCACTGGAAATACTCGAGGGGCCATGGTGTGTGGGCACAGAAGCAAATATTTGAGTGCAAACCTGCAGGTGCTGAGCGATGGGACAGCTGACTGCCTTCCTTCCCCGTGGTCCGGCCCAGCTTCCCTGCGGGGTCCCCAACCCAAGGATGTTGTCTCTAGGGCCTGGCCCAGGGAGACTCCCCTGCACTTGGCTGAGACCCACACCTGTGCCCGAAGGAGCCCGTCTCTCAGTACTGGTACTCCTCGAAAGCTGAGAGCCTGTGTCACAACCAAGTGCAGAGATTTTGGGATGCTGCTGGATGAGTTTGCAGCCCCTGCTTTTTTCCTGTTGTCTGAGTGAGTAGATTGCAGACTGTTCATCCAGCTTGTGTTTCTTCTGCTGGGCCCTTGGTTTCCCCCACCTTGCCACTGAGCTTACAGATTGCAGGTTTTGTGCATCCTGAAGGCCAAAACAAAATCATCTCATGGGCTTAATCCAGCCTGCGAGCCACCACATGACTGAAGCAGCCAGAATCATTCCATTTTCTCTCCTGTCCTTTTTTGAGACAAATAGCATCCTGACTGTTGCAGGCATGGCAACTGTAGCATACAGGGGTATTTCTGTAGCTGGTCATGGATTTTGATAGCTAATATAGGTAGTACTTTGTTCACTGTGCAACTTTACAGGGACTGGTTACAGTCTGCTTGGCAAGGGCAGCTGCCAAGGTAGTTTATGACAAAAAATTTGTGAGAGGAAAGCAAGATGAGAACCAGTGTTGGAGAGGTTATTACGTGCCTGAGAGCAGCTTTGCATATGAAATACTCACGTTGCATTAAAACTGCATGGGTGTTCAGTTATATAGGATTTGAGGTAGGAAATTCGGTACAATATATGTTTCTAATATTACATTTAGGGCTTTTAGACTGAAGGACCACATAAAAGAATTTGTAATTTCTAAACTGAAACAACTGCTGAAGCGAACTAACATCGTTATTGTACATTTTAGCAATGTACACCTACTGGGAAAAAAAGAAATCCACAGCTTCCTCGTTCCCTGGAAAGCAAGTAGTTACAAGGCTCCACAAAACCATTTTGAGCTTATGGAATATGTTGCTTTGCTCCCATATACTTCACAGAAAATTTCAGTCTGTGTTTTTTCTTGTGCTAGCAGTGCGTTTCCAGTTCCAGTCAGAAAGATATGACTGTACAGTGTCACTTGAAAAAACAGAATAGTCATCAGTTAAATAGGACTTAAAAGGTGATAGGTATTTTGTGTGCATCTGTAACAGCTTTCTGGTAGGTTCTCGATGAGTGTAGGTGGTGTAATTGTGAAAATGTTATAAAGTGTAACAGAGAACATAGTTGAGTTTTGACTGTGTCACTTGGCATATTGCAGCTACTACCACTATGGCTTCTCTATGGGTTTGGTCCACAAAGGAGTGAGGCTGGTGTATCAAAAGATGTTTTAGGTTCTTTAAAAAGTTAAATAAAATATTTAAACGTTTTCATTCCCTCTTGCTTCTTGATTAAAAAAAAAGAACCTGACATAAGAGATAACAACATCTGTCAAGAGGCTCATCTCATATTCAGGAAAAAAGTTAACATGCTTTAGCATATGCAGAGGAGCATCCTTTATCTCGTGCTTTGATTTGATCTCTGGGAAATTTTGTTCCCAGTCTAGCTAGACAGGTTTGCGCTTGTCTCGTGTATGCTGCGAAGTTAAAATAGCAGATATTTGAAGGGAGCACCTTTAAAACAGGAGTGCAACCTAAAATCTGACTATGGCTTTGGGAAAGCTTTTTGCAGCTGACCGGTGACCTGATGGCATGAGAGAGGTATGTGGAGTGAGAGAAGCTGTCTCTCCTTGATCAGGATTTATTGGGCAAGCAAATACGCCAGCCATAGAAATGCTAACCAGAGTAGCGATAATATGACGTCGTGTAAAGGCTTATGTGTAGGGTTTCACCTAGCATCAGTAACAGTTTAAGTCGGTGCTTTGTATAACTTTGTGTTTTAAAAGAAAAAGGTGTTTTAGAATTATTTACAGTTGCTGCATTTGTCTTTTTATTCCGCTGATTTATGAGGTCAAACTTTTTACGTGAAAAAACAATATTTGTCTACAGTCTTCTCCTTACAAGAGTAAAGATTACAAAAGGGAGGAAGGGGTTGGCAAAAAGGAATTAGGGTTGAGGTCCAAAGCCTACTTTTCTTCAAGTGCTCTGTGATCTTCAGTGTGATAAGAGGTAGTTAAATAACACTTACCTGGTTGCTATGGTTCTTGTACTAGTTATGCTTCTTGCCATGATTAATGTCAGTAAAATCCTAAATTTCTTAATTGCAATTCTTTTCAGAAAAGGAATGTTTGTCCACGTGTGTTCAGAACATGCAGCAGTCTGATGACCTTTCTCCCCTAGAAATAGTTGAGATGTTTGCTGGACTTTCTTGTTTTCTCAAAGACTCCAGTGATGTATCCCAGACGTTGTTGGATGATTTTAGGATATGGCAAGGATACAACTTCCTCTGTGACCTCCTCCTCAGGTATGCAGAAGTGCTTGAAGGAACGCAGACAGATCACTGCGACATTTTTCTGAAAAGATCTTTTAATAAAGAATAGATTTGAACAAATAAGTGATTATTGGTGGTTATGAAATGAAGGTATTAGGACCAAAACATGAAATTACATGCTTCTCTCCCTTTATGAAACTACATCGTTTAACTTTCTATTCATTGGTACTGGTTTATTACTAAATGTTTCTGTATCTGCTAAGAAAGCAGATTCCTAAAAACAACCATTACAAAAAATTTAGAAAGAATTCGGAAAATAGAATTTTGGCTGATTTGAGGGTTTGGTTTGGTAATGAAAACATCTGCTCAAGCAAAACTTGGGTGTATGATCCATCCATGTTTATATTTCCTTCGGTGAAAGAAACTTCAGTTTTCTTTCTCAGTCAGCAAATCAGTGTCTGCTGCATTATTTGTGTAAAATTTGTGGTCAGTCTGTCTTGCTTTGTTTGGATATGAAGTTCTGAAGAACCATGCTTAGCTGTTGAAATATGTATGTGTTTTACAAATCCATGACAAACTGGGGAATTTTGTCTCATGAGTGTACACCTCATGAAGTATACTCAGGTCAAAGACTCTCAGAAACAAGTGCTGTCATGGCCATTAACGAGAAGTGTTAATGTTGTTGCCTCCCTCTTTCAAGCCATTCATTTTGGATGCTAGGATGCTAGGTTTTGGCACCCAAATATTTGAAATAAATTTTCTACTACATGGTATGTTTTGGGGTTTTTTGTTTGGTTGGTTCTTTTAAATGAATGCCAGACATAGACACAGCACTTGAAATTCTTAATCACAGTTAAAATTATTCATAATTATCTTCGGTGTCACAAAAGCTGAAATGTGTTAAGGAATTGTTACTGTTCTTGTAGTGTAAATGATGGTTTTGAGTATATTTACTAACGCATTCATTCAGAGCCAACCCATTCAAACCCAGCAGTTTTCCAGAAACTGTGGTATTTGAGGGGAACATGCTGTCACCGTGATTTCATTTCCAGGTACAAAAATGATCCCTTGTAGATCAAGTGTTTTAAATAAACTCTCTTCTGAGCTTGCTCATCCTTTAAATCAGAGAGTGGGGGAACCCTGCCAGAGGTATAGGAAGACTAGAGGTTTGCATGTCGGATTGGAGAATGAGAGCACCTGGGTTCTTGAGTTGGCATCAGTAAAGGTTAAAAGTGTACATTATCCTGACTTCTTCCCGGTGTGGCTCTAGAAAATGTGCTAAGATTCTTGCAGAAACGCCCGGGATAAGGTGAACAGTGCACATCAGTTTGTGGTGTGTGTGTTAGCGATTGTGGAGGAGATGTAAGGTGGCTCAAAATACAGCTGTTGTTTTGATGGCCTTGCTGTTTCTTGTAAGATTTAGTTTACTTGATCTTCAAATCAAAACATAGTTTCTTTCAAAAAAATTATCGTCTTGGACAAGCCTGTGTATTGGTCAGTGATGAACAACAGTAACGTGTTTTTCCTGGAAATATTTTGGCTCACACCTACAGAGCTCTGTGGCACTACTGTGAAGAGGACTGTCCTGTGGGGGTATGAAATCTGAACAGTGCATGTCAGGCTGCAGAGAAGAAAGGCTTTGGAGCCGGTAATGCAGATGGGTGTGTGGCGAAGGTGACTTAACTAATTGCAGGAGGTCCGTGAGGACCAAAGTGTGTAATTTCATCTCGATGACTTGAAAGGGTAGGGTGTGTGGAGGGTGAGTAGAATGGCAGTAGGTGAGCTGAGTGCTTCTGTAACGGCTGTGTGAAGGAGTTCAGCCACATGGCTGACTGAGGAGGGGATGGAGGATGCAGAACGAGCTGCCTCTGAGGGCTCCCCCGGTCACTTCTCTGCAAGAAGAACAATACAGCTTGCGTTGTGTGAGCGAGTAGGCCATTGTGGTCCCCAGCTTCCTCCCGAGATCTATAGAGACTGTAGGCTTAGAAAGTAATTAAAAGTGGTTTAGTTCTTGGTGAGGTAGAAGGGAAATGAGGATTGTTCTGGGGTTCAGAGTCAGTTTTTAGGGTTTGATCTGATGGTGTGTCGCTGGCAGGGAACAATGGTTGGAATGGAATGTTGGAATTTCCATCCTCTTGCATTCAGAGGTCTGTAGTTGTAATGAGGATCCTTCATCCTGTGCTTCTAAGTGTTAAACTTCTACTAAGATACCATTTCATTAGCATATTAACTCTCAAAGTGGCAGATATAATCCAGCAAGTTAATTATGGATTTATTTAATGCCAAACTGTATAGGTATTTTCCTATCCAATAACTTCATGTCTGTAAGAGGATTTCAAAAGTAATTTTCGTGTCTGTGCTGCTTTTCAGCAGACTGAGTTCAAAGAAAGATTTATGAGGTGAAGTTCTATGGCAAATAAATGGATGCTCTCATAAATCCAATAATGTTTGACTGACTTAATGGTATGAAATATCAACAGAGAACATATAAAATACTTTGGGAACAGGGCAGTAGAATTGTGGCCTCTAAATTAATAGAATAAAATGGAAGAGATATCTTATTATTAAAGTGACTTGATTTGAAGTAAGCTGGGGCTGCTAACTTGATCTGTTGTCTTTTCTTTAGATTAGAACAGGCAAAAGAGGCTGAATCTAAGGATGCTTTGAAGGACTTAGTTAATTTGATAACTTCCTTAACAACATACGGTGTCAATGAATTAAAGCCAGCTGGTGTTACCACCGGAGTACCTTTCCTACTGCCTGGATTTGCAGTCCCACAGCCTGCAGGCAAAGGTGAGTCTGCATTCTTTCTCCCTCTGCTTGGTTTGTTTTAAATGTAAACAACAAAATACAGAGAAGCTGTATACTACACAAACCATTTACAGCGGGGCCTAGGTTCTTTTACTAAGACTGTAAGAACTTAGTTCTGTTGATCTCAGGGTTTCTATTTTGGCGTTGGTAACCAAAGAAGAAAGTTCAGGGCTTTTGTCTTTGAGGACTAAAGGCTGAATCTAAGCTCGCTCTCTGCAAAGCTGACAGTTTCTACGTGGACACTTTAAGAGATTGTCGTAATGGAGAGATGCACTGATTTGACTCTGTGGTGTTTTAAGCTGCTCTTACTAAACTGATATGAAAAGCTGATGTGCTGTTTCGATTTTTTTTTTGTTTTGTTTTTGGTTTTTTTGGTCTCCAAATTTGCTTTCTGTTGGCTTTTGTCAGCTTGGGCAAGTGTAACTTGTAAGCTGAAACCTCTTGTTTCATCACCAGTGTTCAAGGAGTGGTGAAATCTGTGGTGTGTTTGCAACCACAGTCAATTATGATATGGAGATAAGGTTGAGGAAGTCTGAGGGGAGAAAGTGTTTTATAAAAACCCCCTTATTTTTCTCATCCTGTGTGTAAACTTAAATTTCAGGTAAGTCTTGTATGTAACTAAGGAGTTTGGAATTTAATAGTAACCATGGAGCTAGTTTGGTACTTGGGCATTTTATGGTATTTAGGAATACCAGGGATACAAGAAAAATTTTTGTGATAGGGATAGATTTGTAGGCTAATGGATTTACTTTCCCTGTTTCTCTTGTATTATCTAGGTTCCTTGGACAATGACTTCCTTTTTCTGGTATTGAGAGAGTTCATTGTTCATGGGAATTGTTTTCCCTTTGCACTAAATTGAGAAAGAAGGTGATAGTCACACTCGGAGCTTAATTTCTCCATGTTTTGATAATAGGAATTTTTGCTTACAATAGCATGAGAGAACCATGGCCTATTGCAATCTCCAGACTAATTTTTTAATTAATTTTCTGGTACTTGTCATGATATCTCTCAGTTTCTTTTACCTGCTTTTCATTACGTTGGCAAGTTGTCTTTTTCCGAAGACCATATTAGCTCGTTTTCTTATTTGCTTCTATTTAAATCCCTATTAGTTATTGAACTCTGAAGAGCTGGTTAAGATTTGGTTTCTTCAGGAGTCCTCGTAATAATCAAAGACTAATCTGCTTGATTGCCTGGAGCAACTGTTGATACTAAATTAGAATATAAATCTGTCACTACCTATGTTCCTGTCACATTTAATAAACTCTAAATCCCCTTTTCAACATTTTTCATTGTAAAGAAAGCATGTAAAAAAATGTCCTTTCAGAAACAAGTGAGTGTGATTTACAGTGTAACAGTAATATTCCTCCAGTATGTGAAATTGTTCTATGTTAGTTTTCAAGGAAGTTTCCTGTTGCCTTCTGGAGAAATACTGGCAGGGAAGATAGCGAGGCTGGACATGAAGATATAATTAAATTTACTTCTAAATTCGGCAACTTAGTTTATAAACAACGAAGAGAATAGCATTCCACAGAACGTGTGTGATAAATCAGGATTCTTTGTTTATGAAAGGGTTTGTAAGTCAGGTTAATGATTTGCTTACAGCTTGGTTGAAAATAAGATTTTATTGTTAGAGCATCCGAAACACTTTGTTCAGAATGTGTTACAAGTTCTCACTCTTGATTGTTTATTTTTTTTACATTGTTTTTAGCATTAGTTGTTTTCTGTATCATGGGATTTACCCGCTGTGTACTGTTCCTACAGAAGGTTAAAAAGTTGGCTTTGAGGCATCTTTTTAGTAGAATAATCTCTACCCATAGAAAATTCCGAGGGCCACAGGGAGCACTCATAAATGGTGCATTCTTTGGCTAAATGAATTAGATTTTATACAACTCAAAGGTACTTATTAGAAGAAGTTTGACCGAGCTTTTAAAGACGCGAGGCCTTTGTGTGTTAATATGATAGTTACCTTACGCTCTACAACTATTTCCCTTTGTTTTAATTCCCTAATCGTTAACAGTACGGGACTTTTCCAAAGCTTTCTTATTCCCAGTCCTGAATACCAAAGCCAGGCCCGTGCCTCCTTCCGATAGCGGTGTGGTCGCTCACAGCAGTTCATCCAGGCCCGAGAAGGAGCAGCCTCTCCATGGAAGGCAGGCAGCTGCTGCCCTTAGGCTGGCCTGTGCAGTTTCTCTACACATAGCTGTCATCTTCTGGCAGGCGAGCGCCAAAGAGGGGAAGCAAGAGGATAATTTGGAGGCCACGCATGTTGTCTGGCTTTGAACCCGTCTTGACGGGGATTTGTTTGCTTATTGCTCTGATGAGTGAGGGGATACAGATGGCTGTTACTCTAAACTTAGCCTGCCAAATGCTTGCAGAGTTGCGTTCTGCATTACGGAATACAGACTGTTGCTGTAATGAGCTTTCTTGTGGCCTGGCTAGATGACAGGCAGGCTTTGGTTTGTCTCTAGAGCTGCATCCCCTTGCATGCTTTAAGAATAGGTCAGCTTACCTACCTGTTTTAAAGAAATGATCCTTCATTTAGCTGCCTGTGTAAACACCTTCAAAGATGACGATGCCATCTTCATGACCAGTAGATTGTAGGATTTGCAATGTAAGTGATTGTGTAGAGGCTTTTTTGAAGAGTTATTTTTAATAAAAAATTGTATTGTATGTGACATACACTTATTTTATTCACACTTATTAAAATGCATGGAACATTATTAAGTGTGCTCATTGTTTATGATGATTAAGAACTTTCTCTTTCCTTTTTCCTCCCATCCCACTTTTGTTTCCCGATTTAGGTCACAGTGTGCGGAATATTCAGGCGTTTTCAGTCCTCCAGAATGCATTTTTGAGAGCAAAAACCAACTATCTAGCACAAATCATCCTTGATGCCATCACAAATATTTATATGGCGGACAATGCCAACTACTTCATTTTGGAATCGCAGCACACATTGTCTCAGTTTGCAGAGAAAATTCCTAAACTTCCAGAAGTGCAGACCAAATACTTTGAGATGCTGGAATTCGTCGTCTTCAGCTTGAATTACATACCCTGTAAAGAACTGATCAGTGTGAGCATCCTTTTAAAATCCAGCACTTCTTTTCAGTGTAGCATCATTGCCATGAAGACACTCCTTAAGTTCACCCGTCATGACTGCATCTTTAAGGATGTCTTCAGGGAAGTGGGACTTCTGGAGGTGATGGTAAATCTTCTTCATAAATATGCAGCCCTTCTGAAAGATCCCACTCAGGCACTGAATGATCAAGGTAGCGTGTGCCCTTCTGTTTTACTAATACGTGTCTTTTTTGTGGCTGGGAATGGTGGAGGCTAGCACTTAAGAGGAGGAACGATAGAGTCTGAACGTGTACCTCAAGGGCTGAGTTCTGCCGGGGACTGCTGTGCCATCCTAAAAGCTCATTGCAATTGCTTTTCTCTTAACATCCCGTGAGAAGCTGGAGGCAAGCTCTAATGAAAGATGCTGTATGAATGCACAGTAGTAGGAGTTCATATTTTCCTTTTCAAATATTTTTTTTGATGTGTTTGTTTAATGTTTGTTACTTAACGTGAAAAGAGCAAGCGGAGGAGCAATACACAGTATCTGTACGCTTCCTCACAAAGGGTACTTGTGCATTTCTTGTGTTTATCCCCAGCTTTGATACTATGGAGCACATGTCAGAGCTCTGAACAGGAGTATGTATTCAAGTTTGCAGTCTTTTTTATAAGTTTGGTCTACATTTTTCTAACAGTGGGTTTGTTTTTTTTTAAAAAAAATAGAAAATTAAAGAGTTCTCTCATCTCCAGGATTGAACATCTCAGAGATAAGCTACATAGCTGCTTAGCCTGTAAAGCAGGTGCTTCCAAGTGCTGTATCTGCATACATACACACACAGAGAAATTGTTTTTACATTCCTTATTCAAACTGCAATCAAGTTAGTGTGTCACTGACATTTTAAAATCATAATTGTTGGTTGTTTCACCTAGATTTACTGACTGAAGCTTCGTTAGCCAGAGGTAGCAGCTGACTAGTTAGAAAGCTTTGTGACCAGCAGCTTCATGGAAAAACACATCATTTGTCACGTTCTTGTAAATAAATAGACTGAATTGTTATCTGATTAGGGTGCTACCTGGGTGCACATGCTCTTATGTTGTACCTTGCTTCTTATCAGAGCCATTTGACAAAAAAGGTTTTTTTTCTGGAGTGTTACTCTGTTTAAAATGCCACTTGCAGTGTTGGTTTGTCTGTTACACCTGCAGAATCAGCGGCACATTTACTGTAATTAATGTGAATGTAGTTTTTTGCTTTTGTGTAGAATCTCTCTTTTCAAGTACTGGATACTGAAGAAGAACAGAACCTGTTAAGTCTCAGCTATGGTATGGTTTTGTAGCTTCAAGGAACAACAGTTGGGGATGTGAAACTACACATAGAGCTGCAGTGTCAGCCGCTGAGCTTAGAGTGCTCGGAAGATTCTGTTTCAGTTCTTGTCTTTATAAATTAAATGTTCAAACGATTCATAGTTAAGCTTCCTCAGGAATGCATGTCTAGACTAAATCTTAATTTGCTTTGGAATATAATTAGGCTGCATGTTCTCTGGAGAAGCAAAGAAAATAAGTGTTGGTGGAAATATCAAGAAGCATTGTAGAAAAGAGGGGGGTTTTTTAGTATGACTTTGGCTTCTGAAATTATTTTTAGGGGATTCAAGAAACAGTTCATTTGAGGACCAAAAGCAGCTGGCTTTATTGGTTATGGAGACCTTGACAGTACTACTACAAGGATCAAACACAAATGCAGGTAAGTAGAGAGACTGCTGTCAAAATATTTATAAAAAAGTAACTCAGAAAATCATGCCTGAAAGCAAAGTAGTCTCGACTTTCTATCTTTAGGCAAGTAATCAAACACACTGAAGTATACTTCTTCTCTTGCCAGGTTTTTCCAGAAATAGGCATCATAAGCTTGAGTGCATAAAATAAAAGTAGTACAAGATAGTGTTTCTTCTTGCGTTTCTTTGCTATTGTTTACCTGAAGGCAACCACCACACCCCATTACTTTCCGACAATACTATTATTTGTAGTAGGGCTTGTAACACAGATTGTATATTGAAAAATTTAAGCATATAATTAGGCATGTAGTTTGCTGTTGACAGTGTCACTTCTATTTAAATGTGATTAATAATGCTTGCATCTTCACTGAAAGATGGCTTTTCATTTTTAAAGGCATATTCCCAGTCAGTATGTATAAATAGGGCTCTGTTAGGAGTGTCCTTTTCTAAATCAGGCAGGTTTATATTGTGCCAAGACACAGTGACTTCTCAACAGACAGTATGTGTATCTAATATTAGTAAAAGCTGTCTCTGAGAGCTTGAAATAGCAGATTGAGAAAGAATTTTTAAATTCTCTTTGTCTGTTCTATTAGACAATGAAGAAAATGAGCAGGTGGGGTGAAACAGACACCACCCTGAGAAACCAGGATTTTTTTTTTTTCCTTTTTCTCAATTCTGACTGGTGTTTTCTCACTTCTGGTTTTGTTTTTGTTTTCATTTAAGTAGGAAAAACTACAACATGTGACAAATGCTTAAGGATGAAATCCTGGAAATTGTCCAGCTTGGTTGACAGCTCACTGTTTAAACATTAGTTCCTGGGCTAATGATGTAAAACTGGTGACTTGTTTCTTTTCTGCTTTTGCCCGGGCAAATTTTTTCATTTAAATTTCAGCCCAGTGTTGGAGTAACCGCCAGTGTTGTCTGTGCCATTTCAGTGTGACACTTGTTTTCAAGTTCTGCTGCATTTCAGCTTGTAGTTTCAAACCACTTTCAAAGATGGCTTTTGAATTCTGCCCATTGAGCATTTACAACATCTGCCACCTTGGCTTTGTCCACCTACTTGATAAGTAAGTCCTTCATTCCATCAGGAAAGGCGCCAGTCATGGCACTTGAGATAAACCCCAGTTGCATGCCCTTGTTCTGGGCAGTGGTGTTGCAGCAAAGCAGAGGTTCCTCCACACTGATGTTTCAATTAGTTATATTCAGTCTGTTGTGATTGTGTTTAGACCATTTTGTTGGGTTGCCTATGAGAAAGCTGCGGATGGCTTCAGCTTTGCTGAAGTTGAGATGTGTCTGCCACTTCCATTTTGTCCAAGCTACCTCTCCTGTCAATGGAAAGTTAAAAAACATGATCTTTAACTTACTAGATGAACTGTTCAGTGATGAACAAAGAAACAAGGGAATTAGGCTGAAATAAGGAGGCTTTAGAGAGGAACTGGTATAGATTACAGATGAATTGCGTGAATCAACTACACACTTGTACATTTATATATCTATTGGGTTTGGTTTTGCCATGTAAGAAAAGACAGAGTTAGAAACGAGTCAGAAAGGAGTGGCACAAAGGTATATGAGGCTTCCATACAAGGAGAAACCGGGGGGAAAAAAAAAACCCAAACCAAACAAACCCCAAACCAAAAAACCTCTGGATCGTTTGATTTCTACAGATGAATGAGAGAAGGTGGTGTAAGTATGTGATGATAACATCTGTGAAGGACTGGAAGTGCCTCATATTTCAGAAGTGGGAGGTCTTGGCTCACAGGACTGTACTGTGTCTATCTGTGTCACGTCAGGGCCTGTTGTGGTACCTGAGCCTTGCTCCGGTCACCTACGGGCTATGATCTGGTTGTGGTAGCCTCCACCTGACTCGTGACAAGTCCTTGGCTGCTGTTAAACAGCTTTCCTGACCTCACCTAGGGAGCTTGAAGCAGCCATCTCAACCTCATTGCTACTTCTGAGTACAGTCAGTCTCTGAGTATCCACCAGAGCAGCAGCAGAGGGTAGTGTAAAACACATCAGGACATGCCACAGATGTTGTTTCTGAGGACTCCTGGAGAGTTCAGGGGTCTCGTTGCTTCAGTCACTCTCCAAGTTCAGGAGTGTGACAGAGCTGTAGAGGAGCTAAGAAAGCATTTCTCAGACAAGTTGTGGCTGCTGTCTGTGCAGCGTGACTGGGATGTGAGCCCAGTGGCACTGTATCCAGAGGCAGGCAGAGGATTTAGCTCATCGCAGAGAGGCATAAAATCTGCATTATGCAGCTTTGCAGTGCTTCATACAACACTCAAATCTTGGTTTCTGATCTTAAACCAGTACCTCTGATAAGCTTTCCTGAATATTGCCTGACTGGACCAAATTTGCATGTCCAGACCCAGACAGGCTCACTGAATAGTTGAGAATGTAGATGGAGAGTGGGAAAAGTATGCACTATTACCTCAGTCTCTCTGAAAACAAGAGATCTGACCCCGGAGGAGATGCACTTTGCCTGTAAAGGGATGCAACCAACCCGTCTTAGGGCCTGAGGCCGCTCCTTTTGCCTCATCCAAGTCCGTATCTCATCCTAAGAACGTCAGAGAGAGCAGAAGGCAGGAAATCAGAAACGGGTAGTGGGACTAAGGTTTGTATGTGTAGGTTAAAGGGAATAAACACTGTCCTGACCTGGTTTGTTAATCCTGAACGTGGTTATTTAAGCTGCTCTTTTTAGTTGACGGTCACAGGAGATTGATCCCTTTTGATGCAGTAACATAGCACTGATCTGTTTTCATCTTCAGTAATTAAAGTAGGGCAGTACTCTAGGTGTTGACGCTGTGCTAAACTCACATGATGTGTGCCATATATATTCCAGTTTGGTTTTTGTGATGTTTTCAGAATCAGTTTTCATTTAATTTTCAGTTAATATTGCACATGTGTTCTTCTGAGTATGCAGTAAGCTTGAGAACTGTTGTTTGACTTCAGCTTTATCTCTACAGAGATAGGTCTTGCCACAAGAAAACTTCTGTAGAATCCTGCAGATCTTGTGGATAGACCGAATCACTTCTCAGCCAGTGCTCCTAGTTTGCCTGTCATGTCTAGAAGCAGCCTAGTTATATTTTTGGCAACGAACTAAATGTAATAGAGAGGCTATCCTTAACCAAACTGTATGTAGTCTTCACTAAAGATGGAGGGTTTGCTGTATTTTTTTCTTTGTTTCATCCTGCGACTCTTTGAGCTCTAGCATGAAAAGAATAACTACTGTTGGGATAACAGAATTATTGAGGAAGTTCTTAGAACTGCCCTGCAGCCTTGTACTCAACACCTTTAATGAAAAATATTGTCAGAAGAGTATCATTCATGTTCTATTTTTATTTGTGGTAGGAGAAGAAAACAGTAGTAAGTCATTAAACACCCATAGGGCTAAACCCCTGCCCATTCAATCTGTAGAAATGAAAATAAACACCTTTCATGTTTTGTTGTTGTCATTATTTGTTACTGTTTGTATTTTTCATACTCCTTATGCGCTTATTCTCTCCCCCCCCCCCCCCCCCTTTCTGAGTAGGTATTTTCAGGGAGTTTGGTGGTGCGAGATGCGTGCACAACATAGTAAAGTATCCGCAGTGCCGACAGCATGCCCTGATGATCATCCAGCAGCTGGTGTTATCACCTAGCGGAGAAGATGACATGGGCACTTTGTTGGGACTGATGCACTCGGCTCCACCTACAGAACTGCAGCTGAAAACCGACATCTTAAGGGTAAATGACGTACTGCTCGGGCCTCTTGCTTCTAAGCCACTGTTTTAAAAAAGAAAACTCTGAGAAGGGGATTGAATTGGATGGATGGTACTGAGCTACTGAATGTAGCTTGTCTCTGGAGTTGAAATGTGTACATTTGATGCATGGTTTTTATTTTCTTCCATCTGTCCATGGCAGGTTTCAGAATCAGAGATGAAGGCTAGAGAGTGAGTATGTGTTTTTAGCATCATGACTTGTAGTCAGCCTCAGTGGATAGGAAGTGAGGTTCTACGGATACAATAAACTTCCTCAGAGGAGTTAAAAATATTGAGAATACGTGGGGGGAAAAATGCAAGCATGTAAGATGTTTATTTTCAGCACTGGCTTGCATTTTCCTCTGGCAGACTTACTTTATTTTACCAATTTCTTAGTTATAAATGCTGAATTAATTCATATAAATGTAAATCCTCGTGACAGTAGTAGAAGATAAAGCCAAAGAACTTGCTTGCTTAGGGAAAATCATGGAAAGGTAGGAAAGTAAGGCTGCGAGTGGAGAAGGAAGAGAGAAGGCTCTCATTTTGTTTCTGTCGTATTAGGTTTTTTGGCTGCTAATCTAGACCCACAATTTCTTCTAAGAATAGCTAGTGTTATTTTTGTAAATTGACATAATACTGTTATTTTAGGGTAGAAAAGCTGAGGCAAGTAGTAATAAGTAAATGAGTCTTACCGGAGAGAACTCTGAGACATCTAGGTTTATCTCTGTTAAAAGGAGCTGTAATATTTCTCTGGCAGATGAGCAGCCTCCTATTACTGCAAAAGACGGAAAGGAAAGCTAGTAATAAAATGAGTCACTTGACATGTTTTGTCTGTCAGGGCCTTCAGTCATTTTCCAGCATGTCTCATTCACGATACTTAAGGGGAGAGAACGGATACTGCAGTTCCCCAGCGCGTTTAACATCCAAAGTCAGGATTTCTCTCCTTCCTCTGACCTCTTGTATTTGTCTTAACATTGGTGCTGTTTTCAGAAATTTTGGTTATGGAACTGACAGCTCAGAGTGGTGCAGTGATGTGTCTCCTACTGTTTATCCAGGTTTGGCAGGAAATGAGATACTGCCTTCAAAGGAAGGACAGTCCAACTATTTCACTGCCCATCTTCTGAGCACTTAAAAAAAACCCCAAACCAAAACAAATAAAAAGCGTGATTTTGAAGAAGTAAATTCTCAGTCATGAAAGATTCCCCCCTGCCCCCTCCCCAGCCTATTTTTCTGTATCAGTATCATTTTTCTGTTGTTTGCGATGCTTTGTGTAGAGACTTTTTCTTCTGTATTCTGTATTCACATGTGGGCCAACCTCCCCATGACACCTGGTGTTTTGGTTGGGTGGATGGGCTTCCCTACCTCCCGATTTCACAGATAAGTGATTATTATTCTCTAGTACCTAGATTCGTGTAGTTTCTGCTGTTTATATTGTGGCTTTGTATTTGTTCAGCGAGTAGGGTTTTATCCGTTTTTGTTTCTCTCAGGCTTATTTTTGAACAGCAATTTAAAAAATTTTCCTCCATTCAGAGATTTTATGGGTTTCATTATAGAGGAAGGCTAAAACTGAGTGGGGTTTTCAGGCTCGTTCTTTGCCGCTGCTGTTGAGTGCTGTTGTAGCTTCGTAGCTGCCAGGTGCTTATGCAGATTTTGGGTTCCATTCTAGGCTTGGTCAAGTCTTTTCTGTTGGTAGGTTTATTTACCTCCTTCATTTCTTATTTCTAAATTAGGGGCAATGCTTTACTTTTTTCCCCACTCTTTCTCTTCTTATTTTGTAAGCTCTTGAGGATGGAGACTCCTGCAGTACAAAGTTACTCTTTGGAGACTTCTGGCTTTATTCTGACAAATGACAGGAGGATTTTAGCATATCAAAACAAAAACGTTCCTACCTTTTTTCAAGCTGTTTGTAATGCTGCTGCTTTTTTTTTTTTTTTCTCTTCTTCTTTGTTTTGATTGTTTTGTCCATAGGCCCTACTCTCAGTGCTGAGAGAAAGTCACCGCACAAGAACTGTTTTTAGAAAAGTTGGTGGATTTGTGTATGTCACATCTTTACTCGTTGCTATGGAAAGATCTTTGTGCTCGCCACCTAAGAATGGCTGGGAGAAAGTAAACCAGAATCAAGTGTTTGAACTGCTTCACACTGTGTTCTGCACATTGACTGCAGCAATGCGCTACGAGCCAGCCAACTCTCATTTCTTCAAAACAGAGATCCAGTATGAAAAACTGGCAGATGCTGTTCGATTACTTGGCTGCTTCTCAGACTTGAGAAAAATAAGTCCCTTGAACGTCTTCCCTTCAAATACACAACTATTTCAAAGGCTTCTGGAGGATGACCTAATATCCCTGGATTCTGTGTCACCCACGCTAAGACACTGCAGCAAACTTTTTATTTACCTGTACAAGGTAGCAACAGATTCTTTTGACAGGTATGAACTTTGCCTTTTTCTTCCCTTCTTTTTTTTTCTCTTCCCGCCCTACCTGCCCCACCCCTCCCTGATGTTCCCCAAAATAGTTTTCTTCAAATATGTTCTCTGCAAGCTTTTATATTTCCAGTTTAATCTATTTCTTTGATCCTTCACTCTAGTGAGAGGAATATAAGGTGTCAACATGTGACCAAATATTGACTTAGGTTGCTGGTATTCTTCTGGGTACGCAGCATTGTCTCTGATGTTGAATGTTTGCCATGGGAGCAATGAAGATGTAGATGTCAGTTTATTTGATATGTTGAAGCAACCTGCTGGTTCGTAGGCACATTGTCTGGTTGCTTGATCATACAGAACTATCACATGTTTATGCTTTTGTTAAGTCAAATGAAAAATTGGTTGTTGAACATCACACCTCAACTTCACGTTTCCTTTGATATGGTACTTTATAGTATGTAACTAGATAACATCGTGACGAATTTAGAATCATGGAATCATTGAGTTTGAAAAAAACTCTTAAGATCGTTGAGTCCATCTGTAAACCTAACGCCACCACTAACCTGTGTCTATCCCACCCAATCACCCAGGCACCGCACCCACACGTCTTTTAAATACCTCCTGGGATGGTGACTCAGCCACTCCCCTGGGCAGCCTGTGCCAACGCTTGGTAACTCTTTTGGTGAATAAATTTTTCCTAATATCCACTCTAAACCTCCCCTGGTGCAGCTTGAGGCTGTTTCCTGTTATCACTTGTCACTTCGAAAGAGACTGACACTCACCTCACTACAACCTCCTTTCACGTAGTTGTAGAGAGTGATAGGGGCTCCCCTCAGCCTCCTTTTCTCCTTACTAAAAACATCCAGACTAGACATCTTTTTTTAGATAGATTGGCGTGTTATTTAAAGCTCTAGATAGTCTGTAGATGATTGGTTTTTAACTTTAACTTGGGAGACACTCCCAGATTTAAACAACTAAAATTTAAATTATACTTGAGATTTGAAATGAGTGGTAGTGTGTATCTTAAAGTTGTTTCAAAATGACAACAAAACTTACCAAAGCATGTTTTGAAGATTGGCTTGTCTCAAAGTAGTTTTTGGTACCTTAAATTATGGGCAAGAAGTAAAACACAGGCCTGAGCTTTGTATCTGGGACCTTGGAGCTCCTGCACCCCATCTATTTAATGCATGTGACCTTGTTTTAATAAGACAGGCCACCTAGTTAGTCAAACAGAGGGTTCTGATTTTTCCAAGTGTTGAAGATGTGGCTGTGTATTTTGAGATACTAATAGAGCTGCCAGTTAGTCACACTTTCTTAAAGTAAGTGACTACTTAAGTACGAACTTAATGGTTTTGTTAACGAACATTTTGCCTCCAAAGCAACAAATCTTTATGCTTTTCTTTTGGGTTTTTTTGGATAAAAACCAACAACAAACCAAGAAAAAAAAAACACAAAACAAACAGAAAACCAAGAGCCAAGTACAAAACCAGTTTACTTGATGTCATTTTAAAGTATTGTCAAAGCATTCAGATAGGGGGAGGAAAATGTGTATTGTGTTGCATGTGCTGTAGAAGTTACAACACTGCCTAACAGTAAACTGTGAGGAATCGGTGCGGTAAGTATATCCCATAGTGGTGTTGCATAAGCTACCTTATTAAGTTGCTTCTTTTTCTGCCATCATCTTCAGTGACTGCATTCTTCCTCCTCTATTAAATTTTCTGATCATCATTCTTCGTAAAGTTGACGTTAATTTGATTTCTTACCCATGTTGCTTATACTTCATTTACTCAGGCTTTACTTTTTCCTCTCAATTTCTACTATGTAACATTGGAAGATGTTCTGTTTTGGTGGTGTGGTCATACCAATAAACTTCTGTGGAATAATGAAGAAGCACTGCAGAGTCGTGCCACAGAACAAGTACAGGCTTTGCTTTGCGTGTTTGTGTTTCACGTCCTTTGTTGTCTGCTTTGTTTCTGAAGAATGGATCCTGGTAACAATTTCACTGGTGCTTTTGTAGAACTAACAAGCTTCTGGCCTCTGGTTTCTTCTCTAACCTCTCTGTCCTACCCCCTGTCTGTTTTGTCTGTAGTCGTGCAGAACAGATCCCTCCTTGCCTGACAAATGAGACTTCTCTCCCTTCTCCCTGGGGTACGCCAGCTTTGTCCAGGAAAAGGTACCGACCCTTCAAAGAGAAGTTGCTCTCGCTTCTGATTTCTCTCTCACTGTTGTGCTTCTTAGTTGGGGGGTGTGGGTTTCTCTCAAGTTTCTTTTTTTTTTTTCTGAGGTGTGCATTTTCACTTGTGTGTTTTCTGGAGAAAATAAATGTAAAGGTATGTTTCATAGTAAGTCCTAGGTAGTGAGGCTAATAGATGAGGTTAGAGATGCCTCCAGACTCCTGAAGCACTTCAAGTTAAGTTCGTGATTCAAAAATAAATAAGATCTAGTATAAGGGAGGTATCAATTGCACTCTCAGGAGCTGTTCAAAGTTCAGATTATGCTAGCAGATCAGTTAATATGGCAGGACTGCTTTTTCCTTGCCTAATTTTTCAAGAAAAGGCACTTTCAGTAGGAAGGTGGATGGCTCGTTAAGGTGCTCATTTGTTAGTCATTGCACAGAATCAAAAATCATGAACCTGTCAGTACTTGACTACCAAATGATATAGAGGTATGAGAAATTAAAAGGTTTGGAAAGAAAGCACAAATGGCACGATTCAGAAATCCTAGTCCTCACTTCCCCTCCCAAGCTACTAGTGTCTGGTAGCTTTCTTTTTTTCTTAAAAAAAAAAATAAAAAATTACAGATTCAACAATAGTGTGACTTAGAGGCCTCTGCAAATGATGAAAAGGAGATTTTTCCCAGAGCCCCCAGAGAAGGGGGCAGCTGTTCATTAACTGATGGTGTAGGTTAGGCAGGAATTTGCTTTTGAAGGCTGAAAAGACATCGGGTAGAGTATGGGTTATCTGAGGTGCAGGTGCCATGTGGGGAAAATAAGGTTATTCTTGCTTGGTGTACAGCTTAAAATATGCCATCAAGTTTCATGTTTGGAATGTAAAATATTTTGCAAAGGGAAGCAACCAAAGCTGCTTTTGGAAACTGCTTTGAAAGGAGCTGTTTGTGCTCGAGCAGGTTAGTAAAGAAAAGCCTTTTTCTGTCTTGCTGAGTGATGTTACCCAAGTCTTACCTGGGTGTTCTTGGACAAGGCCACTTTCCCAGTAATCCAGAACCTCTTAGATGGTCATTTCCTTTCTTGTCTTAACACTGAGGCATTTAGGAACAAACCAGTTCACAGAGAAAAATCTTAGCTGCCACACTTTTCCCCCTCTCCTTTACTATGAAGAAACTTGAAAGAAAACAGTGTTTCCTGTGGAGGCTTTTTACAGCTTCGACCCTGACATTAACCCTCTCGCATGATGGATTGCCCTTTCCTTTACTACATTTTGCTGTTCTCCCAGGCGTGGCTGCTCAGGTTCACTGAATTACTCAAACGAACAGATATGTGAAGGCTTGCACCAGAATACATGCAGTGCCTGCCAGACAGGAGCTGATTACAGGTTGTAATGAGAAAAGAGTGCCAGGTGGGTAGTTGCCACAGCCTGGTAATTAAAATGTAAATATATCTAGATATCAAGAGATATGTCAGGCTTCCTTAGTTTGTTTTTTTTGTAGTACTGAAAATGCAAGGAGTTATGTGAAACTGTGTGGTATAAGGCAAGATGAAGATTGGATAGTTTAAAAAGTCAGTATCCCTGTGGGGTGCTTTGGGCAATCCAGGTAACCACCAGTGTGGTAACGTGGGTACTTGCTGAGGTAAAGAGTGGCTTGACATGGGTCTTCACAAACCAAAAAGGCCTTTGGGTGATAGCACCTTGTGTAAGGCTCAAAGCAAAAGTGGACAGAAAGAATGATCATGCTGGCCTGGGTGGCTTTTCAGATCCTTTCTGTAAAAACATGTATTCAAGTAGAAAAATAGACAGGGCTAGGCTTTTCCAAAAGTCTGTTTGAGCAGCTGTCTGCTTTCTCACGGTTGTTCAGCATCATGTTTGTCATTCCTAGCGAATTCCGTGCCAGTAGCTGCAATCTTCCTACTTCGAAAAATAAGCAGCTTGAGTTTTGTAGTCCAATATTATTTGATTTTCTTTTTTCCTCTTTCTAAATGTCAATTACGGTCTGTCGAAGTTGACTGTTCCAAGAGATGTGTTTGCTCTTCTCTTATTGTTTTGTGTCTCCTTTATTTTGCTTCCCCAGGATCTCCCTTGTTGCTGTGGCCTGGCTTTCTGCCTTTTGACTCATAAGACAGGTGCCTGAGGGAATGTCCTGTGTAATTTGCCTAAAAGAGCGAGCAGGCACTGTGCACACGTATCATTCTTACCTCCGACAATAGGACAGCTCTGGTTTTGAGGCACGTAGCCTAGAACAGTTCTGGTGGCACAGATACGCTAATATTCTTTCTCAGACATGTCTGCCACCTCTCAAAGCTGTATTTCCCTGAGGAGTGGTGCTCTCCAAGTGTTATCCTTCCTGTACACAGAGCAGGTAGGGCTCCTCCAGCACATGTGTTGGGACAGGGGTGCATGGCTGTCCTCCCCCTTACTTGGAGTGTGTTGTTCTTCCACCCTTCCAGTGTCATTTCAGTCAAGAACTACAGCTTTGCCAGTTGTTCCATTGCTGTAAATTTTGGCAGAAAAAACCTTAATCTCGACAGGACATTCTCACTTTTTTTTTTTTTTTTTTTTTGAGAGAGGGATTTGCTTGGCCCTGACAGGGTGAAGTGGAGAATACAGTGTAGCTTTGACTGTAAAATACTTTCAGCCATTATTTTTACAAAGTTTGGAGGGCGATCGCTCTTGGGGAATGATAGGCAGAGGGTTTGTCTGCAATAAATTGTACTTATTTCTTTCCAGATGAAATGATTCTACAGTTCTCATCAAGAGTTGTACTTAATTATATGAGTTTGAATTTTTCTTCAGTTTTATTTATTTGATTAGACAGATCAATGTGTCATCTTCAGTACGCTGCCTTTTTCCATTGTCCATTTCTTCCTTTCTTCTCCCTTAAAGGGATCATGTAAAAATGTATAAGCATGGCTAAATTAATTTACTGCAGGTTCTGCATTGACCCATAGACCCATAACATTCAATGAATACTTTGGCAGGATTTTGTAGGATCTATTTTATTTTCCCTGCCTAGAGAAATCTTTTTGACCTGTTTTTTTGTTTCCCATTGTTTTGATAAAAATACTCCTTATATGGAAAAACTAAATATAGAAGATATTTTTAAATGAGGTGGAAAACTTTAGATGATGTATGCTTTAAGGACATAACTTTTATTTAGCTTGCTAACAGAAAAGTGAACTGCCTGGTCTTGACTGTATCCCCTTTTCAGTTTGTTGTCCATAATGTTGAAGTTTAGGCTGAGGCCAGGTTCACATGCTTGTCTGTGAATCAGGCTGAGCAATGGCTCAGGATTTTATTAGGCTCTCCCTGTATTAGTGTTAAAACCTCACAGTTTACCTGATGAGGTGAATGAGATAGTGAAGACCAGGATGCTTAGAAGTAAAATTTGTGCTTAAAAGTGGACGGAAGCTTGATCTTCAGGAATGTCTCGGGGAGTGGAATTTTGCTAGACTGAAGAGCATTCTTAAATACAAATGGGTATTTAGTTTTTAAACTGTATCCCGTAAAACTTACACTGAGACAGTCAAGGTGGCACTGGAAGGAGGTAGCAGTTTTCAGATGAAGAGCTCTGCTCTTAGGATGCATGAGAAAGACTTGCCCATGTTTCAGTCCCTGTGTTAAGACAGAGAAAAGGTTTGAGATGACACCTCTCTATGATAGTATTACTAGTTGTTATGCTGTTCTCAATTCCATCTAAAGCAAAGCTTTCTTTGACCTGCCAGATGTGTCAATCGGTGAGACTGTTAGAGAAGTTTAGGAAATTGTTGGTTAGAGAATTTCTGAAAACACTAGAAAAATTGATTTGGGCAGATTTTTTTTTCTTAGTGGTTGGTTACAGTAGAGTTGTCATGCTCTTTCATGTTTGCTGTAAGTATTAGCTCAGTGAGTAAAGCATCAGTAATTTCATCTTTCTTCAAAAACTCCCTTTTAAAAAGTGCTCTTGGATTGTTCAGATGCCAAGTTGTTGACCTGCCATGAGCCTTTTCAATAGGAGCACTTTTGTCAGAAATTCTTTATCGAGCCCACTTTCCAGCCAGTACAAGAAGATTGTGCTATACTTCCCAGCGTCCTGTCTTAGACCAAATAATCCATTGCCTCAGCCTTCCCCCACCAATGATGGTTTTTGCTGGGGTGTGTGTTTGAGATGCTGCCTTCAGAGTGTTTAGTACAGAATTGCACTTGCAACCTTCGTTATTTCTCACCTATGTCCTATTTTTACCAGGAGAAGAGATTTCCTAGCTGGAAGTGCCTAATGGGTGAGGCAGTGAGTCCGTGAGTGTTACTTCTGTTAGCATTAGAGGTGATGTAAATCTCTGTCACTGAGAACAGGAGAGAGGAAGTGCCTCGTTCAAGTGATTTGTTAGGAAGAGACCCATTTTTAGCTGGATTCACTTGTAAAACAGCAGGCAATATTTGATCTTCAAGGAAAAGTCTCACGTAGAGTTTGTTTTCTTTCTTCTTACAAATAAGTTTATATAATAAATACTGTGAGAATATGGGTGGGGTTGGTTGGGGTCTTTTCACTTTGTTTTTTTTATTTTTTGAAGGGGTTTGGAGTTGGTGTTTTTTTATTTTTTGTGGTTTTGTGGTGAGCGTGAGCCTTTCAGGCTATCTTTTTCTTCTAAAGCACCATCTTGAAAACATATAGTCAGTAAGCTGCTCATGCTGTTTGTGTGTTGAATTTGTGCTGCAAGAAGTATGGCATCAAGCTGATACCTCTGAGAATTTCAGTGAGAAACGTGTTTATAGCTCTCAGCACAAGTGATTGCTTCTAAGCCAGTGTGTCAGAGCCTCTTTTCCCTGGATCAGACTGAAGTAGCTTAATGTAAAACTAAATTGCCATAGCAGTCGTGAAGAGACTGAGAATATGTGGACTGCTGGCACAGGTGTACGAGACCAACTTTCTGTTCCTGTGGGCTGGTTAGAGATTGCCAAGGGTTTTGTGATCTGTGTTTTATGATCAGTTGTTAATGAAAAGCAAATGGGGAGAAACATATCCAAAGCTGAATTTGTTCCCCAGAACGGGAGCAGCGGTAGCTTGCATGCTGCTCCTGCTGTGTGCTGCCACCGCAGCTAGAAGGAAAAGAGGGAGGCAATAAAGGCAGCCTTTACGTTCTTCGAACTGCGTAGCACCTGAGGAAAGGACTTCAAGCATAGTCAAGAAATTGAATCCCTTCCAGGTTTTCTTTGGGGAAAGCACTTGGTCTGTTTAATTGAAGGAAGAGAAAGGAGAGGGCAGGAACCTCAGTAGGCCAGTTCAACTTTACAGGTCTTGGAAAAATGCAAAGCTCCTAAAAGATGGGTGTTGTAACCATGGGATGTTTTCTGTCCTGCAGGCACGCATATCATTCTGTTTCAACACCTCCTGTTTGCCCTCAGAAAAACATAGCTGATGTGAAACTCCAAACAGGACCCACATCTGTACAAAGCTCTGACGCAGTCATCATCCACCCTGGTGCTATGCTCGCCATGCTGGATCTTCTGGCCTCTGTTGGATCAGCTACACACCCAGAGGTAGGGAAGAAAATCTGCTGTCTTCAGCTTTGAGAGTGGCTGGGGAAAAGGATGGCTATGGGGAATAGGAAAAACGATGATGTCCTCTTGTTCCGTGCTGAGAAACTAATACGTTTCACAGGCTGAGTTGAGTAGCTGGTGTTGTAGAGGTCTGATAGAAATTGGTTTATTTCATAGGCTTTGTCTTGTTGGTCTCTTTCAAAATTCTGGCAACAATGTAAATTTAAAGAAATGTCTGAAGTGGCCATCAGATAAGTTTCCAAGCACTGTGATTAATTCATGTTTTCCCTGATGTAGCAGGTGTTAAAGCCTAGTATGAGGACAACACAGAATTAGGACACTGTAGCTTGGTGTATACGTGCTGTTTGAAATAGCTGGAATATGTTCTAGTTCCACAATTGTGCTGCCTGCTTTTATGATTACCAAACCAAAGCATCTGCTGATATATTTGTGTATATATATATTCTTATATATTTGTGTGTATATATATATTTGTATATAAAGGATTTGTTGGACATTTTTTGAAGTTGCTGAAGTATTTTTTGTTTGAGATGTCTTCCCTGAAGAACACTGTTTAATTAAAAAAAAATAATTCTGAAAGCTTACAGGAATTACTAGACTTGATTTCTCTTTCTTGACATCTACTGGTGATGAACGTGGCAACTTTCTATATTCAGTGCATTGATTTGGCAATTATGCTTCATATATTTTAAATTTTGTGGAGATGATGTTGTTGACGGGGAGCAGAATGGAGCCCCCATAGTCCAGGGGGAAATGGTTAGCACCCTGCTACACCACTTAGACACAAACAAGTCCATGAAGCTGGGTGGGATCCACCCAAGGGTACGGGGGAGCTGGTGGAAGTGCTTACCAAGCCACTTTCCATCGTTTATCAGCAGTCCTGGCTAACTGAGGAGCTCCCAGTTGCCCAGACGTCAGTAAATGTGACACCCAACTACAAGAATGGCCAGAAGGAGGATGTGGGGAACTACAGGCCTGTCAGTCTGACCTTGGTGCCAGGGAAGGTTATGGAGCAGATCATCTCGAGTGCCATCACATGGCACCCACAGGACAACCAGTTGGCCAGGCCCAGTCACCAGGGGTTTGTGAAAGGCAGGTCCTGCTTGACTAACCCGATCTCCTTCTAGGACAACATGACCTGTTCAGTGGATGAGGAAAAAGCTGTGAATGTTGTTTACCTTGACTTCAGTAGGGCCTTTGACACTGTTTCCCACAGCATTCTCCTGGCAAAACTGGCTGATCGAGGCTTAGATGGGTGCACTCTTCACTGGCTTAAACACTGGCTGATGGCCGGGCCCAGAGTGGTGGACATGGTTTAGCGGTGGACTTGGCAGTGTTGGGGGAACAGGTGGACTTGATCTTAAAGGTCTTTCCCAACCTAGATGATTCTATGACTCTGTGTGAAGTTTCTAGGAATAGCTTAGCAGTCACAAAAGTAAAAGTTCTTAGTACACTCTAAGCACGTAGAACTTGTAAACTGACTCACTTCTGCTGGTGAAAATGAGAGGTTAGTTTAACCATCCCTACCTGAATTGTTTTTCTTTACAATGGTGATGGCAATCCTTCCTATAACTCATTATCCTTTTTCATAAAGAGATGGAAGTGTCTCTTCACATGCAGATGTGAAGCGCACACACAGAGGCACATTAAGTGTAGGATGTTTTGTGTATTTATTGCTAATGGTAGTTTCCTTTTCGTTATTATACATAAGAGCTTTCTTTTAATTTGCCTTCACACTTTGCATCTTCTCAAGTTGCGTGCTTTTCATTTTTTCAGCACGCACTGGATCTCCAGCTGGCAGTGGCCAATATCCTCCAATCTCTAGTGCACACAGAGAGAAACCAGCAAGTCATGTGCGAAGCTGGGCTCCACGCACGGCTTCTACAGAGGTGCAGTGCTGCTCTGGCTGATGAGGACCACTCGCTGCATCCACCACTCCAAAGGATGTTTGAAAGGCTGGCCTCCCAGGCGCTGCAGCCCATGGTGCTGAGGTCAGAAAAATAACCATGAAGTCCAGCTGAGCTGCGCCCTGCGCTGTCCCTGCCTGGCTGTAAATGGCACGCATTGGTAGAGAGCATAAGTGACCTTGTGTGTGCTAGTGATCACGTTTTATTTCTCATCAAATAGGTTGTCTTGCTTCTGTTTATCAGCATTTAACCCTGGAGACACTGGGAGTTGGAGGGCAGGGTCGAAGTGTGGAGCGGGGAAAGCTGTTTGGTGTTTTTGACAGAGATTGTACTGAAGTGCTTGCTTTCTTCCTGCAAATTTTGAGAGGCTATCAAAAATGCCATTCCTGGCTAGGTGCTCAGGAAGAGAAAGCAACAAGGATGGATTCCTTGACTTTTCTGTGCAGTGTTAAATACCTCAGACTGGAAAAGCTTCCGGCCAGTGGTTTCCTTTAGCACTTTAGTTTGTGTGAAGGAAATGCAGGAAGGTGATGCAAGAGATGTCTAGGAAAAAAATCTGGGGCTGCATAGCTTAACAAAGGTTATCTTTCTGCATATTAATGCAAGTAGGTTTGTATATTTATAGCATATACATATACTATAAGTTATTTACTGTTATATACTACAGTATATTATAGTAGTTAGTAGTAGAAAAGCAAGCTTGAAAACTTTATGAGCATATTTTGAGGCATTTGTTAAACATCTACACAGCTGTACGATGGTTTGGATTGCTTGCTAGATTCTGGGGAGACCATCTTGCGGCCTTCCAGCAGAAAAAGGGGACTGACAAGAACAACCAAGAAAGACTTTTGGCCAGGGCCTGTAGCAACAGAACCAGAGGCAAGGGTTTAAACTGAGAGAGGGTGGATTTAGACTGGACGTAAGGAAGGCATTTTTTACCATGAGGGTAGTGAGGAGGATGGGTACCCCATCACTGGAAGTGTTCAGGGTCAGGTTGGATGGGGCTTTGAGCAACCAGATACAGGGGAAGGTGTCCCAGCCCACAGCTGAGAGGATACACTTAGATGATCTTTAAAGGTCCCTTCCAACCCAAACCTGTCATTCTGTAACCTCAGCTGGAATAAGGAATTTAATTGTATTATTTCCTAATAATACAATAATTCAGTACAGCCAGGACAGCTGCTCAGTTCATTCAGTGGCAGGTAGCTGTGTCAGAAATGATTCTGCAAGGAACATGCTTGCTGGTGGTCACTTTACAGAGACTTAGGCTTCCCTGAGTGTAGCTACTGATAGCCTAGGGAGTTGTACACATAGATACTACACTGTCTGTAGATACAGATGTTGATCGCTGTGAAATGGTCCCCCAGCCAAGTAGTTCACATGGGTAAAACAAAGCTGAGGTCACTTACTTCAGCCTGGGGTCTGCCTTTCCAGATGAGTTCAGCTTGCTGAACGTGTATCAGTGAGTGTCCTGATGTTCTACAGGATGCAGCAGCCGCCTGCCAAGTCTTTGGAATGAAGAGAAGGGACCTGGGAGCTTTATCAAAATGTCAACTTTTGAGAGCATGTGTTTGAAACTTGAATAGTTTTGAATGGATGAAATGTGTTTCTTAGTTTGTTTGGGTTTTTATTTAAAAGTTATGTTTATTACAAGTAATTATTTTTTAAAAATGGTATAGCTTTGGTGTCACTCTAGGGAAATAGATAGACAAAATTATTTATAAACTTTTAATTGTCTTTCTTAGGGAATTTTTGCGCTTGGGAAACCCTTTGAATTGTGGAGCTTGGGACAAGAAGCTGTTGAAGCAGTACCGGGTTCACAAACCCAGCTCGCTGAGCTTTGAACCAGAAATGAGAAGTAGGTGCTAAAGTGCTAGAAATTTGTGTAAAGAATGCTTCACTGACATCCTCTGATTGCATACTTACCTAAATTTGTAGATAAGCATCCATAAAAACCTCACTTTGCCCTGGCTTTGTATGAATGTGAAATCATAAGAACAGTGGGATTGGAAAAAGTCTTAAAAGCAGAGGGAATGTAGGATTTGTATTTTATATATGTCCAGTGAGGTAATTATTTTTTATTTTAGAACAGTGACTGTTAAATACAATAGTTTTGCTTTTTTGAGTAGATCCTGAGTTTGTAGTTACTTAACAATAAAAGGAAAAATATTTTTCTCAGATGCTTTGATGTGCACATCACTTGCCATTAGACCTATGTAGTGTCTCTCATGGGTTCAGTAAGGTGTCAGATAGAATCACTGAAATTACTACACGTAAGCATAATTTCAGCTAGCTCATCATTAGCATTGCTAGTAATAAGAAACATAAGAAAGAAGTAGGAAGAATTAAAAAAAAAAACCCACCACAGTTTACCTAATCTGGCAGAACCTCAATCTAATAGTTGTTTCTCCTATAAAGAGGTAGAATTTGGAGTTGGAATGCTCAGTTATTTAAAGTTCAGCAGTCCGCTTTTAACCATTCATTAATTTTTCACGGTAAATATTTACAATGGTTTTACTCATGGGTCACTTTCAGTAAGTTTTCTTTCCTAGTATATTAAAATGGAAATCTTTAATATTATGTGGTAAGCATGTGTTGAATTATGAGCACGTAGTAACTTAAAAGTTTTCAAGAAAAAGGACAGACATATCAGCTTTAAAAAAAAAAAAAAGTGGTGGGACACTGACAACATAATTTCAGTTTTAGTCCTGGAATTAACACTGGGGGAGTATTCACAGTGTATTTTGATATATTTTGATATGAGTACGCAGTGGAAATTTTCATGATACTTTGTTTGGTTTTCTGTCACTGAAGTTCATCCATTTGACAGAAAACTTCACATTCAATCAGCAGTTACACATCAGCTCTGATTTGCACAGTTACATCTGTTTTCCAGCCTTTCAGTGAATCGGTCTGATAAACTGCACTGAATACCTGTAAGCAGTGGGTTTCTCCAGCCGTTGTGAACCTCTGTTCTACATGTGCTCTTTCCTGTTACTGTCCATGAATTGTAGAGCTAAGGAATAACTGGTTGTATAGTACAGGAGAGTCTCAGGAAATGGTAATACAAAGAAATTATGGATACGTTTTCAAAGCACGTGGTATTTATTTCTGCGTGTCAATTCAGTTGTATGGCCAATTGTAACACATAGTTAAAAATACTTTAGTTGAAATGTTTGAATTATTTAAAAGGAGCTAGAAAGTATTCTGAATGGTACTGAATTACAGGCATTAAATAATGAAATTAAATAACTGAATTCATGTTATGTCATCATGTTCAGTACACTTAGAAAGCAGAGGGAAGGAAAGATTCAACTTATCTCTTGGCCGGCGCTGTATTTATTTATGTATATTTAATAGGGTATTATCCTTTTATTTTTAATAGGGTGTTATTAATAGGGTATTAATAGGGAGAAAGCAAACAATGAAAATTGTGAAAATGTGAATCTGAAGATTTTTTAACCGAGGAAAGAGAAGGCAAAGCTAACTTCTGAATACCACAAATTATATTAGATTTCCTAAGCTAAGTTTACCGAGCCTTTCTGCTTGTTAGGAGCTCTGAGGTTTAGCCCAGGGTTACTGCATCTGAAAAACACAGAGCTTTTCCTGCCTGTTAAGTCAGGTAGCAGGAGTGCATCTGAAATGGAGCCTCTGCCAGATGGAGACTTTCCCAAAGTTAGGTAATGGGATGGCCTCTTGGCTCGTTCTTTTGGCTTTACCACAGACTTGCTGTAATACCTTGCACAAGACGCTCGTCTCCCTGCCTCAGCTGAACATTTCTATAACGAGAGCAGTACGTTCCAACTCGTAATCTTCTGAGAGGCTGAACGAGTCGATGCTAATTGGCAGTTCAGCTATTGCCAATTCAGCTATATTGGAAGCAGTGCTTGAAAAGTCCAGATGAATAGCCCGAAAATGCCTCCCTTTTGCAATGCTGTGTTGTCTCTCGGCTTCTACTGTAGATAGCATGGTTACCTCAATGGAAGGTCTGGGTTCTGACAGCGTCTTCAGTTTGCATGAAGACAGCCACTATCGGATAAGCAAGAGCCTGCTCAAGCCAGCAGAAGGGAGCACAGTACCCCTGACGAGAGTGAAGTGTTTGGTCTCCATGACAACCCCACATGATATCAGGCTTCACGGATCATCGGTTACGCCAGCATTCATTGAGTTTGACACCTCTCTCGAAGGGTTCGGGTAAGGTCTTACGCTGCTCTCATACCACACGGGGCACAGCGCAACGTTTCCTTACTTTTTCCTTCCAGAGAAATACTTGTAATTTTTAATGGACCATTAGCAAACCAGAAACAAATGCGTTTTTTTCAGAAAAGGAATACCACAAGCCACATAAATTTCCACTCTGCCATTTATTAATGCCTTAAAACCAAATGCTTGCTTGCTATGTCTGAAAGTGGAAGTAGGTGCATTCTAAATGCTGATAGTACCTTCTCAGTTCTGCCTTTTAAAACGAAGGAATGCCAACATACCCTTGCAGAAATGCATTAGTTGCTAGGACTTACGTGCGACATTTAGATGGCTCAAATGCTCTGAAACCCACTTAAAATTGCTGAACAACCTGGAAATGTGAAAGTGGGCAAATCAGAAATAGAGGTAGAGCAGAGAAGGCAGCTATGTTGAGTCCAAATAACTGGAAAAAATTATTATTAACTGGAGTTGTAGCCTGAACAGAATGCTTTTCTAATTTTTTCTTTTAGCACACGGTATCATCTTCACTTACTGTTTTCCTTTCTCTAATTAAACACCTGCTGAGTGAGGCACTTTATGAGGATAATGTAATATGATTTAACTTGACTGTTCAGAAGATGAAAACATGACACCGTTCTCAGCATCTGCTTAACCAAAAAGATAAAACGTTTTCTTTATAAAAATGAAATAAACCTCAAAATGCTCATTTTGTTCTGTGCTGAGGGATAAAACCATCTCAAATTGCTGTAAAAATTCAGACCAATAGTATAAGGTATTCCTTAACTGCTTGCAGACTGGTCCAGAGCCACAGAGGCTTGCAGGTAGGCGGAAAGGCACTATCTCAGAGAGGGCAGTGTGGTGAGGTACGTGCAAGTCAGGCAATTGTGAATGACACCTCAGATGATAAGTAATTGTTTAGAATTTCCCAGAAGCTTGGTTAAAACCTTAAAAACTCTGACTAGAAGCTTTATGAAAAGGTTTCCAGTGACACAAACCACCAAAAAGGAGAACGGCTGTGAAGCCCAAAAGACTGACAAATTCCGCTATGATGATATTTCTTTCACTCTCTTTTTAAAAATGATTGTGTGAGGAGGTAGAAATGATCTGTTCTCCAGAGCTGTATCACAGTTTCATAAAACCCAAAACAGCTCCACCTGACAGAATCATTGATCTTGTCTTTTTCTTTCCAGACCTAATATTTATACTACTGTCTGTCTTAAATCTCTGTTCTGAGGTGGCCTTCAACAGAGCCACCTGCATCTTAGTGCACTTGTTCCAGTTTATTTGGGATGACTGGTCTGAGAACAGAGTCCAGCCTGGATATTTGGGAGCTCTGCTGGTCTGTGTTCTCTTCTCAGCTTTGCAAGCCAGGATGAAGCACCCATTTTGCATTTAGTCTTCATATCCGATATAGTCAGGGACAGACTTTTCTTTGAAAACAAATGGTGCTCAAATCTCAGTTCTACGTCCTTCATAAGAGAAAAGAAAATGTTTGGGATCTAAGGAGAACTTGAAATAACCCAGCAAAATTAATTGCCACTGCGGTTACTCCAGATTTGTAGGTGCTGGTAACGTGTCCAAAAGTAATCCACATAACGCAGCTATGACTTCTTGTAATTTCAGCAAGTCGCCTAAGAAAGCTGCTGTAATCAATAGAAAAAAATTTAAATGTTTTTGGTCTCTTTTCAAGTGCCAAGGTATTTCATGAATTTAACAGTTGGTAGACCCTTACAAGTTACCTGCTTAGAGAGAACGTGCTTCTAACAGCACTGACCGTGGGGGATTCACCCAGAGAAGAGTATCTTCCAAGAGGGAGGAAGCAGTATGTAAGGAGAACTATAATCAAAAGAAAGATAGCAGTGACCAGAACCACGGACTGCTGTTGCTTTCAAGACAGATGGCTGAGTTAACTCTTTATAGTTTACTTGAGAACAAAATAACTCCTAGTTCTGTCAGGCAGCTCAGCTACAGTTTACTTAAACTAGCCTACTCAAGTGTAATGTCAAGAAAATTCTTCAAGTGGCAGAGCCATCATTTTGCCTCCAGAAGGACAATCTACACAAACTGGAAGCTGAACTCCTGTGGGGTTTCACTGCACCTTGGGTAGGCTGGTCACTGAAACCATCAGGGCTCTTAAAATCTATCAGTACCTGGGGGGAGGTACTGCTCCTATCTGTTTCCACTGTGGACACTTGTAAGGACCAAATGTAGCTAGTTTGGTGAAATGCCATTGCTGTGAGAGTGTACATATTTAAAGTAAAAATAACATAGTATGCAGTTACCAGATCCTTTGAATATTTAGCTAATCCAGTCTCTAGGAGTGTCCAGAACATCTCGGAGGCTGCAGTGAGTTACGGTTGCCCACAAGGGAGCATCTTACGCTGTGGAGCCACGTTGGCATGTCTCGGCACCTTTGCACCAAAGATGTATGCTGCCAGAGCTCTTTGCACTGGGGATAATTCAGCCTCACAGGGAGAAATTGTGAGAATTCGCTTCTACTTTAAATTAATATGTACAGTCAAGGAGAGTGATGCTGTGCTTACGGTATATTTTCCTAGGCTATATTTTGTTTGTATTCAACTCCAGCTATACTGACTTTCATAAACTCTGTTTTTTTTACTGGTCTTCTGTTTAACAGCTGCCTGTTCTTGCCAAGTTTAGCTCCTCATAATGCACCTACAAATAATGCCGTTACAACAGGACTTATTGACGGTGCAGTTGTCAGTGGAATTGGAACTGGTAAGTACTCGAGTATGACCGTCAGCAGCATTTTGTATCTGATGTTTAGTTGTCTTACATTTCTTTGTTAGCCATGAAGTGATAGTATGGTGTTGGATGCTGTGCACTCATCACTGAGAACTTCTTGTGTCTTTTCCTGCGTGCGTGTTTCTTTTTGCCCCCAAGTCAGTGAAAAGCAATGTAAAATACAAATGTGTGATTGCTGTAAAATACAAGGCTTTCAGCAGAAGATTAAACTGTAATCAAGAGAAGCGGATGAATAATGAACCTGGATGCATTAAGTACAAATTGAGGTAGTAGTGTGAAGAACTTAGGAAACGTGGAATGAATTGTAATGCTGTGCTTGTGGCTTTGTTCTGCTGAATTCTTGACTGAATTTATTACAGGTGCAGATACACACATAATCACAAAAACTCCATCTAAATTGTTTGCTATCCCTTATATTGTTCACTGTAGACTGTTCACCCTACAGGAATCTGGCGTGCTGCGGGGCTAATAGAACGTGATCACTTAGATAAAATGTTAACTCTAAAAACTAAGTTGAAGGTTTACTGCAGTAAGACAGAATTCCTGTTAGACGGTTCTTGAGGTCTGTGAGCTCTTTGTTCTGTGGGAGCACCCCAGGAGATGAAATGGGGTCAGGTGTATGCGGTGGAGAGATCTTCTTCAACAAAGGCTTCTTCAACAACTCGCACCTATGGAAGAAGCATCTCATCGTTCTGTTGGTGGTTTTGGAGGGCCTGATCCACTTATTCTGTCTAGGGAACTGAAACTGAGTTGTTCTGAACAAGCACAGCTCCAGAGTTGATTTTTGGTTTTGGAATAGGAGGGAATAGTGTGCAATTCTTGCTTTGTTCTGAAAGAAACCCCTCTGAGCCAGCTTTATGTGTTTTTTTCCTCCAAGCTTGAGTCAAAAATGAAAGAAGTAACATTGAAGTCCATGAAAGAAAAGTTTGAGAAAGCACAGCCAGTATCAACTGAGCTGATACGAAAAAAGGAACAGGAACAAGTCGGTATCCCAAGTACTAGCTACTGCAGCTATATAATGGGCTTTCGTTTTTTGTTTCTAGGTGAAAGATTTTTCCCACCGCCATCTGGTTTAAGCTACTCAACTTGGTTTTGTATTGAACATTTTAGTACGCCTCCTAATAACCATCCTGTGAGACTTCTTACTGTGGTGCGGCGTGCAAACTCCTCAGAGCAGCATTATGTCTGCCTTGCCATTGTCCTCTCAGCAAAAGACCGATCACTGATTGTTTCAACTAAAGAAGAATTGCTTCAAAATTATGGTAAGAATTGTATTTTGTCATCGCTTCATCCTGACAGTGTTACGGGGATACAACAGCAAGTGTATTTTAAACCTGGTATCTAGAAGAATTGTGTGTGATGGAACTTTAGTTGCAGCTTCACCAGCTCCTAACGGGTTTTGACAATGGAAAAATGCAAAATGTAAACATTCATTTAAAATTAAGAAGCTTTTATAATTTCCAAAGATGATATTTGCATATAAGGAAAAATTTTTGTCAAAATCACCAGTGCTACAGATTTAAAGGAGGGATTCCATCATTGGTTTTGGAAGGGTTTTGCCTTTATCTGATATTGTTCATTTTAGACATCATCTCTTGAGGTGCAAACGTTAACTATCTTTGCTTTGAGGTCTGGAAATTGTAAACTAATGGGCTGTGAAGGCTTTTTCAATCTGGGTAGTCTCAGTGCTAGAGGCCTATGTGAAGGCGCTCAGTCATTCACTTCATGTTTTAATACTGTGACCAGTTTTCAGGAAGAGTTTGTAGCTTCATGCAGCATCTGTGATCAGAGGTGGAATTTCAGGAGGTGCAAGGAAGATCGAAGGGAAGTTGGTGAGGCCAGTGAATTTGCTAGAGAGCACTGTCAGTGTGGCTGGGGGCTTCAGGCTTAGCCATCTGCCATCTCCTGCCTTGTCCTCCACCGGAGCCTCCAAAAATGGTCAGTTTTGACAAGCCATTTTTGCACCGTGGCTGTGGAGGAGCTGAGAGGAGCAGGGAGCCCTTCTGCACATGTTTCAGGCTTGGCTCTTTACCAGACCAACACACTGGGTTACAACTGCTTACCAAAAACCTGTTCCTGCTTCTGTTCTTTCCTTTTGAGTAGCAGGCACTAATAAAGAATTTATACAGCTGTTATTATTTAAAAAAAACCCCAAACAACAAAGTAGACTGTTACAGAATATTCCTGATATTCAGGATATTAAACTGTTATAGAATATTCCTGATATTCAGGATACAGAATATCCATGATAAATGGACATTCACATCATTAACTGCAGTAGTTTCTCAAAGTAGAAGTCAGGTTCAAAACCTAAAACCTGGGAGCTGAAGACCCATAGTATAAGGGAGGAGCTAAGCTTCTTAAATTACAAAGGTACTGACAGCACTTTCTTTCTCAGAAGACTGAATTCTTATAAGAGAGAATTGAGTTTATCTTCCTATTAATTGCTTTAGCCTGCACTGGAGCTACAGATTGTATGTTATTAGTTTGTAAGCCACTGTTATCTAAGTCTTTAAACGAGATTGGAAGAGGCTTTGTCAGAGAAGATCTGAAAGTCTCTGACTACGAAGACTGTTTTTAGTTGAACGGGATGCTTTTGCTTTACTGGAGTGCCACCCTGTCGTGGCTGAGTCGTAGTTGGTGGTGAGCGGGTAAGTACCTGAAGAACTGAGGTGACAGGCCCACCAGCACGGGGACTGGAAGTGCTGACAGTCTGTTGTAAGAATAAGTGGGGTGGTTTAAGGATCCTTCTTGTGAGCGAGAATTGTGCTCAAAGGTGTCTGGCTGAGGAAAAGATCTTGAGATTATTTTTGTATCTGAACCTTACAAGTTCCAAGTACTTGGCTTTTATCTTTTTCCTTGTGCTGTTTCTAAAGAAATGAGTGTTCTCCCAGTGCAGCTGGGGATTAGTGGTTTTCTTTTCCTTCAATATGAAAGAATGAAGAAAGATCTGAAAAGCTCCTGTTTTCTGTGGAAGCGTTCACCGGTGGAGCGTTTTCAAACTTTGTCTTTTTTTCTTTTGGGGGTGGGGGGGCAGGGGCAGGTTTCAAGCAGAGTGTGGGTCATTCTGTTGTGTGGTGGAGCATCTAACGCACCTGCAAAAACTGATCATGCCCTCTGGTGTGAAGCCAAAGGATGCCTTCTAGAGAGATGAGGAAATCGTGTGCTGAGAACGAAAGTGTATTTTAACATCCAGGAGAAGGATTCAGCACCCATTAGTGAAAAAAGACCTGGGAAACGCTTGAAGTGTATAGGTGGGTGAATTGGGGAGAGGTGGTCAGCAGCCTGTGGCATGCAGCCCTTGCGGAGAGGCAGGGAGTGAGTTCCTCTGGCCCTGTGTCTGGAAGGCAGGCAGCCCTCTCCGACTGCTCTCTCCGCTGGTGCGAGGGCGGCTGATGGAGCTGTGGGTGCAGCTCTCCCCACCCCACCTCGTGGCAGCCCCACGCCCCAGCTCCCCTGAGGGTACACTGAGGGGAGGGCAAGGGCGACTTGGTGCTGAAGGGGAACGGACGAGACAGAATCCCAGAATCATCCAGGTTGGAAAAGCCCTTGGAGCTCCTCCAGCCCAACCATGACCCTCCCCCTGACCGTTCCCAACTCCCCCAGATCCCTCAGCGCTGGCTCAGCCCGACTCTTCAACCCCTCCAGGGATCCCGGGGACTCCCCCCTGCCCTGGGCAGCCCATTCCAACGCCCAACAGCCCCTTCTGCACAGAAATCCTTCCTCAGAGCCAGCCTGACCCTGCCCTGGGCAGCTTGAGGCCATTCCCTCGGGGCCTGGCGCTGGGGCCTTGGCTCCAGAGACTCACCCCCCCTCTCTGCCCCCTCCTGGCAGGGAGTTGCAGAGGGCCAGGAGGTCTCCCCTCAGCCTCCTCTGCTCCAGACTGAACCCCCCCAGTTCCCCCAGCCGCTCCCCAGCAGACCTGTGCTCCAGACCCTGCCCCAGCTCCGTTGCCCTTCTCTGGCCACGCTCGAGTCATTCAATGGCCTTTTTGGGGTGAGGGGCCCAACACTGAACCCACTCATCAAGGGACGGCCTAAGGTAAAAAATAAATCCAGTAAAAATTGCAATTCCCCATAAAATTGTCTCAGTGGTAGGCTCCGTTCTGGTTGTTCACTTCCCTTCAACAACCCCAGTTTCCTCAGCCGCTCCTTGTATGACCTGTGCTCCAGACCCTGCACCAGCTTCCTGGCCCCCTGTCTCCCCTTGGAGACATTGTGAAGTCCTCGTTTTGACTTGGGCAGAAACGTCTCAGCCCTGAGTTTAATTTTCCTTAGAACTGCAAAACAGGGAAGAAGCCACCATGCTGAGGCTTGAGTTACAAGTACCCTGGTCTGTCCTTGATGCGTGTCTCCCTAGCCAGACATCGTGTTTGTGGCTTTTATCAAGGGGAAAAAAAGTCTCAGGCTTTAAACCTCATCTTTAATTTCACTTATGCTTTGTGATTTAGCATGATTCTGATGCAGATGCTTTGAAAGCCAATCTGTACTTGTATCTACTTTTATGTGTGACCTAACTGTTTAAGCAAGGTAGTGGCAAGCTTATAGTGAGTGTCTGTGGCCAGGTGCTGTCGGGGCAAGAGGGGACTTCTGTGGGAAGAGCCCAGGGCTGCCACATGCCAAACAGGGCCAGATTTGGCCAGCTCTGCAGCAGCCCCCCTTCTGTGGGACACACAGCTGAGCCCAGCAGCCAGGCTGGGGACACCTCTGGGAAGGCACCATGAGAGAGAGTGAAACGCAGTGAGGAGTAAGGGGGGAAAACGCCCTGAGGGCACGTAGGTGAGAGCAGAGGGAGAGGAGGGTGCACTCCAGGCACCAGCACAGAGATCCCTTGCGGGCCCTGGAGAAAACCACAGCGGAGCAGGTAGTGGGGCCTGTGGAGGAGGCCACGGAGGAGCAGGGAAAACTGGAAGGAGGATGTCTGGGAAGTACGGGTATCTTTCTCTCCACAGTGTGAGAAAAGTGGTAAAAATAGCTCTGTAGGTTTGGAGAGACATCTTCTTATTTCTTGCTGGCTACTGCTGTGAAAACCTTTTTAGCAAAACAACAAAAGATCCTTCTGTGACTTGCATGGTAGCATGAGAAAGTCAGAACTTGAGCAAACTGGTCGTTTTAGCTAAAAAATTTTCAAAGAGAAGGGAGAAGTAAAATGTAATTATCAAAAGTCTAAAAGTATCCAGAGAGTTTTCTTAGAGAAGAATTAAAGCAAAAGAAGGAGACACCTGTTTTTGAGACTACCAAACCTTACAGTAGTTTGTTAACATGCAAGTATTTAGGGACGTTCAGTGACAATTTGGTCTGAACACTTTCTCAAATCTGATTGCATTCTTTCAGTTCTTGTGATTAAAGGCCTAAAGTCATTCTTGTTAACTGTTTGACTTTATTCACATCTTGGTAATTGTCTTTTTGTTAACTACATGCTATCTAAAAATTTGGCTCTAATGTATGGCTGTAGGTTGTTTTGGGTAAAGTCTAATGACGCTTTTTGTGTTTTAAGCTTCTTATAACATTCCTGCTGGTGCCCACTAACCAGTACTTTTCCTTTAGTTGATGACTTCAGTGAGGAATCATCATTTTATGAAATTCTTCCCTGTTGTGCCCGTTTCCGCTGCGGTGACCTCATTGTGGAAGGCCAGTGGCATCACCTGGTTCTGGTCATGAGTAAAGGCATGCTCAAGAACAGCACGGCTGCGCTCTACCTTGACGGACAGCTTGTTAACACTGTTAAGGTAAAATAAGTGTTTAAATCCTCATCATTACTGGTCAGAGTAATTTCTCTCTTTCTGTGTGCCTGTGCACAAAAGTCCACCCAAAACAAACCAACACACCCCTTCCCCCTAAAAAAACAGCAAAAAACTGAAACCAGCAAACAAAAAACCACAAATGAGGAGCCTTGCTAAAAGGGGTCTTTGCTCACTACACAGCTCCGAGCCTGCTCCTGTTAAGGGGAGAAGATAAGGAATGCTTTCTCAGGCATGAGCAGTAGTAACACTGAAGTGAAGTGGATGTGTTGCATTGAGTGTGAGGCAAGTGTGTGGCACGACTGTGCTGTTGACTAGATTAATTAGAAGGATCATAAAAAGAATTATCCCAGGACCGTGTACCAGATCTAACTTTGACTAATAGGGGGATTACAGTGTAAGACAGCTTTGCCAATTTCTGCGGGTTGTTCCTTTCCCAACCCTCTGGCCACCCCAGAAAAAGCATCCCTGTGTCAGTGATAGCCACCAAGATGTCCAGTGTTGTTATTAATTGACTGTAGATGAAACACATTTACTTGTAAAGGTCAAAATTTTGTTGCTAGGTGAAAGAAACTGGGAGGCCAGAAGCAGAGAGCAGTGAAAAGCACTGTGGACCTGTCCACTGAGCACAAAGTATTCCTGCCCTGTAACAGATAACTGCAGAGCATTTGGCATCTGGCAGGTGTGGGCCTTAAGGGGGTAACCTCAGCCTGGTGTGAGGTGTAAATTAGCTGTACTGCTGTGGATAAAACAATATTTTGTCTTTCAATGTTTACCTTTCAGTATTCCTTTTGCAGAAATAGGACTATAGTAACTTGTTATGCTAATAGCTGTAAGACATGAGCATGTATCTAGCCATCTGTCTGGCCATACGTGACCACATTCAGTAGCTGGTAACAGAATTTTTACAAGGTGGATAGAAAATGCCCCTGAGATTGTTATTGTCATATATAGGCCAACATCTTACTCCTGTATTTGTTCTGTTCCTGTCTGAAAATCTTATCAGACTGAGTTCATCACGTTTGCACTTTAGCTTGGAGCAGTATCATTACCAAAGTCAGGCTTTCACTGGCTGAAAAAAAAGAGGAAAAAGAATGCAAATTTATGAGGTCGTCTTACTGCTTTTGCAAAAAATAATGAGCGTCACAGAGCACCATGTTTTTAGAACCAAGATACAGCCTCGCTCTGTAGTGTTTTAAAGCACTGAACTTGCCTGTCCTCATCCTGTGCTTCCATACACACCTTCATCTTTTGAAAGCCACTTCTGATCTCTGCATTTACCTTCTGTTTAAGGTTCTTCACTGACGTTCGTATCTGTATGGTATCAGAATTACGTAGCAATCATTCCATATGTTCCCTGGTTTGCAGAACACTTTCCCGACTTCCTGATCTCCCTGTTTTCTTTGCTCTCTCAATAACTTGGCTGTGTTTTTCTCCCTTGCAGCTTCACTATATTCACAGTAGTCCTAGCGGGTCTGGTTCTGCCAATCCACCTGTGGTCAGCACTGTTTATGCCTACATTGGCACGCCACCCGCACAGCGCCAGCCCTCTTCCTTAGTGTGGCGCTTGGGCCCTACGCACTTTCTGGAGGAAGTTTTGCCTGCCCCAGGTATTAGCACCATCTATGAGCTGGGACCAAATTACGTCGGAAGCTTTCAAGCAGTATACGTACCATGTAAGTACAGTTCACGTGGCAGCTAGTAACTTGGCCTGGCTGTAGTGGAATCTCGTGTGTGCGTGTTGGCAGAAGAGGTGAGAAGGGAGAGTATGTGGGAGCAGCAAGGAAAGGGTAGCTCTTCGTAGGAAGAAGATTAGTAGCTGTTATTGAAGAGAGTGTTGGGTTGACACAGCGTTTAGGGATAGGATGTATCTGAGAACAGTCAGTGCGAGGTTAATGGTTGGACTAAATGATCTTCAAGGTCTTTTCCAACCTAGGTGATTCTGTGAAATCGAAATTACTCCTTTAATGTGCTTCTGGTAGTTCTTGTACTGAGATACAGAAGTGCTTATATTCCTCACTTTAGTTTTAACCGACTTAGAAATGCTTAAAGCTGTCATTATTCATACGGTGCTTTATATTTATCCGTAGAAGGTGAAGTTGGAAAGGCGTTTTAACTTGTCAGCTTCTACTGATAGCACTCATTTGCAAATCTGCAATGTATTCTGTACTTTAAACGTAGCTGTCTTGAAATGTCGTTGTTTATAGGGCCTAAATAGGTCAACTGATAAAAAATTCAAACAGGGAGAGATTGTGGTGCATCAAAGAGTCTTTAAGCATTCGTTGCGAGCAAATATGGGCAATTCTATTCCATTTTTAAAGGGTTCTTGTTTGAAATGCAGGGGAGTACAACATAAAAAGATGTGAATAACCTTGTTAGAGATGTGTGCCCATAGCCCTGTTTTTAAATATTCAGACAACGGATTCTTCATCAGCTCTGGTAAGGTGCACTGTCACTAGCTAGATTTTCCTGTTCTGTAGAGCTCCCTGTCCAGTTAGAGCACGTCCTCACTAACATCAGTATTATGTCAGAAGATGCTCTTTGCTTTACCTGGCCATCACAGGGCTGTTCCGTGAGACATAAATAAAAATGGGAAATGTATCAAGTCGTCTTGTCCTTCCATTGTCTTTCCCCATGAGGAGCTCTTCTGGAGAGAGACTGTCACCAGCTGAAGGAAGGAGGCAGTGAATGCTGAGGGTGCTAGGAAAACGAAAGTATGTACAGGGAGTGCCCAGTCTTACTTTTCATGGTGAAGTCTTTCCCTAGAGTGGTGGCAGACACCCTCCACCCCCCCAAATGTAGATGATGATTGGGCTGTGAAAAAACAAAGTATCGTGAAAAAGAAGGTAGCTTTCCTTGCCCATTCTGAGTGAAAAACGTTAGGGAATTGAATTTTGTCATGTACAGATCTGTGTCATGTACTTGCTTTTTTTGACAGCTAGACAAACCTGGCAAGCAACTCAGGATTTAGGTATCTGCAAGGCAATTAAAATTTCTCCTGGAAGACGTTTTAACTGGTGGTGTGTAACTTTAAGTACTGAATTAGCCAAAGCAAATTCCGTGAACGTGAATTTGTTCATTCACTTCAGAGAATTAAAAGATCTTCATGCCTTTATGCTAAGGGCACATTCACCAGGAATCCCACAGTAACTTTAAAAAATGCTTTATTTCTTAATGTGCTGACCCTTTCCAGTGTGGTGGTGTATTTCTCCCGCACAAGCTTTGCTCAGTTTGTTGTATTTCAGGAGTGGTCTGCTCCAGGACTTGGCCCCTCTTTCCAAAATGCTTGTTCTTCCTTAATGTGATGATTATTCGTGGGAATCCTGGAGAAGAGAAGAGCTCCTCTAGTCTTTCACTGTTGTCGTTCACAGGGAAATTGTGTCTGACTTGCCATTGGCCCATGCAGTGCTTCTTTCGGAAGTTTTGTCCCTGTTTTCAGTGACCAAGATTGCTATCTTCTGAGAATTTGTACTGTGCTTAAACAAAACTAAAAACTTGATACTCTTTAAGTCTTGGGAAGACCTCTCAGAGAGCAGTTACTAGTTCAGGAGGAGGAATTCGGAGGAATGTTCTTGGGGCATCCCTGTGAGCAGAGAATTCGATGAGGATTTAATTTATGGGGAAAGCAAGACTTCTTAAGTGAGACTCGACAGGAACTAAACCCTAGTTCAACAAATCATGTAGACACCCAGCTTCTCACTCGGTTCAGGGTCAGGCGAGGAGTCTGCACGCTCTTTAAATTCCGTTAATGTGTTTCACTGGAGTTGCAGACACCTTTTGACCTGAAATGAGGACGCAGAAATGAGTCTCTGTGTTGAGGCTTGAGGTGCTGAGTTTTGCACGCTTCCTCTGAGCGTTGTAGACAGCTGTCAGTCATAGTGTTTGCGGTGCCTCGCATGAAGCATCCGTTTTTGGAGCAGTGGGTACAAAATAGTAAAGCTACGGTTAGATATTCTCTTTGATGCCTGGGCCTTTTGGTCTTTATTCAGTCTTGCATCTCTTGTACCATTCTTGAAGGCGTTTTTTCCTGGCAAGCCATTGTATAAAGCCTGTTGTCACAGGCAAAGATGCAGACATACCAAATATTTCTCTGGTTTAGATTTGTTTTTCTTCAGGTTGGAAGGGAAGTGAACAGCCCTTAGGCTCTATGCAAATTGAGTACAGGCATACTGTTGCCTTCCAAAAATTTAGATGAGGAAGCACCGCGTATTCTATTGCTTGGCCAAGCCACAGGCTGCCAGCTGCCATATTGTAGACCTCCTTGAAAGGAAATGTTTGCTGTGTGGGGCCCTTTTATTTAAATAGCAGAATTATTCCACGACTCTCATGCTATGGAACTGCTCTGCGGTAGAGCAAGTACACAAAGACAATATCACATCTCAGCTACTTGTAAAACCTTTCTTCTGTACCTGTTCTGCAGTATCGTTTGCTTAAGACTTTGCTTTTGAAACTGGAATGAAAAGCAGTGCTATTACTTAAGTGAACTTTTGTTTTGTCTTTAAGGCAAAGATTCAAAGTCTGAAGGAATCAGCCCGTCTCCAGTATCTTTGGTACCAGAAGAGAAGGTCTCTTTTGGTCTCTATGCGCTGTCGGTTTCTTCATTTACAGTGGCAAAAATAAGGAAAGTTTACAACAAGTTGGATAGTAAAGCTATTGCCAAACAGGTATGATGGGAAATGAGTTGCTTAATGTGTGCTACTTGTTTGTTCTTTTAACTTCTTTCAAGGCAGTTTGCTCAATGCAACCAGGAACAATAATGTACTTCTCAAAAAGAGTTGCCCATAATCATTTTCGTGTTTTAAAAAAGTTTTTTAAAAGTTGAGGGAAATTGCGCTCCTAGATTTTATTCGTGTTCTTGAAATTACTAGTAGCTATGTATCTTAGCACCTTTTGGAGGTATTTTGGCTTTTTAATATAGATACCAGTTTTAATCCTGTTGAAAAACAGTCAAGATTATGTCATTGAACAGCATTTCTCCTGCTGCATATGAACAAAGCGGATAGCTTAGTCCTCTGGCTGTGATTTAGATTTGGAAACAAGAATATTGCTTTACATTTTTCTTCAAAGTGCGTTAAAAGTCAGTGAATTATTTATTCAAAGGACTATATGTGAAGAAAGGCCGAGAGTTGGGGCTGTTCAGCCTGAAGACGAGAGGGCTCAGGAGACCTTACTGCAGCCTTTCAGTACAGACAGGGAGCTTTTACAAACACAGAGGGACTTTTACCAGGGCGTGTAGTGACAGGACAAGGTGTAACGGTTTTAAACTCAAGGAAGGTGGATTTAGTGGGTGTAAGGATGAAACTTTTTATGATGAGGGTGGTGAGACACGGGAGGAGGTTGCCTAGAGAAGCTGTGAATGCCCCATTCCAAGGTTGGGTGGTGGCTTGAGCAACCTGATTTAGTGGAAGATGTCCCTGCCCACAAGAGGAGGGTTAAGCTAGGTGATCTTTAAAGGTTCCTTTTAACCCAAACCATTCTGTGATCCAGTGGGTTTACTTTTAAAGTTAGATTCATCTTCCTTAAACTTAAACCTTAAACCTTCAACTTCCTTAAATTTAAACTTAGACTGGAGATTTCTCTTTACTTTAGAGAATGTCTTAATGACTCTAGCATAGTTCTGTTTAAAGTTACTCTTTATCACAGGAGGAAAATACACAGGTTATATTCAGGCTTCTGTAAAAAACCCTCTTCCCTCTGTCTCCTGCTGTTTTTCTCGTTTCATTCAGCTGGTGATTTCTTCTCATGAAAATGCCACACCGGTGAAGCTGCTACATAACTCGGCGGGGCATTTGAATGGACCAGCGCGCTCCATTGGTGCAGCCTTGATAGGATATTTGGGTGAGTTGAGTACTTGAAAATTATTGTCTTTAAAAATGACTAATTACTTGTCAATAAGAACTTAGGTCTAGAAGATAAATGATGTAATTGATGAATGTTAATCATACATTGTTAAATTTAATTGATGTTTCTCTATTTTAAGGACATACTATTATCTTTTCTACTAACATGGGATGCTTGTTTCAGTTCATACGAGTTATCATTATGAAAATATACTTTACCTTAGGTCGTAAACTATTTTCCAGTGCAATATTTCTTTCTCGTCCTCTTCTGAGGTGTCACAGTTCTTCTAGTGGGACTCTTTTCATAATTCAGGCAATACTAGAATGCAAATTACTTGCATGTATTCATGATGATTTCCTACAAGAAATAGAGTTGACTTTATTTTCTCTTGTCTATGCTCAGGTGTAAGAACATTTGTCCCCAAGCCTGTTGCCACTACACTGCAGTACATTGGTGGAGCTGCTGCTATTCTGGGACTTGTAGCCATGGCATCAGATGTAGAAGGGTTGTACGCAGCTGTGAAGGCCTTGGTGTGTGTGGTAAAGAGCAATCCACTAGCCAGCAAAGAAATGGAAAGGATCAAAGGTTATCAGGTATCTAAGAAATGTCTTAAAATGGAGCAGGCTGATTGAATTTCACTGTCTGTCCTAGTAGTTTCTGTGGAAATTCCTTGTTGTATTGTGGTAACCTGAGTTTCTGCTCTTAATTTTACTGAGCTCTTGGGTGAATAGCATAAATGAGTTATTTCAGATGGCTTTTACAGGAGAGTATGCAGGGTTTTGCTAAGCAGTTGTGCACGTTCAGCTGCTCTGCTGAAACTGAGCCTTCCTTAATAGCAAGGAAGAGCACAACTATGGCACTTAGATGAATCTTTTCCTGTGATTGTGAACCCACCCCTGCAAGCCTTGGGAGCTTCTGTCTGTGATCTGCCAGCGAGGGAGGAGGACAGGGACACATGAAGAAAACCAAACAAGTGGGTTCCTAGAATCATTATTTTGAGGAGGCTGCACAGGCTTTATAGTTAGTGATGCTGTTTGCTTTCAAGCTGAAGACTTCTTAATTCTCCATCAGGATGGGGAAAATGCAAACAGTTATGCAGAAGGATTGGTTGACTGACTTGAAAAGATCTTCATGTGACCAGTGCCTTTTACATTTCTCATGAAGACTGCTTTGCTGAAACAGAAAGTTCATGCTGTGATTTAGGCAGTGTATTTGCAAACCTTGTCATGCCAGTGGCTAGTGTAGTTACCTCAAAACATATTACCATGTAGCCTGTTAGAGACCTTGGCTTACTTGCGCCATAAGCAGTCAGCAGATCATCCCATATGATAACCCCACATTCCACTTGTATTGACCTCAGCAAACAGCATGGCTTGAGAGCGATTCCCAGGAATCGGTGTGCCTTTAGTAATGCTTCAAGGAGGATGGTGAAGCTAGAGGTCAGTATGTTGAGAAGACAAGAAACAGTAATAGTACATCTGGCAATTTGTTCTTTCCCAACCCAGACTATAAGAAGTTAGAGCAGAAGTGAGGACTGAAAGGAGGACATCTTTGGTCATGCCTACGGCAACAAAGTGTAGCAAGAAAAAAGAAAGTCAGGCTTATTCAGATTTCTGTTGTCAAGGCTGCCTTTCCCCGGTGCCAGAATACCTCTCATCTGTGTGTGCAGTACTCTAGGGGTGCTCTAGTTAAGTCTGCCATGTCCAGGAGCACAGCTCTCTGAGAATGCATCATGTCTTAAACTGTGACCGACTACCGAGAGCTCAGGGCGACAGGGTGTGTGTGTGCCTAATCCTCAGGGCCTGGATACTGTCTGAAGTGTAGAATGGATGTTTTCGGAGCTGTAGGGCCTCCTTTTCTGATCACCCATAATGCCACTTCCAAGGTTTTTCATCAAGAGCCTCAACTATCAGACATACTCTAAGGGACTTCTCAGAAGGGACACAGTCATTTCATCCATGCTTCTTCGTGCTTAGACAGCATTGCTATGTGTTCATAGGATACTAATTCCTTTTCTGTTTACTTGTTCAAGTTGCTGGCAATGCTGTTAAAGAAGAAACGATCCCTTCTGAACAGCCACATACTCCATCTGACCTTCTCCTTGGTGGGAACTGTCGATAGCGGACATGAGACTTCCATTATTCCAAATTCTGCTGCCTTCCAGGACCTGCTCTGTGATTTTGAAGTATGTAAAGCTGCACAGAAGAGTGAATGATGATGCTGGGTAGTGATTAAGTCAGATGCTGATAGCATACCTTAAATACTGAACAGCAGCAAACTAGGTTCTCATCTGAGAACTTAGTATTTCAAAGATGTAGTATAGCAAAGCAGCTGAACAGCAAGATTAGTGGTAACTTCCTGCTGAAATGGCTTGAATTTCTTTTAACGTGGGTGTTCTACTGCAGTACTTACCTTGAGGTATGGAAGACTTACTGAAAATAACAGGAGGTGAACTTTAAACATAGCACATAGAAGTCACTTCATCATCGGCACGAGAGAGATCTGGAGGGGCTGGAGCGAGGGCAGAGGAGGGCAGCGAGGCTGGGGAAGGGCTGGAGAATCAATCCTGTGAGGAGGCAGGGCAGGAGCTGGGAGTGTTCAGTGTGAGGAGGAGGAGGCTGAGGGGAGCCCTCATCCCTCTCTGCAGCTCCTGCCAGGACATTGCAGAGAGGCTGGGGCTGGGCTCTGCTCCCAGGGGATCAGGGACAGGACAAGAGGGAACGGCTGGAAACTGCCCCAGGGGAGGCTCAGGCTGGGCAGGAGGAGAAAATGTTTCCCAGCAAGAGTGGTCCGAAGAGTGGAACAGGCTGCCCAGGGAGGGGGGAGTCCCCATCCCTGGGGGGGTTTCAGGGCCGTTGGGATGAGCTGTGGGGGATGTGGGGTAGGGGAGAACTTTGTAGAGTCGGGCTGAGGGTTGGACTCGGTGATCCCGAGGGGCTTTTCCAACCTGAATGATTCTGTCTCTGTGTCCTGCAAAGTTAATAGTAAGGCAGTTCAAATTCTGCTTGCACAATCTGGAATATTGAAGGGTCATTTGTTAAACTGAGGAAAGTAAAGAAGTTCTAAAGAAATGCTAATGTAGTAGGGGCTGATGAATGATGTACAGAAATGATGTACAGAACTCATCACTTAGCATTTACTCTTTTCACATGATCTGTACCTGACACAGACTCAGTAGAAGTATCCTGATTCTCATAGATGAAAATAAATAAATAAATAGAAATACTGTTACCACTGCTAATCCACCTGTAAGATACTGACGTAACAGCACAAGTCGTCTTGCACAAATGGCCTTATGGAGTTATCCGTTTCCTTTTTTTAGATGTCTATTTGAGTATTTTAGAGCACTCCTGGAAACTTTATTTAAGGGTCTTGTATATAAAAAACCTAATTTTTTCCCCTCGCTGCTTAAAATAGGCTTTATTTTAATAACAAGGCCAGTTGATTTTAACTGCTTTTTTGAGATCTTAAAGGTCTTTAATGCTCCCCCCCCACCCCCCAAGATCAACAATACGCTATAATTATGGCACAAAGAAAGAGGAAATGAAAAAGGCAGACCTGAACCTTTGTTGTTTTTTTTTTTTTTATTTTAGTGGAGTTATAATACAGAAGAAATTTGTCACACACCAAAGTTTCCTCATTTTTTTGAGGTGTAACGTTAAAACTAGAAATTGTTTGTGCCATGCCTAAGCAAATTCTTCAGTATCTTGTGACTCGTTATTCTTTAACAAAATGTTTCAGTGACAATAATGCTCCCTTTGTGCTCACACAAAATTAAACATGGATTTAATAGAAGTTACTACATCTTCAGGACGTAATATTGGTGGTAGAGGTCTTAAGGTAGATGAACTGTTTAGCAGAGAGAAGACTGAATCACAGCTCAGCTCCTTTTATGGGGAAGCATGAATTCTGCTGAAAAATGCTCTTATCCCTTCCCCCCCCCCTTTTTTTTTTCCTTTGCCCCCTCTCCCTTCCTTTTATCTCTTCTTTTTTCTTTTTTTTTTTTCTTTTCCCTATAAATGAACCAGCTGAGAAATTTCACCAATGGTGTATAGTCACTCAGGCAGCAACTACTGTACAGATGATCCAATTTCATATTGTTTCATTCATGTCTCTTTTTTTTTTTTCCCCTGAAGACCAAGAACAGCTGGAGAACAAATACACTTAAGAAACTTAAAAAATAAAAAATGTGCAAGTAATAGGTCTGTGAGTCACCAAGAAGAAACTTTCCAAAAGCCTTAGTTTTTAGCTTTTTTCAATTATATGTTTTATTTCTGTATTCAGAAATCAGTGACCCAAATATTTCACTTAAATTGGATAAATTAGACATTCTTGTGCTAAACAGGGAAATGAAAAGATTTGTTCTGATCATTTGAGATTATAAGATTAGAAGAAAAGCAAAAGCTAGAAAGCTTTTTATTTAAGCCGGTTTTATACACCAGAGTGCAAGTATTAATTATGCTTTGTTCATTAGCAAGTGAATTTTAAGATTTGCAGCTATAACTGTGAGTTTTCTGGCTTTTATGTCTTTTATTATTCCTATTGATTGAACAATTGATTTATCTTTTTGTAGACGATCTAAATCATTTAAAATGGTGTGCAAGAAAAGCTGGGTAAAAATAAATTTTTTTTAAAAAAATCGAAGTCAGGAAAGACATTGAGTTTAATCTTGGCAGAAGACAGTAAGTTAATTTTACAAAGAGAAAATCTTCACTTAAGCCAAATAAACTTAACATGGCATTTCTAATCAGCCCTTTAAACCCCCGTGACTTCTTTGGAGTCATTGCGCCATCTGTTTAAAGAGAAATTCCAGATAGCGTGTAACTTTTTTGTCTAGAACTCTTCTTAAGAAAAGTTTCCAGCGTGATACTCTTACAGAGAATATGTTTGGTACCAGTGTGCATTTCTTTAGTCTGAGTAAGTCTATTTAATACTTCCCTGAAGTTGAAGAATAAATGGTTGAGCTTTAGAGCACAATGGCCAGGTAAATAGTCATGTAGACAAACAGTTTGAATCTCTTCAAGCTTTCATAACCTTTGGTATATTAATATCAGTTTCTGATCTTGAAGTGAATTTTGTAGGTGACGTGGTTTATTCTGTGTTTCAGGTCTGGCTTCATGCACCCTATGAGCTTCATCTGTCATTATTTGAGCACTTCATCGAACTTCTTACTGAGTCGAGGTATGAGGCGATGCCAGCCTAGTAATGAGACTTACAGGATTAGGTAATATGGAGAGGATGCTCCAATTTTAAACTGCCACCTCCTTTCTTTCCTTCTTCCAGCGAAGCGGCAAAGAACGCCAAGTTAATGAGGGAATTCCAACTCATCCCAAGACTGCTCTTGACTCTTCGAGATATGTCTCTGTCCCAGCCTACTATTGCTGCGATTAGTAATGTGCTGAGCTTTTTGCTTCAAGGCTTCCCTAGCAGCTATGACTTGCTCAGGTAGCCCACACCTGTGATAAATCTGTTTTTCTTGGTTTTATTATGTTGGTGAAAAATACTTAATGGTCCTACTGCTGTGGAGTAACATGAAATGCTCAGGTACTGGATTTTTTCTCTAAGAACTAGACTGAACTAGACATAGGCAGTAATTTTGCTAGTGCCTTGATTTGCATATTAAATTCAGTTTGTATCTAAAAAGGTATGACTGATTATGAATGATTAAATGGGCTTAATGTTCTGCAGGCGTGAAGTGAAGGTGCTGTGCTGCAGCTCCGTTGTTCATGTGAAGCACTCTAAAATGCCATTGAATATTACTTGAGATGGAGTATAACAATACTTGTGGTTAAAATGCAGCTTTGATTGCTCTCCTACGTGAAAGGTTTAGTTCAAGGTTTTTTTCTTAATCATGACTGTGTAAAACATTGTTTAAGGCTGACAGGTGTAGTACTATTAATTCTGATTGAAAGTTACAGAAATAATTCATACATCCAGGAGTATTTGAAATGCTTTTAAACGAGTTCAGCTCCTTGATAACTTAATTTTACTTGTCTCCCATTTCATTATAATGGCAATGGATAAAATATTGCAGGGCTTGGGAGTTCTTTGCATATGAGTGGTCATGTTTTCAGCTTCTCACTTTTAAGTACAATTAAAGTTATCAGAAGCATCAACCTGAACATCCTACCTGTCTTGGTTTTAATTGTACAGGACAAAAAAATTATTCAAGAGTAAAACCATTGATTTTATGCTTAAATAGTTACAGAGCAAATTGTAGAATGCCTGTCTAGGTGTTCTGTGTTCTCCTTCCTGGAAAAAAAAATGAAAAATATTGCATAACTAGGGGAAGTTACACTAGCTAGGGACCATTTCAGGTTAGTTCCAGAGGAAAGAGGAATATACTGCATTTCCTTTCTTGGAGTAGCACATCATCATCTTACCTTGAAAAACCATGACCTTGTGTTACATCACCTCAAGCTGTAGGCATGAAATGTTATACCAGAGTCAAGTAATTGCTGGGTCTGACGTAATACTTGTTCAGCTGTAATGGTTTGAGAATAGTGCTTTGTTCTCCTTTCTTTAACTTGTGGTGTTCCTTTTACTAGGACTTGGTGGTATCTTCCAGTTTCCTTTCTTGAATCCTAGCCTCTTCAGAGTCCTTTACCTGCAGACTTCTCTGCAAAGGTTCCATTAATTACTACATGTTAGTTTGTTTTGGCCAGTAACTTTAGATGGAGAGCATTTTCCTCAGTCTTCAGATGTGAGAAAGTTAACTCTTTTGGGTATCTCCCTCTCACTAGTGTTGGTTTTAGATTGAAAGTGAATTATTGATAGATAAGAGTACATCTGTCATGTCAACAAATGATGTTTTTTCTGTATACACCAAGGTTTGGACAGTTCATCTCTTCCACTTTGCCTACATTTGCAGTCTGTGAGAAGTTTGTAGTCATGGAAATAAACAATGAAGAAAAGCTTGACAGTGGTAAGTGATGGCTTGGAAGCAGCAGCAGAGAAATAACTTTGTGATCTGTACCTAAATATGCAAAGTGTAGAAATAGCATCGTTAGCAGTATTGTAATTTTGTTACAACCTGCCTGCCCGTTAGTTGTGGTCCTCCAGTTTTCAGTATTGGGTGCAAAGCAGTGCCGAACCCACGTACTCTCCTTTTGTTTTCTGACATTTAACATTGCATGGTTTTGTTCTCTTTCCTCCACTCGCTCCTTCAAATCAACTGTGCATCTCTGCTTTTTTCTGGGGAGAGAAAAAAGACAAAAATGGATTACTAGGTGCATCTGCCCCCCAGGTGTGGAGGAAGTGAAAGAATTAACTAAGAGATAGTTAACTAGTTATTTTGCTAGGCCAAAAAAAAAGTTTTACTGTCCTTCAAGAATGCTTATATTGAGTTGTTTTGAGACCATTTCTATCCTTGTTTTCCTAAATAGAAAAGGCTTATGCAGTTGTGGTTTTGATCAGTCTGAACAGAAATGGTTTAGCCCTGCAGTGGATGTCACCCAGATGACTGGAAGAGAGTCCCCAAAGATCCTGTTTCTGCATCTTTTGGGAAAATCCTGGTGCACAGGGCCAAGTGAGAGTGTTCCTGCTTTACAGTTACCTTTATTGGCCTGCTTTCCTCCAGAACAAGGCTTAGACAGTCTGCACATTCATCATTATCCCCCCGTGCCTCTCCTGTTCCTTCTGAATACTTTCACTTATTGTGGTCTCAAAGATCATTAAATTCGAGCGTTTTAGTAAAAAAAGAGGGAGTGGGTATTGGAGAGTGATACAAAGTGTTGTTCTTGCTGCAGGCCAGCCATGTTTTTTTCCCAGGCTAACCACAGTCTTCAGTGCTTTTTGCCTACCTGGGGGATGGAAGAACCTTGGGGAGAAATTTAGGCTGGGGCAGGAATGGAGAAAGAAGCTTTTGAGGCAAAGAACATGAGATTTTTACATTACTGGCCTTCACCAGTTCTGCTGGATTTCTGCCATAGAAGATGCTTTCTGTTTGTGTCTGGGACTTGTGCACAAAAGCTTGGCCCAGAAAGGGTCCATTTATCTGTCTTGCACGCATTGCCTCTGTTGTGATTTTCAGGGTTTTTTTAAATAATGTGAAAACATGGTCCTTCTTTGACAGCATTAGGTGCAGTAAGAGGGGTTCACAAAAGAACTGTGAGCTGCATGTATGGGCTTGTTTACAGTAAGTGTGTTTTTCAACTGGTGACGAATTTGGGGATCCATTGAAAGAAAAGGAAACTAATATTTCTCCTGTTTCGTAGATTTGGAGGGAGTTGGGACATAGCAGATTTTTTTCTTGGGATTCCACCTACCTCCCTTCCTGATTGCTTAGTGCAAAAATGCATTTGCTTACAAATAGCCTTTAAAATATCTGAATTCCAAAAGCCTAATTTTGCCTTTTTTTTTTTTTTTTTTTTTTTTTTAATGTTCAGGAACAGAGGAGGATTTTGGAGGACTTGTTTCAGCTAATCTTATCCTACTGCGGAACAGGCTTTTAGATATCCTTCTGAAACTTCTATATACATCTAAAGAAAAGACAACTGTTAATTTGCAGTAAGTACAAAAAAAACTTGAGGTAGAGAAAGGATATATTTTTTTTTTTTTTATTTCAAGGGGAGAATTACAGAGCCCCCATTCAACTCACTAGTTGTATTGAATCATTTTATAGGAACTATTGAATGTTTTATGCAGACATCACTGAATTAGCTTTGGATATGCTGGCAGAAATGGAATGCATGATTGAGTTGTACTCTGTCAGTTGTGGTAGCAGGAACGATACTACTAAGCAGATGCTGGTATAACTAATATTAGTTCTTTCAGCTATTGCATTAACTGAGTTTTGTTTCAAACCTCTAAAAATATTTTAAGCCTGTGATTGACAGCACTAGTAGAAACTTATGCTTCAAATTAGGAACAACAGAAGTAAATATCAGCAGGAGAGGAAAATGCATAGTAGATTTGGGGGATGATTGCTTGCTGCTTATTGTTACTTTATAGAAGAAAAGTAGCATGTGTAAAATTTTTGGGTTTTAAAACTGAGCCACAGAGGGTCACAGGTGAGTAGGATGCAGTGGGAACAAGTGTGGATGTCTGGCTACTTCGATTTTTTTAAAGTTTTGTTGTCTGGAGAGCCAGTTCTGCTTGCCCCACGTACTTCTTGGTGCTGTTTTCTCATAACTTCATGTGTGGCTATAGAGAAAATCTGTTGAATGAGAAAACCTGGGTTTTTAGAGAAGCAGGATAGTCAGCTTCTCAGTTGGTTAAGATCAAATGGCTTCAGTAGGGGTTATTGTTAGGATCATTGACCCTAGAATGCCCCTTAGCTCCTTAAAATTGCACGTGAGGGAAGATGACACTATAGTTCAACGAGGCACTAGAATCATATGGTGAGTTGGAGAAGAGCCTGTGAACACTGTCAGGTTAGACCTTGACAGAATATAACTTCCAAGCACCTGCCCAGTAGGCTGTACTGAGTCTGCTGGAGGGATTTTGTGGCTGTATGGCATATGTGCATTATGTGGTGATTGACTGAGCCTGGGTTGATACACAACCCAAACCTGTTTCAGCTTTTCAGTAATACTGCTTTCAAAAAACAAACAAACATAGTCTTTCAAACATTCCCAAGCAGCTCTTTCTTTAAAAAAAAACCCAAACCAAATAACCTTTGTTTTTTAATACCAGTTTATTCAAAAGGCTTGTGAAAACTCTCTACCTATGTATGGCCTAACAAAAAGCATTTGGAAATTACATTTGTGGACAGATTTTTCCAGTTCAGCATTCCACATTTATTCTGAAAAGCGGCAACTGGAGAAATCTCATGCAATGGAATAGTGCCAGGAGCTGTATTTAGTCTTTCTGCTAAACAAACACGCTGTATGTGTTCCATTCAACAAGATTTGGTGAGCAACATTTCTTGTTGTGTAGCAAAGGATTCAGTGAACTCTTTTATAGATCTGAATTTTCTCTGATCTTGAAGTTTGCCCTGTAGAGGGGCACAGTGATTTTTGATATCTAGTAGGAAACTAAATGATGTAAAACGTGACTACTCTTTTTTTTTTTTTTTTTTTTCCCCCTCTTTAATTAGGGCTTGTGAAGAACTGGTCAAGACACTGGGTTTTGATTGGATTATGATGTTTATGGAAGAACATCTGCATTCCACCACGGTCACAGCAGCCATGCGAATTCTGGTGGTCCTGTTGAGTAATCAGTCCATCCTGCTGAAATTTAAGGAGGGCCTCAGTGGTGGAGGCTGGCTGGATCAGACGGATTCTGTCCTGACTAATAAGATCGGGACTGTGCTAGGTACGGCCTCTCAGCCCCCTCCTCGCTCCAGGGTCGTGGCGGGGCACCCCCAGCTGGGGGGTGCATCCTTTCTGTTACTGCTGGCTGGGCTGCAGCCGGATGGCTCTGCACTTCATTTTTCTTACAACTAAGAGTTAGATTTCCTAGGCCGAAGGGAGTGGTTTTACAAAACTGCCCTGCCGTTGACGTTACGCAGAGTTCATTGTAGTTCAGTATTACCCCCTCATCTGCATGAAGCCTGTGTAGCTAATTGGGGTTCTGTTACCATCACAGTAAGGTTAAGTATGTCCCTTGGGCAGGCACATCCGAGCTAGATGCAAACGTAGCATAGGAGTATCTTATGAACACAGCAATTAAAGATTCAATAAAATTTACTTGTTTGTTTGCTCTGACTCGTTAGAGCATCATGCAGTGTTAGACCTGAGCTGCTTTGTCTGGTGAGTTCTGTGCCAATTAGATTTACCTGTTTGGATTTTTGCTGTCTTGGGAATTTCTGTGTTCACAGTATCATCTCAGCTTTTCTTTTCCTCTCCCCCTCCTGCCTTATGCACACACACACGCTTGCACCCTCTCTCTTATTAAAGACTTTCTGTGCAGGATCTTAAAGCCTCATTTATTCAGGTTATCAGACCTTTCCTTTACCTCGTGTGAACTAGAATTCAGTGTATAAGGTGTTAGAGCTACAGGACCCATTTTGAGCATCTCTAAGCTGCCTGAAATAACTGATGTCAATTCTCTGTAGAGAGGTGTAGTGGCGATTTCCCATGGACCTGGTTTTTTTAGTCAAAATAATATTGCAGTTTTCAGATGGATGTCCATTCAGACCCTGATGCAAACCCATTGACACTAAGTGGGAGTCTTTCATGAGCTTGAGTAAGCTTTAGGTCATGTCAGTGGTATTAATAGTATTTAACTGTTGTTCCTAAAATGGCTGTAGAAGGAGCCACCTCTCTGTGTTGCAGCAGTAAATGATCAGTTTCTGTGCTAAAAAATTTTCCAAATTGGTTTATTATAAGGAAAAAATTGTGAAGTGTTGTTGAAGTGATCTTCCTTCAGGAAGAGGGCTTTTTCTGAAATGAAAATACAAAGTCCATTTGTTTTTCTGCTTTGTCACTTTGAAATCTATCAGAGTACCTTACACTATCTTGTTATTTTTTGCATAAATAAAACCATCTAATAAGTCTGCCTGTTGCAGTGGTTTCCCATAACATATCCCTCAGGATACTCAACTAGGAACACAGGGTGGTTCTTTGCCTTATTAATGAATTAGGAAGATTAAGGAAAACAGTTTTTCTGAGACCATATTACACGTGCAAACATTTGATGTTAACATACTGTGGTGTCTGTGGTTTGGCTAATTGTGCTTCAAGTTCTGTATTTCCAGAAACAATTTTTCAAATTTGAAAACCATTGATATTTTAGGATATTGACTGTTTTTTCTTCAGTATCCACTTTAAATGTCCAATAACATAAAAATTTTCTTCGGTTACAAAATCTTTCTAACTAAGATTTTCATTTGCAATCACATTTGGAGAGTTTTCCTTTTTTTTCTTATTATAGTATCACTTTAATTGAATCCAAGCTAGACTGTGACCAAACAGATACTTTTAAACTTGTGCCTCATCAAATGATAGCAGTAGGTTATCTAATTTTCCGATTTTTAATAAATTACAACACGTAGACTCCAAGACTTCTCTTGAAACCAAAACCAAGCCATTTTAATTCCAGATTACTGGTGGAATTCCTGCAACTTTGTACAAAGAGTACATCAATCTGATTCCTGGTAGATGCATAGTCTTTAAATAAAAAGTCCATTTCTGGTGGAAAGAGTGTCTCAGAAAAACAACCTGGGCCCTGGCAGTGCCAGAAGAATGGCTCGCTGTCTGGTGCTGGTGTGGAGACTGAACTGTCTTCCTGCCTATTTCCTCTTTTGAAAATAAGCTCTTCTTCTGTCCCAGTGTATTTTATTTTTTTATTAGGAAAATCAAATACCTGGGTGGAAGTAGCATCACAAAAGGTGAGTTTTGTGCCTCTGCCAGCACTTAAGGTAAATAAGACATTGAATGCTTCATACCAACTGATGAATTGGTAACAAAGCAGCTGAAACAAGATGCCCCTGAGACATCTTTGGAAACAAATTGGCCACCCATTGACTTCAACGTTAAATGGGCCATGGGATTGCTTCTTGGTGATATAAATCTGTAACTGAGATTAAGGTGATACTTCCCTCTCAGCCAGTGAAATATCTTTTTTCGGAAGCTTGGGTGTTTTAAAAGTCTGAAATTGTGGTCGAGGTCAGCAAATGGGTCTGTGTGTGTATGCAGTAGCATTAGGCAGTCTGTATGGAGCAGTGTCATCTGTGTAGTGCTGGAAGGCAATTGTTTCCTTTAACTGATTGAAAAAATAAGACCTACGAAGCAAAATTGTGTAGTGTGCTTGTGATAGTCTGTATGCACACGTTCATTTTTTACAGAGTTAATTTCTGAGGAGGTACCCTCTTGAGTTCACTACTAGAGTAAGAGTGAGCTTCACAGGCATCTCCCTATTAACACGGTTGGCTTTTTGGTGTGTTTTTTTTTTCGCCTTAGGGTTCAATGTTGGCAGGAGCGCTGGTGGCAGATCAACGGTCCGGGAGATTAACCGGGATGCTTGTCACTTCCCAGGCTTTCCCGTCCTGCAGTCCCTTCTCCCGAAGCACACGAATGTACCTGCACTCTATTTCCTCCTCATGGCCCTTTTCCTGCAGCAGCCAGTCACTGAACTGCCTGAAAACCTGCAGGTCAGTGTGCCTGTCAGCAGCAGCCAGTGTAATCAGGGTTGCCAGGTAGGGATTATCCAGTAAAAGGTAAATGTAATTCTGTCTGTCATGAAAGAAAATAATGGATTAACCAGGCCCCCTCCTCCTTCTTGGCAGCTGACTCGCAGTCACGATGTGGTGTGGAGTGCTGAGGTGTTTGGGGTGGGAGGACGAGGTCCATGGGAGGACGGGGAAGCCAGTCTGCTAGGGCAGAGCTGTTGCTGGTCTCTTTCTGGTCTGATTTGGGGTCAGATGAGAAGCAGATCCCTGGTTTGAGCTGGCATGGCATGGGCATTGAAGGCGACCTAATTTTTTTGCTTTGCTTTCTTTGTTGGTGGTTTGGTTTGGTTTTTTGTTTGGGGTGTTTTTTTTAAGAGTGGTGCTGTGTTAGAGTTCACCGGGTTACAGACAAAACAAGGTAGCTTTTATTTCAGAAAGTCTCTGTGGTTTTGTAGGGAGGCATCTCAGTTTGTGGAAAATGTTTATTGTTCTTATTCTGAACAGGTTGATTTTGGACTTGTTTTAATTGTATGTAAATGAGCAGATATTACATGGTCTAAAATGGAGTCCTAGGAAGCCTTAGTATAGTGATTTATGGGGAAAATCCACACTTAAGACAGCCAAGGCGCCTGCTTAGAGCAGGTGCAGTGCTAATATTTATTTACGAAGGAAAACTGGAAAGTAAAAAAGGTATTCTGCCAGCCTGTTTTCTCCAGAGGAATGCTTGACAGCGTATTCAGCATTGTGCTGTGGTGGAGGCATGCAGCTCACCTCTAGTTTACAGTGCTGAAGTACAACGCTGTTAAATCGAAATTAAATTAGACTAATTAAAATATTTAGCAGTAGCACTCTTAATGCTAGAGGTGGCTACTTTGTCCTTTTTTATTTTCTAATTGATTTAATTTTTTGGACTTGCTGGAAGATGCAACTCTGGTTTGGGTTTTGTTTGTTTGCTGTTTTCTGTGGAATGCCATGTGGGTTTTAGGACTAGATGTGAGTGAAGTATATTGAGGTGACTGTGCAGCACTTGTACTGACAGGTCTCATTTCAAAATGCTTGAATACTTTGAAATGAGAGTTGCACTTGCCTTAGCCCGTGGTTACAATGAATTTTCTTCAGTGACACATGACCTTCATATGAAGCTTTTGGGGATAAAGTTTGGAGGACGTGAAGCAATTCATTTTTTTTAAGATACTGCCAAATGAGCGTATTGTAGGTATAATAAAAATCAGTATCAAATTGCACAGGAGAAGGGGATGATTTAATGTCGTCTTTCTTCTCTTTCACCTCTTACAGTTTGATTTAGACTCTATTTGGACATTCATATTTGGAGTTCCTGCCTCCTGTGGCACCGTTACCTCTTCAATACACAGTGTTTGCACAGAAGCTGCCTTCTTGCTGTTGGGAATGCTGAGGAGCATGCTGAATTCCGTAAGCATAAAAATTTTCCCTCGTATTTGAATACACAGAATTGTTCAAGTTTGCCATGTGATCAAAAGCCAAATTAGAAAAGTTGAGGTTTTGTTAGTGTCACGACAAAGCCGTGTGAGTGAGGCTCATAATACTCCAGTGAAAATCATCATTGTCAGTGGGTTATTCTATCTTACTTTATTTTTCAGTATCTGTAGAAATATTAGTAGCCACAAAATTAATGCTGCTTTTTCACAAAAAGGCTAGGCTTTGTGTTTTGCTGCAATTAAAACAAAACAGGAAAGCAGAAGGATAAAATGCCCTTGGCAGTGATCATTGAATTTCTTTCCTGATTAACGTCATGGGGGAATGTTTGAGATTGTATATCCCATCTGCTCAGAGCTATGTGAGTTGCAGATTTCGTGCATGAACCTTCCACATGCAGAGAAGGCCCCTGACTATTAATAGCCACATGCTGGAGGAAACGAATTTACTGCCAGAAAAATGTGTCGTCTTCTCATCTTTGAATTTAATGTCAAGAGTAGTGAAAGTTGGTTTCTCAGTGGGAAAATTTTGCATTTCCTTGGAGCCAAAGTGTGTTATCTGCTGAAGATTATCTCATGAAGTGTTTGAAAAGCAGCACCTGTTCGGTTGTCGCCTGTTTGTCTGTCATGTGTTTGTGCTACGCTCTGAGAAGCGTTGCTTGCCTGTCTCTCCCATGTTAACGTGTCCAAGAGTGTCTTCTGGAAGTGTGTGCTGGTTGTGTGTCCGTGACCTGCCGTCCCGTGTTGTCTCTTACGGGTGACCTGTTCTGTCCTGTGTTTGGTCCTCACCCGTTTGGCACATTTGTGACATACTCAGAGCTGTGTGCTGTCTCCTGCCTTGCCATCAGGTATAGTTCAGATGTGCCATCACATTTCGGGTTGACACGAGTCAGGTTGGGTTTACCAACGTGACCTGAATCAGTGGAGACATGTTTTGCCGTACGGTCAGTCTCCTGTACGTGCCGCGTTCGAACACGTGCTCAGGCCTAGGTTGCTGTCATGTTATTGCTGTGGGTTTATCACACGTTCAGTCATGTGTCTGGTTACATTTCATCGGGTGGTTGCAACTTGTTCCCACCTGTTTTATCATGACATGTCCTGTTGTAATGTTTGTCATGTTCAGCCAAGTGTTTCTCACACATTTTTGATACGGTGACACGCTGTTGTGTGTTCAGTCACATGTTTGTGATGGCTTAGACACGTGTTCTCTCATCACATGTTCTGCTCTAACCTGTTGCAGGCACATGGTTTGGACGTGTGTTTTATGTGTTTGTTAGGAGTTGGTGGCTTGTTCAATTGCCACACATTCTGGAGGCAAGATTAGCCATGTATGTTTGCTCAGGTGTATGTGACATGCTCAGACACGTGTTCTGTCACGTTGTCGGGTTTGTCACATGTTGGTGATGCCCTGAAACACATTTTCTGTCACCTGTTTGATCACATATTAAGTCACATGTTCAGACACTGTGTCTTCAGTCATGTGTTCTAGACCTATCTTTGGTCATGCGTTCTGACAAGTGCTCCAGCACATACTTGCCGTATTCTGGATGTGTTTTTCACACCCGGTCATGTGCTTAGCCACATTTCAGTCACTTCTTTCTGCTCTGCTTGACCAAGTGCCTCTCCACGTGATTGATTGCATTTGGCCCCACTTTGATCACGTGTCATGACCACGTGTTTCGCTGCGTGTTTGACAGTGTGTTTGCATAGTTGACCCTACAGCTCCTCTTCCTGCAGCTTCTCTCTGAAATGAGCATTTGTCAATTAGTGCCATCTGTGCTAACGTGCTGTTTGTTTTTCAACCCAGCCTTGGCAGTCGGAGGAAGAAGGCTCTTGGCTTCGAGAATATCCAGTCACCTTGATGCAGTTCTTTCGATATTTGTATCACAATGTGCCAGACCTTGTTTCCTTGTGGATGAGTCCGGAGTTCCTGTGTGCGCTGGCAGCAACAGTATTTCCTTTCAACATACGACCTTACTCTGAGATGGTAGGAAACCCAACTAGTTAGCTGTTTTGTTTCTCCCCTGAATGTTGCTTTTGAGGATTTATCAATTAAGAGTCATACATACAGATAAAGGTCTAGTTGCCCTGTGGAAAGAGGTCGTTGTAAAGGCTGGGCTGGACATTGTGTGCCTGGGTTTTGGAACTGAGAGAAGTGTGTGTTCAGCTGAAGGGCAGTTGCAGTGCAGTGACTTCTGAAACTGCATTTTAGGGGGAATGTACGCCATTCATTTTCTAGTGGACACTTAGTTTCAATCATATGAACAATGTTAGCTAAGATTTACAAAAGCAGAAGAGTTTGAGTCAGCCTATGCTTTCAGTCCTCTGCTCTGGAGGATGTGATAAAATCTAAAACTTCTTTTTCCTCCCACTTCACATTTCTTCTTTTGTGGCTTAACCACAAAACAGTGTTCCTGTATTACCTGGTACTACTGAGCTCAAGCCAGGAGAGGGTGTGAATTCAACTTTGCTTGCGTTGCTGCCTGAAGTATTCTTTGAGTTTAGTGTCATTTACGAATGAGACTATTTCTAGAATATGAATGGAATGGAAACAAACAATTATTATTAGCCAACAACTAAGAGTGCAAAGAAAAGTGCAAAAAAAAAAGTACCAAGAACATGGAAGGATAGCTAGGTTACAGGTTGGCAAATGCTAGAACTAGAGAGGGTACTTCAGGAAATACTTACTGGTGACATGCTACCTTTCTGTTGTCAATAAAAGTGGAAAACCACTTTCTAAAGGTGAGTGCTGATGAGTCATCCAGACAGTTTATTTTGCCTTGAAGTTAAACTTGCCCTTGAGGTAGATTCTGGAAGCTGTCTCTCAAAAAAAAAGTACCACTTATAAACTGGTAATGCTGATTTGGCATTCACATGTATAGTGTTTTTAGAGGAGCCTTGTGTCTCTGAGCAGGTTTTACTTTAGCTGTGAGGTCCCTTGAAACTCTGTGTAGCTGCCTGACAACTTGAGCACTTCGCTGTTTGAGGGCTCTCTTGACTCAGAGTGGTTTACTCCTCCAGCATTTCCCTCTGCCCGAACGTGTAGAACTAATCAATCCCTTGTGAAAGAGATGAACAACAGCCACGTTCCCACAACAAAACACTGTAACCCAGCTGGAGAGCTGAATGGAAGAGAAGGGTCTGGGGGTTCTCACTGACCAGCACCTGAACAGGAGCCAGCAGCGTGCCCAGGGGCCAAGAAAGCCAACGGCCTCCTGGCTTGTGTCAGCACTGGTGTGACCAGCAGGAGCAGGGAGGTGACAGTCCCCCTGTGCTCTGCACTGGTGAGGCCACACCTGGAGGTTGTGTCCAGGTTTGGGCACCTCAATCCCAGAGAGATCTGGAGGGGCTGGAGCGAGGGCAGAGGAGGGCAACGAGGCTGGGGAAGGGCTGGAGAATCAATCCTGTGAGGAGGCAGGGCAGGAGCTGGGAGTGTTCAGGGTGAGGAGGAGGAGGCTGAGGGGAGCCCTCATCCCTCTCTGCAGCTCCTGCCAGGACATTGCAGAGAGGCTGGGGCTGGGCTCTGCTCCCAGGGGATCAGGGACAGGACAAGAGGGAACGGCTGGAAACTGCCCCAGGGGAGGGTCAGGCTGGGCAGGAGGAGAAAATGTTTCCCAGCAAGAGTGGTCCGAGAGTGGAACAGGCTGCCCAGGGAGGGGGGAGTCCCCATCCCTGGGGGGGTTTCAGGGCCGTTGGGATGAGCTGTGGGGGATGTGGGGTAGGGGAGAACTTTGTAGAGTCGGGCTGAGGGTTGGACTCGGTGATCCCGAGGGGCTTTTCCAGCCTGAATGATTCTGTGTGATTCTGTGAAATTCAGCCTTGAGAGAAAATTCTTAACTGATTTTTCAGCCTTTCTGAGATTGCCATTAAAACCAGAAAGAGTAGACGTTTGGGCTTCTCTTAATTTCCTGGGAAAACTCCTACTGAAACAGACCAAATGTTCAAAACATTTGGTTACTTCATATGTAAGCTGGTGATGCAATAAACCTGTTGAGGGAAATCATATTGTCTCCTCTTGCGTTTGGAGGAGGGCGTTACATAAAAACAGTCAGTCTTTTGGATTTGACAGCTTTGGTTACTGTCTGTACATTTGGTACAGTCCTCTTTAAGAGCTAGCCCCTCAAGGGTTTTGTTCATCAGAAACAGCAAAGTGTAGAGACTTCTTTTGTTGTTGTTAGAGAATTTGGGAAATGGGCTTACCCATAACTGCGTTTTGATGAAGGTATCATATATTAAAAAAAGAAAAGGCTTCATTCCTGTTTGTTTTCTGCCATGTAAGCTTGGTAGCCTTTTTTAGTTGCTTCTGTCTTGATTTTAACTACTTTAGTTAATAACCTTTCAAAACTTTTCTTATTTGCAATGAGAAAATTTATTTTTGCGAAGTGTCTAGAAATCGCCCGAGTGTTTCCGTGTTGGTAAGTGAATGTGAAATGCAGTCTCTAGCTCACGTAACTCACACCAGTCTTCATTGATCATTGTTTGCCTTGGGAATCTGAAAATAGAATTTGGATGTTTCTCCTGCTCTGTATTAGGGAACTGATCCCGAACATAATCACCTTGTAAAAAGTCTCCTTAAGAAGCAAAATGTGAATAGCCTTAGAAAGACAAGTAAAGGCTGGAGTAGTGAAAAGACTACTGTTAATTTGCTGATCTCCAGAGTTTTAACACGCTGTTTTTCCCAGGTCACTGATCTTGATGATGAAGTTGGGTCCCCAGCTGAAGAGTTTAAAGCCTTTGCAGCTGATTCTGGCATGAACAGGAGCCAATCAGAATACTGCAATGTTGGCACCAAGACATACCTAACCAACCACCCTGCCAAGAAGTTTGTGTTTGACTTCATGCGTGTGCTGATAATTGATAATTTATGTCTCACACCAGCCAGCAAACAGACCCCTCTGGTAGATCTTCTGCTAGAGGTACAGTTTGTTTGTGTTTTTTGGTGGCTCGTTTTCATTATTTGAACTTATTGTGACACTTTATTCCCTAAAATGTTTTCCTCTACTTGCCTTTCAGGGTAAGGGATTACCTTTCAGGGGTGATGACCTGGGATTCAGTAGAATCCCATAAATTGCCATGAAATAAGAGGGGGGTGCGGAAGGAAGACTAGTGTCTTATTAACTAGCAGTTTGCTCACTTTTCTTTAACAGCTTGGAAAAATCTAAGAAAACAAATGCAGAGGGCTTATCTCAGCCTCTCTTTTTAAATATTTTCTGGGCTCCCTGCACCCCCCAGCATTTCTGTGTACTGGTGACCATCTCAGGTGCTTGAGCTGTCAGTCTGTGTGCTGGTTACCTGGCTGTGCTCTGCCCCCCCCTCCACACCACAGCCCTACTACCACTTCTGTTTGTGGGCTCCTTTATTTTCATTTGACCAGTCAAATGGCTCTCTTAGTTGCTGAGCACAATGTTTTATTTCTCTTTTGTCCTCAATTTAGAGCAGCCATCATCTTGTTTTGTCATTTTAGCCAGTGCCTCCTTTTGTCTGGAAACACAGGTAGTGGATCACAATGCTAGATGTTCAGCAGTGCAGCATGAGAAGTTGCAGCTTTCTTTAAGTTTTTGTGGAGTATGATTCATTTGTTAAACACCTGTCAGATCGTGACAGCTGTACTGGCTTTGTTGAAAATATAAAATCCCTGCAGAAATATTAAGGTTTCTGTTTTATTCATATTAGATAAAAAGAAGTGGCAGGACATATGGAGCCATACGCTGTAAAAATTCACAAAAAACTGTGTTATCTTCTTGTAAATTATCTTTTAAACTTCATGACACCTGCAGGAAGCATCCTTCTGTTAATGGTGAGGCAGGGAATGAGGAGTTCAGGTACTGTTTTAACTGCCCACACCTTCTTCAGACTGTATTTTGAAATGTTCAGTTCATATCAATTCACATTCTCTCTTGACCTATTTGTTACCTCATTTATGTGTTGCTGAGTCTCTCTGAATTTTTTTTTTTTGATAGCTGAAGGAGTTTTGGACCGTGCTTGTGTATTTCCTAACAATTTTCCTGGGGCAGTGGGGCATCTTTTTGCTGTGACAAAGCAAAAAATGAGTTGTGGAGAGTTATACGCAAACATCAGGAAGCATACTTGAGGCTACGTTTAATTGGTTGCCGTTGCTTTAATCTGTTGTTCCAATCTGGTGGTTTTAATGCGTTAACATTCTTCAGTGTTAGTGCCCCCTTCACATAAACAGAGCAGTGGGTTTGTACACACTGCTAAACTGTTAGGGAGCAAGACAGAGCAGGCTGACTGAACGCTGCATTGCTTTCTAGGGCTGGTGAAGTGGATCATTCAGTTAGGTATGATCCATTGAACGACTCAAGGTGATAAAGTGCTTTTTCCCTTCAAGTGCAGAGGAAATTAGAAAGGTTTAATGTGTCCATCTATTATATGACTGTAGTGAGGCTGCTGTAGTAATATGCAGAACCCCCACCCCAAAGTAATTATTAACTTACATATTTGATCTGTCCCATTTAAGTAAATTTTACTTAAGTAAAAAATAAGTTTTTTACCAAAAGAGGTGATTCTGTGAACTAAGGTCTCTGTTTAACCATGTGTTTAGTTAGAGGTTTTTACACGTTTTATGGAATATGTTCTTTTTCCAGTGAAGATAAATTTACTGGATTTAGATAGGAACAATGTCTACTTTGTAAGACTGCATATAACCAAGCTATACTCAATGTGCATTCTTAAATTTTTAGATAATGCCAAGACTTTTTCCTTGAGACAGAACGTTAAGGAAAAAAAAAACAACTATAGCTCACAAGAACTGAAAAAAGAGAAATTCACCTAGAACGTGCTCCCCCTCCCTCTTTTTGCTCCTTCAGAGATACTTGTTATCTTACCATTGTGTTTCTTTTACCAGGCTTCCCCTGAAAGGTCAACACGAACGCAGCAGAAGGAGTTTCAGACATATGTTTTGGATGGAGTGATGGACCACTTACTTGCAGCTGATGTTTTACTGGGTAATATAGCAAAGTTTAATTATCAACCTATTGATTTGAGCACAAAGTTTTGATCATTTTAATTTTTCTTTGTTAGTGTCCTGTTCTGTTACAACTTGTCTTTATTTTTTAACCCTGCCATTTCCTTTGATGTGAAAAAGGCATTGCCAATCAACATGATTGCACGTTCCATCACTATCTTGATTGTGCCAAAGTTGTAAAATAGGTTATTCAGAGAAACTATATGAATCCCAGAACCATCTGGGTTGGAAAAGCCCTTGAAGCTCCTCCAGCCCAACCCTGACCCTCCCCCTGACCGTTCCCAACTCCCCCAGATCCCTCAGCGCTGGCTCAGCCCGACTCTTCAACCCCCCCAGGGATCCCGGGGACTCCCCCCTGCCCTGGGCAGCCCATTCCAACGCCCAACAGCCCCTTCTGCACAGAAATCCTTCCTCAGAGCCAGCCTGACCCTGCCCTGGGCAGCTTGAGGCCATTCCCTCGGGGCCTGGCGCTGGGGCCTTGGCTCCAGAGACTCATCCCCCCTCTCTGCCCCCTCCTGGCAGGGAGTTGCAGAGGGCCAGGAGGTCTCCCCTCAGCCTCCTCTGCTCCAGACTAAAATGGCATCAATCTTTTGGGTACGTAAGCCAGACAAATTACAATCACATCGAAAAGAACTGAAACTGCATCTTGCATCATCTCTCTTTGTCCTTCTTGCTTTGGCAGAGTATTTGGAGCCTTTGTCAGTCTATCACGGGTGGGACTTTGGTTTTTAAAAGTTAGCTTTGTTTCCATTTCCTCCTACTGTAGTTTTGTTATGAATGCAGTACCCCATAAAAAAGTCTCTGGAATTAACACTCCTTTAGTTAGTGAACGGGAGATAATGAGAAGATTGTAACTTGGATGTCAGTAGCGTAGGCTGTCCCAGAGGTGATCACAAAGTGCCCTGTAGGAATACGGCTGCTCAGGTGCCCCATCAGATTTCACAGTAGCCTGCTGGACTTCCCAGGAGCTCAGTCTGCTCTGTCTCCATCCTAGATGCCATGGGGCCGTGTGTGTTTCTGTTCAAAAGTGCTTGTAGGGCTCCCCCTTTCTTGCCACAGCAATGATTTGTCTTTCTCTGGGTGCAGTGCGTTAATAAAACAAATCCAGAATCATGTCACATGAAGCTTTGGGTCGGGTTCTCAGAAGTCTCCTGCCCTTACAAGTACTTCTGTGCAGTCTGGGAGCAGGACTTGGGTTTTCCCAGGTGTTCCTTCTTGAGGCTTTGCCAGCTTCCTCCAGGTGTGATGATCTCGGTTGCTTTATGTGCAGATGAAGCAACAAGTGAATAAATGTAGGTGAACTTCCAGCAACATCAATACTACCGATGGATTTTTATTATATTTTTTTTATGGAAGCACTTGCACTCTCCAGGCTTCTCTTAATATAGCTGAACTGACATTTACACACACACAGACACGTGCAGCTGATGCCCGTTGACCCTGTTCTGTTGAGCAAAGCAGAGTGAGGGAGAAGTGATGCCAGCAGGTACCACGTGTCATCTCAATGTGTCTTGAAAAGGTTTTGGTTTTCAAAAAGCAGAAATACCATTTTAAAAAGCCACAGGTGGTTCTGCACATGTGTGGCTCCAGTTAAAAAGGAGGGCTCTACATAAATGTGATGCCTCAGGATCACAGCAGTACCATTTCTTCTGGACGATTTCTGCCCCAGCCCTGCCTTTTTTGGTCTTTGCCACTGTTGGTTTCAAACGTTCCCTTACCGTCAAAGATCATTTTAGGGAAGCCACGCGGTTCCAGCTTTTTCTTTGACTGAGTCTTTTTCTCTTTTACGGAAGTCCAGAAAGCACAGCCTAATGTGAATGGATTTATGCAGATGTGGGGTTTTTTTGATAAATGAAGAAAACTTTGCATTTTTTATTACCCAGGTGAAGATGCATCTCTGCCTATAACGAGTGGAGGAAGTTACCAAGTGCTGGTGAACAATGTGTTTTATTTTACACAGCGTGTGGTAGATAAGCTTTGGCAGGGCATGTTCAACAAAGAATCCAAACTTCTTGTGGACTTCATAATCCAGCTCATTGCACAGGTAAGAGTTTTATCCTATGGGCCTGCTTGCAAAAACGTTTTTGCAGGTTACGTTAAAACCCAGCCTGGTAGTGACACATGTCAGGTCAGCATAAGAAGTAGGCTTTTCTTCCCCAGGCTTTCTCTCTCTTTACTGAGCTTTCTAGCAAATCTTGTCAGTGTGGAGTGCTTTAATATGGGGCAATTGAGTAAAGACTGCTTTCAGATGACATTATTTTTTAGAAATCCCCCAAAATAAGCAACAGAATTTACCTCACATGAATTTTGGGAAGCTTCTTAAACTTACTTTGACATTTTGGGGAAGCTTCTTCATGCACTTTTACTGGAGTTTGTTAGAAGACTTTTACTGTTAGAAATCAGCAGCCTCTTTATAAATGTTAACATTATAAGTGTATCATCATGTATTAATGTCATTTTGGCCCTTGAAATTCATGGGATTGACGCTTCTGGTAAAATACTGATTTTGAAAAACGAGTGTGGGTGAATTCAGGGGGAGATTATGTGCCAGTAAATTGATTTTCTGCTACTATCTGATCATGTTTTTTTACTTCACATCAGTCAAAAAGAAGATCTCAGGGACTATCGCTGGATGCTATTTATCACTGCCTGAACAGGACCATCTTGTATCAGTTCTCAAGGGCACACAAAACTGTTCCTCAGCAAGTGGCTCTCCTTGATTCCCTAAGGGTCCTTACTGTGAACAGAAACTTAATTTTGGGACCTGGAAATCATGATCAAGAGTTCATCAGCTGCCTAGCTCACTGCTTGATTAATCTGCATGTGGGAAGGTAAATATCTCAGACAGAAGTTCATTCCAGAACCGGGGCTGTGAAGTGTTAAAATGACCTGTCCTCTCTCAGCAGTGACAATCACCTTGTGAAAAAGTCAGCAAATTTGGGATAACTGTTTATAACTTTCCAGCCAGTGAAGTGCAAGGAAGCTTAAGTGATTCGTTTTGAAACAAAATTAGGCTTTGAAGAGTCCAGGTATAGAGAGCATTCACACCTCTTTTTACAGAAGTATTTTAAAATACAGACATGAGTGGTTATCCAACCATTTTGTTGTTAGTTTTGATAATTTGAAATGTTTTCAAGGTGGAAAGAAACACTGGTGCTGAGTAATTAACAGTCAAAGGGACCTGTCACTAGATGTATTGTCTGTTGAATCATTGAATGCAAATTAGCTGTCTTAGTACTTGGATGTAGAGCATTGAATAAATCCAGTCAGGCATTAAATCAGATGCCCATGATAAATGCTGTAGACACCCCCTGCAAATGTCTGCCTGGCAATTTCCTTTTTTCTTTCCTAAAAGATGTACAACTTGTGTGTCATCCAAAGACACTTGGGAAGCATCAGCAGCAGAAACCCTAATGTTCTCCATTTGTGGCCTTGTCTGTCTTTTGTTTCTTCAAACACAACCATCTTCCTCTAGCAAGATCAGTGTCCGTGGCATGTCATTTTTTTCATAAACCTGCAGTTCAGCTTGTGACCGCAGATTATCAAGTGGTCAGAATGAAGATAAGTTGCTGCAGTAGCACACACTGATCTTTGTGACACTGTCCCAGGGAATCAAATGCTTTAACTTGTGGGATTTTTATTTTTCCCTGGTTGTTGTTAATTCATTGTGTATTTGTAGCAACGTTGATGGGTTTGGATTGGAAGCAGAAGCCAGGATGACAACTTGGCACATTATGATCCCCTCTGATATAGAACCAGATGGAGTCTACAATCAAGACGTCAGCGAAGGTAATCTGAGAGTGACAAAGCCACAGATGTCTGCTAATGCCACTTCTGTATTGTCATCACTGAGCCTTTACCCCAGCTACTCTTAGGACTGGGGGGGTGTGTGTAAAAATATCTAAAAAATAGATGAAAAAACATTTAGAAATACAAAGACAGAAATATCCAGGGTAAGTTGCTGTTTTGTTAAAATAGCAAGAGCACTTCATTGTTTTCTGGATACGCACCAGAATTAGAAATACTGCTTTGTATGCACTGAGTCGAATGCAACAGAAATGGGTATTTTTAAGTGTGCACCATGGTTTTGTATCAGCTGGATCTTTCATGAGCATAGGTAAGAAATAATTGGTGTAAGCTGTAAAATGATTATTCACTGTCATCCTCAAGATCTTTCACTCAAAGGAAATTCATGGACTAACTGTGGAAGAAAGGATTCAGTGATTTTTAAATTTTCTTTGCTTGCCTGTTTATATTTAATATTTGTGCAGGTGTGTGCTTATGCACACAATCTTATGTCAAAATATTGAAGCATAATGTACCTATGGAATTCTATATGTGTTTATAGACATAAACTTCTATAAGATTTTTTTCAAATCTCATTTTGTTAGTAGATGGATGTGGGAGAAGAATCTCAACTAATCAGAGCTGTTGTTTCAGATTCATGGAGAAAATATTGCCAAAATTAACTGTTAGATACTTTCTGGGAGCATATAAATGGCAAAAAAAAAAAAGACAGACTGGCCAAAGGCATTTCATAAGTCATGCCAGAGGGGAAGAAACTAGAGTATAATTGCAGAAATTATTCAGTTTACTACTGTAAAAATACCAGTTCTGTAAACATGGTAGAGAGCTTGCTGTTTGTGATCTTGTACCTGTGCAGGTCGCCAGCTTCTTTTAAAAGCCATAAACAGAGTGTGGACGGAGCTGATCCACAGTAAAAAACAGGTTTTAGAAGAAGTTTTCAAAGTGACACTACCTGTCAACGATCGTGGCCAAGTAGATATAACTGTTGCAAGACCTTTTATTGAAGAAGCGAGTTTAAAGTGTTGGCAAAATCATTTGGGTAAGTGTAACTGAGGAGTTATCTGTCCCGGATGGTAAATTGCCCTGAAGTGAACCGTAGGCACTGGATGTTTTTAATATGGGCTTAGCTTTTGTGTGGCTGTAAGTAAACTGTCACGGTTTAGCATCTCTTCCCCAGACAGTGCAGGGTGTGCAGGCTGCCCCGACACTGCGCTGCCCCCGGGGCCTTCACCCCACACTCTGTGCTGGGCAGGGAGGGGGCCCCTCTTGAGAATGTCTGGGTGCAGCCTCCAAATTCTTGGCCTGGTGATACAGTTGGAAATGTGTGACTGAGCAGTCCTCCCCTGGCAGCAGTGGTACTGTCACTTCTCCTTCCTGGCTGGGAAATCTGTTCGGCGTAGGAAGCAACTTTGCAGGAGAAAGACCTGGGAATCCTGATGGCCAACAAGTTAAACACAAGTTAGCTCTGCACCAGTGTAACAGAGAAAGCCAACTGCTGCTGGACTGAATGAGCAAGAGTTTAGACAGCAGAATTCCGTAGATGTGACTCCAATTTCAGACATGATTCCAACTTTTCGGCATTGGAATGGGCTGCCCAGGGCAGGGGGGAGTCCCCGGGATCCCTGGAGGGGTTGAAGAGTCGGGCTGAGCCAGCGCTGAGGGATCTGGGGGAGTTGGGAACGGTCAGGGGGAGGGTCATGGTGGGGCTGGAGGAGCTCCAAGGGCTTTTCCAACCCGGATGGTTCTGGGGTTCTGTGACTCCTTTGATTATGTGACTCTAAAGTAACAGAGGTTAATCTGGGTGTACAGAGAGCATTTCTGGAAACTTGGAATACTTGTTTTTGTGGTCTCTCTGTTTCTAGATGTGCTTTGTCCCTGACTGATGGTTGCTCAGGTTTCCAGGATCTTCCTGATAGTACATTTGCAGAAATGTTTTGGCTGGAGTGAAAGAAAGGATCTTTGGAAAAAGTTACTGCTATAACAAGTAGTAGTGGTTTTAAAAGAAGAAAAAGCTCAGAGGTGGAATAAATCAAAGAAAACAGTGAGGAATGGGAGCATGTACTTTCTAAATCTGATATGTAGTACAATCCACTATCTGAATATTGGGAGAAAATTGACACGTTGAGAGAGTTGAACTAAGCTGTGATTTATTTATTTTTTTTAACTTCAGTTTTAAAGTAAGCACACCAGTTGTGTGCACCTGACTATCGACTGGGATGGCTGTATGTGCACAAAAAGGTGCAGCAGGCCCCCCTAGCTTCTCAGCTCCATACAGTGTATTTTGCTGCCAGATTGGTTAGTGGAGTCATGTTGTAGCTCCTTTTTGGGTAGGGATACGGTGCTCAGCTGCATTTTTTTTCACTAGCATCTACTGTTTAAATGATAAAAGTTCTCTCACCTTTGTAACTGTTCTGAGAAAAAAAAAAATATTGCTCCAGATGCTGTCTCCCTTCTTTGGAATGGCCACTTGTGCTTTAAGGGATGTAAATCAGCAGAATTACAGTTGGTGGGGGTAGAGGGAGGCTAGGTGATGATTTTGTTATTACATGGGTGGTTTTCAGCTCTTTAGATGAGGACAGAATTCACAGCTCATGGGCCCCAATTTTGCCAGTTGGTAAAAGTTAACCAGTCTGTTTGTCGTGCTTCATTTCAAAATTCACAGATTTCACCCGGGGATCTTTCCTCCTACAAGTCATGAATGTGAGTGCTGCCGGGTGCTCTTAAAACAAAGAAAGAACAAAACCCCCCAACAAACAAAAAAACCACACAAAACCCCCCTAATCCCCCAAACACCCACCTTTTTAAAGCAGGAGAAGAGGTTACTCTGCTTTAAAAAAAAAAAATATAATGGGAGGAGGAAAAAAGAAAACCCCACTGAAAAAGTGTTCCCAACAATTTGTTTTTCAGCTCATGAGAAGAAATGCATCAGTAGAGGGGAGGCTTTGGTTCCAACCACACAGTCCAAACTTTCACGAGTTAGCAGTGGGTTTGGGCTCTCTAAACTAACTGGTTCCAGGAGAAACCGCAAGGAGAGCGGACTCAATAAGCACAACCTCTCCACACAGGTAATTTCTGTCAATTAATAATGTACGTTCAGGGTTTGTGGTAAATACCCCAACGTAAGGAATCCTGCAGAGTGTGAAGGGGTAGCTGGTGCTTGGTTTTTTTCTTTCCCCTTTTTTGAATCTCCAGACTGGACATCTTGCTTCTCTCTGTCCTAATCTAGTAGGTGCATCTGCGTGTCTGTAACAAACCAAGAGTTAAAACTGTTTGTTGCTGATGGGGCTGCTTAGCTGCTCCGGTGACATACACACCTTATTGCTTTGCTAGTCGGCGTCTTAAAAATTCAATTTGCAGTATTGCTCCGAAATGGAAGCTGTGAGATAGGTGCTTGTCCTTTCTTCCATCCTGCCCCTAAGATGATGTGGTTTAGGAAGATCCCTGTACGAGCGTGTGTGTATCATGACTAAACAAACACTGCTTTGCACTGTTTTTATTGTACTACAGGGATTGTTCAGCAAGGCAGTATGTGATGGTAGAACCGGACATTCACTTTACAAACCTGCTTGCTTAAAAAAAAAAATAAAAATAATTTTTTTAAAAAGGTAGACCAGAGTAGCACAGCAGTGGTGTGTTCAGTAGGACAGTACCTGGTGGGCATTGCAAAGAGTTAGTATGAAGTATTTGAGGCATTGGAAACAAAGGAAAGGGAGGGGTTTGAAAGTTTGGGGGGATCGAGTCCTTATTGTATTGAGCACTTGAAACACTGGGGCCTTGTTGGGTCGAGGGGGGCAGCCGTATTCCTGGTGCAGCATAACTTCTGCTGACCTAATCAGGAGTTTGTGTCTTGCGAAAAAAAATACATTGCCAGTTCTTTTTCTGAGCAGAAGGTTATTTAGTGGCTTTGATAAAATAAAGAACTCTCAGTGCTCTCTCCCAGTCCTTCTCCTGGTGAGCAGGCGTACGCATTAAAACGAAAAGGAAGAAGCTCACCGAGTGAGCTGACAGGAACCTTTCTGGCTCTATCAGTACAGGGAGCAATGTCTGGAAACAGGCAGATTGTGGTACAGGGTGTCGGGAGGATTTCCAACGAGCTAGACAGCATCCACAAAATACTACTTAAAAGGAAATAGCGAAAAGTAGTTCTATTTGTCAGCGCCAATCTTTGGCTGTTTGAGAGTGTTCTGAACCGAGTCGTGTGTTTGGAATATTTTCCAAATGCTTGGCAGTTTCTTTTAAAGGATATTCTTATACATTAATTTAAAAAAAAAAAAAAAAAAAAGAAGAAAACACCAAACACCACCAAACCTTAAATATTGGTTCATGTAATAGTTTGAAATTCATCATCTAAGCAATTTTTCTTTAAGAAACTATCCTTTGTGAACAAGATTATCAAGGCAGTGTGTTCATTCAAACAAAATCTTCTGTTATAAAGTGTCATTCTGTCTGTCCTCTTACCTTTGTATTAGGAAATTTCCCAGTGGATGTTTACTCACATTGCAGTGGTTCGGGACCTGGTTGAAATGCAGTATAAGGAATATCAGGAGGTATGGCTCAGAGGATTAATTACCTGACACTGATATTTTGACCTGTTAGGTTATACCGATCCCATTGTTCAGTATGGGGCTTGTAATATATTCAGTTGTCATTCATGAAATGTTTAAATTCTTACCGTTGTTATTTTTAAGGGTTTTTTTTAAATGCAATCAAATAAACAAATCAGAAAACTCCTTTTGATCTGGTTGTAGATGGAAACTCTTGTAGTAATGTTACACATTAAAACAATTTTTTTTCAAGAAGCTTAAGTAGTCTTGCCTTAGAAGCATTAAAAAAAATATTAAAAAGATAAATTGGACATATGCTAGACTATGCTGTCTTTCTAAAACACTGTATGGACAGTTAAGAGAAGATGTGGAGAAGCATTGTGCACGAGCACTACTTCTGTAGTAACCCCAGGAAAATGTTATGGTACCTTTCTCAAATCATGCAGCGGTAGATAGTGGCTGCTCTGTGCTTCCAGAATGAAATCATGGCACCCTGGGGCTTCTTCCAAACATCCCCCAAAGGTTCAAACTAGTTGCTGAGCTGCGTGCTATGAATCTTAAGAAATCGGCTTCTGAGAGAAACAAGTCACTGGAAGCAGGTAGTTAAAAAAAAGCAATCCCCAAACTTTGCTTCATTTAACTTCTCTCTGCAGTGTAAATACAGGCAGGGAAGGCCTCCAAAACAATTTTTGTTTCCATTCTTAAAATCCTTTTTCAAAACCAGTGGATTAGTCTTACATTTCTTTCATATTTGCCATTTCGAAAGACAGTCAATGAATGATACAAACCAAAAGCAGAGCTTTTACCTTGTTTTTTTTTTTTTTCTATTTTGTTGAGATTACAATACAAACCCCACTTCATTAATAACTGACACCAGAAATCTCATGAAGGCGTACTAGCAAATGCTACTAGAATTATGAGTTGTTACATGTTTTTCTGTAACATAGTGGAAATGTCTCTGCTCACATGAGAGAGGCTTAAAAGCATCAGTCCTGATGCCTGCACAAATGTCTTTGTGTTCAGCGTCAGCAGAATGCGTTGAAATATGTGACAGAAGAGTGGTCTCAGATTGAATACGAGTTGCTACGGGAGCGAGGTCTGTGGGGCCCCCCCATTGGCTCCCATCTTGACAAGTGGATGTTGGAGATGACGGAGGGTCCCTGCAGAATGAGGAAAAAGATGGTGCGAAATGACATGTTTTATATTCAGTATCCCTACATGCCTGAAGCTGAGCAAGAAACTAACTTGCTGGTAAGTGTTCAAGATTTTGTGATGAGGTGATTTTTATCCCCTGTTGTAAAATCTCTATTTTTTCCATAAGTTTTTCTTGAGAAACATATTTTACTCTGTTGGTATTACTTGGTATTCTGTTGGTATGTCCTAAATGGTGGGTAAGGTCCAGTTGTTCCTCTTAGTATATTTAATGAAGGGACTGAATCACTCTACTCAAGACTAGGTGAACTAAATCCTAGCAATTGCAGCATAAGATGAAGTGTGCTTGCATCAGCTAAGTGATCGTGCCAGTGAGCAGCAGAGGCATCTTCACGAGCCTTTAGAGGCTGAGAAGTACCAGAACTGTGGGAGGTTTCAGTTTGAGTTCTTAGCCTTATGCTACATGGTAAACTGTGGTCTGGGGGACGAAAAAAACAAACAAAAAAACCCAAACCAAAAAAAAACCCAGACAGGCTACAGACCTTGGTCTGGGTGCATTTGTGAAATGTACTTTCATGTCTCCACAAATATGAACGTGGGCTGTGTAGCAAAAATGCACATGGCCTTTGAAAGCTTGGCACGTAGTTTCTGTTAATTTTGGAACAGTGTTTTTAAGAAATGGAGCGGTCTTTATTGTTTCTTTTTCAGCATGCGTGTATGTGTGCAGGATTTTTTTTTCCTTAAATGAAGCAGGAGTGTCAAAGTACTTAAAACAAGCAAACAAAAAATAACATTCAGCCAGTTTTGAACCATGAGGTGTATTTGTCTGCTTGCAGTCTGACACACAATAGCTGTAGCGAGGGTCTAAGTCACACAAAGTGGAGAACATGCCATCATACATTCTTCTCAAAAGTGTTCTTTCTCTGATGCTTATATAATTGATGCCCTGTTTACAGTCTGACTTCTCAAGTAGACTCCCTGAGACATCTGATGATACCATTCCTCAAAAGGTAAAGAAACAAGTGTGCTGACTGAAAGAATGTAAAATAAATCCAACTTTTTTTCCTCCTGCATGTTAGGCAATCTTAACAAGGCTTCTACGTTTGGCTTTCAACTTGCTCTGTCAGTAAATATTTCCAGGCCTAAAGGTTTTTTTCAGTAATCATGTTAGATGATGTTACTATGCTCTCCTCAACCTTCACCTAATAAAACTTTCTGTAGATCCTCCCTTCTTCGCTGCACACTAACAGGCTTTGTTGGGCTGTGCTATCACTGTTCTCACTGTGTGAAGTGTTGTGGCTTTGGGATCTCAACTAATGGCCGGTGGAACATGTTTAGTAATGGGCAACACGACTACTTATTTCTAAGAGAGGATCTGGTGAGCAGTTTTTCTCCTTTTTGATTGTGTTGGGCTGTAACAGGCCTACCTTTGTTAGAACCCAGATTAATTTTGTCTTAGCTGACTTCTCATTTTTACTATTAATGAAATACACACATTGTTTAAAAAATACAAATCCTGCCTTGAAGGCAACAGACTTGTTTGGAAGTGGCTCTGCAAGCATTTCAGTACGATGCTGCTTCTCTGTTAATTGCACTCTGTTTTGCCCATCACTAAGTACAATGTGTAATGTGCCTTCACTCATTTTGAAATACACTCAACAATAAACTGATTCATATAAACAAAAGTAATTCTGTTATAATACCTAATAGCAATTGGTACCGTTTTCCTTTCTTCATCTTAGCAGTGCTAGTTAGGATTTCACTTTTTAGGCCATAAGTTGTTTCCACAGGGGTTTTAAGCATCATTTAAGTGGCACTTTTGTGGTGATAAAGGAGTGAAGACTTAGTTGCACTTAAGTGAGCAAATGCCTTCAGTTTTTTATTTTGGGGGCAGCCATTTTAACCCGAAATAATAAATCTCTGTGTTACTCATTTAATCTCTTTGTCATCCTGAGCATCCACTTGTAATAAAGCTCGTTTGATTTTATGGGTCATTTGGTTTCCCACTATACTATCATACAGGTGAACTCCCCCAGAAAGTTACCACATTTTATGTATTTCTAGTTACTAATATAAAAGAGGACAAGGGAGAGTCTTGACCGAAATGTCGGTGATATTCTACAATTCTACATAATATAAAACATTGGACTGAATTTGTAATAATGATATTTTGTAATTATCCCAAACCAATTTCAAAATTCATGGGAAATAATGCTACAAAACACCAGAAAAAAATTATTTGTGATGGATAACTGAACACAGTCACAAAGTTTTCTACAGTTTGAGGGTGGAGTTCAACACTAGTTGGGGAAGAAAATTTTCAACTGCGGTAAAAATCATTAGGTTTTCATCTATCCATGTGCATCAATGTGTTTTAACTTTGGAAAGTCTCTTGGCACTTTAATGCCTCTTCTGTCTTCACCTGTATCTCCTGTGATCGTTCTGACATATTGATTGTCCTCATTTAGTTCTTACTTCTATTTCAAATGTTACCTCCAATCAAGTGAGGAATAGGGGGGGGGGGATAGGACGGACATTTAAAAAAAGAACCAACCAAAAAACCCCCCTCAACAAAACCAAAAACCCCAAAATCAAAAAAACACCCCACCACCACAGTGAAATGTGTCATAATCTGTTGTTGTACGTCCAAAGGTAAAAACGGTGCTTAAAGAATCACTTAATTTAAATGGATACACTTGTGCCAGTCTTCTGCCCAGAAACTATCAGAATCTGTATTAAAAGAGAAACAATTAAATTAAAGAAGAATTTCTGAGCTTTAAAGCTGGTCCCTGACTGCCTTTAGTTCATATCAACTTCCACATATCTGTTCCTTTCCTTGAGGCAGTTTGCCCAACGAAGAAGTCAGGTGGTTAACGAACAAGCTGCACGTGTTGGAGGGAGTTAGGAAAGATGGTAAAATGCCCATCTGGTCTATCGGTCTTAAGCACAAGTGTGCAGCCTTTTGTGACAGTTGGTAACACAGTGGCCACGCTAGTCACTGCCCGTGTTGTAGGTCTGTCTGCCGGCATTTCTGCAACTCCCCTCGGCCGTGAATGAAAAATTATCTGACAGATTAGATCTACTGAGGAGTCTCTGTTTCTGTATGTGTTGGTGAATGACTGAGCACGTACCGAACACTCGATGGGCATGCCCTGTGCTGCACACATATTCCTGACACACGTTCACTGAAGTGAGCGAGGACTTGACTGACGAAGCAATTTCTTCAATTATTTCTAAGAAACCTGCTCGTTACCGAAGGGCTATCAGTTATGACAGTAAGGAGTACTACATGCGCCTGGCTTCTGGAAACCCTGCAGTCTTTCAGGATGCTATAGAAGAGAACACGGTGGGTGAAACAACTCAGCAGGAGCCAGAACACGGGGAGGACACTATTGCAAGAGTCAAAGGTGAGATCTTTTGTTCCGTCCTGAACTGTTTTCTTTGAATTGATCTGCCTTTGTATCTTTTCATGCATTTACATTAAGATAAGCATAAGGATTGTGTTGTTTTTTGGTCTTAGCATCATATCAAGCATTTCAGTCTTCAGTAGGTTTTGCAAAGTGAATTTTTCGTGTTCCAAGCCTTTATTTATCCATGTCTCTTCTTCTTTTCCAGGCCTGGTGAAGCCTCCCTTGAAACGCTCTCGCTCTGCTCCTGACGGAGGAGATGATGAGAACCAGGACCAATTGCAGGATCAAATTGTTGAGGGGAGTTCAATTGATGAAGATGAGAAGACTGACAATACAACTTTGCTTCGACTCCTTGAAGAAGGAGAGAAGGTACCGTGTGTCCTTCAGATACACTAAGCACTTACTGTATTGGAATTTCTTCATTACATGTCGCAAGCGTGAGTAAATGTCCTAAGTACCTTCTCTGATCTGCCTCTGAATTTGCTTAAATATTTCATCAGCTTCTTCCCTGAAACCAAATGCGTGCTCTGGTTCAAAGAGATCCTGAGCTGAAAACCCTGTACTGGAAATGTTCTTTTTCTTTCCTCCTGCCTGCTAGGGAAAGAAGAACCTGTCCTGAAATGAAAGCTACGAGCCATCCCATGCTTGGATTGTTATCCTGTCAGCTTAATGAGTCCAGACAAAAATACATGTTTAAAATATAAATACTGAACTTAATTATTCCCTCAATTAGAATGAAGAAACTTGATAACTAGCATTTTATCCACAAGAACAGTGTTGAGCCACCGTGCTGTGTATTTGCTAGCTCGGGCTTTGTCCATCTGAAGTGTACCAGTAAATATATTTGTGATCATAGTTGAGTGGGCTACAGGGTCTAAAATATGCTCCGGAAGGATGGTGTGAGTTGGTAAGTGGGTAACTGTATAAATCTATATCATATAGAGGAGGCTTTATTTAACTCCCTTCCCAACTGCTGATTGCAGGCATTAGGTATATCTCTCGTTAAGGGGGAAAACAGCAGGATTTTTGTGGTATCTGCAAAGTGCTAAAGCCAGGCTCTGGGGCTTGTTCTGACAGAGCAAGGGTCTGAGCCTGATCTCGTTAAGCCGCTTTTGCTCAGTGTCTGCTTCTCACGGCAGATCCAGCACATGTACCGCTGCGCCCGGGTTCAGGGCCTCGACACCAGCGAAGGGCTGCTGCTCTTTGGGAAGGAGCACTTCTACGTCATCGATGGATTTACCATGACAGCCACCAGAGAAATACGGGATATTGAGACGCTGCCTCCAAAGTGAGTAGATTAATAGAGAGTTTCCTCAGTCTTTCGTAGCTGAACGAGCAGTATTTAATGAGATTTTTGAGGAGACAACTCCAAAATAATGTCAGATTCAGAAAGACCTCCAAGGTAGTTTCCTTTGTGCTCACAAATTGCTCAGTGTAGTATGGTAATGTTGTGAAAATCACCTCCTTCTGTAACTGGTCTCTCATATGAATTAAAGAGAGTAATTCTTTTGGTTTATCTTCTTTTTAATCACTTCTCTCTTGCCTGTTTATGCTCATTTACAGGATGCATGAGCCAATCATACCTAGGGGAGCAAGGCAAGGTCCGAGTCAACTCAAAAGAACATGCAGCATATTTGCATATGAAGATATCAAGGAAGTACATAAAAGGAGATACCTTTTGCAGGTAACCTGGACACTGTATTTCGATTGAGGAGCCGACTTTGGAATTTTTAGACGACGTGGTCATTTTTTCAAAGCAAAATAAATCCTTAACTGAATAGTGTTCAGACAGTGAAGCTATTCACTGCATTGAAACTGAAGTGCTTAAGTTGGGCACCCTCGTTTGACCATTTGCCTTACCACAGTTTAGTTTGTTGGGTGCATTAGTGCGTTTTAGCGTTTCGAAAATAAAACATCTGGCCGCGCTAAGCAAAGTCTGCTTGACCATCATTTGGTGTCAGGTGTAGTACAGTGTGACTTAAGTGGTGCACACCTGACCTTCGGAGGTGATGGGCAAATGTGTTGGTGTTGACATGGCTTTGTCCTCTTTGTTTTCAGCCGATTGCAATTGAAGTTTTCTCAGGAGACGGACGGAACTATCTTCTAGCTTTCCAAAAAGGGATTAGAAACAAAGTTTATCAAAGGTATTGTAAAATAACCGAGAGCCTTTAATCTGAATATTTGCAAATATTTTTGGTTGAGCTGTGTTTGAGCCTCCAGTGACCCAACAACCAGATGCAGATTGTGAGAGTGACGGCTGTTAGGCAGCAGGTTAGTGCTGCCTGGAAAAGCCTCCCAGAAGCACTAATGCCCGCGAGCATTAGTGAGCATTCTCCTGAAGCAACCTGCGGGATGCTTCAGGAGAAAAGTCACTCTGGTCTTGTGAAAGATGTTACGTACCTGCTCAAAATGAAGTCTGTACCTGTGCTAAACGCACTCTGTTTCTAAGGAGAAGACATCCCAAGGACAGAAACACTAATCTTAATCTCTTTTTAACTGCTGATGCAGGTTTTTGGCTGTGGTGCCATCCCTAACGGACAGTTCAGAGTCAGTGTCTGGGCAGAGACCAAACACCAGCGTAGAGCAAGGGTAGGTGATTCTGTCCCTCACAAGCTCTGTAGCTCATCAGTTTCCATTAAATGCTGCTTGCATTAAGGTCAGCATTCACTGGAGAGTACTGCAACCTCAATTTAAAATGGGCATTGCCACACTATGTAACTGGGGATGTTGTGCTCCCATTATTTGAAATGTACTAATATCACTGGCAGCATTGGTTTATCTTCTTACTAATTAATAAATGCCATCAGGATTAATGTTACTGGTATACTGGCGTGTTCTGAAAGGAATTGGAGTGCCAAAGCCATTTGTCCAAGTTGTCAAAGATACTTTCCTCATCGGCAGCCTGTTAGATATGTTTGTCATTGCACTGAATTGCATAATCAATGTGCATAATTTTAACAGTATGTGTTTAGAAATAAAAAAAGGCACTGTTAAAGCAAAAAAGGAAAAAAGCCCTGTTTTTCTAATTGTTACAATTTACAAGCTTTAATCTTAAAACTTTGGATTGTCTTGTGAAAATGTGACTCAGATCTCACTGTTAAGTCAGAAGATGCACTTCCTTCTTCCCATTAGGTCTGGATTGCTTAGCACTTTAGTGGGAGAAAAATCTGTTACCCAAAGATGGGAAGTAAGTATGAAAATTTTTTGGGTTTTTTGTATGAAATTTCACGTTTTGTAGTGATACGTAATAAACCAGTGCACATAAGTTGCATCCTCTTACTTGAAGGGATGGAATATACGGCTGTAGAAAGTGTATCTCAGCGTTTTAGTGTGTAGTGTTTCACTGTGTGATCATCAAATAGGAAATGGTTCTACCGTTGAAGATGCGGGGGAAGGACTGTAGTAAAAGTAGAGTGAGCATCGTAATATTGAAGTTAAGTGTCGTACGCTGGGGGGGAGCTGAACGCTGTCTGGCAGCTCAGACGTTTGGTGGTTGTAAGGTGGACACGTTACAGCACTGTTATCTGTCTTCCTTAAGAGAGGAGAAATCAGTAACTTCCAGTACCTGATGCACTTAAACACCCTGGCGGGCAGATCCTACAATGACCTCATGCAGTACCCTGTCTTTCCCTGGATCCTCGCAGACTATGATTCAGAGGTAAATAAAATATCTCGTCACTCTTGTCAGTAATATTTTATACGTTGGAGGTTTTGCAAATATTACACCTGGCTCGTACTGCTTTGGTAAAACTGAGGTTTCATCTCCAGTTGTTGGATTCCACCTATTTTGTAAGGTTTCTCCCACTTCACAGTGGGTTGGATGTTAGAGATTCTTGGCTGTGCCGTGCAGGCAGGTCCTTGCCTGTGCGGATTTGATGGATGTTGTTGGACTGTGCACAGGTGAGGAGCAGGTTAGGTAGCTTGTTCTAAGGCGGCTGCCTCTCCGTGTTGCAGAAGTTCCTATAAGTCTTGGCATTAGCTTTCTCCTGCCTGTCCTGAGGGATGTTACACCCACAGAGAAGGCATGCTTGTCCAGAAGACTGGTAGGGGCTATTGTGAAATCTGGCCCCACAGTGAAGAATTTGCTTTTGAAAAAGATAAAACATCCTATTAATGCTTCTTTTGTGGACAGCTATTGCCACCAGCCAGACCATAACATACAATATCATTAGGGTGCATGTCGAGCATTCAGGAACAGAATTAAGGGGGAACTGGGGAACAGGATGAGGCCAACAGGGCAAAAATTGTCAGGAGCCCAGATGTGACTGAAAATAAAACCCACTCACACTCTTAGACCAGACTAGAGGACTGTTTTAAGCGTATCCAAAATTGCACCTGATGTGTGTGCAGGAAACAAAGGTGACAGAATCCCAGAATCACTCAGGCTGGAAAAGCCCCTCGGGATCATCGAGTCCAACCCTCAGCCCGACTCTACCAAGTTCTCCCCTACCCCACATCCCCCACAGCTCATCCCAACGGCCCTGAAACCCCCCCAGGGATGGGGACTGCCCCCTCCCTGGGCAGCCTGTGCCACTCTCGGACCACTCTTGCTGGGAAACATTTTCTCCTCCTGCCCAGCCTGACCCTCCCCTGGGGCAGTTTCCAGCCGTTCCCTCTTGTCCTGTCCCTGATCCCCTGGGAGCAGAGCCCAGCCCCAGCCTCTCTGCAATGTCCTGGCAGGAGCTGCAGAGAGGGATGAGGGCTCCCCTCAGCCTCCTCCTCACCCTGAACACTCCCAGCTCCTGCCCTGCCTCCTCACAGGATTGATTCTCCAGCCCTTCCCCAGCCTCGTCGCCCTCCTCTGCCCTCGCTCCAGCCCCTCCAGATCTCTCTCGTGTCGAGGTGCCCAAAGCTGGCAGGCTTAGGGGGTATGCGATATTCGATATGGTAATCAGCCATGTTTAAAGGGTTTGTTTGTGTTTTGGAACTTTTTTTTTTTAATAAAATTGGTATCTGTTTTATTTTTAAAGGAACTGGATCTTACAAATCCCAAGACATTCAGAAACCTGGCCAAGCCCATGGGTGCTCAAACAGAAGACAGGTTAGCCCAGTACAAGAAACGATACAAAGACTGGGAAGACCCCAATGGTAAGTAATGACACATCCTGCAGGCAGAGCAGAGGGACAGGTGCCTGTCACAGGATGGGAGCAAGTCACAAAGTTTTGTATTCTGGATCAAGAGTTTGGATGCGGATATGCAGAACTCTATTCTGGCTTTTAGGGACTCTCCAACAAATACATTAGAGCAAAGGGGTGTTGGTTTTCTTGCTGCGTTGTTTGTTTTAAATCCAAATGGCAGCTTTTGTTTATATGTCAAAATAGAGACAAGAGAGTTGCACATTCAGAACAGTTTGACATTGTCTAAAGGCTGGGATGGGCAGGCATGTGAAGCGCACAACCAGCTGACTCTGCTAAAACAGCTTGAGTGCTGCTGCAAGAAAACAAGTTGTACAAAGGCATGGGAGTACTTCTGCATTAGCAGTACTCCAGCTTTTTAATTTCTTATCTTAATACATCGGGTTTTTGCTAAGGAAAAGGCATTTTCTTAGCTAGAAAAACCCCTAAAACAGAACGAGATGGGATTCAGTTATGTATTCTCGATTTTAGAGCTTCCTTATACATTGAACATAAAACTTGTGTGTTTGGCAAGGCAGCTGTTATATGATACATTTCTTCTCATGTGCTTTTATTGAAGACACAACCCTGTTTAACTACTGTGGTGCTGTTCTGTATCAAACAACAGCAGGTGGCAAAGATGTTCATTTCTAGAAGTGAATCAGTATGTTCCAAGTGTATTTATGCAGAGTTTTTGCCAGGAAATTAAGTAAGTAAAAAAGCTGTAAAAAATCTGTAGCCAACAATTCTGAGACGTATTTCTGACCAGGCCTTTAATTTCCACAGTAACCAATGAGGCTAAAGGTAAAAAAAACCTAAACTGTTTCTTCAGTAGAAATCACCGTAGCTGCACCGCCACATTTCAATTAGCTAAAATAAAAAATGACTAACCGTTCAGTATTGCTCTGCAGAAGCTGAATTAGAGCTGCTGGACTGCAGCCAAACCTCAAGTGGTGGCCATGACAAAATATAAAGCTTTCAGAGTCTCAAGAATGAAAATGACAAATCGTGATAAATGTGTCGAAGGTCACAGAGTAGTTAAAATGCAGCACTGATTTTTTTTATTTTTTTTCAGTTAGTACTGATTCTGTCACCTTACTGCTTTATTTGTTCTGTATTTATGATTTTTGATCTTCTGCAGGGGAAACCCCAGCTTACCACTATGGGACCCACTATTCATCGGCCATGATAGTGGCTTCCTATCTGGTCCGGATGGAACCTTTTACTCAGATTTTCTTACGGTTACAGGTAAAAATTGCATCACCCCACCTTGTGTTTCTATCCTGCTGTACATTTGAGACCTAAGTGAAAAGTCAGTTATGGTAGAAGAAATATTTTTAGCAGAGTTATTGTTGCCTGGGAGGTTTTTGATGTTTCTTTGCAAAAGATGTAATGGAATTCACATTTCTTTCTTGTATTTTGAACATTTTCCTAAATGTATGCAGAACAAAATATCAGCAGACAAAAACCAAAGCAAGTTTTATTGTGAGAAATACTTTGCTCGTCATGCTTTATTTGTCTGTTGTTGAAAGAATCATATGCCAGTTGTTTAGTTCTGTGCTGGAGGTGTTGAAAGATTGTTATTTGAAAACACTATGTCTGAGAGCTATTTTAGTACTGTGTTAAAATAAACAAATGTTTGCAGAGTCTGGAAGTGTTTGCCAGCTTGATGGGTAGTGGCGTTGGTAACATGACGCATCAACTATTTTCCTAGACAGCAGCCATCAGAGAAAGAGATTTGTGTTTCTCTGGAAGAGAGTATTTGAAATAGGACTAGGTGACTCCTTCCTTAAAATTCTGCATACCTGTATCTCAGTGCTTTATGTTTGCTATTGCTGGGTACCAAAAAGCGGTGCAGTTGTTTAGATCTGTTGCGTTAGAGAAGAAACGTGCTCCGCTCTGAGGTGCCTGTATTAGGCAGAGGATATTCTGATTTGCTGCCTTGTCAAAATCTGCTGTGCTGAGGGCCTGCCGTGCTGACGTGCTTCTCGCTCTGTCCCGCAGGGCGGTCACTTCGACCTGGCTGACCGAATGTTTCACAGCGTCCGGGAGGCCTGGTACTCAGCCTCAAAGCACAACATGGCAGACGTGAAGGAGCTCATCCCAGAGTTCTTCTACCTCCCCGAGTTCCTGCTCAATTCCAACAATTTTGACCTAGGTAGGCAGAAGGGGCTTCTGAGAGCCGGGCCCAGACAGTCCGACGTGAGGAGAGCGTTGTAACAGGGGCAGAAAAAGATCAGTTTAACTGCATAAGACAGTGGTACATGACCTGCACATTTTGACATGAAAGCATAACCAGGACTACATCTGGCATTTCCTGACACCACAGGTTTATTCAGAATTATATTCGACAGTCTGAATGGTTCAGAACTCATTGTTTTATCAGGAAGAGTGCAGCAGGAACTGTTGCTTCCTCTGTGATGCCTCAGATTTATTTTTTCAGATTTGGCAGACAAGAATACTTTCTCAAGCACTGAGTGTTCATTTTAAGTAGTTAACATGAAGTTTGTGCTGAGAATTGCTGAACAAAACACTGAACTACCCAAAAATGATTTTTGTTTGAAGTGGCGTTGCTTAATCGATTTTTATGGGTGTGGGGGTTTTTTTACCAGTTCAAAATGCACAGGTAATCATGTTTTACGTGGCATTTCTCTGGTTTGCATTTTTCTCTGTATAACTTGCTACTCTGTGACGGTGTTCAGCATCTTTTTTGCATATTTTTTTAAGCTTTGCAAAATCCGTTTGACAGCCTTCACTTTTAGGACTTTCAAGAAAACCTGTAGGAATACTTTAATAGGAAATGTGGCAGTTAGGTTTTGTGAGAGTGATTATTCAACAGGAGACAAATTTCACACCTGTTGCCCATAGGAGATACATGTTCCTTAGTATGTGTGCTACTCTTAACAGTGGCATTAAGCTCTTGTTTTCTGAGCAATGTGCTGTGAATCTAACAGCAATAATAAAGATTAATCAAGTTGTAGGTTTTAACGGCCTAAAATGCTTTTTTCAAAATGTACAGTAAGAGAATGGAAGCACAACCTTACAAAAACATAAACAAAGCCAAAAGAACACCCTGCAAAGCCTCTCCCAGGTATATGTCACCCAGAAGGGTATGGCCGTTACTGGAAAAATGTGGAGGTCTTGTCCGCTTAGCTCTGTATCTGATAATTTGGGACTGTGGCCATCAGAGTCCTAGAAAGTCTTCATCGAGCATTTGGCGCAAGAGTGAAAAAGGTTTTGTTAGGAACAGCTGTCAGACACTGCGTGATACTTTTGGTTGTGTGAATTCGAAGCAATCCTGCTCCCCTTCCCCCCAGATAAAAAGGGAGTGAGATTCAGAGTCTGCCGATGCAAGCAGTGTTTCTGCTGGAGCCATGTCCTTAGTACTTGTGTACTTAGTACTTGTTTTTCCCTGTAAACCTGGAAATTTGTTGGGTGTTCCTCTCAGCTAATAGGAAACGTGGGATCGTCTTTTGGAAACAGGCAACAAAACGAGAATATAACTTGTCCTAACAAATACATTTTTAGCAATTACAACATGCCACCATTTAATCTTCTGCGAAGGAAGGGGGCTATCTGGGACCCAGATCAATGCACGTGGCCAGACCGTGCCCGGGGGGATCACCAGTGTCTTCGGGTGTGACGCTTGTGGGGAAAACCAGTTAGCTGTTCACTGGTAGGAAATGAATATTTAGCCTGTACCCCTGTGAGGTGTAGCTGTGCTCGTGGGTAAAGCAGTAATTCCCTTCTTTGATACAGAATGTTTGTATTGTGAAAAAAATTAATCCTGGGATGAAATACTCTTGTACCAAGGCTTCTCAATACAGTTTACTGTTATGCTGTCTCCAGCTGGGATTTATTTTCTTCTGAATACACTCCACTGACATGCCCTTGCTATATGCATGCTAAACAGATGCCAAATACAGGAAATTATGTCCTCTCTTAAATCGGGGCTAGCACACTTATTCCAGTTTTCCTGGAACGTGGACTGACATAACAAGCTTCTGGTTGTGCAGCGGTTGCAGAAGGCTCTTTTCCTGGCTGCTTTCATTAACTTTGTGCTGCAAATGGGTCTTTCCCGTGACAGGGAGAGAAAAGCAGAAATTTGCTTAAGTAGAAAAATAAAGACAAAATAGTCAAATACTATCAAAAAATTCAAAAATAATCATGTTCCAAGAGCACTTGATGGCGAAACATAAAGGTTTTGAGTTCAGACTCTGAATTATGAAGTTGTGAAAACTGAGGAGTAATCTCATCAACACCTCTATCTAGAACAGTAATGTTTGTTTTGAAGAGAGTGTGCTGAAGCTCTATCATCACCTTCTAAACTCTTAGCAAGGAATATGTGAATTCTTCCCCCTGCGAGCAATCTTACATGAAAACTGAAGCACAATTTTTCGTGTTTTATTGTCTGACATTTAAAAATGACATAGTTTTAAAGAAAAGACTGAAATGGCTTGCTTGATGAAGGAAAGGTGTTAGAATTACATTTTTTAAAATAATTTTTTTCACTATTGCTGTTACAGTGCAGTTGCAGCACTTGTCTCCAAACTTTCCCTTTTTTTTTTTTTTAATAGGTTGCAAACAAAATGGCACTAAACTTGGTGATGTAATACTCCCCCCGTGGGCAAAAGGAGATCCTCGTGAATTTATCAGAGTTCATCGGGAGGTAATTTGCGTTTTAGTCATGACAGTAGAAAACGTCCCTTGGGCCTTTCCACAAATCCTAGCTCAGTTTGCGCAGTTTCAGCTACAGTCCGTCAGTCCTGGGCTGTTGGCTAAAGGTCTGTAGAGCTGGCATTTCTTTCCCTTCATTTTTGCCTAAGGAGTACATTGAAAATAAACTTTTCAACGGAAAGCTTTCTCAGAACGTAACGGGAATATGTCAAAATACATTCTGCGTTTTTCTTTGTGGCAGGTGCGGTAGACTCAACCAGTGACTGATAGGACTAGTTTTAATGCACGCCTTTTGAATTTCAGGCTCTGGAATGTGACTTTGTGAGTGCACATCTGCATGAGTGGATTGACTTGATCTTTGGCTATAAACAGCAAGGCCCTGCTGCAGTAGAAGCTGTAAATGTCTTTCACCATCTCTTCTATGAGGGGCAAGTGGACATATATAACATCAACGATCCATTGAAAGAGACAGCTACTATAGGATTCATTAATAACTTTGGACAGATACCAAAGCAGGTATATATACCCTTCGTAGAATTCTTATTTGCCAGATGACACTCAAGTTGAAATGCATTAATAGAGAATGGGAAAGTGTTTTAGGAGTGGAACTTCCTAGGAGTGTTTTTCCATAAATATTCTTCCAGCAATGTGAAATCTTTTACATTTCCATCATAAACACAACAAAGATGAACTTGGGGCTTTGCTTGTGGGATTAGAACTGGTTGGGTTTTTTTTGGTTTGTTTTTTTTTGAGCCTTTGTACCCTTAAAATGAAGGCTAAATGAATTATGGCATCCAAAAAAAAAAGTTTGTTCTGCTGCTAAGTCACAAGGGGGCAGTGAAAGTGCAACTTCAAAGTATTGCCTAGCCTTCAGGTATCTTAAGTTATCCTGTATTAAAATAATTGCTATAACAACTTATGCTGTCTTTATTTTTTTTACACCAGTCTCTTGGAGTTCTGTAGAGCTCAGTCACATATTTTATTTGAAGAATCTCTGGAAAGAAACCTCAAAATTTAAATTAAGAAGATAGACTCTTGTAGGACAGCTTAGTTAAGGAGCTCTATAGACATGTTTTTGGTGCAGATTTAAAGTTTGTATTCTCTTTAAGAGATTAAATTATGAAATGTAATATGAAATCTAAAGTTTTACTGTGTGGGTGTTTATGGGTTTTTGGGGGGTTGAGTGTTTCTCTTTTTTTTAATAATTAGGCATTTCTTTAGGATGTCTTTGCTGTCCAGTGAAACTTCTAAACGTCATCAGTGAATTTTTCCAATCCTAGATCTGGTGGAAACCACAGATCCCTTCAGCAGTTCACTGGGAGCCCAACCCACGTGTTGAGAACTCTAGGCTAGAGCAGCGCGTAACGTTTTGGGACAGCCACAGGATATTTCCTGTGGGGACCCACTGATGGCTACCTGTCTCACTGTGTGGAAGGAAGGCTAAAAACTGCTCACCTGTCCTCTGTGGCTGTGTTTCTCCTTTCCCTTCCTCGCTTGCTCTCAATAATCTAGATGGGTAGTGGCTGTCAGCTTTTCTCCTGTTGAGTGATGACAGGTCACTGGATCGTGGTGACCATCAGACACGGCCCAGCTCAAGGCAGATGAACAGATAAGACTGGGACTGAGAGCAGGGCAGTGGAAGAGCACTGCAGCTCAGTCCAAAGGTCTCCCTCAGTCTGCAGATGCCCTTTTAGGTACAAACCTACGATGAGATCTACCAGAAACAGCATGACGCTTTGCTAGGCTGCAGTGAGCTGGAGGAAACTCCAAACTCCTTCCTTAAGTCATTGTTGGGGGTGAGTGCTCTTGGAGCGCATTTTTATGTAACTGTAGAGTTTTGCTGTCACCCTCTGTGACTTTCCAGAGGGGGTCTAGGGCAGGCTGTCTCAGTGACGTGACTGCTGTGCACTTCTTCACTCCTTTGCTGCATGCAGATGTAACATGAGGACTACATCTTCTTTATCCCATCTCTTCCAACAGCAACACCCCTGGTAGCCCTGTTTCCCATTTTTAAAAGTTGTGCTGCAGAACATTCCAGAGCTGGCGCTGCCTTTGGAAGAGGGCTCTCAGGACAGAGGGTCCCGAGATGCCACAGCCCTGGCGGGGCAGAGCAGAATGAATAACAAAGAGGAATGGTCACTTAAAGGAGAAAGGAGGGGGTTATTTTTTCTTGCCAGAACTGGTGGTTTTTGGGATCAGTTGTCCTTGTGAATGCTGATGTGTCTTCACTCTTCATCTTCTCATAGCCCAGCAGACAGGAGGCGTGCTGTAGTTCAGGGAGAGCTGTGGTACGTAGGCTGCTTGTTACCCTGCGTACCCAGAGTGTAGGTGCGAGCAGTAGGAACACCTGTGCGTGCTTATAGCTCAGCTACCTCAGGTTTATGATGTTTATGCATCTTCCCTCTGCTTTGGATAGGCAAATGGGTAACACATCTCAAAGGGCTGTGAGGAAAACAACTTTCAGCCTTGGAATTTCAGTTCTTCTTCCATAGCCTCTCTGGGAAAGAGTACTTGAAATCTTACGAAATATCACTCAGTGTTTGTGTCTGTCATTTACAATATTATAACACATAACATCTACCATCTAAGATGTTTATTGTGAATTCATCACATGATAAACTTTAGAGTGTGTCATTGGTGATCGTGGCTTATTAGAAGCGACGCTCAGATTGTTTGATGCTGTCTGAGATACCAGGAATGGTCAGTGAAGCGGTGAAATGGAAATTCACTCATTAACGAAGAGCTGGGCAGAAGCTAATCGGGTCCTCAGATGTGTTTCTTGTGCGTGATTGTCATACGTGGCCCAGTGAGGTGCCCACCCATGCCGTGACTCTTTAGCTGCTGTTTGTGGCACACAGTTTGTTTCAAAGCCAAAATTGAGCTTTGAGTTTGTTGTTTGAGGTTAGAATTTGATACAGCGTGAGGCGTCAACTTTGGGATTTTTGCTTGCTTTACTTAGTGGTGGTAGCTTTAAAAATACTTTGCTCATTATATCCTTATTGGATTTTTGTGTTATTTATTGAAGTCTTGCTGAGATGGTTTCCCTAAGTTATCAGTGAACGTTGAGAACAGTTAAGTAACATTCGCTGACCTGCCGGTTTTTTAGAAGGTTGGTGGGACGTACTGGAGATCTTTTTAAGCTTGTGCTCTTGTAAACCTGTGCTTTTTGATGATAATTTCTTGATGAATTTCAGCTCTTTAAAAAACCACACCCACCAAAGCGTGTTAGAAGCCGACTGAATGGAGAGGTGGTGGGAACCTCTCTGCCCCCTGGTTCCACAAGTGACAAGATTTTTTTCCATCATTTGGACAACCTGCGGCCATCTCTTGCTCCGGTGAAAGGTAACCTGTAAAATGACAGTAATTATTCCTCTTTCTTTGCCAGAACGGTCAGAGTTTCAGGAAGATTGTCCTTTCCCACGTTTTGCTTAGTTCTGATGTTCTTAATGCCTGTACTTTTGGGAGAAAGACATATTTAACGTGTCCTAATGCTGTAAGATTATGTTCTTAGCTACTGTAGTGTACTTGGGAAGCACCAAATCTGTGCCAGTTTAATAGAACTGTTTTTAAATGGAGTAATACAATTGGGCCGAAGCACCTTTTTAAAGTTTTATTGTAGATATGCATGGTGCACTGCTTCATGCATTCTTCATAGCAAAGCAAAAGCAAAGCTGTTGGTAGCTGCACTGAGACAAAAAAGGTAGTTTTTGACTTGATATCTGACATGGGACTGAACAGAAGTTAATTTTCCTGTGAGGCAGGTAAATGCTCTATAAAGTGGTTTCTTTCCTGGTTGGTTAAACGAGTCTGTGCCTGCTGTGAAGAGAGAGGGGTGTACTGTTACCCAGGACATAGCAGGGCTGCACTGAAACAGGAAACTGGAAAGCACTTACCTACATCACAGAATCATCTAGGTTGGAAAAGACCTTGAAGATCATTCAGTCCAACCATTAGTTATATACTTGCAAAGCTTGGGGGAAGAACAGGTTGGTCACTGTGGGCTGTAGTCAGGAATGTGGCCTGTGGGAACGCTTGGCCGAGAAGTTGGAATCGATACCGAGAACTGACTTGTACTTGTGCCCGAAATGGTACCGTCGCTTTTAGTGGCCACGGACCTCTTGTCTGAAGAACACCTTGTGCAGCATCGCAGGTGGGAGAGGAGCAATTTGTGATCCTCGGGGATCAGATTCCCGCCGCTCCTGCTGATGGGTAGCCCTGCACTTGTTAGGAACGTAGCAAAAGTTGCCATCGTTACACAAAGGGGTATTTGTATAACCTAGCAAATAAATACAGAGATCCTGTACTGGATCCTCTGTTTTGCAGAGCATCAGGTATTTAAGGGGATGAGATAGTGTTTGTCTGTGCCAGCAATAAAATATAACCCCATCTTCTTGTCTAGAGCTCAAGGAGCCTGTGGGACAGATCGTGTGTACTGATAAAGGCATTCTGGCAGTAGAACAGAATAAGGTTCTCATCCCACCTACGTGGAATAAAACTTTTGCTTGGGGCTACGCAGACCTCAGCTGTAGACTGGGTACCTACGAGTCGGACAAGGTTTGTAATCTGACATTTGCTTCAGTGATGAATAGACCAAAAGCACTTAGTACTCAGTAGTGGAAAAAATCTTAACAACGGAAATACATTTCACACGTGAATGAAATCATCTTGTACTGCATGTGTTTTATTGCTCCCTATCTGGTGCTCTTCACCAGAACACTAGCAGAATGACATAAACCGATCAAGAATAATTTTTTACCCGGGATGCAACACATGAATGAATTAAATCTGTGCAGCCAAAGCTCATCTCTCGTGTCCTCACGGGAGGCATCTTATGGCAGAGGCTGGAATTGCTTCTGTTTGAGGAGAAGCTGCGTAAGGGGTATCTTAGTTACCTGATGGTCCAGCATGGGGGGTGGCACTCAGTTTTTTATTTTTACCCTACCAAACACTAATTCTTGCAAGTAATTCTTTGTTTTCTGTATTTTTAGGCAGTAATCGTTTATGAATGTTTGTCAGAATGGGGTCAGATACTGTGTGCCATTTGCCCCAACCCCAAACTAGTTATCACTGGAGGAACCAGCACAGCGGTGTGCGTGTGGGAAATGGGCATCTCCAAAGAAAAAGCTAAAGCACTCACTCTAAAACAGGTAAAATACAGTAAGTCTGCCTTTTACATAAACTGTGTTACAGAAGCAAAGGAATTCTGAAAGGGGTGTTGCTCACAGAGTAAGGTTTGAAAGCACGAGTCCGGCCAGCCTTTGGAGAACTGAATAGTCGAGGTACTGACCTGCACTGAAAGTGGGCAAAATGCATCTTCAAAATTGCATCGGCTTTAAGGATAGTTAATCACCAGGAGCTTTTTGGAGAGATGGGGAATTTGGTAGCAATGTTAACAAAATGATAGAGGTGTGCTTTGTGAAATCAGTGTTGTGTGTAAAATACCCCCCTCTGAAAAGTCTTGTCAGGGAGGGCAGGGAAGGAGACTGGCTTAAAGGTTCCTTTTCTAATTTTTTTTATTACTTTTTTCTTTAAAAACTACATATTTAAGTTACACTTCCATGCAAAACTTTGCTCTTCTGGCAGGTGTGTTTGTGGAGCAGAGTATACTTGTTCAGGATCACCTTAAGTTGTTCTTGCTTTGTTAATTCAAAGCATCAACTTTTAATTTTAACAAACAAGCACCTCTGCTTTAAAGTCAGTTGCAGCTGAGTGCAGAGTAAGTCTTGTGTGTTTACTAAAGAAAAAAAAACAAACACAAAATCCACCTACAACCAAAACAACCCCCCCCCCCCAACTACCTCAAAATATTCTAAAAGTTCTGTATCATTGTTACAGGGAGCGAGGTTGTTAAGCGTTACTGTTCCTGTTAGCATCTCAATAGCAGAACTTTTTCTGGAGGAGAGATTCCACTCAAACTGAAGAGAAGAAATTCAGAGAATTATTTCATCGTTTCCCTTGCACAGCCTCCAACAACTGTCCAAAGCTGTGTTTCCAAAGTGTTTTACTTAGGAACAGTGCAAGATAAAACACTGCATCGGTGCATTAAACTTTACTGTACTTTAGCCAATGTTTTGAGTTGAGTAAGCTGCAGTAATCTGACTCTATTCCAGTCTCCTGTTACAATGGTTAGGTAAAGCCTAACATTTCAAAGCAGTGTCTAATACAAGTAGACGCTTGTAATTTTTTGCTCCTTCCAATTGACTTTCCCTTTTTGGTTGCAACTCTTTCTTTTTTTTATCTCTTCTCAAACATGAACAGAAGTTTAGGCAGGAGCCATTTTGTGTTTACGAAGAATTTCTGTTTTCAAAATGTAATTTCACTAGGGGTGAAATTTATTTATTTATAAATAAATGTATTTATTATTTTGGGGGTTTTATTTCAATAGAAGGCTGTATAATGTTAGACCCTTGAAACTTGGTTTTGTGAGAGTTCTTTTTAAATGGAAACAAATATTGCTTCTATCATGTTCGATTATGAAAATAGTTGCCAACTGAACACCTGTAGGCCAGTTGCATCTTCTGATATGTAAACGTATTCACGTTTACATTATCTGAATCTTTTCAGATAAGTGGGTTTAATGTGGTGATTTTTGTGCTTCCTCCTGATGGCAGCCTGTTCCTCCTGACTTTTGTTTTGCAGGCGTTACTGGGTCATACTGACACTGTCACATGCTTAACAGCATCTCTGGCTTATCACATAATTGTGAGTGGATCACGGGATCGCACCTGCATCATCTGGGACTTGAATAAACTCTCTTTTCTAACACAGCTTCGAGGCCACAGGGCTCCAGTTTCAGCACTCTGTATAAATGAATTAACGGTAAGGAGCAAATACCATTCACCAACCTGCACTGGGAACAGTAGCAAGAGTCAGAAATTGTTAAAACTGAAGAAAAACAAACTGGGCTCTCCTGTTAGTTTGGCAAAACTTGTATCACTCAGCTGAAAACTAATTAGCTGCTTTAGGGAATAATTTGCATCTTTTGTCCGGAGATGCACGTGGGTTTATTCCATCACAGCATCTTGATCTCGGAAGGGCTTATTAACAGTGTTGGCAGCTGTATGGCTAGTGTGGCCTTCAAAGCGGCTTGTCAAACCTGCCACAGGAGCGAAGAAAAGATTTTGGCATGTGATCTCAGTTGTCTTCTACTCTCTTACACTTGATGTGAAGGAAGAACAAAATACCATGGATGAAGCCACGGTGATGATTGTAACAGAAACAGACATATCCTATAAGTTCCAGACTGCCATTTATCCAACTCCATCATTTATCCATGCATGTCAGAGAATTTGCCTGAGTTAAAACTTCACATAGCCAGTCCATCAGGGCTGGATGGACCATGTTGCAACTGGAGCAGATATAGGGGTTGAAATGGAGGCAAAACATGGCTGTGATTGAGGGAGGGGGGAGCAAGAGGCACAGTTTATTAGCTGCTGGTAAGTGGTCCGGTGATTGTAGTGATGCCAGTGTTTCAGACTGCAGCTCCTGTTTCCCCTCTGCACTAGCTTGGACCATCTCTTGCTCTTTTCCCAATGAGGGAGCAAATGAAATTTGAAGTGGTACGTGTTTGTGAAAAAGCACGGAGTCAGTGTGAGCAGAGTCTTTGAAAACTTCTCAGGGAAAGTACTGAAAGTAGGCTGTTGGATTGTTACACTGTGAAAGGTGGAGGAATGGGTCTACTCATGCTGTAAATACAACAAATAGGTTGCTACTCAGCCTGGTTTTCTATGCACTATTTAAAAAAAAAATGGGTATCGTCCTAAAGATTTCTTTAGGTGGCCAAACTCAGCTTGAATAGAACACCCTGAAAATTGCCAGCCTTGATGTCTGAACTTGGCTTATAAATGAACCTGGCTTCTGTTTTTGGTGAAGAAAACCTGAGACTTGTATTGAAATCCGGCCGTGTTTGTCTTTGCAGGGGGATATTGTATCGTGTGCTGGCACTTACATCTACGTATGGAGCATTAATGGCAACCCCACCGCAAGTGTAAACACGTTCACCGGCCGAAGCCAGCAAATAATGTGTTGTTTTGTGTCCGAGATGAACGAGTGGGATACCCAGAACGTCATAGTAACGGGGCATTCGGACGGAGTTGTCCGGGTAAGTACCAGGAATCGCTGCTTGGAAAAATAAATTTAGAGAAGTCGTGTCTGTCCAGGTGCTGTGCTGGGGTGCTCCCCCGGCACGGGGAGCCCTGCAGGAAGGAGGGGATCTAGCCCGGGCAGACGGTGCAGCCTGCTTTTGGTGCTGTTCGTGCACAGGGCCGTGCACTCTGTCCTGTCTGCCTGTTAGAGGGACAGTGATCATGGAAAACCCCTTCAGTGAGCTGTCATTCCTGAGCGCGCTCTCTGTTTTCTTTCTCCTCTTGGATGCACCCGTTGCCATGTGGTAACTAGCCATAGTCAGCAGCACCCATTTCCCTTCCTGCTTTATTTTGGTCACCAGCTTTCATGCCTGGAGACTGTAGTTTTTCTTGACCGTTTTTGTTCTACACACCTCGAGGCAACTCATTTTGCTGTGTAGAAAGGAAAGAGGAACTTCATGGCAGCTCTGACCTGACTTCCAGTACGTTGCTGTGTGCAGTCCTGGGGTCTGCCTTAACCAGAGCCTGCTGGTCAGATTGCTATGTGAGTGGGTTTTGTTACAGTTTATTAGCTGCTAGTACTTTAGTAACAGTTTCTTGTGCTGTTAGTTAACACCTTAGTCAAACAGCTGAGATGTTAAATAACAGCACGAGACGCGTTTGCCTGTGATTCAGACACGAACACAGGTGTCCTCTTACAGTGTCTAGCCCCCAAAGCCAGGGTTAGTATGGAGATGTGACCTGCCTCTCCTGCTACCAGCACGGACACACCGTTCTAACGAGCCATCTTAACTCTAGAAGTAGCTCAGAAGAAAGCTGAGAGTTCAGTACATGCCCTGTGCTTATCCCCTGTCCCTCCAGTTCTGGCGGATGGAGTTTTTGCAAGTACCAGAAACACCAGCTCCAGAGCCTGTGGAGGTGCTGGAAATGCAAGAGGATTGTCAGGAAGCACAAATAGGTATGTCTTTGCCTATATGTATATGCCTGCGTATAGCGAAGATCAGATAAAAGTGCTTTGTATTTGCCTTTTATCTCATCTTCCTTATGTGTAGGCAAAGCCCTGTGGTTATGCAGTGCAGAGTGGAGGACTGAAGTTTTGTCTCAAAAGACAATAGACATCCGGTGGGCATAATAAATAAAACATCTTTGCTCACTACCTTGCTTATGGTAGTTCCAAACTGCTGGGAGTAAGAAGAAAAAGTCATGCCTGTCTTAGCTTTTTTCTGTGAAGTTTGAACTTTTCTCTGGGCAGTTCTTTCTGCTGTCAGTGAACTCAACGGATGCTACCATTGTCCAAAAGCTAGATTTGATTATTTTTTTTTCCAAATGGATTTATAGCATAACAGCATCTACTTGATGGATCAGTATGCTGTTTAGACAAGCAGTGCTGGCCATATCGTTCTCCCTTGTCGGACAGTTTTGGCCTGTGTTTGATGGGCATTTCTTTTGGCCATCTCATCTTCCTATTGCTTTCTTCGTATTGAAGATATGAGCTGGATTTGGATCTGGATTGCACAATACTCAGTAATTATTTTTTAAACACAGCTTTCTTTTTAAATGGCACTACGAATATCAGTATCTTCAGCAGTTGCTTTTTTTTTGTTAACAAAAACTTGTTATTGACAAATCTGCATTGTGTTTCTCAGTTAAGTGGAGTTTCAGCATAGCTGACTGCTTACTCAAATTTCGCTGATTTGTTTTTGTTAACTTGAGCATGTTTTTGAAAATTTTACTCATTGTGTCTATTGTAGCCTACCTCAGACTATCATAGGAAATAGCTTTAGCTAAGGAGTGCAGTTTTCTGACAGACCAGTGCAAAAAAGATGAGTAGTGGGATTCCTGGCAGGAGCTTTGAAAGGCCTGCATGCAGTTTCCCTCTGGTTGTGCTGTGGTGGTACGTGTTGAGCTGTAGGTAGCGCAGCAGCAGATTAGGGGGAAAAGTGAGCTTAAAACAGCCCTGCTAGCAACATCTTCTCTCCCGTTGGGTGAATCCAGGGCAGGAAGCCCACGAAGAGGACAGCAGTGACTCCGAGGCGGACGAGCCGTGTATAGGCCAAGACACAAAGCTGCAGGAGAGCCAGAGTCAACCGAGCAGCACCAGCCACAGGCCGAGGTCCTCGTCAAACCGAGCAGCAGCAGCGTGGTCAGCAGACAGCGGCTCGGACGACTCCAGGCGTTGGTCAGACCAGCTCAGCTTGGATGAGAAAGATGGCTTTATCTTTGTGAATTATTCAGAGGGACAAGCAAAAATGCATCCCCACGCTCAGGTTAACCACCCGCACCCCAGCTACGCTGAAGCACGGCACTACAGCAAGCTTAAACCAGGTAAAAGAAATCGGGCACGCTTCCTCTGTCAGATAAACGTGCTGTGACCCATAGGGCAGTCTAAGAGCAGGGTTGGCTGATAAATTCAGAAATGGCCAGCGAAGAGAAAAATTGGCCTGCGAAGGGCTGCATGTTGTTCAAGCTTTTCCTGAGAAGCTGTGATGGGTTTACCCTGGCCAGCAGCTAAGCTGCTCCCTTGCCACCACCACCACAACCCCCTGCAGTGGGATGGTGGAGAGAACAGAAAGCAAAAAAGCAAGGGAGCTCACGAGTTGAGATAAGGATAGTCATAATCAGTGAAGGAGAGAGGGAGACAAAACAAGTGATGCAAAGGCAATCACTCGCCACCTCCCGCAGGCAGAACGATGACCAGCCAGTCCCTGAGCAAATGGCCGCCTTCCCCAGAACCTCTCCTCTCGGTTCTGTTGCTGAGCACGATCTTAGATGGTGTGGAGTATCCTTTCCGTCAGTTGGAGTCAGGTCTCCAGCTTCTGTCCCCTCCCAGCTTTATTGCACACCTCCAGATTCCTGACAGGGGGTGGAGGGCAAAGTGGGGAAAAAGAAAGAACCTTGACACTCTGCAGGTACTGCTGAGTAACAGCCGAAACACTGTGTGTCACCAAAATTACTTCAGTCACACCAAACACAGCATCATTTGAGCTTTTATGAAGGAAATTAATGACATTTGGAAATCTGAGTCTTGACCTCAAAAATAAAATCATTTAAAAACATAAAAAAATTAAGTTATGGCAGTCATCATGCTTTGGTACAGGGTGTCTCTGTGTCATGTAACCATTCTCTGCAGCTCCGGGGCTCTGTGCATTGTTCTGTATCTTCTCCTTTCTTACGTGCATTGGGAAGCAGTTGAAAAATGAGTTTTCCCTAAGTCATAGAGAGTTATTTCTGGGGGGAGATTTTTTTTTTGTTTCTGCAAAGTCACACGTACAGGTAAGTTGGGGGAGGAAGGAACAAAAACAAGAAAATTTGCTTTTTCCCCCTCCTACTTCTCTCTCCTTTCCAGGATACAGATGGGAGCGTCAGTTGGTGTTTAGAAGCAAACTAACTATGCACACAGCATTTGATCGCAAAGACAACGCACATCCAGCAGAAATCACTGCTCTGGGCATCTCTAAGTGAGTAGCTCCAGGCGATTGCTTAAAACATTTTTTTGGGTGTTGTCAGCGGGAGGTGGCACAAAACAGCTGTTGTTCTTCGCGTAATGCTGTTCTGTGCTGCTTCTGCTTAGGGCAGCCTTGTTAAAGGACTGACTTACAAAACTACTAAAATGAGTAGACTTATTCAGCTGTGTTACGTTACATAGAGTGTTGTTACAGCTCTGCTTGTCAGTCAGACCCGGCTGGTGGTTGAACGTTTTACGTACTCTGACATGTAAAATCCATCATCGGCGTCCGCGTGTCACCGTGCCGGAGTCATTGCAAGAATGCTTCTGCTCTTTTCCCGCAGGGATCACAGCAGAATTCTCATCGGGGATGGTCGAGGCAGAGTGTTCAGCTGGTCCGTAAGCGATCAGCCTGGCCGCTCTGCAGCTGATCACTGGGTGAAGGACGAGGGGGGAGACAGCTGCTCGGGCTGCGCAGTCCGTTTTTCGCTCACGGAGAGGCGTCACCACTGCAGGAACTGTGGACAGCTCTTCTGCCAGAAGTAAGCCAGCCAACAGTCTCCCTCGGGCTCTTTTCCATACGGAATTTTAGGCTGGGCAAAGCTGTTGCATAGCACGGAACTCTGCTGAAAGGCTGAGGTTTCCCTTACTTAAACGGAACTGATGAAGAAAAAACATCAAAACTCGCCAAAATTTCAGGGGGGAATTAGAAAAGGCATCTGTCTTTTTAGCCCCTTTGTAAATCCAGTTAGCAAGACAGGCCCTGGGAGAGAATGAAATCTGCTTGCAGCTTTGAAAACCTTCCTGTCACCCACCTGAGAAAAACTCTAGACAAACGAGCTTAGCAAAGAAAACAAACAGAAAAAAATCCACCACCCATAACTTCTTTTGCAGCAACTAGTTGATCTTGTCAGTCTACAAGCAACCTGCTCAAAATGTGAACTGTGTGCAGGACTGTAAGGGTCCTGCCTCAGGCAGGACAGTGCGTGACATGGGGGGGGGGGTGTGAGCTCCCCTCACCCGGGAGCTGAGGTCGGAGTCTCTCCTCTGGTCCACTGGGTCACAGACAGCATCTCTAGTCTCATCTCTGTAGTTATACTTTGAGTCTAAACTGGTGACAACAGCTGTTTTTAAGCCACCTCTCACTCAGTGTCGTTGCACTGATCCTGCGGCGATCACCCGAGTTAAATTCTACTTCTGCCGCCGTGTTGCATTTTTTTTTCTCAAGATAAGTTTGGACAGTTTTCTGGTATTTGAAGTCACGATGAGAATGTCCACCCCCAGACGGAAAATGGCCGGGTTGGGAGAGGCCCCCGTGTTCACAGCAGTGTTTGTTTTCCTCTACAGGTGCAGCAGGTTTCAGTCCGAAATCAAGCGTCTGAAGATTTCCTCCCCAGTCCGAGTCTGCCAGAACTGCTTCTACAACCTGCAGCACGAGCGGGGTTCAGAGGAGGGGCCCAGAAACTGACGGGGCCTGGGCAAGGGAGACCCCATCCAGCCCCGCCGTCGCTCCGAGAACTAGTGAGACTATGGTGCAGTGATCAGAAGGGATTAGAATCTTGTCTGTTTACACTTAAGTTTATTCTGAGTTTGAAGCACTCAAAAGTGAAAAGGGATCATTGAATTGATTGGTGTTGACAGAAGGTAAATGAGGCTAAGAGTATAATGAAGTGAAGAGCGAGGCCCAGGAGGACGTGATTAATAACCACAAATCCAATGGATCTGTCAGCCCCTTAGACCCGTGTTGACAAGGCTATCGAGAAAATCCTCACTTACCTAAACACCCATTCTTGTCTTGTTTTTGTAGAGCTAGTCATCTTTATCGGGGGGAGGGGGTGGGGAAGGCTTTTTAGAACATAGTTGTAAATCTGCCTTCTTCGCAAGCAACTGTGTATATTGTAAATAGGTATAATGGCCTTTTTATCTAAATATGAACTTAACTGCTTGTTACATGGGACTTCAGATTAACCACTATACTTTGTGTGGCATCTTTATCTCATCTATCAATTTAAATACGAATGTTTAAAAAAAAAAAATCAAAAACTCGAAGGCATTATGCGTATTTCTGTTAAAAAATCAAGTCTGTGCATGTTTGTTCTTTCAGTTGCCCACAGTATCTTAATTTAAGTAAGGCTATTCATAGAATTACATGGATTTTTTCAAAAGAAAACATTTTTGAGAATAGGACTTGGAGTATTTTATTCTAGCTGTAAGATAACCAGGAACTAAATTGTACACTTGTGTTGCATTTTATACCAAACTCTTGACCACCTCAGTGTTGTTCATATTTAATAAGGCCTCTTTTATACATATGTCAGAGCTGCAGTTTTGTTAATTACCTAATGTTCATTAGCAGCTGATTCATGCAGTGCAAGAACCAGCTTTTACCTTCTTTAGTCAATAGCAATTGGCTTGCTTTATAGGTACAGAATGAATTCCTTGTGCATAAAATTTAACCGCTCTTGTCCTGTAGCTTGTTTGCAAAAAAACTTTTTGGAACAATAGGCATTACTCTAAAACAGGGTGATATTAGTCATGTCAGAAATGCTTGGAAGCTATCTTGGTGTTTCGGCACATGGCCTCAACTTGAGGACGGCAGTAGATTTCCATTATGGTTTTTAAGTTCCAATATGAATTTAATTGCAGTATTTTTTTACTACTCTGTCATTTATTTTGCACTACATGTGGGATGAAGTAGAGACACTGATATCCACTGGGATTGGAACACGTGCATCGGGTAGGCCCATGGACTTAATTTCTGAATGAGGTCTTGCCAGTGGGTTTTTGGTTGGGTGGGGGGTGGGGGGGAGCTGGGAGGTGTTCGGTTTGGTTTTGTTTTTTAACATATGTGTATATATTTTGTAAATGGGTGACAAACTGATCTAGATCTAGGTATATTCACAATGGATTCTTTTGCATAGCAGTAAGGATACGACCCAAACCAACAGAAGACAGGTGCCCCTGCTTTTGCTCTGCCAGTACTTCTGTGAGTGTCTTCACTCGAAGGATAATCTCACTCGGAATGGCTTGGGCAGGCTCTAGCCCTGGAAGAGCCAGTGGTTAAATCCAGCACTGGTCTTGGAATCACCCCACGGGAAGTGCCAGACCCTCTGTGGTGGCCGGAGCTCCTTTCGGAGGGTGCCGGGCACGGCGCTGCGGGGGCACGCCCGTCTTCTCTTGATTTGAGCTTCTAGTGGTGAATAACTTGTTAATCCTGACCACTTGCTATTTACCCTGGTATCCCATGTTTATGCACTGAAGGTTGAGTATGTATTTTAATACATGTTTGTTTATTATGTATGTGCTGGTCTGTAAAATGAGATCTATTCCTGTTTCGGTATGTATACTGGGTCCCCAAATGAACAGGAAGGCGTCTCTAGAGCCCTTGCACACTGTTGAGTAAATGCAGGTTTGTGGAGATTAGCTGACCCAAACCGATCCCTTTGGATCCAGAGGGCGATGGCCAGTAGCCACGCCACACGGCTGCCTGGCAGCTTCGTCCCAGCAGCAAGAAGAGGTCCTCAGTAAGCACGTGCAGAGCACGGGAATTTCTGTGGTCAGCTGTTCTCTCTAACGTTGCCTTCACCCTTCCCAAAACGATGCGAAACCAGCATAGTTCAGCAGACAGGCTCGTGGCCTTAACTCTTTCAGCTGGAAGAAAAGGCTCTTTTGACAACTTTTAAATGCCTTTGAGTCCACAGAGTTTTCTTCCCCTCGCCTCCAGATCTTAAACCGAAACCAAATTGAAGGAAATCTTCTTTTCTAGGGATGGGAACTTGTACAGCCACGTAATGAAACCCTGAACCCAAGTCAGGTTTGTGACAGTAACACCGATGTAATCTAAACGCTGACGCGAGCGCTTGGCATCTAGTGCTAACGCGGGGGCACGAAGGTGTCACGAGGGCGGGGGCTGCACTCAGCTACGTAAGCACGTCGTACAGGGGCTGTTCTCTTAATGCTGCTTTTGGTGTGCTGCCAAACGTCACCGTTTGACGTCGGGCGGTGTACTAAAAAAAAAAAAATCAAGGTCATTGTTCTGTACAGATTCCGTAGTGTAGAGCTTAGTCCCGGTTTACGATAAACAAATCACCACAGCCCTCTGACTTAATTCTTCGGTTGCGCTGTTCCAGAACTCATGTTCTTGCTTGTAGGAGGTGGAGGGGAAAAAACACACCTGCTCGTATTTCCTCTGGCAGCTGGTGCTGTGGGCAACTGTTTTGTTCACTTGGGAGTGGGTTGGTTGTTTGGGTTTTTTTTTTCCCATTTCTTTCAAGCTTCTAACACAAATACTTGCTTTGTTTTCCATGTAAAAATCTGTTGAGCAAAACTATACTCATGTACACTAACATTGGTAGACTGTATTCTCTGCAAGTACCTCACATGTCTTCTCCTGCCTTGTTCTTTGTAGTATACTTACTCATGTATTCTTAACATTCGTATGTAGTGTGCAACTGTAACGTCATGCTTAGGAGAGGGGGTTGGCTGCCTCCAGCCGACATTCATCAGTTCGATAGCAAAACACTTTAGGTAAGTTATTTTGCACTTTCTTATGTATAAAATTGGTAGAAACTTATATTTGCTTTGTATCATTTAAAGACTCCTTTCGTTTCAGTAAATGAACTGTGTATAAAATACTTATGCAGTTAAAACTGTTTTTAGAAAGTATTTTTAATTTCAGCAAGTTTGGTTACTTGTTGCATGACTATTAACACAGCTGACTTTTTGTGTCAGTGCAATGTATATTTTTTTTGTCCTGTTATTAACTTGTAAGCCCTAGTTAAATGGCCATTTATTTGTACAGCATCAGGAGTAAATTGAAGATAACTGGCTAAGACTGGAGTGTGGAATTTTGTACTATATTGCAGAATCCAATATCTGTTTTTTGGTGGTTGCGTAAAAGGCCTGACGATTTACTATCTAGTGTGCAATCTGTGATATCTGAATGTTCATTGTATATTTGTCTCCAATGCAAAAAGGTAGAGTAACACAATTACAACAATACATGATTAAATGCAATAGTTCAGGTACTGAAGTATTTTTTTCATTTCAAATAAATACCTGCTATTTACCACCAAAAAGCTGTTTTGCATTTGTTGGAAAGATGCAACATTTGCAGCTGAATAAACGTTTTTAACATGGGAGTGGTAACTCATGAGTAACATGTTTCTGTATTGTCAGGAGGAGTAAATTCCTATTGCCCGTTACAGTTTCTGAACGCGAGGACGGTCGCCCACCATGAGGCAGCGTGAGATCATGGGTCTTTGGCTACTTTTTTTGCTTTACCAGTGTCACTGTAGAGTGTGAAGCCAGCAGAATATGACAGCGTGTAGAAGAATAGAGAAAGCAGACTGAAAAGAATGATTTAAGTCATGCTGGGTAGGGATGGTGGAAGAGGAGGAATTGTCAAAGTCCAGTTTAAATCGTCTTCCCCAAGGAGAGGATGACAGCTAGAGCAGAACTTGACCTTACCCCTTGAGAAACAGCCCAAGATCCCCAAATGCTGAAATATTTTACCAATTCTTCAATCTTATTTTTTTACTTTTTCCTAAGCTGGTAGTGCTAAAGGCTGGGGGTTTTCATGTTGGCAGTTATTCTCTGAACTAAAAACCAGGCTTTGATGCAGCAGGACCTCCCGTGTTCTTGGCTGAGGAGCCCCAGGCAGTGCGTTCTTGGTGTTCAGCAGTAAGCGATTTCTTTGGCTGTAAAAGAAAAAAAAAAAAAGGAACTTGTACCGATGAACTTAATTGTCTGTGCATTTCGCGTTGATGCCCACCGTGAACTCTTTGGGGTTTTTCGGTACGTTGGAGTGTGCTTTCAAGCAGTAGTTATAGAAGCAATTTTCATGGCTTTCCTAAGCTGTATCTTGGTTTTACAGTACCGGTTATGTCCTCTTTTCGTAATTTCAACTTTTTCTCACTCAGGAATTTCCATATTGTAAATCTTTTCATACACTAAAAAAAAAAAAAAGTTTTTTAACAGTTCTAGGGGAATTAATGTCTTTCTCAGCACACTTCACAGCTGCAGCTCAGTGTGCTCTTCGGCTGCCACGGAGCAGGTCACAAATGAGCTTCATCAAAGCATTTTGGAGGCAGTAACCCTGCTGAGTGTGGGGGGTGAGGGCTGGCAGGGCTGCCTGCCCTTTGCGGGGAGAGACGTGCTCCTCACAGCACCTCCCAGCTGCTCTGCGCAGCCGGAGGGTTCCCAGTGCGCTGCTTCAACCTCATTTTCCCAAGGGCAAAAAACTGAGTTAGCTGCTGTTTTGCTGATTAAGGATACCCGTGGAACTCGGACATGAGAGGGAAGAGAGCAGGTGGATTTTACTGGGGGTGACTAAATAATGTGGCAGAGTAATACAGAAAACATGCAGTAAGAAAAGGCAGAATAATGCACTTAAAGCAAGCAAACAGGGCAATAGAGGGTAATGCATCAAACCATCACTACCAGAGAGAGAGGAGAGGGACGAAGAAAGATCCCTCAGCACTGGCACCCGTGTCCCCCCCCAGCCCCGCCGGCGCCGGGCAGCCCCGGGTGCAGCGAGGGTTTGCAGAGCCGTTCCCGGCGAGGGGGAAACCCTGCGCGGTGCCTCCACCCCTGGCTGAGGCCTCCAGAGTCCCTGTCAGCGGGTCCGGCCTCAGGGACCAAACATCAGCAAGGCAGAAGAGCTGGCACCTTCCCTGGGAGCGGAAATACCTGGTCGTACTCTCCTGCTGGATTCCACCCAGAGCCTGGCCAGGGCTCGGGGGGAGAACCAAGGGAGTTTCTAACAAGGCCCAACACTTGGGTTCTCAGCCTTGAACAAGGCTGAACAAGGAAAACTGGGTACGTTCTCTCAGCATTTCCACTGATTATATTCTGTCTAAGCTGCATGTCCCGTTAGCGAGCACGCACACTTTGCTAATGACTACAGACCAAGGCAGCAGCTTCGGCTCGGGGCCTGTTGTTCAGGCTTCAGTACTTCAACAGCTCAGCCCTTTTTCCATCAGCAGAGGGGGTTTGTTATGACCCAGCACGGGGGTTATCAGTTACAAAATGCACAGGATCCATCGCTAGGGCAGCTCTTGGGCCTGTTGCCCAAGCCCTGGCCCTTCAGTGGGTGAGCGGCAGGGCAGCTCCCCGCAAGCGCAGAGCCTTCACCTCGGGCTCCACCGCAGCTCCTGCCAGGCAGAAGCACCTCCCCGGGGCCAGGTGTTCAAAGTGGCAGCTAGAACAACCAGCTGGGCCTTCCAACACGTCTGCTGTTGGGGGAAGGTCTGTAGCCGGTTTGGGGAGGGGGAGCTGTTGGGAACTAAAAACCGAGGCAGCTCATTCTGCGACAGCGCCACAGCCAGCTCCATTTCACCACGTTTGAGGCCGATTGGCTGTGACCAAATCATCTTTCATCACGGTTGTGATGACTTTCCCAGTTCAGAAAGGTGAGGTTTGGAGCCTGCTGTCTACACTTGAAGTCTTTCTTGCTCTGCACCATTATAGAAACTGCAGATGTCTTTGTAAAGATTTACTGGCAGTGGGACACGTCCCCCTCGGTGTCAGGACGTGGCGTCGATTCACCCGTGAGGCCGGTGTGCCACGCAACGCCGAGAGGACAAGGTAAGTGAGCACAGAGACGGGGCTGAAATGTTGGGGGCCAAATCCTGCCCAGCCTCTGGGGCACCTGCGTGATGTTGTGTTGGATGCATTACTGGGCCCAAAAAAGGGGAATTTGTAAGAAATGGGACCAAAACTTGAACACGGTCACTGATGAACATCAGTACAATCATGCCTGCGGGGCTGGCAAGAGACGTGATGTAGTTTTTCTAACTGTGAACGTACAGGAAAAGCTGTGAAGTCATTATTGCATGGAGGGGAATGACCAAAATACTCAGCAACCACATCAAATGTCTGTAGTACAGGTCTGCTGGGGAGCGGCTGGGGGAACTGGGGGGGTTCAGTCTGGAGCAGAGGAGGCTGAGGGGAGACCTCCTGGCCCTCTGCAACTCCCTGCCAGGAGGGGGCAGAGAGGGGGGATGAGTCTCTGGAGCCAAGGCCCCAGCGCCAGGCCCCGAGGGAATGGCCTCAAGCTGCCCAGGGCAGGGTCAGGCTGGCTCTGAGGAAGGATTTCTGTGCAGAAGGGGCTGTTGGGCGTTGGAATGGGCTGCCCAGGGCAGGGGGGAGTCCCCGGGATCCCTGGGGGGGTTGAAGAGTCGGGCTGAGCCAGCGCTGAGGGATCTGGGGGAGTTGGGAATGGTCAGGGGGAGGGTCATGGTGGGGCTGGAGGAGCTCCAAGGGCTTTTCCAACCCGGATGGTTCTGGGATTTTGTAAATAAATGAAAGATAGAACCGGGCCGCCAAGAGCCAGAAGTAGCTCAAATCCAGCACATTTTCCCGGTGTGGGCTCTGGCTGTCCCACCAGCACCTTCCCCCAGGAGGAGGGGCTGTGCCCTCCCCGCTTTTGGTGCTGCTGTGGCCTGTGCTGCCTGCTCGGCTTTGCTGGGCAGAGCTGCGGGGAGCTGAACGCGCTGAGCAAGAGCCAAGATGGCCTCTGGACAAGAGGCTGTTGCAAATGTCGGTACTGATACGTGGTTTGTGCCCAAGAGCAGTGATGAAAACTTTGTGTGAGCAGCCCGTGCAGGGGGGCGGTGGGCGGTGTTGACACAAGCTGCCCTCAGCTCTGGGAGAAGCTTCCAGCCCTCCTCAAGCTCGGCGGCGCCTCCCAGCGCCATCCTGGTGCGGTCGGGCAGGGAACCAGCAGCTCACGGAGACGCTGGTCACTGCAGAGGAACCCGGGAGCCGTTTCTCAGCTCCTGCGAGAGGGCGGGTGTGAGGGGAGCACAAAGCCGACCGACCCCTGGGTCTCCCCACACACCACTCCCGTGCTTACACCTCACCCGCCCGGGCAGCCTTTGCGATACGCTTACCGCCACGGGGGGTATGTGCGCGTGTCCAAGAGCTGATCGGCTCCAGACTGAGCTGGGAAGAGGACTGGCAACGAAGGGCAACCCAAAGGACTCACTTCAGGCCTAAGGAAGGGCTGGAGCTCAGCTGTGGGGAACTGCGAGGACTTCGTGGAAGTCAAGGCTGCTCCTTTCGAGGGAGAGAGGGTAAAAGCAGATTCGAGTTCAGCTGTAAAAGCAGTAATAATTCAAAATAACAGGGATCTCAAGGTTACTTCTGTGGATGAGTTAAAACCCTCAGCTATTATTTTCTTCTTATTTCTCTTAGTTCTTTCAACTAAGAAGTCTTGAATCCATGCAGAAGCCAAAATACATTCTTCTACTGAGGAGACCCAGTTTGTTTCTTTCCACTGTGTCACAGGATGCCATCACTCACCGTGACAACTACCCAGGGTGCTTTCCTGCTTCACAAAATGGTTATTTTTTTTTTAAAGACTGACTTGTTTTCGAGAGAGGGCTTTCTGGTTTCTCGGTATTGTAATATATCAAAATATAAAAGACAAAAATAGCAAGTTAGAACATGTTGCCCTGATGCAGCAAAGCCCATGGACGCTGACGGAGCTCAGAGATGGGAGGTGCTTTGCGCTGGGTATCACTGGGTGAATGTTTTTGTAGGCAAAGCCTCAGTTATCAGAAGCTTTTTATGGCAGGGGCTGAGGCCAGGGCTCACGGGACAGTCACAACACGGCTTGAGATGGAGAAGTTTTTCTGGTAGTTTGTAATGCGGTGGAAGAAGAAAAATCCATTTGTAGTGACACAATTCTAGAAGCCAATTCTTTATTAAAAGATCTTTTGAGCATTTCAGTACAGACTCATCTGCTCTACTGTAGCTTTGAGTTGATGAAGACAAACATTATTTTTTTTTAAAAAAAAAAAGGCAAGATGGACACCTCTATAAAATTAAGTAGTAGATGAATTACAGACGCTGATTACACCAAACATAAACATCAAACCACAGGAATTGTACTCAGTCCTAAGGCAAACTATGTAACAAATGTACACAATTGCACTTCAGTCTGTAGAAAGTGATGAGACACACCTCTGCCAGGCACTCCCTACCCTGGGTCAAGAGCACACCCCGCTGCGTGTCTCTGTGTTGAGCACAGCAGCTTTGGAACCAAGGAATATACCTGGAGTGTTCAGCTTGTTGGGTGAGCACCCAGTGGGCCTAGCAGCACCTGGCTGAATTTCTCTAAGAAAAATTAATGTTAAACCAGTTTCACTGGTATTTGCTTTGTGCTTCTCCCTTAGCTAGAAATCCCAATGCCTCTGAAGACGGCACATCCACCTGCTGAGACAGAAAAGGGGGTCTGGTAACCCTGATCCTGTGGAAGTCAACAGAAGCCCTGCGGTCAGTCTAAGCTCCTCGCAGTTTTCATTTTCCCCAAGTATGTAAAAAGCAGTAATATTGCTGATTTCTCTCCATACACCCGTTCTCAACCTCAAACTCCGCTCCAGGATTATCTTCCAACCAAAAAGGACTGATTGCATTGAGGACCCTGCATCAAGAGGACTGCTGGATCTCATCCCCACTGCAGCCCCTTGCACCACACTCCCCTTCCAGTGAGACCAGCTCTCCCCAGTCTAAGGCTGAAAAATGCTATTTTAGCGAGTTCCCTCTCCAAAGCGTGGAACCCCCCTTTCCAGGGGGTGGGGAGACTGAGCTGGAACTCCAGCTGTAGCCTCAACACCTCTGCTAGTAAATCCTCCAGCCACACAAGGCCCCTCCCGAACCTTCTGTATCCTCCCAGTACAAATGGGTCCAAATTCTGGGCAGCATTTTTGGCCTTTCTGCACCCACAGCCCACCCTCCTGCAGTGCCTGTTCAGCGAGAAATACCACTGCCCCCAGGGGGGCACGCAGGCAAGGAAATACCCTTATCAGATCCAGCAGAGGTCAGAACCCATCCCTAAAATTCAGGGTGGACCTGACCACGGAGGCCATCGCACAGGTCACTCATGGATGTGAAACGGCTGCCGCAACCACGCGAGTCACACGAGTAAAATCTCCCTGGAACAGAGAGTGGCTGGGTTTCTGATACAGCGAGGCCTGACTGACTTTATTAGATCACTGCCACGAACACGCCAAGGCAAGTGCTACACGCTCATCATGGTGGCAGCGTCTACTGGTTGGCTAGAAACGTGCCCTGTAAGCCACGCCACTGCCCGAACCACCCTAGGCCTTGACAGGCAAATTCTGTACGACTACGGCACCCCAGAAGTAACTGAATCAGATGGTGAGACTAATTTCCAAAATAATCTCATAACTCCTGGGCAAAGAAACTGTGAGTGGGTGGATCACATCCTCTGTCACCCACACGCCTCTGGAAAGATCGAGAGCTATAACGGACCGTTAAGGACTGCTGAGGGCATTGGGCAACGGATTCAAATTTAGCAGAAGCCACTTGGCTGGTTAACACCAGAGGATCTGCGAACCATCCTGGTCCTGCCCAGACAAACCGCACTGCAGTTTAAATTCTTTCTCCCACCCATTTTCAGGCGCTGCATTTCCATGTCAGGAGACATCCCTTCACTGCAGCACACAATTCTTAATTTAGCCCTGCTTGGAGCAGGCTATGCTTGACGACACCCACAAGTCCTTTCCAATCTAAGTTTTTCTGTGATTGTATAAAGGCAGTAATAGCAACTGCCAAGACACCTTTATCTAACCATCTTTGATTTTGCAGAGCTTTGTCTTACCCCTTCCTTCATCAAATTTAAAAGCTATGGATGAATCTTTCCTCCGAGAGGATAACCACTGTTATAAGAAATAAAAGCCCCCAGCCACTTGTTTTGTATCAGGCCCCCAGATAGGGATAAAACAAAAAACGCTCCAAACCTCTAAAGAGAAGAAAAACTGTGATTTTTATGTTACACCTGGGTCAGCGTTTAGAAGCTCCTCTAACTGCCAGGTCATTCCTCAGAGCACCTGCTCTTCATTTGCAGTGTTTTTCATTAGCAGCCTGCATTTAATACTGTGTCTTCAGCTTGGCAAGGATCCAGCACTGCTCCAAAAAAAATCCACAGCTGGCCAAACAGAAACGAGCAGCATCTGGAACGGGACAGTGTTGATGGAGATTGTCCAAATCCCTGCAGCACGGCTCAGGCCTGTCTGACACTCGATACTAAAAAAACTCCCTCTCCAGAGCTGGACTCTAACCTGAGTAAGGCTGCTGCAGGCTGTGGTTAACCTTTTGCAAGGAACTAGCAGACTTCTGTTTCAGCAGATCACTGCTTTGGCAGGAAAAAAAAAGCTGTCAGCTGTTCATGCTGCAGCACAAACCAGTCCTGACCACATTCCAGGAGCAGCTCTCTGACCCTCTCGGGTGTGACCTCTGCTCAAGTGCTCAGGGGAGGGTGCGTTTTGCTTTTTTTTTTTTGCCACAAATGGGTTGTGGGAATCTTCAAACTTGCCACAGACTAAGAACCTGCTCTCGCTGGTAACAGCTGAAAGTGCCCCTCTGCCTCAGGTAAGCAAGGCTGAGCCTAGGACCAGGACCAGCAAACATTCTGATCTCAGGTGAAGACTGAACCCCAGCCCGGGGGAAAATCTGAGGAGAGAGAAGGGATTATTGTTGTAAACCAAGAATGCGCTCGTTATGGAGGCCTGGGCAACAGATTTACACACACTGACTCACAAGCTCTTTGTACTTATAAACCGAATATACACACGAAATACACCAGGTAACGGGACGAAAACAGCGTACGCTACACCCTTAATGCTCTCAGTACGACACTGTGCTCTGCTGGGTGCTGCCAGGCCTTCGACCAGAGGCAAGGGAAAACGTGGAATGAAAGGAAAGGGCTAAAAGTAATGAAGGCGAGTACCTCAAAATGAGAAATCAGGCCAGGCACCTCAGAAATATTTTTCCTTATCGTGAGGTGATCTAGTATCGGGCAACTTCTCTTTCACTTTTTTGTTTTGTTTTTACGATTGAGCTGTTGGAAACACCCACAGAATGAAAAATCTTGCAGCAAGCCCGAGAAGAGCCCAATTCTTCTCTGCCTGTATTTCATCGCGACAGGGTGACTCGGAGGTCAGAGGAGCTGCACACCTGATGTGGAGCGGAGGAAGGAGGAGGCCTGGACGAGGGGACAGACCTTCACCAGGTGCCAGCACATCCCCTGCAGCCCGTGTCACAGCACCGATACGAGCTGGCTCAGAGTTCTGGCCCCCCCCTCACTGGACACAGAAAGGGAAGCGGAACTCCTTCCTTGAAGTATAAAACTACCTTCTGGTGTCTGAATGTCTGACACCTGCTAGAAACAGTACCCAAAACTTACAAAAATTCTCTTTTGTTATTGTAGTGCTCTCTCCTTTCTCTAGCTTGCTTCCTTTGGGCATTTCACAGCTCCCTGTACACCATGAATTGAGACGAGAGATCATGACTAACTGAAAGAAAACTTCAGCACACGGTGGGAAATTCCTCATCTATTTAGGAAGAAATAAACTCTCCTGTCTTACACATCTTGATTAGTAAACTCTGAAATCAGCTGTTGGGTTTCTTTTTTTAAGAAAGGAAAAAAAATCAAGTTGATGAGAGTCTGGATAGCAAAAATGTGCAGTTTTTTTCCCTCTGTGCTCCTGTCAGGCACAGGCACACCAAAGAGGTGAGAGTGCACGGGGCTGCTGCGTGGTCCTCAGAGACCGTACAGGCTTTGGACCCAGTGGAGAAACGCTCCCATCTGTCCAAGGGCACGTGGCTCCAGCCTGCTCCGTCTCCTTGGAGCGAGAGGACTGTGGATGATGGCGCCGAGAACATAAAGCCCCGCAACACAGCCCTGTCTCAGGAAGCTGTTCAGCTGCGCCAGATGCCACTGGCATCAGAACTTAACGCTTCTGAAACTTCTCCCGTGCTTTTCACCCGAAGCACGGGGGAGTTTTGGATGGCTGCACAGCAGAGAAAGACAACAAACCCGCTTTTTGTCTGCCTAAAAGAACACTGTGCCTTTGTTCCCCCATGTATTAACGTACAAAGAAGCCAGCATGTGGCTCAGAGATTCGGACTTAGACAGCTGCCAGGTAACTGCCGGGTAATGCAAGCAGGTATGAAACAATTGTGCAACACCTCCAGCCTCAGGTGAAAGCCCAGAGCCTCATCTACGTGAACAAAGGGATGTGCAGAGCTGTCGGGACAACAAGCCCAAAGAAATAGCTGCCTCAACGCCGACTGGAATAAATAAACGCAGCAGAACGCGGTCACCCACAGGCGAGGACGGAGCGTTACGCACCGAGGGAGCAGTGGCATCTTCTACAACACTGGGAACGGAGGAGATGGACAAGACACTGAGTCAACCTATGAACAGATGGATGTGTTCTCCTGTCGCACGCCGTGTCCAGATTATGGCAGGAAGAGATGGCTGTGGCAGGTCTTCACGCCCACCTCCCGCTGGAAGCAAAACTGCGGCTGAAGGAGAAGTTGATCTCACTGTTTTTGTACTTTCCCCACGCTCCAAACGGCACTATGACAACAGTGCTGTTGTCTTCAGTGCCAAACTGCATCGCCTGAGAGAAGAAACAAATTGTCAGCATCGTGGTCTTGCTTGGAAAAGGAAACAAGTGCCCAGCTCCACGTGGGACAGCACGCCCAAGACGTTTTTTTGTCCCTTCCCAGCCCTGACGCTGCATTCTGGTATGTCCCCAGCTTCCCATAGGATGTGCCACCATCCAGAGCCCCGGTGAGAAACCAGCTGTTCCCACCTCTGCTGATGATGTTTCAGCACAGGAATAAATGGCAGTGACACTCCCAGGCAGTTCGGTGGATCGTGAGCGAAGGAAGTTAATTGAAATGATGCCCAGCAAGGATGTGGCAAGGCCCAGGGTAAGGAAAAGGCGAGCTGGCAGCACTAGGGAATCACACAATCACCTCGGTTGGGAAAGCCCTTGGAGCTCCTCCAGCCCAACCATGACCCTCCCCCTGAGCGTTCCCAACTCCCCCAGATCCCTCAGCGCTATGAAAGTCTCAACCAGCACAGTTCAGTTCACTGGGCTGTGTGGATACGTACTTGGGGTTTTTTTAAAACGAAACCAACCCAAGACCAGCAACAAGCCTTTGATGCCAAGAGAAGCCCTGGCAGTACCTGCTCAGTAACAACGTGGGCAGCCTCAGCAGGATCGTGGCACTGTTTAATGAAGTCACAGATCTCCTGACTGTTCACCATGAAGTTAATACCGTCCGTAGTAAGGACCAGGAAGCTGTCATCTGCATGATGCAACTGCAATAAAGGCACACAGTAAGCACCACGATGGGGCAAGTGCTGCAAGGCAGATTAACTGCCTTCATTTTTTTTTTTTCACTCTCTGTTGCAAAATGCTTTTTTCTGGGGGTGCTGTGTGCTCTCCTGCTTTCTGTGCAAGGACTAACTTGGAAGCCCCAAACCCTCAGCTAGCCAAAGGCTGCCCCTTGAATCCTCAAGCACCCCCATCAGCCACACACACTGTTCCCTGTCCTGGAGGGGAACATTTTAAGGTGTTTCCAGTACTAGGAAGCAGCCCTCTGAATCCACTGAGGCCAGAAGACCAGATCCGTATGTTACCCAGTAAAGAAAATGCTTCCTTAAACTGAGGATTTCAAGGAAGACACGATAGCACTGCGGTCACCTCCCTAAACCCCTCAGGCCTAATGGGTCGTGTTTAATTAACTCCAAGGGAATATAAGTCCCCTGGGATGTGCACTGGGGAAAAGTAACCAACAGAACACGAGCTGAGAGGAAAGCCTTCCTGCAAAAGCAAAGGCGACTGTGCCAAACGCCTTTTGGGTGCTTAACTTCTTTTCTGGACAACTACAGAGCCATGGTAAGATGCATGCAGTTGCCCTTTCCTCCTCCCAAGTGTGCAAACCTCTCTGTATTCTACGCTTTTTGATGACAGCCCATCCATATCCCACCTAGTTCTTGGTGATGGTTTTGTATCAGCATTAGCCCCAAAATCATTCCTTTGACCACAAGCCCCAGACAGACTAACCCCTCTGTGTTTCAGTAATGGGTATCACGTGTTACCTTTCTGCCCCCATCCTATATCGTACTGTGACAAATGGGGTTTAGAAGTTGAGCTGGTTGACTTCAGTATTGGGGCCAGATTCTTTCCTGTCCTGTTAGCGTTAATCTGAAATGGCTTAATTAGAATTGCTCTCCAGTTGCTTCACCACAAATAAAAAACAACACTTGGCCATCAGGCTTCACCTGGGTACCACCACCTGCATCAAACTGCTATGATGCCCCTTAGGCCGAACGTTGGTCTCCCCATGAACCAGGCCTTCTTTTACCTGAACCCTTTTTGTTTCTGGCTGGGCTATGACACCACTGTTTTTAAGATCCAAATCTCCTATGCTCCGCGTCATTGCGAGTCTACCGTTCACATGAGGTTGTCCCAGACTGTTCCAGGCAACGAAGCCACCGCACTTCCTAATCCTGTCCAGAGGCACAAAAGAAAAAGCAAATATGAGTTACTGCTTCACACCATTACGCCTGTCTCTATCTGCAATTTCTGTCACTAGCTACTGGTGTGGAACGAGGTACAGAGGATCTCAGCTGGGAGACTGAGGGTTCTGAGGGTTGGCTTTTGCTGTCTGAAGGGCTCCACAGAAGGGATGTGGCTTGGCAGGCTCAGTCCTGACCGAGGAACCATAGTGCATTGCCTCAGGCCTTGGCTCGCACTTGGCAGTCTTGGAGAGGTCTAACCCATGTGGTCAGAGCTCTGTACCAAGCCCTAGCTAGGCCGGTCTTACTGCCGAGACAGTTTACACTCACGCAGGGCTTTCCACATCCCCAGTCCTCTAAAGAGAACCACATGGATTCACTGGAGCTGTGCCGCTTTCTGACAGCTCAGAGGTGGTCTCGGGGCGTTACGTTCAACTCTCTGCTTTCTTTCAGGCCCAACCCGGCAGCAGAACACAAACACATCCTGACCGAGGCCGTGCCCTGGGAAGCCACGTCATCAGCCGAGAGGTACCTTTCCTTCTCCTCCTTTCTCTCCGGAGTATGGTCAATGGTGAGTTTCATGGCCTTTCCCTTTCGACACAGCAGAGCACGACTGTCTCCCACGCTTGCCACAACCAGCTCAATACCATCCCGGAGCAGAGCCACTGTTGCAGTGGTCCCAGAGTTCGTCAGAGTTGCTATAAACATCACATCAAAGAGAGAGGTTTTAGCACTGCCTCGAAGCATGCAACCACTTATAACAGCAACAGTTTCAGTTGGTAAAATAAAGAAAAATTGTGCTCTACGTTACCAGTAACTGCTTTTAAGTTTAAACTAAATCTACATATAAAAAAAAAATACAGCAAACACGCATGCATGTAGAACTCGGGGGAGAGAGAGGAAGTGGAAAGGATAAGTGTTTCTGTGCAACAACATGGCTCCATGCAAAGAGGGCAAGTGGGATAAAAGTGGTACCAGGTACGGTGGCTTCCTTTCAGCTTGTAGCTGGGAGTTTTTCTGTCCCACCAGCTCACCTTAAATTACAGGGTTATTGTCCTTATCCTCGGGCACAGTGACTGCAGGGGTAGCCCACCATAAAGCTGACAGCTCTTGCCTTCTGTTAGGTGGTGAAGTGGGCAGTTGAGTAATTGTAGCTCCACGTAGTTCACCAGAAGAGAAACCCTAACCTTTACACCAGTCTGCAGCATCCTCCTGTTGCTGTCGGAGTTGTTACCATCTCCCTCTGCTTCCCCCAGCCTCGCCAAGAGACGAAGGCTTCAGCCAGCAGGCCGCTGGCTTTTTTCAGAAAGGGATGCTGCTCCCTTCAGACCCTGTCAACTTGCTGGAGGTCCCGGCACAAAGGTGAAGCTGGATTCTGCCTTGCCTTGTGCCTGCAAACCAATTCTGGCAGTGGCTCGGCGGGCAGCCTGCCCTGGCTTGACAAGGGACTGCCCAGAGGACAAAACAAATCCCTCGGTGCTGTCCTCCTGCTCTTACAGGGTAAGGGACTGAGCTGAGCTTGCTGACTGTGTTCAGGGACCCGACTGGATTAACTGGTGCAAGTAAATGTAAGGGCTTCTCACTTCAATTTCTACAACGCTCTGGAAAAAAAAAAAAAGTGTGTGAACCCGAGACATGCGAGTCTGACTATTTCAGAAAAGGTCTGTCGTTTTATCTGTGGTGAAGAAAATGCCAGAAGAGCTGTCCAGCTTTCCTTTTTTGCTTGCTTTTTGAAAGGAGCAGGCTCATTTTACAGTGAAGTATGTTCCCTTCTTGCAAATTATACAAAGGTAACCCAGTGAGAGGTATCTGGAAAGCAGCAACTCCTGCTGACTTGAACTACTACAGTTAAGCATCTGGCCAGGACAAGCGATTGCCCGTAACACATTTGCATTCACAGCCAGTAAAAATCCCCTTGAAAGGCCCTCTGTAGGTCTCCTGCATCCTGGGATTTTCCAGTTTTTCCAGGTTTTAAAAGCAAGACAGTTTGAGAGGGGTTTGGTGTTAATTTAGGAATGAGAATCCCCAGTTATATTCCTGTTTTCAGGTGACTAACAGTTAAAGGCCTTTCCAGCAGGGCTCCTGCAGAGCTCAGCTATAATTCCATGCACTCCTACCCCTGCAGCCCTGAGCCCGGGGAGGTGGGATGCCTCTGAGACAGGACAGCGTGTTTGAGCCCGAGCAACGCCAGCCAGCCCCACGGCGTAACACGCCAGAGCTCTGGGATCTCGGTGACCTCTTTCCCCAACTCTGTGAGGTCTCAGCACCCTGTAAGTAAAAGAGGGTTGGGAGTAAACTGAAATGCCCAAAGCCCTGAAAGATGCATTGAGCCTTGTTGTGCAGCAAAAGAAGCAGCGAGTTGATGAATCAAAAAAAAAAAAAACCCAACCCAAACCAAAACACCTCACAGAACGGTCTAAACTCAGCTTGTGTTATTCTTTTAAAACAGGTATTATTACTGCAGTGAGGGCTTGGTTTAGCTGTACACTTAACCAACACATCAATCTGAAGATCAACCATGGTGACCTAGGCCAAACCTTCGACTACGGCTGCCACACAGGCCACGATATTCAAAACTATTTAGATGCTGGTAGCTTCTGACTATTCAGGTAAGCACTGACATCTTGTTTATTTGAAGCAAGGACTAGTCCAGTGCAGGCTCACTTTGAGGCACGTTATGAAAGTAAGACGCTAACGAGTACCAGTGCGATTAGAAATTTTAGTAGAACCAGTAAAATACCTGTTTTAGCCAACAGTTAAAAGATGTGGAATGGAGAACCTATGTAAAATTACCTTTTTATTTTACAGAAAATACATTCTATTTAGATGTTAAAATTAATGCAGAACTGCTGCTGCTCTCCCATTTCATTCCTTGGTTTTGGAACTCTGCTGACAAACATAAGCAGTTTCTGAAAAAGTTAAGATCCGTAGTCTTTAATTCTTAAATGATGGGAAGCATTTGGACGTTCAGGTGAATCTGTATCTCTCAAGTGCAAACTCTCAAAGAGAAAGAGCTGCTATCTCAAAAATCAAGAGATGGTGCTAAAGAACGAGTCAAAGATATTGTCCAGAATTGTGCTGTTGGACATAGTGACTTGAGCTTTATATATGTTTATTGGTTAAATAGCACTCCCAGAAAAAGAAATTCTGCTCACACTCTCTGCCTTGGGACCACTTCATGATCTGGGTAGGGGTGCAGGCCCATGGGTGTAGCTAGACTACAAGCATTATGGGATTTCTAGCACAGCTCAAAACCACAGGAATGATGATGGGATAACATTTCTAAGGCTTTACTACAACTGCTGCAGAGTTATTTAATAATATCAAAATACGTTGCATCAGCACATACATTGGTTTTAACAATTAAAGAGTTTAAATTGTTTTCCTAACAACATCACTATAAAACTAAGATCTTTCAATAGGTTCTTAACACTCACTGGACAACTTCTACTGCAAGTCATCTCAACTAATGGGACAAAGAGGATGTGGGAACCTTCCAGTAGTCCAGGCTAGGAACCGCCGGACTCCTTCACCTGGGACAAAATTAAGCAGATCGCTCTTTCCACTGAAGGCCAGCGTATAGTGTCCAGGGCCTCCAGTTCTAGAGCTGCTGACCAGGTACAGTGTCTGCCACAAATAACACGCACACAGAGGCAAAGAGGAAATTCACCCAGGGACTTTGTGCAAACAGAATAAACCTGCAACACTGGAGATGAAAGAACGAGGGCTGCAGAAGAGGGGAAGCCGTCACTCTGGGGTTTGCCTGCACCGTGTTTTGCAGGTCATATAGGAAGTACTTCAAGCTTACACCTGCATCTTTGGCCACAGATAAATCAGCCTTGGTATTTCCGGGGAATTGCCACCATTCTCGCTAAAACTCTGTGACAAAACCAGTTTACATTCAGCCAAAATAAAAGCCGCTTTTTTTTTTTTTTTTTCCCCCCCCTCTCCTGTGAAGGTAAGTAACCAAACAACAAATCAACCAAAGAGTTTTATCAGTGCTGGAGGGCCAGCTCTCTCATCTCTGGCAAGAGTGGCCATTCTGAAGAACATCTTTGGTACAGAACATGGCCCAATCTGTTTCCTCAAGGTAATTTATTTGTATATATATATTTACATACAACACAAAAACGAGGAGTTCAAACTGGTGCCAACTCAAATGGGGTCACCTTAAAGGCACTGAATAGAAGTATATGAATTGTTCTGATCCACAGGAAAATATGCAAAATAAACACCCCTTTAACACTGTAATTAATATCTTCTAACTTGATCGGGTAATAATGAGGGCCCTTGGATAAAAAGGCTGCCTTTGTAATGTTGGTGGATTTACGAAATACTTAAGTACAATTTCTGCAGCTCTCCCTTTTCCTCAGTGTTGCAGGTTAACATATTCAAAGAAATAAAAATCGTATGTTTGAATGGTAACTTAAAAAAACCAAAACAAAACCCCACTGCTTTTTAAATTTAGTTATTTTTTAAATAACTTTTGCTGTTTGCTCAGCACAGTAAGATTCCAGGAATGCCTTTCAAACAGAGACATCGGTTAATACGTGGCTGTGTTTTAAGAAGATGGCTATTCCAGAAGTGAGTGCCCAGAGTGATTAGAATTGGATGCACTGAACGTGGAGGTTGATGGAGAGACTCCCTGTTGTTTTCCCTGAGTAGTGGATCCCAGTGAACAGAAGCAGTAGCAGTACCTTATAGAACTGCACTAGGCCAGGAGAGGGTTTGTCTGACATTTCTCCAGAGAGATGCTCAAATTTCCTCAAGCACATGATTCACTTCCTTATTTCTGTCCTTGTTGAGCAAAGTTATGCGGCCTTGACATTTCAGTTTTTATGGCTGGTCAAAAAGATCAGAAAATTCTGTCTGTTTGTGTTAACAGTTGTCCCGTGGATAATGACATATTTGTAGGACGTGAGCTTCCTTTACTGTGTCCTACACCTATATTTAGCAACGATTTAGAAGTGACTGGATATATTTAAATGCATGAAAGTGAAAGAAAACACACTGTTGAAGAGATATGAAACACGTGTCAAGGCTCAGGCATATCTCTAAACTGTTAATGACTAGAAAGGATTTAGGAGAGGACAGATTATCCCAGATCTGCCTACAGCAAATTTCTTATGCTTTTGTGTGAAACAAGAGGCACAGATCACTGTCAGAGGGGACACTGGACCAGTCTCCAGCAGGCCAGTACAGCACTAGTCAACTGCACACCAGACACAGCAGCAGTACCTGGAACACATACATATACCTTTTTTTTTTTTTTAATTGAACGCTCACAGAGACTATTATGCCATCCATCTATTATTTCAAATATTCTGTAACTGTAAAGCAATCTACAAGGGGCCGTGCCCTTGAAGACATAGCTAGGTGCTGCAACAAGGCACATCTCTAGTCTTGTTAAATTTGTATGTACTGAGGTTTTAACCTCTTAAACGGTACTATAAACAATGCGTCAAGCAATATCCATGCAATTTTGGCTGCAGGGATTTGTCTCAGGACTTAGGTTCCTTCCAACGCCCAGGCACACGCTTTCAAAGCCAGTCGTGTTTAGTGAAGACCTGGACATTCTGAACGTGCACTGTTTGTTGGGGTTTTTTTTCAGATACAGTGAAAGGAGTGAACCCAGGCAGGGTCACCTCCTGGAACAAGACTAAGCTATTACTTTCCACTTCATCAGCTATGGCCAGGTTTCAAAAGGAGGTCAGTCTTGGGGAGCATCCAGCGTATCCCAGCTACCCAGTGTTGCACAACCAGCCACCATTTTCAAGATATTTCAGCAACAGCCTTGACTGTCACCTCTAGAATAGCCACAATTCATCAGAAATTTTGCTGGCAAACTGAATCGATTTGGAAGTAGGCTTCTAACAAGGATACATGCCAAGCATTGAGATTTTAAGCAACTTTGAAAACAGCAGCAACAACACAAATATCCACACCAAGCAGTCAACATAGCATTGAACTATTTTAACAACAGATATGCACAAAGTTTAGTTTGTTCAGAAATCCGCACTTGTCTTTGCACCCTGTTACTCCACTCTTTGTCTTATAGCTTGATTTTCAGCTGGGCAACCAGTCTGGGCACTTTTAGACCCCACTGGCTCCTGCAAGAGCTTGCAGGTGCTCATCCTACCTGGGAAACACTGAGTGCTTACCAGAGCATGGCCCCTGTGGACATTTGACAACACTTTGCCCTCTATTTTGCTTGACCTCAAGCTTTTTTTAATGAAGAGGGTTTGTCCAGTATCTTGGTAAACTGTTATGTAAACTTGCTGGCATTTGCATGATATTCATTAAGCAGCACCAGCTGGCTAAACAATATGAAAAAAACCCCTACCAGCAGTTCCAAAATGCTCAGCTTGCTGCCCAACTGCTCTGTCAAGTACTGCTGGTACCCAGTTCTGTTAGTCTCATGTATGAAATGCTCTCACCAGAAAACGTTTTAAGAACAACAGAATAATATACCAAGTGCAGTTCTCAATCCCTCTCCTCGAGGAGCTGCTCTGGCACTTAACAGAGGTCACCAGAATGAGCCAAACCAAGAGCTGTCCTACTAACAGAGGGGTGGGGAGGGGGGGACAAATGTGACAGATCTTCATGTTAGTGGAGATGAAAGGTACTGACCCAGGGAAGCACATGAGCCCATATTCAGATGCTTTCTTGAATTTGGGCTTTAAGAAAAAGTATTTACAAGGAGGCTCTTAGATAAAAAGCACATCTGCTCTACTGAAGTGTGTCTCGAGCTCAGTTAGAACTCATCCCATAGGTCAAAAGTGACTCTGGACTTTTTTTTTTTTAAAAGGATTTCAATATAAAAAAAAAATTAAAATGGGATATAACGGGGAAATAAGCTTTATAGATTTAATCCCCCCTTTTTAACGGCTGCATTTCAAGATTTAATGCTTTTTTCCTGATACCCCTGGTACGTTAGCTGGTACCAGGTAAGAGGAAAGGTGTGCATCCCTCACAGCACTGCAACAGTCGGGCTTCCTGTCCTGCTCGAGTCTACCTAGATTCCTCCAGCAGTTAAAGTGCAGGAAGCCACTCCGGTACTTGATGACTTGATCCTTTGCTTAAAAAAGGTAGCTTGGGAGAATACAGTATCACTTCAGTTTGTTGGTTTCAAGTCTTTCTTGGAGAGGAAACTTCTGCAGTTTCTGTTCTTCTGAAATGACCTCAGTCATTTTGCCAGCACCTGCACCAGCACTGGGACAGGTTTTTTGTTCAGTTTGTTGTTGTGTTTTGTTTTTTTTAATTGGGTTTGTTTTGTTTTTTTAAGACTTGGCTAAACTCACTCTTAAAATTGTATCTCATGCCTGAGGAAACTCCTGTGACAGAACTGGGGCAGGGACCTGTCTCTCCCCAGGTTACTCTCTATAAACTCCACTTGCTGGAACTTCAGATGTACTTAGTCTCTAGACAAGAACTTGATTAACAGCCAGGACCAAGGAGTCTAAAAGGGCTGGTGCCAGCTTTACCACAGCCTTACCACAGCCAGCCTTGTATTCCTCTTCACTGCTTTTTTCCCTTTCACTCTCAGCTACTTCTGTGATTCTGTTTGTGCAGAAGCAATATCAATTGTATTAATTTCGGCTTACGTTCCTCCTCCGGTGTGGCAGCCAAGTTAGAAAGGGGAACATCTGATGACAGCTTTAAACCCCCAAACAAACAAACAAACAATAAAAAACCCCACAAACCCACACACGAGAAATCCAAACCAACCCCCCCTCAAGGTTTCTTGCATGGTGAATTTATGCTCCTTGCAAATCTAAACCGCTCTCTGCTAACGTTGCTAAAGACCAACACTTTCCTTGGCAGAATCATGTTAAGAGAAATTAATTGACAGTTATGCTAACATTCAGATTAATAACTTCCTCAGTAAATTTGTTTTAGACTTTTTATAGCTTTTTCATTTTAAGGAGGTAAAGGATAATAGTTTCATTTGCAGTAAGTGATCAGAGCAAAATCCTGTGTTAAGTAAAACAGTTTTCAAGCATTTTTCTGGATGTTTTACTACAAAACTACTGAGCAAGTAAGAAAAACCTTATTCTCCACACCCATGCAAGTTGAATATTTTTTTTACCTACCGTCAGCAGACAGATGAGCGTGCCTTTCATAGGCTTTGTTTATTTCTAGAAAAGCTTTGTTCAAAACATTTTCCAAGTTCTCCTCCTCAGCAAGAAATTCTCTGGAAACAAACAGGCAAACAAAAAAATTAAACTTCTTTCCCAGAAAAATATATCTTGATCAATCTCTTCCATAGCCTTATCTCCTCCCTGCATACATTGAATAATGCTGGATTTCAGTGAAAGGGTAGTATGATTGTACTAATGACCTGCACTGGCTGCATAATCCTGTAATTTTGCCATTAGGTAAAATTTCTCTTCCAACTCCCAGGGATGTGACACAGAGATAGAGAAGAGCGTAAGCAAGCTGCCCATCAGCCATCGCAGTGACCCCATCTGAAAACAGTCAGTTCACACTCTCTCCATGTTCCCAATCCTTTCCTGGAAGGTGAGTACAATCATATTTTCCTCTCTTGTCTTTGTGGGCTTGCTCAGTGGGGCAGGCACCCTACAGAATAAGTCGTTCACAGCACGTCTGTTGTAATGGACTGTCCCTGCAGTCCAGTGTCCCTGCTGTCCCCTCGGGTGAGGGTGCCTACATGACCTAGGAGGATTAGGCACAAGGTGTGCCCCTTTCAGCCCTGAGGCAGGAATCTGTACTGCAATTCTCTTGACACACGTTCACTCGACGCCCACTTACTTAATGTATTTTTCCATGTACTTATGACAGAAGTCTGCCGCTGCCGCCCCGCCATGCCCGTCGTACACTGCGAAGTACAGCACGTCCTCCGTCAGCTGGGCGTAATCAAACCGGTCTTCGTTCTCCTTACGCTTCCCGATATGGCTGGCGCAGCCCACGTTGGCCAGGCTGACCTTGGGAATGGGCTTCCCATACTTTATGCTGGGTGGGAGGAGAATAGGTTCGTCGATGCGGTTGTCCCAGATGCCGAAGGTGTCCCATGTGGTGGGCCGCCCGCTGCCGTCCGGATCGAAGCGGGAAGCGCGGCGCTCGGAGGTGGAGCTGTAGCAGGCGGCTGCCGGGCGCTTCTCCTCTTGCAAGAGGCGGGACGTCAGCAGAGCTCTCCTTCTCACTTGATACCCTCCGTTGCGTACCAAATTAATTAACGTAGCTGTTGACATCACTTGTCTTCACAGAGATTTGTGGGAATAAAAGATCAGGAACGAAAGATGCGCGGCGGCTGGAACGTCTTTGGGAACAAAGAGAAAACTGATCAGGAAACAAGAAGCACAGGAAGGGGAATTTTCAGTTACATCATTCAGGAAACAATGTCACCCTTGGAGCCTGTTAATCACGCATAGCACAGCGCTGCCTTGAAAAAAAAACAACTACAGAGCAATCTGCATGACTCACAGAGAAACAATCCTACCCAGAGCGGCCGGCATCTAACGGGGAGCACTGCAGACAGATCAAGGTAAAGCATTTCTGCGGGCCGCCTGCATTATGATATCCTGAATTTTCACAGGTTGACGAGGTTGTGATGGAGCAAATGAGAGTGATAATGACTTTTCTCTGTGTCAGCTAAAATAGGAGGATGTGAAAAAATGAGCTTAGCGTGCACGCTCTTCGAACAGCTACACTGTGGCTCCCAGGAGGGAAAGGCAGGAGAAATATCTTTGCTTAGATTTTCACGAGTTTTGTCATCTGCCTGCGACATTCAGTTCTGTCACACTTGCTGAGGACTTGAAAAATACTTTTCAACACAGTGAAGTAAACTGTGATTTTCTTAGGCTGCCTAAAAACGACCACTAAGAGTGTACCTGTGGACATACACAATTGCCCACACCAACTGCCCCCCCAGAAAACCCTGTGCGTTTCTTTGCTGTTTTGTCTGGCCTGAAGTTCTCTGCCACCCAACCCCACAATGGGCTTCTTGGGCTAATGCAGGCAAGCATGATCTTCTACTGGCTTCTCAGATGTCTTTTCCAGACAATTAAACACACCACTTGGCTCAGCACAGTTAAAAAAAAAAAAAAAAAATCACTAACGATGATTCATCTAGCATGCTGAAAAAATGTAGAAAGATTGGCTTATGTAACCTTTTGCAGAGTAACTCCCAACCTGATCAAAGTGCAACAGGCTGGGATGCAGTTTGTAGTGACTCCATGTTGTTGCACAGTAGTAGTTTGAACTGGATGGCTGTAACTAACTACACTAAATTTTAAGTGAGGCATTTCTAACTTAACTGCTCAAAGTTTGCCGACAGCAAAATTATGAGTGAAAGGTATTATATGCCATAATAAAGGAGTTAAAAATACGCAGGCTCATGGTGAATGCCAAAAACAAAACAAAACAAAGATGGCAGCGTGGTCTGACATTACAGAGCAGCAAAGAGCAACACCTGCGCCCCAGAGACACAGTAATTCTGGGCTGGAGTGCCTTGCTACTGTACGTTCCCTGTGCCAATCACAATTGCATCTGTAGATCTGAAATACCTGTTAAAACTACTTTTTTTAATAACTAGAGAAAATCCAGGTGCTTGCAAAACCACTCTAACGTCATTTAATAAACGGTTGCTTTTGTGGAAAACGCCTGTGACGTGCATTTTCTAGAGGCCTCCATCAAACTTGTCACTCACAGCTCAAAGCATGTTGCTCTACATGCTCTTGGTTTACCTCTGATACAGTTCTTAGGTGAAAAGTTTCTTTACTCGGCACTTTGGGAGTAACTGTCAACTTGATAAAAGGCCGAATGCGCTGAGAATCACCGTCGTTGCACCAGATACGTGGGGGCTAGGCCCCAGGTGAATGGAGCCGGCCACCTGGAATGTTAAGGTTTTCCATTTTTATCGTGGGGTGACAGCAACGTCACATCCTTCTTCCAGTATACCTACAGGTATTTAAAAACTGATTTCCTTCCGTGAGTTGCTTTTTCTTTTCTGTTACCCTTGACTCCTAACAACAGTGTGTTCACTTCCTCCTGTGAAACACGGCGGGACCAAACTGAAAGCCAGTCAATTAACAAAACCCACGCTCCCTTTCACTTCTGTCAGCTTGAAAGGAGAACGTGAAATGTTAGCTATACTTAGATTCCCAGGATCCACAGCATGAATCAAAGGATTAATCCAAAATCCCCAGCTAATTAATTTGTTTGTTCCTTATCAAATTCAACTCTCAAAGGGGCTTTTTTTTTTTTTTCAGGCAAGTACTGATGACGGTTTTGCTTTTCAAGTGTCTCTGCAAGTCAGGAGTAGGAACCTGATCTTTAGTTTCTGTGAAGTCAATAGTTAGGCTTTCAGCTGGACATGGAACAGTCTGGGCTTTCCTAACTGATATGTTTGCAAACACAGGGCAAAACAAGACTGAGGTATTGAAAAGGGGAGCACTGGCGTTAAAGCCAAAGTCCAAGACAGGCAGTTGTTGATGGAAAACTGTTCTGAGGTGCTCTGATCCTGTTAACCTGTACACACTTAACTTAAAGAAATAGCTCCTGCAGACAGACACAGAAATAGAAAGTTTAAAGCGAACTGAGTGATTAAATGGCAGCTGAACACGCATGGTGCCCCTTTTACAGGCTGGCTGCTTCTTGGCAGATGGAAATTTTCCAGATTGTGAGAAGGGGGAAGAAAAAAAAGAAAAAAACCCAAGAAACCCGGAAGAAAGCGAAGGCAGAAGGCATGCCTGCTGCCCCTGGGGATTAAACGTATTTCAAAAGGAATTTGAAACTCTGGACGCCTGTAAGTGCACTTGCCTGGCGGCCTCCCAAACCCCGCAGCTGTGGGCAGCACTGTACCCAGTGCTTCTGTGGGCAAGGCCTGTCTCAAATCAGAGGGCTTTTTAAAAATTTGTGACAACATAACCTCGCCCCCTGCCTGGCTAGTGAACGGCACAGGCAGCAGCGGTTTAATGGGGTTTCCGCTGCTCTTTGCTAATTCGGAATGAGCGCACGGGCGGCGGACGGAGCCAGCGCGGGTTCGTTCCCTGCGCCCCGAAGCCGGCGGGCAGCCCCCGAGGAGAGCCCGGCGGAACCGGCCCACAGCCCCGCTCCGGCCTCTGCCCCCCAGGGGTCGGCAGCACCGAGCCTCACCCCCCCACACCCCCAGCTCCGTGCGGGACCGGGCTGCGGCCTAACGGCGCGGGCGGGCCCCAGCCGCGGCTGCTCAGCGGGGCGGGCGGGCAGAGCCGGACCCCGCGCCGCGGGCGCAGGCGGAGGAGAAGGGACCGCAGAGGCCTGAGGAAGGCGAGCGACCGCCCCCCGCCGCGGCCGCTCGCCCGGAGGCGCCGGTGGCGGCCGGCGGGTTTCCCGGCCCTTCCCCGCCCGGGGCGCGGAGCGCGCACCTGCCGCCGCCGCGGGAGCGGTGCCGGGGAGCGGGAGCGGAGCACGGCTCCCTCCTCCCCCGCGGCAGGCCCGGCCCCAGGCGCCGCCCGGAGCCCCGCGCCGCCCAAACGGGCGAGCGGAGGGAGACGCGTCGAGCCCCGCACCCGCTCGCCCCCCACCCCAGCCGCGGGGGCTGCCCCGGGGGCGCGGCGGCCCTCACCTCCGCCTCCTCCGCCGCCGCCTCCCGCGCCCGCTCCGCCGCCAGCTGCGCCCCAGCGCTGCGAGAGCGCCGCCTCCCCCGGCCGAGGCTGCCGAGCGCGGCCCCGCGGCCGCCCCGCTGGCTTCGCCCCGGCCCCGCCCCGCCCCGCCGGCCGGCCGGACCAATCGGATGGCGGCGGGGGCCGTCCCGCCGCAGCCCTGCCCCCCGTCTCCACCTATAGCGGCCGCCGCCGCGGCCGAGCCTCCCGCCCCGCCCCGCCGCGCGCCCGAGGCGGGAGCGGGGCCCTGAGGCGCTGTGGCGGCCCCTCGGTGCCTTCGCGCCTTTCCCGGGAGCGGCTCAGCCTCCCGCGCGCCTCCGTCCTCCCCCGGCCAGGCCTCGGGCAGGCGGCCCAGGGGCAGGGAGGGGATCTCACCCCTGCCTCGGCACTGGGGAGGCCGCCCCTCGGGGAGGGGGTTCAGTGTTGTGCCCCTCACCCCAAAAAGGCCATTGAATGACTCGAGCGTGGCCAGAGAAGGGCAACGGAGCTGGGGCAGGGTCTGGAGCACAGGTCTGCTGGGGAGCGGCTGGGGGAACTGGGGGGGTTCAGTCTGGAGAAGAGGAGGCTGAGGGGAGACCTCCTGGCCCTCTACAGCTCCCTGCCAGGAGGGGGCAGAGAGGGGGGGTGAGTCTCTGGAGCCAAGGCCCCAGCGCCAGGCCCCGAGGGAATGGCCTCAAGCTGCCCAGGGCAGGGTCAGGCTGGCTCTGAGGAAGGATTTCTGTGCAGAAGGGGCTGTTGGGCGTTGGAATGGGCTGCCCAGGGCAGGGGGGAGTCCCCGGGATCCCTGGAGGGGTTGAAGAGTCGGGCTGAGCCAGCGCTGAGGGATCTGGGGGAGTTGGGAACGGTCAGGGGGAGGGTCAGGGTTGGGCTGGAGGAGCTCCAAGGGCTTTTCCAACCGAGGTGATTCTGATATTCTGTGACTGCAAGGACACACAGGCCATGTCCATACCTACCATGCATGGGGGGGCCTTAGAAAAAAGCATTTGTGGTGTTAAGGAAAAACACAGCAATAGATCTAAAATACAGTTGAGTGTGCTGCTCCAAGGCTGCTGTTTCTTGGAAAAAAACCCTGCCGCCTCCTCCTTACTTGACCCGTGTCCAAATGGCTGTTTAAAGAGATCATTTGCAGGGTGCTGTGCTACTGGCACAGTCTGTGACCTTTGACGTGATTTGGCAAATCGGATGCCTCTAATTACAAAGCCCTTTGAAGCACACCTTCCCGATGACCTCACGCTCTCCAGCAGAGACAAGCGTGCCAGAAAACAGAAACCTGAATAGAAAAATGCGAGCAGACGTAGTTTCCATTGGAGCTTAAGGAGGTCACTGTCAAATTTATCCCAGATATTCATGAGGTAAGGAATTTTCTGGTTTGTTTTTTTTTCTTCTTCTTCTTTTTAAATTTCAAGAGCTTTATCTCCTCTAACTTTGGATTGATTTTGGCTTAACTTATAAAATCCACTTTAAAATGTGACACCGGACCTATAGGTTTACAGGGTAACCATTTCAACTTCCCAACTTCACAAAGGCACCGGTATTTCAGGAAACCAAGGGGTCCAGGCTATGAAAACAGATTGATGAAAACTTGGACGTATGTATTTCTATCTAGTGCTGTTATTAGGTGGCATCCTTAATCTGTCAAAGCTGCTGTTAATATTTATCATCCACTGCCATATCATCTTTACTGTGTTCTGTAGAAAGCCTGATGTCAGCTGTTTCCCTTCTGTATTTGGTAAGGGCCAGCTAAGCAGTCCTACTGCCCACTGCACGATGTGCCTTGTCTGCAAAATCCTTCGGCTTCTGTCCAGAAAAGCAGCAGGAAGACCCCTCAGAGCTCTCACTGTCTACTCATAGAAGAAGGAGTTAGGCAAGCACGGTAGCACCTACCAAGATTGTTCTGGTTTCCAGAGGTGTGGTGGAATGAAATTTGATGCTGTGAGTGTTTTGGGGATGGCAACTCTGTCATGGGTCACTGAAGGTTGTTCCCTGGCTCCCGTCTGTCCTCAGTCAGACAAAATTAAAACAACGTCTGTGGGAACCCGCTCTCCTCGCATCGGGCAAAGAGCAGATCTGTACAGGGGTGTATCCAAACTAGCACAGTGATTTTTCGAGACTGAAAAGAGTAGCTACCCTGTAAAACAAGTATTGCTATTTGCGGGTACCAGCAGGGGCTTCCCCGAAGTGTCAGGGACCTCTGTGCTATTAGACACAAGTGCTGAGAGACAATTTCTGCCCTTGATAGTGTGCAGTGAAGGCCACCACAGAAATTATAAATGTTTCATGCTGAGCCTTTATGTGAAGAGGAACTACTCTTACATTGACAGAGTTTTGAAAGGAAAGCGGGAGGCAGCTGAAGAGGCAGCACCAGGAATTCGAGGTGGCAGGAAAAAGGAGGCAGCAGGCTTGAAGATGAGGATCCACAAGGGAATTAGGTGGGAGTGTGGGGCGGGGGAGTGGGCTGCAGTGCAGCACTTGGTACCTTGAGGGGCCTCTGACAGCACTCAGAGGACAAGAGGCAAAAAAATTCAGGAACAGGAAGAGCAGCAACTTGTAGTATGCAACGTTTGTTTTTGACTGCAAGCAGTTAATTTGGACTTTCCCCTTGCATTATTTTTCCCTAAAGGATGGGTTAAGTTTTCTAGATTCCAGCTCTCCTAACAAGGAATTTCCGCTCCTGCAAGATTATCTTTCTCACTCTTTTCTGACTTACTGCCTCTGGTTTTGCTTCTCCATCACGTTCCTGACCTACCCCACTGCTCATTCTGCTTTATTTTCTGCTCCTTTTCCTTCACAATTTGCACGGATTTTGCTGTGATTGTTTCCCTCCTGCTACCTCTCTTCCCTTTTCACTCATTCTTCTTTCCTGCATGCTTCCATCTCCAGATTCTAAAACCTTAACTGTCTCACGTGGCTGGAAAACAAACCAAACTCCCCAGGGCTGTGGGAAGTTGTTTGCCAGGGTGCTAGCACACTGCCCACCTTTGTGAGTAGACACAGCAGCTGTGATTCTTGGGTGGGTGGAAAAGATTTGCAAACTCCATGTGTTGGATCTCAGCTCAGACGAGAAATGCAGAGCAAACTGGTTCTGAACACAGTGCTTTTCTCACCAGCACGATGTGCTCTGCAATGCCTGAATTACGAGTGGGAGAACTTACTTTTTCGCCATGCTTTCTATCCTCGTAAGTGAAGAATTACTCCCCATGCTACACTCTTAGCTAAGGATCAGTCTGTGCTCTCTAGGTTTGCTAGCAGAGCAGAAGAGACCATAAAACATCCCGTGGCTGTGGTGAAGGGAAGTAGCCACCCTCTTAACACTGAGCTTCAAATAATTGGCAATCGCTATCATTTTTCACAGCACTTTTCAAAGTGGCCTTTCCAAATCGGGTGAGCTAATGTGGGAAAGGCGTGTGTGGCTGCTGTCAGACCCGAAGTGTGCCAGGAAGCTCCACAGGCTCTACGCTTGCCATGGGCTGCGTGTGCTCGTGGCCGGCGCGGGCTGTGGTGCTGGGAAAGGGGCTGTGGGAACCTTATTGGGGATCTCTGTCCCGTGGCTCAGGCCCTTGCCCAGACTATGCTGTAGGTGTGCCCGATCCTGGCCGTGTACCGTGCTGGTCCTGTGATGTTACTGCCCGCTGATGTAACTTCCTGGCTTGACCTTGAACCTGTCTTGTCTCTGTGGTCAGTCTTGGTGCTCCCTGGACCGTGGCAGACCCCTGTTGCTGTCACCAGCTGGGCTGGCTCTCCTTTTTGGGGTGCCGTGGGGCTGTCGGTGAGGTCCCTGCCTGCCCCACTGAGCCTGCCCCAGCTCGCCTGCCCAGGCTTCTCCTCGCTGACAAGGACTGCACACAGTCCTCAGGGGGGTGGGCAAAAAGTGTCTTCCTGCTTGTGGGGAAATGCGCTTTTTGGCATTCTTGCCAGGTATTGCCCTGTCATAAATCATAATAAGAAAGCTAATAAACGTTCTGACTGGAAACAAGAAATAGAAAAGTGAAACCGTATTATTGTTGGCACTGTTCAAATAATGTGCAAAGCCCACTACTCAAACTCATGATCTATAGTCTTACGGGCGATGTGACATCCCCTGTGTGTTTAGGATATGATAGTCTTGTTTCCTCTCGTTATCTTACTCAACAGGTTTCTGTCTCATGTGGGACCCATGACTTGAAACAGAGCCAGAAGGCATTCTGAAACAGGGCATTTACGGTGCAAGTTGAGCAGATTCACAGGAGCACCAACATCAAACTGCTGGCTCTAAACCAGTTCTCATTCCTAGGAAAGACAGGACTCAGCTGCCCATCACATTTGTTGGCACAGGACTCCTCTCAAGTCAGTTGACGTGGCTTGCTTCTGTCCCAGTAAAGACAGAAAATAAACTCCTGTATCTAAACACCGTACACTTTCTGAGAAGGTCAGATCAAAAGCATGCACTGGTGAGGCCGCCCCTTGATGAGTGGGTTCCCTTTCCCCATTAATACCCTATTCAAGGTAAGGGGAGCTGGCTGCTGTTTCTGCAAGATGTACACCTCCTCTTCTCCACAGGTGCCTCTTGTCTCTTTTTGCTTGGCCTCTGCGCTGCCTGAGGCCTCCCTTCCCACAGCTGTCACAACGGACTTGTTTCCTAATTCAGTGCGTTATTGTGCGAGCCTTTGGAAAAGCAGTGCTTTTAGACTGTCTTTTAAGTGACTCTTTTTAAATGGCACATTATTAAATGTTGCTTTGCCCTTACTGACCACACAGGAACACCTGACCTTTGCACAAACGACGTTCAAAATATTTGACAAAGCCATACAAAATATTTCTGACTGGAATTTATAAAACTTCTGACTAGAAACAACATAAGGGAGATGGAAATTTAACAGGACTCCAGTGTGACCTGCACAGTAAGATGTCACTTAATGCAGGCAGTATGATACCATCTTCTTTCCATGAATGCTTTGATGTCGTAGGGCTGGAATAAAGAAAAGGCAGTGTGCCCAGTACAACACTATATACAGCAGCAGCAGCAGCAAATTTAATTAGTTTGTCTCCAAGGGCAAGGTAATGCGCTTAAGTAATTCTGTAGTGCAGCAAAGTTGAATGTCACAGACCTCAGCCTATGACAGTAAGAAATCAAGACGTGAGACAGCTGTTGCAGATGGCCCAGCTCCTCGCTGGGCACGTTCCCAACACGTATAAATGAGGGAGGGGGTGGTATCAGTTGCAGGTGGACAATCCAACTGACAGGACAGACCTTCAGACGCTTTGAAAGCAAACACAAGGAGTGGCTGTCACCCATCTGACATGTCTGTGCATACATCCACAGAATAATACGAAACAGATTCAAGCAGGTGTAATATCCAACCAACAAAAGCACAAGTAGCCCTCAAAAATGTTCACAATATTATTTTCAAGATTTTAAGACTTATCTATATACCTGAATTCAATTTCTGACATACTCTCTGGCACATCTAAAAGAGCACATTCTAGAAAGATCCAGGTTGGTAAACTGTAGCAAAAAAACAGGGAAACATAACCTCTGGCAACGTTTTGTGATGATTTGTAATCTGGTGGTTTAATTTATACCTTGATAGAGATTTAATTGCCCAAGATGGCGAAAACCTGTCTGTTGTGCTGTGCAGGTGTTTACCTGGAATGATCGCTGTAGAGCTTTTCGGGTAACTTACCCATTTGTTGTTTGGTTGTTTTGGTTTTTTCTCAGGCTTGATGGATGAAGACGTTGCCTTTCAGTTCTCACACTGTGTCTCTTCCCGGGTGCTAAAGGGGAGTAGGTTTGATTAGGAAGGTGCAGTTAGGGGACCTCCTTGCACCTGCTTCTCAAAAACGGGGGCCTTTCACAGAACCAGGCATAGAATTACAAATGCAAGACCATGATGGCACCCAGTCACAGCTTTTCATCACGTTCACAGGGTGCTCCCTGGCTGCTCTGAAGGCTGGTGGGGTCACTGGCACTTCACCAAAATGGGCTTTACCTGCAGCCTGGGGACAAAGCAGCGCTACAGCTTCCCGCCTTTGGACACCACCAGCTCCATGCCCACCCCCTTCAACGTGCTGCAATCAAAATCACAGTCGCGGGAAGTATTCTATGGGAGGACTGAAGATAAAAGCGCCTCGATAAGGAAGAAAGCCAGACTAAGGGTTATCGGGCTATCTGCAGCTCATACACACCTTGGCCAGTGGCAAAGGCTGGCAGTGACATGGCACAGGGGCTGCCAGGTTATTGCAATGCCTTTTCCCTGAATTATAACACAGGCAAAAATCTGTCTCCCCACAGAGCTCCCCTCCCTCGTGCCCTGGTCTGTACAGGGGAGTCATCGCCTGCTCCGTTGGAAACGCAGTATTTTTGCAAAGGCACAACTCACTGACAAAATTCCTGTCATGTTAGTAATCACGACCAGCTCTGAAAACAGTGGTTCTTCTGAGAGGCATCTCTGCTCATCTGCTCTCCTCATTGCCAGCAAGAATCCAAAGGGCACATTAAATATAACCTCAGACTCTGGTACAGAAATAAACCATGTAACAGGAGACCTGCACGTCAGTTAAATAAATCGCATCGCAATGCCTATGGCACTGATTCATATTGGAATTTTTATTTTAAATTTACTTTATTTAAAATTCTTTTATTTTAAATTTTATTTAAAAATTTCATTTTGTTTTAATTTTAAGTCTTGTTTTCATTTTTTAATTTTAGCTTTTAAAATTTTAGTGAGTTTTTTTTCAAATTTTCATTAGTTTTCGTGTTTTAATTTTAGTTTTAATTTTGTAATGTTAATTTCCGTTTTAATTGTAGTTTTAATTACAGTTTTATTTCTTTTTATTGAAAAGACTCTGCGAGTGCCAGCTCTACAAAGAGCCCAAGGCATGAGTACCAGCCCAGTCCTGCTGAGCTTCTCTGCAGCCCGTGGGTGACAGACAGGATCTTTGCTGTTGGATCCGGTGCCTTGCATGGGCTGTGGTTTCCCCTCACCAGCAGCTCTCAAAGGGCTCAGCTATCCAGCACCACAGGAGCCAACGCTTGGAAAACCCCTTTTTAAATTCCCTGCTCCAGTATGGTCTCTGAGGAAACGCCCCAAGGCGGTGCTGGAGCAGGTACCTTCCTTCCCCACATCTCCTGCTCTCAGACAACTCCACCTCAGCCAAACCTCTGCTTCAGGTCTCCACCCGTGCAGGGACAATCATGAGACTGTGCTACTCCCCAAGCGAGATGGCTTCCCCGGAGACTGAGAAGCGGAGATGTTCCTGTGTGCCGGGGCACCCAAATACAGTCGGGGGGCTGCCTCACACCCCCCTCCTGCGGGGACAGCCACACCAAGCCAGGTGGCAGAACACCTGAGGTCAGCTCAATGCTTGCTGAGAACTCCTGGGCGACCCAGGTCCAAAAGGGATCCCTCAGAGAGCAGCGTGCGGACCTCAGAGACTCGGAGACTGCCTGCTTGCTCTTACCTGCGCCAGCTGATTTTTTTTTGAGGCACTCCAGCATGATTTTACTTGGTTTGGGTTTCCTGTGCAAAGGGGAGGTGTCTGGCGTTTGCTGACACTGCTGGATGCTGCTTCACTGAGCCGGGATTGACTGGGAAGCTGCCAGTCAGAGTGGGACCTGGGGGGGTGATTGACAGCCGGCTGAACAGGAGCCAGCAGTGTGCCCAGGGGGCCAAGGAGGCCAACGGCATCCTGGCTTGTGTCAGCACTGGCGTGGCCAGCAGGGACAGGGAAGGGATCTGAGCCCTGGGCTCAGCACTGGGGAGGCCGCCCCTCGGTGAGGGGGTTCAGTGTTGGGCCCCTCACCCCAAAAAGGCCATTGAATGACTCGAGCGTGGCCAGAGAAGGGCAACGGAGCTGGGGCAGGGTCTGGAGCACAGGTCTGCTGGGGAGCGGCTGGGGGAACTGGGGGGGTTCAGTCTGGAGAAGAGGAGGCTGAGGGGAGACCTCCTGGCCCTCTGCAACTCCCTGCCAGGAGGGGGCAGAGAGGGGGGATGAGTCTCTGGAGCCAAGGCCCCAGCGCCAGGCCCCGAGGGAATGGCCTCAAGCTGCCCAGGGCAGGGTCAGGCTGGCTCTGAGGAAGGATTTCTGTGCAGAAGGGGCTGTTGGGCGTTGGAATGGGCTGCCCAGGGCAGGGGGGAGTCCCCGGGATCCCTGGAGGGGTTGCAGAGTCGGGCTGAGCCAGCGCTGAGGGATCTGGGGGAGTTGGGAACGGTCAGGGGGAGGGTCATGGTGGGGCTGGAGGAGCTCCAAGGGCTTTTCCAACCGAGGTGATTCTGTGATTCCTTTCATGATCAGTTTTGCAAGCCTGGGGAGAAGCAGTATCGTGCATTGACCTGCACTTGCTGCTTTTCAAGTGCAGCAGAAACATCCGACGTTCAGCAGCAGCACTTTTTGGTGGCACCAGAGCCTCAGACCACTGCCCGGGTAAGTGCCAGCCCAGTCAGGGAGTCATTTGCCTTTGGGTTCTCATAGCAGATGATTACTTGTCCTCAAAACCAAGATTCTTCTCTGGGATATTTTGATGTACACGTTTGGTGGTGTTGAACTCCTGTATTGTTCTCCTCCTTCAGAGCAGCTGGAGGTGGTGCAAGTCCTCCCTGAGGTGAGACAAACCATGATTTCTCCTCAGCATAGTTACCCGCTGCAAGACCACAAGAGGGAAAAGTCTGTAACTTGTGGTATTTCTGCTTCATCTCTTAAAGAAGCAATTACTCAAACTCATGAAAAAATGTTATAGAGGTAAAACTATCTAACTCATAGGCTCTTTCACTCTAATAACTTGGATTTTTTTTTTTTTTTTAAAAAGCAACCACCACTAAGTGATCACTTCTGATTTCTTGCATTTTCATGGAATATGCACGCAAAAAGCCGAGATGACAGTGACTTCCACCAAAAGATTTGAAATAAAATCCTGGCTTTGGTAGTAAACTAGCAGTATTTGGCACTCTATAAAAATTCCAACTGTTAAAAGTCACGGAATGCGTAATAACAAACCCTAAGTACTGCTAATTGTAGCAGTAACGAGCTTTTAATAGTAAAATCTCTCTGGCAGAGAGGTTGGGAAGGAAGGGGTGTGTTACTCGTGTGTGCTGATGAGTTGTGTTACACGTTTTTGTTTCACAAATTACAGATGCATGGCAGCTTTTCTCTGCCTCCTCACAGAGAAATCGGGACAGCTTTTTTTTGAAGAGACATTTTGATCAAATGGAAAAACACTGCACTCACTACAGGGGGCAAACAGTTCAAACCTGTGGCCTGTCTGGTGCAGATTTATTTGAGTCCACGTTGAAGAACACAAGGATAGCGGAGGGTTGTGCATTGGCCGGTGGTTGCTGAGCAGATCACGCTCATCCTGGAGAACACAGCCCAGGACAAAGACGTGCTGACGCCGTAACGGTTAGACTGGATGATCAAGGTCTTCTCCAACCTTGATGATTCTGTGATTCTGCCATCGCGCCTCCAGAGGGATGTCTCCACACAGGCGGACCAGGCTTAGGTGTTTAGTTTGAGACTAAAGTCTTCCTGGCTTGAAGAAATGAGGCGTTTCACTCCATAATGTGCCAAGATGGACTGCTGGGGTCATTACTACACCCCTACCAGCTGATTTTATTTGAAGAATATCAAGTGAATACCAAGAATATCAAGTAGTACCAGTATTACTGGTACCTACCACCTGTAGTTATTTTCCCTCTTTTTCTACCAGATTAGACTGAAAAATATTTCGTTCTCCAGACTGCAAGCCCAAAACCATCCTCAACAGGCGTGAGGCAGCTGGAACACTGTGCCAACCCCTGGAGATGTTATGTCTGACCTGGAAGATCCCCCTGTTGTGCCCAGGACTAGCAAGTACCAGTCTAAGGCCAAGTGAGGCTGAGACGCTGCATCACCTGGGAAGAAGATGCCTGAAGGTTGGGGCTCTGTGTGCAGGCTGCCTGGTCAAGCACGCAGATCCCTACACGGCCGGCTCCCTGGGACACGAGAAACCTGCGGTTTTAACCCCAAAAAGTTGCTCGGATGGCACATCTTGCACTGCTCACTTTACGGAGGGAAGGTGGAGAACTGAACGCTGAGTAAAGTGAGAGGGGGGAGACAACGCTGCAGTGCTCCTGTAGCAAGTGGCAGAAAAATAATAAAGCACTTGAGGATACTCTAGTGGAAACAGGAATTTTGCAGCGCCTTGGGAAAGGGGATTTAAGTATCTCAGAGTAATAACCGTGCCTTGAACGTTGTAACACTCATCTGCCTTGCCTGTTCTGGAGGAAAAAAAGAAATAGTTGTGGGGCTGCTTTTCTGCAGTGCGTCCCGGGGATGCCCAAAGAGGCTGCCTCAGTCACTTCCTAACACCGGGTGAAATGCAGCACCCTTCTGAGAGACCGGGCTGTGCTTAGCTCCCTTAATGCCGCCCAGCAGAACTACCCGCTGCGGACGCCAGCTGCGAGACCGCCGCGAAACTCGTCAGTCACTTCATTCCTCTCGTCTCCCGTCCCGGCCCCGCGGTCCTGGAAGTTCTTCCCGCCGGGAGGAGGCGATGGAACAGCACCGGCGGCCGTTTACCGGCGGGCCGCGGGAAGGAGCCCTCGCCAGGAACGCCCTCCTCCCGCTCAGGTTAGCGCCGCCCAACCAGAAGCTGCTGGGCTCTGGGCCTGTTGCTCCTCCCGACCCGTTTCTGCTCCCCGGGCCCTGCCGGGAGCGGCGGTTTATTCCCGGTGAAGCGGCGCCGCCGCGCCCCCGCTCCCGCCGCGGCCTAGGCCGCACTGTGGGGGCCCGGCGCTGCGCATGCGCAGTGGCGCCACCGCCGGGCCCGCCCGTGTCCGCCCGCCGGTACCTCTGCGCCGCCCTCGGTGCTGCCTGCCCGGTTAGGGAAGGGGCGGCCCGGCCGCGGGCTGGGGGCGGCTGCCGGAGGGCGGAACCGCAGCGCCGGGGCCACCCGTGGGAAGCGCCGCCCGCGGGCCGCAAGGGGGCGCTGCCGGCCGCGCTGCCGCCGACCGGGCGCGGAATGGCGGCGGGGGACGGGGCCGCGCAGCTCCCCCGGGGCCTTGGGGCGCGGAGCCGCGGGGCCTCGGGCCGGGAAACGGCCCGGAGAGCCTCGGGGCCGCCCGCCAGCCCGCACGGCCCCGAGCGCCACAGCCACGCGTCTCTGCAGCCCCTCCAGGGATCCCGGGGACTCCCCCCTGCCCTGGGCAGCCCATTCCAACGCCCAACAGCCCCTTCTGCACAGAAATCCTTCCTCAGAGCCAGCCTGACCCTGCCCTGGGCAGCTTGAGGCCATTCCCTCGGGGCCTGGCGCTGGGGCCTTGGCTCCAGAGACTCATCCCCCCTCTCTGCCCCCTCCTGGCAGGGAGTTGCAGAGGGCCAGGAGGTCTCCCCTCAGCCTCCTCTTCTCCAGACTGAACCCCCCCAGTTCCCCCAGCCGCTCCCCAGCAGACCTGTGCTCCAGACCCTGCCCCAGCTCCGTTGCCCTTCTCTGGCCACGCTCGAGTCATTCAATGGCCTTTTTGGGGTGAGGGGCCCAAACCTGAACCCAGGAATCGAGGGGCGGCCTCACCAGTGCCGAGCCCAGGGCTCAGATCCCTTCCCTGGCCCTGCTGGCCACGCCAGTGCTGACACAAGCCAGGATGCCGTTGCCCTCCTTGGCCCCCTGGGCACCCTCTGGCTCATTCTCAACCCCCCCAGTCCCTCTCTGACCGGCAGCTCTCCAGCCACTCCTCCCCAGGCCTGTAGCCCTGCTGGGGGTTGTTGTGGCCCAAGGGCAGCCCCCGGCATTTGCCCTCAGTGAAACTCCCCCAGTTGGGCTCAGCCCATGGCTCCAGCCTGGCCAGGTCTCTCTGCAGCCTCCCTGCCCTTGAGCAGATCAACACTCCCACCCAACTGGGTGTCATCTGCAAACTGACTGAGGGGGCACTCGATCCCCTCGTCTAGATCATCAGTTAATTCCTCCCCCTATGTCTCATTGCCTATCACTTCTAAATTTTCTTTCAGCATCTCCCTCTATGTGTTCAATGTCCGAATTTTTTAATTCTTGCCTACATTTCTTGTACCCTCTTGCTTTTTAAATTCTCTTCCTGTGTTTCTGTATTGGGTTTATGTGTCAAGGTTTTGGCAGAAGTGGTGCTGCAGGGGTGCCTTCTGTGAGAAGACACCAGGAGCTGCTCCTGTGGTGGATGGAGCCAGGTCCAGCTGGCTACAAGAAGGATCTGCTGCTGGCCAAATCCGGGCCACAGTTCTCCAGGTGTGGCCTCACCAGTGCTGAGGGGAAGGATCATTAGACTTCACAACCGTCCCATGCAAGGTGTTTCCACCATAGCCTGTAAGAAGCAGATGTATTCCTGTCCACTGGCCCGGGGAGGAGATGTGTGACAACTGGCAGCAGACAGAAGAAGAGGAGGTGAGCTGTGCAACATGTATTTTATATCCACCTTGTAAAATGAAATAATTTCCTATGGCCAGAACTGGTTATGAAAGTCATACTAGAACTGAGTCTGAAAGATAACGTGGAAAGAAGGTCTCACCTCAGTTATGAAGGTCTAGCACCTCTCTTTGTAGCAGGAAGACTTTGTGGGAGAGTATTTGCTTCATTGGAAGGGGTTGCAGCCTCCACCTAGGAATAAATGCGGCATCATAATTCATAAGCCAGCACATTTTACATTACATTAAATCTTTGGAAAGGAAGCAACATGTCCTGTCCTCTCCTTTAGCTTTCTTAATTTCCCATGAAACTGCTCAACCACTTCACGATTTTATCTCTATCAGCCAGCATTACTGGCCTTTGCAATCTCCTCAGCATGAAGGGGTTCCACAGGACCCTTTTCTACTAATTGTTACACGAGATAAGGACAGTGTATCAGAAACTAGCCTGTTCTCAGCTTCCCTAAATTAAAGCTGTCCCAAGGATCTTTCTAGAGGTTAGAAGAAAGGAGAAGTCACTATCCTTATCACACAGTGCAGATGAAGTGGAGGGCACCTTTACAGAGCTAACAGTGTACAGCCCAGCCAACGCTTCAGGGGATGACTGTTTGGGTTTTTTAAAAAAATAGGAGCATGAGAGTCTTGTTAGGTCTTGTTCTCTCAGGTTTCCAGTCTAAACAAAACGGATGTCTATTAGTTCTGTTTAAATGATCATCCTTTTAATAACACTTTCTTCTTGTGTGTCAAAGGCTTTTTTTAAAGTGTTCCTAAGAAATTTGTGGTACCTTTTTTTATTTTTTTAAACCACCAGTGAAAACTAGCAGTTCCTACCAAAACAGACTCTTTCTTTATAGAAACCAGCATTTTTTATTTTTTTTTAATGCACAGATCATACAAACTGTTATCAAGTAGTCCACAGAAACCATGCTTTATTTAACATATACTTTTTAGCCTACCAGAATAAAACCAGGAAACTTTCTCCAAAAATCTGACTGTAGTATTGGCCCTTTCTTTCTTAGGAAGATCTATGCGGTCAATTTGTTTAAACATGTTTAACTTCTGGGCATAAATTTATTTAAAGATAAATTTATTATCTTTAAGAATTGAAGCAAGAGCACTGATTTACTTGAATAAAAGGAAAACTCAAGAGACCTCACTAGCTTTTGTTGCTTTCTGTAACTGAGATTTTTTTTTTCTGTCTGATATTTGTGAATATATTGCACAACAAAATAAGTATTCTGGTATAACTTATTTATGTGCTGATGTCTGAGGAAGGAATTATCATTGTTTTCCTTAGTATCTAAACCAGGAAAAATATTCTCTCTTGATGTAAAAAAGCAATCTTCCCTTTTATTTTAGTTGTCATAAAGCGTACATAATGCACACTATCCCCAAGTTTCCCTTTGCTTCTACCTCACAAGCAAAGCAAAACACAAGCTCTTTGTTTTAAATTCCCCTCTCCTGTTCTCAGATAACTCCTGCAACTGTTTTTGCACTTGCAGTTTAGCAAATATTATAGACGAGGTAAATCCACAGAAATAACCTGCATGGCAAAAAAGCAAAGCCAGCTGCATCCCTGCACAGCACGCTACCTGCTTCCCTGGCAAACTCACTTTATACATAAAACCCTCTAATTCAGGGAAAATATTTAGGTTCCTTCTGTATAACTGTTTACTTTTCCGCACAACGATCAGATGTTAAGGGACAGATTAATCCAGCCTGAATTTTATTTGAAGCAACATTAGCCAACATCTCAGGTGTAATTTTGGCAGAAAAAATTCAGGCTCTGGGTGCTTTGCCGGGCAGTTGGTGTGCGCATGCTTTTTCAGAGCACTGCTATAGCCTGCTTAATGTTCTGCTTTTGATGTTGCTTCAAATTTGTGTTATTTAGCTAGCTCTAAGTATTTACACCACAGTGTAAGTCTGGATGCAGGCAGCGTTATGCCTCGGTGACAGTTTTTTCTTTAGAAGCCTGGCTCACGTGAGAACATCCGCGTTGTCCTATTTCTTTGTACCAACAGAGCTTTCTTCCTTTGGGGGTCCTCGTTAATGAAAAATACTTTGAATAGTTTGAATCCCACAGTAGCAATGGCATAGCACATAAATTACAAAGAAAAAACCTGCTGCTGGGATTCATACTAAGAGGGTAGCATGCTGCGTTTCCAGCCCCTCTCGCCTCTTGCCTTAGTTGCTGTGGTCGCAGCCTTTGGCCACGGCTCTGCCCCTGCCCCAGCAGTAGGGAAGGGGGGTGCCAAGGGCCTATAGCTGCCCGCCCCCCAAAAAATCACCAGGCATCTCCTCCTGCTGCTGCTGCTGCTGCTGCTCTGGAGGGTGAGTTGGAGAGATTCTGCGCAGGAAGAGCCAAGATAGGAAGGGTACTGAGGTTGCAGGGTTTTTATAGAGCAGAAAGCTGTTTAGACAAAAATCGTGGTCTTTCTAGAAGAGCAATTAAATCTGGTCTCTGTGGGGAATAGAAACCAGATGCTATATGCTGTCTCTTCATTTCTTACTTCTGCAAATTAAAGGGGTTGAGGGGTAGATAGTTCCTGTGCCCTGTAATCTTCTACCCTTTTGGATTACACTTCAGCAGATTGTTCATATTTACCTGTTTAGGACATTTCTGTGTCATGTATTTGCATTGCAAAAAATCTGTTCTCTCTACTTTTTTTGCTAGATTTTATTTATCTGTGTGTTTCTCAGTTTTTTTGTTGTTTTTTTTTTTTTTTCCTGGTGTTTTCTAAAACAGTCTGAAATTTATCCATAAAACTGGTAATTTTCTGACTAGTGAGTTTTCCTGAAACTGGGATATCATGCATCGTTTTATACAAGTTGCTTTATCTCGTTGTTATGCATTTCTTAAAGCTCGGATTCCTCTATAAAAGATTATTTTATAAAAATGCCCTAGTGAGGTGTCTTGGTTTCAGCTGGGATAGAGTTAGTTTTCTCCCTGGTAGCTGGTGCAGCGCCGTGTTTTGGATTCGGTGTGAGAATGATGTTGGTAACACACTGATGTTTTATTTGCTGCTAAGCAGGGCTTGTCCTGGGTTCAGGATTTTTCATTTTCCCGTGCTCTGCCAGGGAGGAGGTGCACAAGAGGCTGGGAGGGAGCATGGCCAGGAGAGCTGACCCGAACTAGCCCGAGGCCTGTTCCATGCCGCAGGGGGCACAGGCTGGAGGGGGCTGGGAGGGGCGCATCGCTGCTCGGGCACCGGTCAGCAGGCACGGTTGGTACTGCCAGCACAGCTACCGTTAGTCACCCAATTTAGTCTGATGAGAATTTATTGCAGCTAATGATGCATGAGATGTAAAAAACCCAAAGGAGGAGTTTGGGGGACTGGAAATTAGAAGGGGAAAAATTCCCAAACCAAACATTCCCACCTTTTTTCCTTGCAAACTCAGCATATCTTATGCTGAAATTACTGAGACACCGTGGAGCCCTGGTTTGTTTTTTTTTTTACAGTCTCTTGGTGGTGGAATCACACTTTAAATCATTCAGCAAAAGCATGACTTAGTTAACACTTCATTATGCAAGAAGATTTCCACTACGCTGTAGTTGGCAGAAAAAAATCTGACATTCCTCGTGCATTTTATCCATCACCCACTTCAAATTAAGACAATATGACTTTAAAAATTTTTCTCTGAAAAGCATATGGCTGAATATCAATTTAACCAATCATCAGTTGTACTTCATGGTCATGTTAAAAATATGAAAGCTCAGATACCACAGTTAAATTAAGATATTTCTGTGATTTTTCCCCCCCCTTCAAGGAATAAATATTCTACCGTGAAGCATTATTTGAAGAGTAACATGTTTCATCTCAAGGATCATGGATGGCTTGCAGTATAATTTTACAACGTGGCTCGTTAAATTAATTTGGTAGGTGGAGAACGTGGCTATTTGCTCACGTGAGGATTTTCCAGTTGTAATCTTCAGACTACCAGCTGTCAGAAGTGGCAATAGTGACTGGCACCTACACGGTCCCAGGGCCAAATCATCCCTTTTACAACTTGTATTGAGTTGATGAGACCCTCCGAAATATTTGAGGGTAGTCCATGGTGTAGGAAATCTGGCAGGCATAATCTTAGTGGAAAATACTTTTTTCAAAAAAGCAGAAAATAGACTTATCACTAGAATGATACTATATCCAGTCCAATGACATTCACACTCTTTTAACACTGTGATTCAAGCCTCTAAAAACGTGTGGATACTTCTGGTTATTTTCTACAGCTGAATCCCACACCCTTTATTCAATTTTCTGCTCGTTTCTTTAAGCAAGAGTCCATTTTGCAGTATTTATAAAGTCAAAGAGTGAGGTTGTGTGCAACTAAATGATAGCACCTATTTTAATTTTTGTTTTAATGTAAATTATCCTTTTAAGATACAAACTTCAGATGAAAAAGAGAGATCCCTCTGAAATGGATAGATCCCCTTGCCATTCTACTGGAAGGGTACTTGAAAAGAGGGGGAAAAAGCACCCGTGGCATTGTCATCAGATCTAGTCCAGCTGCACTACTGGAACATGTAAACCTTCATTTCTGCACCTAGCCCTTCTTTTTTGGATCGCTTTCAACTAAATGTGATGCTCTGACTAAAGATGCCTCGGTACATTTCGATTGGCATGGGCTTATGCAGAAAGACTTCTCAACCCTGGGCTCCACTCGCTAACAATGTCACATCCTGACAAAGAAATGACAGAAATACTTTGCAGGAAGTGCCATCAAGAAGTCGTTTAGTCCACTTCCCTACTACAAATATTTTTAGACCCATTTAGATAACTTGTTGAATAGAGTGCAGTTAACGTTGCAGAAAACTGTATTTTTTCATTATGTTAACACACGGTGGGTTTTTTCCCTCTGATGTGTGTCGTGGATTTAAACCCAGGGGACAACTGAGCACCACGGCAGCTGCTGGCTCACCCCTTCTCCCTCAGGGATGGGAAGGAGAAAATACAACAAAAGGCTCAGGAGATAAGGACAGAGAGGGATGACTCACCCATTATGGTCAGGGGCGAAAGACAGACTCTAGGGGAAGAAAAAGAGCATCAGTTTAATTCGGATGCTAACATCACCACCACTTAACAGAGGCAGTAGGGCAGTGAGCAGCATGACCACAGCTTAAAAGCACCTTCCGCCACCCCTCCCTTCCCGGGCTCAGCTCTGCCCCTGATTTCTCTAATTCCTCTCCCCCAGCAGCGCAGGGGGCAGGGGATGGGGGGGTCTGGTCAGTCCCACTGCTGCTTCCCCCTCAGGAGGAACTCCTCGCGTTCCTCCCCTGCTCTAGTGTGATTCCCCTCTCACAGGACACAGTCCTCCACAAACTTTCTCTGATTTGAGTCCTTCCCACGGGCTGCAGCTCTTCCCAGGCTGCTCAGGTGTGGGTCACCCCGGCGTGTTCCAGTCCTCCCAGTGCTGAACTACAACAGGGGGGGCTTCTGCCCTCAGAGTCCTGGTGTTCTCTGGGCTCAGCCCCCTGCTCCGGCGTGGGGTCCTCCACGGGCTGCAGGTGGCATCTGCTCCCCCGGTGGCCTCCACGGGTGCAGGGGGAGGCCCTGCCCTCTCCCCATGGGCTGCAGGGGGGTGTCTCTGCTCCAACATACCTCCCCCTCCTCCTCTGTTCTTCCACTGACCTCCGTGTTCACAGAGGTGTCTGCCCCACAACTCCTCCTCACCACTCCCACTCCTCCTCCCAGGTTCCCCTTCTTAAATTCGTTATGGCAGAGGCGCAGCCACCACGGCTAATTTGGCCGAGCCTTGGCCAGAGGTGGGTCCGACTTGGAGCCAGAGGAGCTTTGAGAAGCTTCTCACAGGGGCCACCACTGTAGCCCCCTCCCCTGTTACCCAAAACTCCAACACACACACACACACAAACCCAGCACGTGTGACTGGGTATCAGAAAATATTTGTAAACCTCTTTTTTTATAACTACCAATGTTATAATGGGTATTTATAAAATACCTCTCATCTTAAACTATCGCATTACTCTTTTATAAACTGCCTATATATGTAGAAAGAAGCAAGTGAAGTGTAGCTTCTGGTCTGCATTTCTTTAGAAAAACAATTTTGGCCTCCATTAAATCAGCCTGTTTCCATCTTTAAAGTCCTCATGACCGTGCAGATTCTGCTTTGAAAACTGACAACCCCTCCAAAGAAGAAACCCACAGAGTGGTACAGAAATTTCACAGAATTTGAAAAGAAAGACTGCCAGAAATGAAACAGTAAGGATGAAGTTTAAATTGGGTCACCTGCTACAGACACCCACTTTCCTGCAGTACAGGAGGGACCGTCCTTGTGCTCTCCTCAAAGACCGACCAGCTCTTGGTGGCCCTTTGCCCCTCGGAGCACCCTCCCGTGAGATCCTGTCTGCTAGCTGCCCGAACAAGTTCAAAGTTTTTAGCCTGCCACTGCTGCTTCTGCTCTCTGTTACTGCTACTACCAGCACCCTTTGCTTTTGAGGAAAAAAAAGTTTGGAAGGCAAGAGCCAGTAAAGGAGATCTCAGACTGCGCAAAACCACTCAATTTTTAAAATTGCCAACAGTGGATTAGAATTTTAGCTGCCACATGGTATTACAACCAGTTGCCTTCAGACTGTAGCGGTGGCATAAGCTTACTCCTTGTTTTTCAAAGTGTCTTTTTCCTCAGGGAAAGAAAAAAGTGATGAAACAGTTGCCACTTTATGTCTGTGACTGTGTGACATGTGCTTATGAAAAAAAGTGGTCACCCAGATCCAGAAGGAAATTCTCCATTCTTCTGCCTCTGTGCTTAAGACAAGGTTAATGGGTATTTATTTTTTTCTGAATATTTTTTAAGCTGCCTTTGAGTTTCTAATACTGTGAGATTCGTCAAGAGACATGCTGGCCACTGCCTGAGTTGTAATACTTACCAACCTCTTCCACAGCGTTTCAGTGTGGGTAGAGCAGATCCATTTCCATCTTCCAACTGGAGCACCCCAAAAGTTGTCATCTGCTTTCCACAAGTGTGACCTGTCACAACATAATTCCAACTGCCTGCTCTTTTTTAACCCTCTGTCCCCCCACAGGTGACCTAGATTTGTCTTCCCTCCTCTCTTCGCTGTGGGTTCGTGTGTTGCCTGTCTCTCTGGTTATCTCTAGGGTGGCAATGCTCTAGAGGGAAGATTTCATATATGATATCAAGAGATTTACTTCTCAAGCTGAGTGGTCAGTGCTCTAAAAATAAGCGTGCTTTCCATAACTGTTACAGGGTCTTTACAAAAAAAATTCTGCATATGCTTAAATCTACTCATCTCAGGATTTGAGGACGCATTTTATTTTGAATAAAAGAAGAACCAGGTATTAAAAAAATTACCCAAATGCTGAAAGTGGCAGTGATAAAACTGTCATTTTATCAAATATAACCTATTTGGAATTTATCTAAGTGACTAGTAAAGCATTTAAAATGTTTTCAGTGTTTCAGCTATTTATGTAAACGTTGACTGTGTGTTATAGAAGCCTTCCTGTTGTGTTTCCCAGGCGTAGCACAGTTACTTGCATTCATTCCTTGGGCAGTTCTTAAAGAAGAAGGGTTGGTTTCAATAGTTTCCCCGTTACTGGTAGAATCTGCGGGTGCTGGAGAAATCCCCTTGACGATAGCTGACCACATTGCCTCAGAACTGATGCAACTTAACCGGCTCACTTCTGCAGAGCTGCAAGAGGCTCTGGACCCTTGAAGGGCCAGGGCTTGGGCAACAGGCCCAAGAGCTGCCCTAGCGATGGATCCTGTGCATTTTGTAACTGATAACCCCCGTGCCAGGAGGGGTTGTGCTGGGTCATAACAAACCCCCTCTGCTGATGGAAAAAGGGCTGAGCTGTTGAAGTACTGAAGCCTGAACAACAGGCCCCGAGCCGAAGCTGCTGCCTTGGTCTGTAGTCATTAGCAAAGTGTGCGTGCTCGCTAACGGGACATGCAGCTTAGACAGAATATAATCAGTGGAAATGCTGAGAGAACGTACCCAGTTTTCCTTGTTCAGCCTTGTTCAAGGCTGAGAACCCAAGTGTTGGGCCTTGTTAGAAACTCCCTTTGTTCTCCCCCCGAGCCCTGGCCAGGCTCTGGGTGGAATCCAGCAGGAGAGTACGACCAGGTATTTCCGCTCCCAGGGAAGGTGCCAGCTCTTCTGCCTTGCTGATGTTTGGTCCCTGAGGCCGGACCCGCTGACAGGGACTCTGGAGGCCTCAGCCAGGGGTGGAGGCACCGCGCAGGGTTTCCCCCTCGCCGGGAACGGCTCTGCAAACCCTCGCTGCACCCGGGGCTGCCCGGCGCCGGCGGGGCTGGGGGGGGGACACGGGTGCCAGTGCTGAGGGATCTTTCTTCGTCCCTCTCCTCTCTCTCTGGTAGTGATGGTTTGATGCATTACCCTCTATTGCCCTGTTTGCTTGCTTTAAGTGCATTATTCTGCCTTTTCTTACTGCATGTTTTCTGTATTACTCTGCCACATTATTTAGTCACCCCCAGTAAAATCCACCTGCTCTCTTCCCTCTCGTGTCCAAATTCCATGGATATCCTTAATCAGCAAAACAACCCTTCGATAAAAGCAAAATGTCAGGGAGGAAAGGTCAGAGACAGACTTCAGAAATTTCTCCTGAGGAGAATCAGTTATTTCAACTCTCCACTTGAAACCTGAACTCCGTAATATTCTTCCCTACACTGTGGGTTTTCCACAGGGATCTCTCAGTTTGTTGAAAGAATAACCAGTCTTGAGAAGGAATGGTTGGAGGTGGTATAGCAGCATGTCAAATCCCTTTTTTCCACATTATAAATTCAACTGCTTAGGAGGAAACCACCTCATGACTCGGAGCACTTTAGGACAAACATTAATAATAACAAATTCTAATTGGTCATTACTGCTTGAACAGAAAATATCAGACTTCATTTTCACCAGGAGGAAATGAAAATGTCATGTACTGTAGGATGACAAGCATGGAATTTACAGTAGTGATATGTACTTGTAATTACCTTTATACGTGTAAATACACACAAAGCAGAACACTGGGGAGGCCGTTTTACAACAGATTTAATCAAGAGAACATCTACGTCTCCTCATAAACTTACTTAACCAACTTTGAAAAAAGAATGGAGTTGATTAGACAGGTTAATGGGGTGATGTCTTTATAAATGACAGATGGCCATGTTAGAACAGAAAGTTGTTCACTCTCCATTTTTTATTTTATTTTACTTATGAGACTATTTTACTAGTTTTTTACTTATGAAAGCGTTGCTCATACATTTTTGATTAGCAGTGGTTCACTGAAAAAAAAGAAAGCAATTTCCAATGAAACTGAACTTTTAACTGGATGCATGTTGTCATTATGCTTAAGTGGCAATCATCAAAACTAAAATACAAAATGAATTTTTTGGAATTCCAGGTCCTTATAAACATCCTGACCTCCCCACATTGGCCTGCAAATGGAGGAAAGTGCTTACAGATTTGCAAGCTCATAGGAACATAACAAAGGTATGGAAACATGAAGACGAAAGCTAGGGGGTTTTATGATAAAGGGAACCCATTAGTGGTGAATTTGACAGGGTAATTAAAAATCTGGAATTCAAAAAAGTCAAAGAATAATGAAAAATATTATTATAGTGCAACATCGGCTACACTTGAAAAAAAAATCCACGTTGGACATAATGGTTTTACCTCAGAGTTATCCAAGGGCAGAATGCGGAGTAGCCTGGACTGTTAATCTCCCCTCGGATAGGTGAGGTGCCTGGCAGTGGGTCACACGCACGGGGTTACCTGGGGGTGGATTCCCACCTCCCAGTGCCCAGACCTCCGGCCTGGAGGGGAGGGAGGGAGGGCGGGCAGTGGCTGAAGTCGCTGTCGAAAGCAGCTCCTGGCTCTTTCCTGGGCAGCGCGCTGCTCGGCAGTGGGCTGTGTGTCCCCCACTGGCATGGCCCACGGTTTGGGAAACTCTGGCTAAAGATTTCCAGTGCCTGCTCTGCTGTTAGGGAATCACTTCTTCTCCCATGTGAAAAAGGACCATTCCTAAATGGACCAGAAATAAAGAAAATAAGATGTGCATCGCTAACCCCCTACTCTTTTTGTGCCCCTCCTTTGACATTTTTCACTGATCTGAAGTGTGCAGCTTCTTTATCTGATGCAGATCCTTGATTAAAACAATCCTTGAACACCTCTCTAGCCTTCCAGATGTGAATTTGAAAACCACATTCTCCCAGGAATGTTTTCTCTGTGTGAATTCAGGATTTATGAGAAGTACTAGACTAAGTTTTGAAAAAAACTGTGGATCTTTGGGCCTTTTTGCATTTATCAGGATTGTAGCACCAGTGCAGTGCAACAGTCCTTAAGTAGGTATGTGAAACTCTGCACTAGGTAGCAGTAATGAAAAATAACTCTAGATACTCCATCAGGACAATGTGGCTGCAGCATATCAAGAGTCTGGCTCAGAATTTTTGCAAGTGCTAGCCTACTGTTGATTTTTTAAATAAAGTACAGTAGCATATCGCAAGTTTAATTTAATTTATCTGTACATATGCAAATTAGTAGTTTCTGTAACGGTGGCTAATCCTCATTAACTGCAGAGATGCACTGGTCGAGCTCTCACCAGTAACATTATAATCAGCAGTTTGGGGTGATAATCTGACATCTTTAAGTCACTACACAACTCAGTTGACTCGTCCCACAGTTCACCTCTTATTAACATAAAGAAAATACATTTCTGAACGAGTATTCATCCAGATAACAGCCGTGACTGGCTTTGTGTGCCCTACTGGCATTTCCAACAGATGAATTTCTGTGGTGTCAGCAGCACCACTTACCAATGTGTTACAGCTGGCCAAGTGTTGCCAAACCAGGATGGACATAATGCCATGCAAATGGTTTAGATCTACCTTTGCTCAATTAATATCTTAAGTTCAGTCAACGTTTTGCCATGTCCTAATACCACGGCCAGCCCCTGCTGCCAGATTCCAGATTTTCTCCGGAGCTCCTATCGCCCCCAAGCGTTAGGTAGACGCTCACAGCAGTTTGAGGTGGAGGTATGATTTTTTTTGTTGTTGTTATCAGTTGGTGCTAACTGGAGTAATCAGATCGGTGGTGGATCTCTGGTTTCATAAATGCAGTGAGGATAGGATGTAGGGGATAATACAGAAAGGATTATGCAAACTGACTTCCACAGTGCCTGATGCTTAACCCTAAGCTGCTGTCTTCCAGCACCTGGCTGCCTTGCAAAGTAGTCAGGTTTGAGCGCCTGGATGTGCAAAATGCCACAGCTGATCTATTCAGACAATCCCCCATCACTTTAGTTTATTGTGATTTCTTAAAGTAAATATGTAAAAGGCTGTTCCTCTGTACACGGCTGTTATAATATTCGAATGAAAGACACCTCAGTTTGGAAGAGCCTGGTAAAGGCTGCAATCTTCTAACTCCTTCTGTTTTCATTACATTCCTGTAACACCGATTCCCTTGATTCTTTGCTGCGCTGCACGGACTGTCTCCCTGTACACCCCCTTGCCACTGAGCCCTGTTTCTATTAGAGCAGGCTCTTAGCCCCCATTCCTTCCACTTTCTGCTCTTCTCTGTTTTTAAGTCACCTCACTGTTTCGATAGTCCCTGTCCTTCCTTTCAAAACACCAGGATCACCTCCTCTTCCCTGTCCTGCTCATCCTCCTACACAGAGCCCTATGAAATTTTCTCCCTCCAGCAGAGCCTCCTCCCTCTGAATCCCGCACAAGTATCTCTTCAGGTGGAGTTATATTGAAAAGAAAATGAGATAATAAAAAAAGGTGTGACAGATTAAAAGTTAATTAGTAGTTATAATATTAAATTTTCAGATGGGCTAAAATTAATACAGCAACCAAAATGTATAAAAGCTTTTCAGAAAGAAGAAAAACAAACAGAGCGTTAATTCTCAGAGACACCCCCCCCCCATACTCCCACCTCTTCATTTTCTTTTCTTCTTGGGTAGCCACCAGTTGCTGCACCTGGGAAACAATGACTTAGCCCAAATCCTCAGGCTTGTCTGCTCTCTTCTTAATCGTTTTTACTTCAGCGTTGAGAGCCAGAGTGAGATGATATAGTCTAGGTGTTGATTACAGGAGCATCTCTAATCTTTGCTGTTCTAACTATACAATAGAGCTGAAAGACTGAAGCATCACAATACGTACCAAGAGTGAGCTGTTTCAATAGTAACAACAATAATAGTGAGAATACTACTAATAATAAACCATCAAGTTTTTGTTATTAACTTATTTCTGGGATGTAGCACAGGCCCATAACCGCATTTATTCCACAGATCTTAATCCAGCCTCTGTGAGAAGCAATTAGTTGGGGATTTCAAGACATCCTCTGAGATCATACTAGAGTGTTACACAGAAAACATCTCATAATCCCTTTCCCAACTCTGATGTGGAGCTATATTTAGGTTTTTTGCTTCTTTTGGACTCTGCATTTTAGATAGCAAACCCGGGTTTGGCTGGATAGTTGGAACAGGATGTGAGAAACGGCTGCAGTGCCAGCCGGGTGCGAGGAGGTGGGGAGCAGGTGCTTCCGCGAGCTCACAGAACCCTTTGGGTCCAGCCCAGCAAGGCAGGTAAGCGCAGGCTCAAGGCCAGCTCCCTCCAGCACACCCTGCAAGCCTACAGGTCCCTGAGCTGATGAATATGGCGTCTAAACCCAGGTTCCAGTCATCGGGGCCTTTGTGAAGAAACATGATTTGTGGTGTCTGCTGTGTGCTGATGTCATACGCCTTTGTTTTGCCCAAACACAAGTGTAGGATTTACTACCAAAGCAGAAAACAAAGTAAACATGTCTTACAATGCTGCCAGGAACTGGATCCTTGAGAGGACTTTCACAACAATGACATCTTTTAGTACAAATGAGGGAGTGGAAAAAAAGGCTAACAAAATAAGAGTGCATGACTCAAAAGGAAAAGTAATGGGTGCTCATTAAAAATAGTGCACAATGCGCCGCTTCATAAGTTTGTTCAGAATTTGCTGTGGTAGAAGTTCGTATTTCCTTTGATGGAAATGAGGTATTTCCTGACATGGCTTTGATAGCGTAAGGAATTGCACTGACATTTTGAAGATCCTTTCTAAGCTAAAGGAACTGAAGCAATGAGCTAAAGCAGCTTCTTCAGCTCAGTGTAATTTCCTTAGAGAATGGAAATGCATTTTCTAATGTCACCTCGTGGAGACTCATTAAGCATTCATTTATTAATTCAGTGCTTTTTAGAAACACCTTTCTTAAAAAGGCTTTTTAAAAAAGAGCTTTAAAAAAGCTGCTTTTAGAAAAGACCTTTAAGATCATCAACCGTTAAGCCAACCCTGCCAAGTCCACCACTAAACCGTGTCTCTAAGTGCCAGCTTTTAAATACCTCCCGGGATGGTGACTCGGGCACTCCCCTGGGCAGCCTGTGCCAACGCTGTGTAACCCTTTTGGTGAAGAAATTTTCCCCAATATCCACTCTAAACCTCCCTTGGTGCAACTCGAGGCCATTACTTCTCATCCAATGCTCAAGATCAAGGACCATTTTGTCATAAAAAGTTGTAAAATTATATGTTATTTCTTTTCCCTCATTTTGCTTAGAGGCAGAATATTTTATTGCTAGAATGTACCTAATTCAAAACTTTTCCTAACATTGCTGGATGTCATGAGGCCCCGCCCCCCCCCCCCCCCCCCCCCAAATCCCAACAAAACTGAATGCATCAATTCAGTTAGAGTGTGTAAGCAGAAGGAAGTTACGAGTTATTACGAATGCTTGCTTTTTTATCCTGTATGAGCCAAACCTTTTTTCTAATGTAAAATATCTGATCCCTGAGCACTGTTCAGATTTAGCTGCAGCAATTAAAAAGGTTAATGACTTCAGCTGCCAAAAATTCCTCTTGCAACAGACGCGAGGAAGCTGTCAGCAGGCCTGCTCCTCAGCTGCTACCCTTCGCCCCCCCCGCTAGCTGTTAATGCACATTGGGAAGATGCTGCCGAGTCTTCTCTCCCCCCACTGAACAGTCCCAGCTCTCGTGGCCTCTCCTCCCACATCAGGTACTGGAGTCTCTTCCCCACCTCTGTGGCCTGTCGTGGGACCTGCTCCAGTATGGCCATCTCTTGTACTGGGGAGCCCAGGTGGGGTCTGGCTGGGGCTGAAGAGAGGTTCAGAGGATTTGAACAGAGCTTCTAAACCAGCACGCCGTGGTAATACCTTAAAAGGTTATTTAAACAGAAAGTATACTGTTCTTAAAACCGAGTTCAGAGATTTTACTGGTACTTTCCATAAAATCTTATGGCGTTCATTCCCAGTCTGGGGCTTAATTTCAGGTTTAATACATGCTTTGTGATTTTATTTTGGGTTTAGAGAAGGCTTTCTGTAATTTTTTTTTTTCTTCCCTTAGCTCAAAGCTTCCAGTTTGATTGTGGAAGGCAGAACCAGCATTAGACTTGTAACCACGCTTGGGAAGCTCAGGGCAAAGGATTAAGACAGGGGTTACTCCCAATTCTCAGCTATACTTTAAATAACTTACCTAATGTGGTCTATTTCTCAAAATCTTGGGTAGCGGTGGCAACTTGGTTGCCAGAACGTAAAACCAGCCCAAATGGAGAGTAGATCACCTGGAGAATTTAATGTAGGTTGTATCTGGGTGAAACCCAGAGGGGTGGGCCCGTACAGACCTTATGGAGTTCAACAAGTCCAAGGGCAAGGTCCTGCCCGTGGGTCGGGGCAATCCCCAGCACAGACACGGGCTGGGTGAGGAGTGGAGTGAGAGCAGCCCCGAGGAGAAGGACTTGGGGGTGCTGGTGGATGGAAAACTGCCTGTGAGCCAGCAATGTGTGCTCGCAGCCCAGAAACCAACCGTGTGCTGGGCTGCACCCAGAGCAGTGTGGGCAGCAGGGACGGGGAGGGAGACCCCCCTGCAGGGCTGGGTCCAGCTCTGGGGCACCAACAGCAGAAGGACACGGACCTGCTGGAGTGGGGCCAGAGGAGGCCACAGAGATGCTGGGGGGGCTGGAGCCCCCCTGTGAGGACAGGCTGGGAGAGTTGGGGGGTTCAGCTGGAGAAGAGAAGGCTCCGGGGAGACCTTAGAGCGGCCCCCCAGGGCTGAAAGGGGCTGCGGGAAAGGGGGGAGGGACTCTTGATCGGGGTCGGGGGGGGGGCGAAGGATAGGATGAGGGGTAACAGTTTTAAACTGAAAAAGGGGAGATTTAGATTAGGTGTAAAGAAGAACTTCTCCCCTGTGAGGGGGGTGAGGCCCTGGCACAGGCTGCCCAGAGCAGCTGTGGCTGCCCCCTCCCTGGAAGGGTTCCAGGCCGGGTTGGACGGGGCTTTGGGCAACCTGGGCTGGTGGAAGGTGGCCCTGCCCGGGGCAGGGGGTGGCACTGGATGGGCTTTAATGTCCCTTCCAACCCAACCCATTGTATGATGCTATGATTCTATGAAAAATCAAATTAAAACAATTGTCTTTGGAATCCTGAACTGGCAGTCTGCTGAACATTACCTGCCTTGAGTGATGCACGTACCCCACTGCCTTTAACAATCAAGACCAGCCTAGAATTATTTATTTACCCGTAAGAAAATACAGGAAGGTCTGGCAGGATCCACCGTGACAGTGCTGTCTTCACTGGCAGACTGGGTTTGCTGGCTACTGGAATGAAAACATCCGAAATCCATTAAGCTGGCTTTTAGCAATTAATTTATTTGTGTCTAATGTGATGTGAAAACAAAGAAGAAAGCAGAAAGAGATTAACACCAAATGTTGCCTTCTACACAGCTAACAGGAGGGGCCGCAAATAGAACTTGTACTCCAACTCACTAGGTGCAGAAAAAAGACCAAACGTTATTTCATTGCTGCTTTTGCCTGGTGGCGGGTAGCCTGGTGAAGAGCTTGAGGGTAAAGGCCAACCGTGGGGACAGGGAATGCTTAAAAGCAGACAGGTAAAACTGATGTGCCAAAAATGTGTACTTTAGCCAGTTTAAAGGTTCAAATACAAATTCTTTCTTACTTACAGGAGGGAAGAGGATACTTTGGGAAACTACAGGTGACACAGAAAGACAGGGAAGCTCAAGCAATAGATGTGAGAAAGCTAAAACATGGATAAAGAAACACCGGCGTCAGGGAAGTCTAAGATTAAAACATCAAGATTACACAGCATGCGTATAACCACACAAGCTCACTGTGACTGAACGTGTCAGCATTACAGTTCTAAGCATTTCTAATTCTGAGGAAGAAACTGCAGATGTTTGCTACTTGAATTAGAGATTATCATCTCTTCCTAATAATGCATGCATGTAACTAAGGGAGACGAAAGAAAGGGAAAAAAAAAAAAAAAAAAAGGAGCTTACTCCTTTCTTAGGACTTGGAAATACAAGCAGAAAAGCAGCTATGAAATATTCTAGTCTCCACATACATTGTTACATCTATCTGTAGAATGTGAGAAAATGATGTCAGAAGGGACCAAAGCATGTTCCAGAGTGTCTTTTATTTTTTACCTCAAAACCATAGGAAATTTGAAACCAGCACACACAACCTACGGCATTCCCAAATCAGGCCACAGCCAAGTTCAAACATTATTTAATATTAATATATCCAGATAGAATAATAATTAATATTTAATATTTACAGTCTTCTTCAGCACGCTTATCAGGAGCATTGCATGCTGCTTCAGAAAGCCATTTTCCAGAAAACCCGTGGTTTGGTTCTGTTTGTACCTTTTTTGTGTAAACACAGCCGGGGAGGTGTAGGTGCAGGCAATTCTGTCCCAAACAAGGTGCAATATCAAGAATAAGGTGCAATTTTTATTTCCCAGGCAAAACACCCATTGGCTGTCTTAGGAGTTTCACTAGAGTCAGATTCCAAAACACAGAAATTTTTACGGATTCAAAGCTCCACTCCCGTTCCCTCTGTAGAATTAAACAAATGACAGCTTTTTATATCACAGAGGAGGTTAAGCATATTTGTGAAGCAGTAAAATGTACATTTTTTTTCCCCTCTGTCTATCTATTTGCAGGTTTTGCCCACATCTCTGAGATGACCCTTCCTTTGGAAATCTATGATGCTGTCGTGTTGCTGCAATATTTTGTTAATAAAATTCCTACATCTGCCTGTCTATCAAGCAGCTGGTGGGAGATCCCACGGTTCTTAGACGGATGTGTATAGAATAGAAGTGCAGAGTTGAAGACTCCTTGAATGACAAGTTCAGAGGAGCAGACCCTCTAAATTCTTTATTAGCAGGTATTTAGATTAATATCATAGAGGTTCGTTTAAAAGGTCGGACAAAAGGTTCTTTGCATTTGAGTATTTGTAACTCATGTCGCCCCAGAAGGAAGCGCAGAAAGGGCACCAATTCCCCTGCGTTACAACCGCCAGGACCCGCGGATTTACACGGAGATTACCAGTGGGGTATTTGGGGAACAATTCGCATGTGCAAACGCGACGGCAGGTCCGTCCCTGCCTTCAGAGCCTGGTCCCCACGTTCCAAAACGGGACGGCCCTCCTCTGGCTTTGGGCTACCTGTCGGTGGCTGTGGCTAGTTCACCTGCACGGCCGGTCCCGGCAGAGGCGGGCGGAGGGACAAGGGCGGGTTTGAGGGGGCAGCAGCGGGGCCACCCGCCCTCTGCCCGCAGGTAGTCACAGCCTCGCCCCAGGTAGCCCACCCACTGCCTCCCCACGGCTGCTCGGCCGGAGATGCCCCCCCCGTGGCCTGCAGCAGCGCCTGGAGGAGGAGGAGGTTCCACTCTTAGCGTATGGTGGCTTTTATTATTAAAAAACCAAAACAAACCCAAAAAACCCCGAACAAAAAAACAACCAGAAACGAAACTGGCCCTGAAACAAAGAGCTTCACTCAGCAGTCCGTACAACTGTTGAGCAGGAATTCTTTATTCGCAGCGCTGGGGATCGCTCCACCACAAGTGCCACACTTACTGGTAAAACCCCAGTCTACCCAAAAAGCATACATATGCATCAGATTTCTTAGAAAAGGCAGTCTTACTGGGCTCTCAGAATTCGTTTGCACAGTCTGAGCATGCGCAGTAAAAATAGAGCGAGGGTCTTCTCCCCTCCTGAAGGGTTCCCACAGCCTTTCTCACGCAGTCCCTCAGTGAAATTTTGGTTTCTTGTGTCCATCTCTGGTCACAGAGGGACCTCATCCATCCTTCAGCCCCTGTTTGTTCCAAGGAGGTTAGTTCAGATCAGCTTTCAGACACTTATCTTGGCACTGGCGTCTTCTTAGGCACATGTTTTTTAGGGATGTGTTCAGGGAGTGTTTTTCAGGCTGTCCAGGGTCTGTCTCATTTTTACTAGGCAAGGAGTTAAGGGTTTCAAAACATCTTACAAGTGGGTAGCGACTACGGAGGGTAGTTAGGGAAAAGTACAAATGAAATTATACACATTACAGTAAAATAGAGGAAGAATACAAGGTAGCAACAGACAAGCGATGTCTAACGTTAAAACTAAACGTCTTATTTCACAGGTCCCCCGTACGTCAGCAATTTCGAGTGCACTTGCAGCAGCTTCCCTTCAGCCCCACAAAACAGAAACTTCTCGGCGAGGACGGACTTTCCGAGAGTGACGGAGCAGCCCCCGAGGAGCCGAGGGCGAGTCCCTGCGCGCAGCGGCGGGGCCGCCCCAGGTGAGCGGCCGGGCCGGGCCGGGGGCGGCGGCGCCGCCTGAGGGGACGCGGCTGAGGCGGGAACGGCGCGAGGAGGGCGGGAGGGCGCCGCCCCGCCCCGCCCCGCCCCGCCCCGCCCCGCCCCATTCCCGCGCGGGCGGGCGCGCGCGCGCCGCTCACCTGGGCGCACCTGGGGCGTGCGCGCGCCGCCCCGCGCGCCAGCGGCCGCCCCGCGCGCCCGCCGCCCCGCCCCCGCCCCCGCGCAGGCGCAGTCGGCGCGTTCCCGCCTCAGCCGGCGGCGCTCCGGGGTCCGCGCGCTGTCATGGCGGCAGCGGGCGGCAGGAAGCGGCGCGGGCTGGTGGAGGAGGAGGCGGCGGCGGAGGAGGCGTGAAGCGGCGGCAGCGGCGGGTGAAAGTTCAGGCGCCTTTCGGAGAGAGGGGCGGGCGCTGCGCTGCGCAGACGGTGAGCGGGGCGGAGCGGAGCGAACAGCCGCCTCTGGCCCCCCTCCGCCGGAGCCGGGCGTCGGGGCAGCCCCTCAGCGGCGGCACCGGGCGGGCAGCGGTGAGCGCGAACTTGCGCGGCGGCGGGTCGCTGCACCTGTCCGGCCGGCGGTGTGAGGGCAGGAGGCGGCGGGCAGGGAGGCGGGCGGGAAGGAGGAGCGTATTCCCTTTTCCAAAAAAATTAAGTAAATTATTAATAATAAAAAAGATTAAACTCCTCACGACCGCGTTCGGAGCGCGGCCCTCACCGTGCGGCGGGGCTGCGGTGAGTTCCGCGGGCGCTGCCGCCTCCCCGGTGCGGGGCAGGGAACGGGGGGTCGCTGGCTGGAGGTGGGAGCCTCGGGTTTGTGGGGAGCGCCCGACACCCCGCGAATCGGAAAAACCGACTCTGGGGTCGTCCTTCAGGGCTGTAAATACCTGCCTCGGGGCAGAGAGCTGCTGACAGACGCCTCCTGCTGAGGAGGGAGCTGGGACTCCGAGGGCGCGTCCTGCCGCCCTGCCTGCCGCCCTGCCTGCCGCCCTGCCTGCCGCCCTGCCTGCCGCCCTGCCTGCCGCCCTGCCTGCCGCCCTGCCTGCCGCCCCCGCCGGCCGCGGGTTTCCTCAGGAGCCGGAGCCGAAGGGGAGGAGGAACGGGCCGCCGGTTACCTCCCCGGCAGCCCGAGTCGCTCCTTCTTCGCAGCGACTGGCGTTTCGAGTCGTAACCTGAAGTGAACTAGCCATGGCGAGTGAAGACAAACAAGTTGCTCAGCCAACAGGTGATGATGGAGGAGGAGGAGGTAATGGAGGAGGAGCGGGGAAAGAAGGAAATGCTGCCGAAGGGGGAAGTGTGCTGCAGCCCTTGAATCCAGGAGTCCCCATCCGAGGCATCAAGATGAAATTTGCTGTGCTGACAGGACTGGTGGAAGTTGGTGAAGTGTCCAACAGAGACATAGTCGAAACGGTGTTTAATTTGGTAAGTTGATTGCCTTTTGGGGCATGAGAGAAAGCATCGGCGTATGTGTGTGGAAGAATCCCGTGCTGCTTTGATGTTATTTTTCTGTCAGTATTTTTTTTACACCTTGACACTTTTGCCATATTACATTTCAGCTAGTTTCTTTTTACCTATGGATCACAAAAGCTGAAAATAAAGCATGTGAGCCTCAATATTTACATTTGAACTTGAAACAACTCTAAACAGCATCCTCCTTCCTTTACCTCAGAGAAATTGTTGCTTTATTTAGAACTGATAAGTGTATAGTTATGTTTAAACATTCAACAGGTGCGCTCAACAATAAAGTTAAATGTTGATTTAGTAACTCAAACTGTCATCAAAACACACATGTTGTTGCTTTTAGCCAAAACAACTTTTCCCGTGAACTTGTTTATGTCTCTTTTTTGCTTTCTGTTTGCTTTGGAAATCAGAACGTTCACGTTCTGCCTACAGGGGCTGGGGTTGTCGGGGAGCAGTTCATTCCAATGCTTTACTTACTCTGCTTAGTGGGAAGAGTAGAATGTGGTTTCAATGTCCTTTTTTTTTTATTCATGAATTAGGTAGTCAGCTGCAATTTTCTGAATACAGACTGGATTTATTTAATACTTCATAACAGATCTCACTAAAAATTGAGGTTACAACTTTTCCTGTTGAAGCTGCAAACAGCATACAGCTGAACTTCTTGGACTACATTTAAAATAATTAGGCTAGTTGTTAATGTTTGCTTGCTGAAGGAGAGCAAACATCAGGAGAAAAAACTGCCTTTAAGTTTACAAAGATAGTCTGCTATTGTCAGAGATCTCAAAACATCTCTAAAAATACTCCTCGTTCCTCCTTCTTCCTTTTAGTGAGCACCTTTGACTTTAAAGCAGTGTGGTTTCTGACAAACCAGGAAGTGAGAGGGTGTAACAGTGTAAAGCTCGGCAGCAAGGAAAGTTGACACAAAAAGCGTACTGGTTTTTAAGTGCTATTTGCATTTCAGTTACTTTGTTTGTAGTATTTGCTACTTGCGAGTTATAATGGTCACTAAATATTTGTGTGTGCTATGTCTGTTTAATGTTTTTTTGATGTTATCTTCTTGGGTTATGATAAATGTTTATTTTTTGAATATTTTTGTATTAACAGAATGTAGTGCTCTAAATTATTTGGATGAAAGTCTCAATACAGAGGAATTGCAGTACTGGCAAAAATGAAGTGCAGATCATGGCTCTCATGGATGCTGCAAGTGATTTAAGTTACTTAGAGTCCACTTGACAATTGTCCTTGACAAAACCTGCTGTTCAGATATATGGCCATGAGGTTCAAAAGGAAATTCTGGTAAATAGTTTACGATTTAGGACACTTGTGCAAGGGGAAATTGTTCGTGAGTGTGTTAAATTTTGCTCTGTTTCTAGCATGGTCTTTTGAGTGGTGTACTGGAGGTGTATTTTACGGCAGCAGTGAAAAGAGGTTCGGCAGAATAATCAAAAAGGTAAAAGATCCTTGATCCTGGGATTCCTTTTCTGCTCCATTTTGGACAAGAGGGAATCGAAAAATTCAGCTTGATTCAGAGAATCTTCGATTTTTAGATTTAAGAGGTCTGGAGAATTTGACCTGTGGACTGCATTCTCCTGCATCTTCATTTTCCAAATTGAAGTAGGGGAGAGTTTCTGGCCCTGGAAAATTTTGAAACTGTGTGTTTTCAGTTTTTCTGCAAGTGAAACAACATTCCTGACCTGCCTACGATGTGGGAGGCTAAAGGCTTCTGCACCACGTATCAGAGCAGTAGTCGTCAGCTGATAGCTATCATGAAACAACCAGTAGTTTGGTAGTAAGGACACTTTGCCTGGATTACGTGAGAACAAAATGCAACTTTTTAGGTAATATATATATATATATAAAAAAAAAGTCCTTCAGTTTCTGTCAGTCCTGGGAAAACACCAGCTACCGGTGGCGAATTTGGAAGATGTCTCAATGTTCTGTGGTTTTATGAAAACTGGAATGCTTAAAAAAATCAAACCAGCCAACAAACTCATAGTTTTTGTTACAGAAAACATCTATTTTCTGGATTTTTTTTTTTTTTTTTTGTTAAGAAACTGTTAAGCTGACTTTTTATAGAGCTTTCTGGGATACGAAGTCTCCCTGCAAAGCAATACTTATCCACCTGTCACTGAGTTCTCCTTCTGTTCAGTCGTTAGCTGTGACCTTTCCATTTTGTCGATTTAATACTTCTGAAATCACACTGATCATAATTTAAGTCATGTGAAGTATTGGTTAGCAGTGGTGTACTTACTTTGCTGTGCATGTACGCGGAAAAGATTTAACTTTTACTTGAAAAAGTGTTTCTTAGCTATGGCTTTTCTAGTGGTTTGTTTCCCAGTAGCTTTTGGAGCGTTTCCTGGTGTGTGAGCAGGTTCAGTTGGTGGTATGACAGTCATGCTGTGATCTGTAGTTACTAATGGGGTTAAACTCAACATATCCCCTCCTATTGGGTTTCATTCAGTTTGGTGACTCATAACTGCACTACCTCAGCAGTGTTAGCAGAAATCAGCTACCTCGCTGCTTGTACTTTGAAAGGAGGAGATGGACAGCATTTGGAGGAATTTTTATTCACTAAAGTGAGACATCTTTAGAGCAGAGTGGAAGGAGGGCTGGGCAAATCTGTGTTGAACGGTGTTTTTACATCCTTATACCTCATAGCATAACCACCTCAAAATGTAAAGAGTTATTTTTTTTAAAAAAAAGGGAGGTTATCTGACCTACTTTTTATTTCTTGAGCACACATACTGCTTTTAATTATGCTCTTCAAGCTTGCTGTAGCATATGGAAGTTATGGTGAATTTCTTTGTGATGGAGAGTCAAGAGACATGCCACGTGCTGTCGTGATTTTCCTTCTCTCTAAGGATTTAAGAGGTGATCATGCTTTATATGGGAAAAACTCAGAAGGCCAGAAACCTGAAGTGCATGGTAATTGACCCGCTCCTTATTAAAGAAATTTAAGCTTCTGTAGTCCTGATTACTTGAGCAAATAACTTGTTCAGTCCAGCAGTGTTGGATCTTGGAGCTGAGAACCACCTGTAACATCTTCTCTGTCCAGCAGTGTAACAGTGCGCATGCATCAAAAAACCTAGTAGTCTCATTTTATTGTCTCTGGAAGTTCTACTCTTAGAAATGCTCAAATTGATCTGCTTTGTGTTGGTCAGAGTTCTCTGAGAACTTGGTTTTCCAGCCTGTGTTAGGTATGGCTCTGTGTATTTCAGCACTTCTTAAAACAGGGAAGGAAAACACTCTCTTTGAAGAAGCTTATTTTTCTGTGGAAAACTTTGGAAGCACATTTTTGTTCAAGCGTTAATCTGTTCTGTTACTTTTCTGACAGACAGTAAGCTAAACTGTGGGTATTTATTCTTCATGTATTGTGAATTATATTCTTAATTGACTTTGGGCAGCAATAACTCCTTGCATTTTCCTTGTATACAGATCAGGTGAATTCCTGTTCACTACTTCATACCTGCTCTCCCCTCCCAGTTTATGAAAATGAAAAACCTCCTGGTAGGAGAAGATGATGGAATGGAAAAATAAATTATTTACAGCAGGATCTGTTACTAACTTAAAACAACTATGTATTTTTCATAGTAAAAGAGAACCTCCTACTAATGAAGAAACTTTTGGATAGAATAGGAGAAATAATTCAGCAGTTGTCAAAACTCAAAACCATATAGATATGTATAAAATTAGTTACAGTACTGTGCTACTAGTGCCAGAGAAGATTTTTATGATCTGAAGTTTTCAGGTGTAGAGAACGAATTTGGTTCTGAAGGCTGTGCCACCTGCACCAGATATATAGGAGGTCCTGCAAAATCTTTTCCAGATTAAAATTCTGTGTGGAGCTTCTGGTCTACTCCATTTTAAATGAACTTGTCCTGTATCGTATGTCAGTGTTGTCTTGTTACCAAGTTATTGCAAGTTTCTTGTCTATATATAAAGCTCAGGCCACTGGATACCCTTGTCTTTCGGTAGGTAAAGGGCTCTCACTGACAAGTGTGCTCATAATGAATGCTCTATGTGCTGGGGTTAACCAATGCTGCGTTATCAGGCTTGCATGGGAAATGGATATTCTGGCAAAATTCTGCTATACTTCAAGCAGATGACTGTACGACTACTGTCTTTCTCTGTGGTGTTGGTATAATTCAGTTTGGGGACCTTGTGGTAGAATTTACGGAGGTCTCAAGTCGACTAGTGTGTAGAGACAACACGTATCCTCGAGGTTCTGCTCTTCTCTAAAGAAATACCATGCCCTGCTCTAGGCCAGTTTTGTTTTAAAAAGCTTTGACGCTTCTAATTGTTTTATTGACTGTAGTATAAATTTAGTTATTTGTTTCGCTTCCTTTTTTCCCCTTTATCTGTGTTGCAAAGGCTGATTTTTTACTGTTCCGTCTGTCTCTTTGGTAAGGAGAATGTGCTGTTCCTTCTGATTCTGTTCATGGATTATAAGGTCCTTGCCAAGGGTCCCCTAGTGATGGAGTGGAAATGATAGATCTTAGTTTTTATCACCTTTGGAGGTAAAATATTGGGATCTGAGGAGCAAAGACTAAAATTACTTGAACAACTAAATTTGTCAACTCTCTTTGCTTCTGCCAGACTTTACAAAAAACACAGACAAAAATCAACACAACTTTTAAAAATTCTTACTCTTTATTTCCTCGTTTCTTCTTTTTAAAGTAACCTTCTCACCCAACCCCACTTGGCTTGTTTTACAGAACAAATCAGTGGTAAGTGTCAAGGCTTCACACTAGTTTACCTTCTTCTCATGTGCCCTCTGCTCATCTTGTCATGTCCACTGCTGTGGTTTCTGCACTATAAACTCTCTGTCATTATTCATATTGAAAGCTAATGGCATCACCCGCTGAAACAACAGATTTCTAATTTGGTATGAATGCTTCTGAAACACAATGGATTTTATGAAGGAGAAATTTCCCCTTTTTAATCTCTGGTCATGGACTTTTTCGCATGTACCTTCTTGTAGAAAGCCCCCAAAGCTAATGCCGGTAGAATTAAATGCGTCACAGTAGTAAAAATGCACCATAACTGTCTCCAGAACAATGTATTGTTTTTAATTACCTTGCTGTATGTTTTTAGATCATGCTAGGATTTATTTTCTATATACACTTATAAACGCTGATAACGAGAGTAACCAAACAGCTTCTAGAGCATCACTGAATATTGCACGTTTCTTAATACAGACAGTTTTCCATAGTAGGTTCCCAGTAAGTTCACCTCTGGCTGCCGTTAACCTAGTTCAGTCGCTTCTGCCCATTTACAGTCTAGATGATAAGGTAAGTCTGTGGCTTTAGCTGTGTCAAGCTTGTAGGGTTTTTTAAAAGACAGTCATAGTAAACTGGAGAGTCAGCTGTCTTAGTGGTTTTATTCTTGGTGAATGAGTGGAATTCAGCAAAAGATCTGTAATGCTTCCAAATCTGTCTCAATGTCCTTTTTATAAAATACATCAGATGCAAACTTACATCTTGCTGGCCCCTTCACAGTGGGAGGCTTGTGCCCAGTTTGACGAGTGAATTCAGACTCTTTGACTCCAAGTCGTCTTCATGGTTTTGAAAACACCTAATTTGGGATCTGGTAACAGTAAAAGATTATTCTGGTAAGTTTAGCTCACTAAATGAGGCCGAGAGATGTCTTTCATCAGACTTTACCTAGCTCAAAATTATTGAGTAAGGGGAGACGCTTGTCCTTCGCTTAAAATAAAAATTCCAGACCTCCATCTTGTTACAGTGTGTTCTGAGCAGGTGTGGATACACTTACTGTTGAAATAATGCCTATTGGGTTTTTTTCCAGGTATCCACACAACTTGGACCCTGCTTTGTAGTTAGTGAAAATATCACCCTGTGTAGTTAGTGAAAATATCACCCTGCGTAGTAAGTGTAGGAATTTAGGGGAATTTTGTGGTCAGCTGAGAAAGGCATGGAATGTAGTGAGGTGGTAACCGCAGCCTTGAATTAGACACGCTGACAATCTAGACTATGAGGAGCAGCTGACTTGTACTTTGGCTGTGGTATCAACTCACTTCTGGGACTGCAACTTAAAACACGCTGTAGGATGACAAAATATTGAGGGCAAAATCTCAAGACCGCCCAGGAAAATGTTCAGGTTTTCTCACTTGTCCTTTAACTGACCAATTTTTATAGCTTCTGATGACCACTCTGAAGGTGCAGGTGTCTGAAAGCCTGTGAATGACTTGTGCTCTGTGTTTTCCAGAAATGTTGGCATCCTGTACAAACCTAAAATGAAGCTACAAAAACCAAGGCTGAAGCAGGCCTTTATGTATATCGTGTCTTAATAACGCAGTATTTGATAGACAGCTTTTAATTAGCAGTCCACAAGTAGGCCTGTTTAAAGTGTGTTCACAGCATGCTTAGAATTCCCCTTAATAGGGGAATGCATCGGTTCAATGACAGATTTTTCTAGTTGGTGTCCTGTAACAAAGCAGAGAGTCGGGTGTCTGTTGTGGTTGCTTTTTTCTCTCTCTCTCTAAGGAGTATTTTGTATCACCTCTGTCAGACAATACTGGGCTAGATGGACCATCGGCCTGACCCAGTAGTGCAGATAACAGAGGAACGGAGTGGCCATATGGACTGGCTCAGGAAAAGCATTTGCGGATTAGGGAATAGAATGAAATTAGTCAAAAGCATCAGGGAAGTAGGTGGATGGCATGTTAAGGTTGCTGTGAAGGCTGGGCATTGCAGAGTGAGATAAAAAAAGATAATTATTCATGTCCATTGAAAGACATTATTGGAGGGATGAATCGAAGGGTGCAGATTCAAGAGAAGTGTGAGTAAAGAGAAGTTTTTTCAGGTGGCTGGACTGGATGAATACTGGTGGTTGAGGAAAATCAGAGATGAGGTATTTGCTTAATTCTTTTTCAAGGCAGTATTGGTTTGGTGCAGTGTTCAGTACTTGGTGGCTAGTCTCATGAAAGGCAAAAATGAGTTTTCTTTGTGGTTTCTATCACTATCTGTATATTTGTTTTACCACCTACTGGGGAACCTGCAGTCATTCTGAACTGTATACCATTTGACATGGTGTTCTGACCTTCTTTTTTTTTTAATTAGATAAGTTGCTAACTTGAAGCATTTATAGCTTCTGTCTTTATGTGGTCATGAAGTTCTTTATCAACCTTAAGGATGAAGCTTAATCTGTTGCAGAGATTAAATAAGCTTTACAGTTCAGTCATTGCATGTGAAATAGCTACTTGCTACCTTAGGTGTTTCTGTGTATAAAACCCTCTAAGAATCTTTTCTGTCAAAATCAGTCTTTCATGCATTAAATTTATGCATATCTTTTTAAAGAACTTCTATTTATTTTAAATGGGTCAATCTGGAAGAAAGTTTTTGTTCATAATCACTAATTACAGTTAGCTAACTTTCTGCCATTCAAGTGTCTTCCCCAGCCCCTAGAGGCCTTGCTGGCCTCTTCATAACATTTTGCATGATGGGTTTTGGTATTAACTTGACCTAATTACTAACGTCCTAATTTAGATTACATTCTTGCTTTAACTAATTCTGAATTTTTCTGTTAGACTCGATATCAGGCTAGAGCATATTATTGCCTGTCCAAAAACTAGTTTGGTCTTTTTTCCCCGCCCCCCCCTCCCCTCTGGGAAGCCTTCAGACTTTGTATGGGAGATCTGGCCATTTGACAGGAATCTGAGGGCTTTAACTGATTTACATAAAACAGGATACTGTTGCCACCTGCTTTTTTTAATACCACGTGGGGCCAGTGGAGACTGTAGTTTCCAGTATGCAGTGCTCCATATTTAGAGCAGATAGCAATCGAGATGCATCCTTGCACAACTGCTGTAATCAAATTCGCTGAAGAATGATGCTGCAGGAGTTGCAGTTGTACCTTTTCCTGAGACACTGTAGTCTTTGTGCTGACACCAGAAGCTTCTAATTTGTGAGGAGCTTGCAGTGCTTTAGATTCCCAAGCTTTTCAAATAGGCATAAGTAGTTTCTAAATAGAAACTAATTTGTGGAGCAGAAAACCTTAATGCCTTGCACTGCGCTGGATTCCTCTAGTAATAACTGGGGAGCTGGGAGCAGCTCTGTCCCAGGCATGATTTTCTTGTTAATAGCTGCCTTGAGATGATATTTAAATGAGGATAGCTAGTGGGAATAGGATGTGCTCTGTTGCCTCCTGTGAAGTGCTCTGCGAGTCTCTTTACCGCAACTTGCATATGAGTAGTTCTATTGATGTTTTTCTACATATATCTAGCAAAAAATTTTCATATGCACTACACGGCAAATTCAGATTATTTTTGGTGTGACTGAAAACCTGGAAGTGAGTTGTTCAGGCAAAAACCTATTATATTTTGTTGATGCAACTGAAGAAGGCAGCACTTAAAGAGCTACTGGGTTAGCTTTCCTTTGCAACTGAAAAACCAGAGTAATCACTTAGGAATCATCTGTTCTATGGAAGTGTGTTATGCATGTTCGTGTCACACCCCCTCGCCCCCGCCGCCTCTCCCCTTTGCCATCAGCAGTTGTTCTCTGTTGTGTGGACAGAAGTTACAGAAATAAATTAGCGAAATGAAGTCTGTTCTGATAGACATATATTCCCACTTAGATACTCCAAATCTCTCATTTTATACTGGATTAGCCCTGTAAAACAGTAACTGCAACAGTGCACAGGGTGATGTGTAGCTTATTCTCTCTTCTGGGAATGCTGAAAGGCTGGAGGCACCAGTAAGCAGCAGGTAAAATGGTCACGGCAGTGGGAGAGCGGTTTCTCTTACCAAAAAGCAGCAAGAGAACCAGTAGTATTTTGCAGTGAACTGGGAAGTATGTGGTTATGGAGTCCAGGATGCTGAATGTTTGCTTGATAAATCTCTCACAGATGGGTTCCTTTATCAAACTGTGCGGGTTTGGGTGGGAATTGTACTGGTTGCTGTCCCAAATAGAGCTGGGATGGGAGTGGGTGGGGAGCTGTTTGGTAGAATAAGGTAAACCATGCCTGTTGCTGTAGAATTGCTGAATAAAGGCTTTGCAGATCCTGCAACTTTTAAGTTCTAGTAGTCTGTTATTATATTTTATATGTCTTATATAAGTCGTTAACTTATGCTCTTTGCCCTTCTTGGGATTAAAACTGCATTCCTAAAGACAGTTGTTTTTTGCAGGATTATTAATGATTCAGGTGGACCTTGGAATCAAGTAATGCTTAAAAAAACCCCAACAAAAAAACCCCCAAAAGGTTCTTTATGCAGAATCATAGACATGTTAAAAAAATGGCCAATGATACAGAAGTAGAATTACTGATAAACCTTAAAACACTGCAACTGGGGGGCAGGGGGAGCAGGAACCAAATGACTAATGTTGGTAATGGTGCATGACTGTTAAATAAACAAATGGAAACTATCAGTCCAGTCAGCATCTGCCTCCTGCTAATGTTTTTGTTGAAAGTAAGCATGTGATTTGTCTGTAGTTTTGGTTGTGAACTTGATTGAAAAGAACTTGCAAGCTTTTTTTTCTTTTCCCCTTCTGTAATGGGAGCTTAGTTATACTGTATGATTTAGTTCCATTGTATAACTTAGGTGCTGTAACGCCTGACTTTCAGGTGTCTGATACGGAGTACGAAACTGAGTAACTGTGACTGCATTTTTAGAATGTGTTTTGAAATAGCTGACGTGAGATGGGGAGCTATGTGTGTTTAATATATTGCTGATGTTACAGAATGGGAGAACAGTGAGATGCTGGGAACAGATATTTCAGTTGGTATTTAAAAAGGTTCTCTGTCTGCTTTGTAATCTACAGGCAGGGGTCACCTTCTGAGGCTATGGTGTTCTTAACACTTCAGACTTCCTTGATTTAAATAAGGCAACAATAAGGTGCTGTGGAAAGGGTTCTCAGGCACAGAAACTGTACGGGCAGCTTCCCATCTTTATGCAAATCGGTAAATGCTCATGGGGAAAAGATTGCCTTGTTTTCTTGCCCGTTTTCTCCTCAAAAGTAAGTTCCCAGTCTTCTGCTGTGCTAGATAATCTACTGTTTAACCTCACACCATGACACTCTGCTTTGTCCTTTCTGTGCTCCACCTGCTGCCTTCGTCCTGGGCAGCAAACGGGAGTCCTGGGCACCCGCTGGCTTCTGTAGTGGGCTGGGGAGCTGCGAATGCCTCCGAGTGCTGCAGTTGCTGTGGATCAGCTGGTTGGCAGGGGCATTGCCTTTGGGGAGATGTTTATTCCATGACTCATCTGAGACCTGGCACTAAAGACTCCTGCCCTTCATGTGTACTGATTTTAAAGCGAAACATATATTGCTCTTTTGGTGTTTTGCTGGCTTGGTAAAATCTTACCTCTGCAGGAAATGAAAGCCATCCTGATTTCTGTCTTTCATAGGAAGAGATTCAAATTGCCATTTGTCAGGAGTGCATAGCGATGGTGGTGTGAGTGACTTGCAGGGGGATGTTTCTAACATCTCTTCTGTGAAGGCTGGGCTCCTGTACAGTGAAGAATGCCAGATCCGTGGGTCTGGAGGAAAGGCATGGAAAGAAACAAGTCTCAGACCTCATGGTTAAGATGTTTGAATAAGGTTCTCCAGTCACTCGTATATGACAGGAAGGTTTGGAACTGGAAGACAGTGGATTTCTTGTCCACACGTTAGGGCTTTAGTGAAGTTTTCTTTGTGGTGTACAGAAGCCCTTCCTGGAAGGTGAATTATCTTCAGGTGGAAGGGGTTTGTCTGGTGACTGAAGAGTCACGAGAGTCAGCTAGATGTATTTCAAAAAGATAGAATTTAGATGACAGAAGCTTGTTTTTCTTGCTTCTGGATGGTGCTGTGAAATGCTGGGGTTCCAACCCCAAGCCCCAGATTAAGGCTGACATGTGGGTGATTCCCACAGCCCTTCCCAAGGGGGGTGAGTTTCCCTTTAGGCTTCCCTCCAGGGTGGGGCGGCCTGGCAGACAGAGCCATGGGGTAAAGGAGCCCCAGGGGTCCCGCATGAAGTAACCAAGGGTCAGGTGTCCCACGTAGGGAGAACAGCTGGGACCCCTGGCAGGAGGGGCAGTGTCTGTGTGTGAGGGGGATGCCCTGTGCAGAGTTCCCTGCTGGGGAAGGACCTCCCGCCTCCCTGGGACTGGGCTCCAGGCAGGTCTGGCTTTGGTAAACGCGGGCTGTGCAGAGATTCAGTGTGTGGCTTCCTTGGTCTGATGTGTTTGGCTGGTTGGCTCGGTTGTCTCCCGTCCCTTCTATGGGAGACTGCATGTCACCCTTTATCCCACCCACTGTTGGTCGTGTGGTGTCGTTGTTGGGGTCAGTGGGATTGATGTCCATTATGTATAACCTGACTGACTTGTTTGTACCCCCAGCGCTCACCCATGTGCTGACCCTTCTGTATCAAATACAATTTGGTTATTGGTTCATCTTTATGCTGGCTGTGTCCTTTATGCTAGGCCTGATAATTGGAAAAACATGCTGTCATTTTGCATAAGAGTGACATCCTAATTTCTGACTCGATCTTGTTTTAGTTAGTACTTCTGTGCTGTCTAGAGAGAAGCCATGAACAAGCTGAAAAACTATCATGTAACATTCCAGATACAAGTTAGTGTCATGTATTGTCTTCACACCAACGCACACCCCACCCCCCTAAAAAAATGGGGGAAAATAATTTTCACATTGCCAAACAATATAGATGTCTGTAACAAGGAAACTTGTCCATCCAGGCTTATTTATATTATTCTTCCACTTGAGTACTCATTTTCACAGCTTTCAAGAGTCAGCTTTAATATTTGCTATAGATCTTGTTTACATATACGAGGCTAGAGATATAGTTAGAATTCTGTTTCTCAACTCTGTTTAGTTTTGTTTGTCAAGGATACCTCTAAACGAGCGTGTTTGCCTGTGATGTTACCGTGTGTTTTGGGAAAAAATGCTTGAAAGCATGTATGGATTCTTTAAACAGGTGTTGATCGCTGTAACAGTGGGGTCAAAGGAAAGGATTTCTCAACTGCAGTAATTGTATGTGCAAATTCCTATATTAAAAGGTGCCTGAACCTCAGTCTTAATCCAGAATTTTGGAGGCCACAATACCTTTGTTAACAGTTTGGCCAAGAGGAGCTGTTGTCCGTTACCAGCATGCAAGGTAACCATCTCTGGTTGAATTAACTACGGAGTTAAGGAAAACACAGTAATGAAATGTATGTGTGGCAAATATGTTAATTAAGTATTAGTTACCCAAGCATTTTTTTTCTCTTCAGGCAGTGTTTTGTTGTGTGCAGTGCTGTAGTCATGATCTCTGGATGGTGTGGTTCCACGTTCTGGTGCTGTGAGTCAGGGAAAGTGCCTGTACAGTCACTGTGTTTGTTATTATGAAGTGGCATGCTCCTCTTTGAGATGTATTCATGCCCCTTGCTTGAATGATTTCCGTAGCAAAGATGGGTGGTGCAAAGGCAAGGAGAAGGAAGTTCATTTTATTTGCTAATTCTGTAAACATAGCAGAGCCCCTAAAAGTGAGGCTGGGCTCTTTCCTTTTCATTCGTTGGGTGCAACAAAATTTCTGCAGACTGAATCAAGTCTTACTTGCTCCAGGTGGGTGGTCATGGCTGATACAGCACATTTAGTTAAATTTAAGTTTGTTAGGAAGAGGACTGAAGGTCCAGATTTTCCTACAGGACTGTAAGGATGCATAGAGTAGCAAAGGACTAGAAAAAGCTACTTCTGTACAGGAGCCACCTGCCGTGGAAGCGTTTGTGTATAGGATTGCAGAGAACTGGCAGAGCTGAAGCTAGTGAGAATTTTGGATAGTGTTGCAAACTAAGGTGCCTCAGGGTAACTGTGTGCAACAGTCACTGCTGCTGAAGATCCCTTCCTCCAGGGCTGCGCTTTCTGTGCTGCTCCACCACGAGAGATTTCAGTTGCTTTTCTTCTAATGGCAACATAAGTCAATAAGTTCTGTCTTTGCATTGTTGTTTTTACAATCCAAAATGTGGATTCAGTGTTGGCAATAAAAAGCTTGAGCTTCAAAAGCTTTTACAAGTTCATAAATAAACTATTTAGCAGAAACATCTGTAAAAGTTTATGTCCATTTTCTTCTCCCTGTGAACTGGTCCAGATGTGAGTCAGTGGCATCTTCTACTGGACTACATCACATAGGTTAAATCTTCAGGATTAGGCTCTGAAAATGAGGAAGAATCAGTTTGGTTTCTCAAGATGGAATTTCAGGATTTTAAAATGAAAACTAGAAAAGATGTTAAAATAATTGAAAATTTGCTCTCAAGAGTCAGTGATTCATACACTAAGATTGATGTCTTCCATTTTAAGCAGTCTTCAAGGATTTTCTCTGAAGCTCTACTCATTTTTTGCAGCCACCGTGTAATACTGCCCCAGAGACACGTGTGAGTTCAGCCTTTGTTCAGATAAACTCTTCTAAGGCACAGACACTTGCTGATTTCAAAGCAGCAGCCAATGTCTGTGTTCTGCTGGGTGGAGGCAGGTGCTTGGGAAGTGGAGTTGTGTTGTGGGAGCTTGGGAAGGAGAACAATCGTATTGGGCTTCCCCCTGCCCAGCCCTGCAGGTTATATATACTATGCTTCCTACTCACAAACCGAGGAGGGTTAAGACTATTTAGTACCCGGCTCTAAAGCTGCCTTACTATGTGTTTTTATGTGAAGCCTGAACTCCTTTTGCCTTTAAAAGGAAGAAGGGAAATCCAATCCAATTTGTCTGTCTTACAGCCGTCTTCATGGGATAGTGTGTAGCTCTATTAATGCTTCTCTTCCCTCCTTCTGCCTCAGGTCCTGAGAAGAGAGAGGGAGGCAGGGCCTCCCACGAGATAGTCTGATCCCAGTGATGCCTGGGCTGTTATCTTTGTCCTGTTACCTGCTGGGGTGCTTGTTTCTGTAACTCCAGTGGCGCTTAAAGGTTCAAACTCTGACTTAAGTTTCGCTCCAAAGTCCTGTCATATTTCTCAAAACTTTTATAGCTTTATTGCTTCCATGAGTCAATAGCAGCGCCAGTGTGCCTTCTGCTACTGTCTTCATTTTGTATTGCTTCAGCAGAGTATTCTTTGTCCTTCCAAATAGTACTGCAAAAGGCAGCTTTTCTTAGATGGGGAGAATGCCCTTTTTAGGGAGCTGGACTCTTCATCCTCACCGTATGTGCAGAGACACGGAAATATCTTGGTAGTTTGAAATGTTTAATAAATGAGGTAATCCTTATCTTCCATTTTAGTTTTGGAAGCTCGAGCGAAGGAACTGGTCAACCTTCCTTGGAAACAACCTCTTCTTTCAGGAAACAGCTGAAAGTGTTGTCAGTTATGTGTTATATGTGCATTTGTGTTACAAAGACTAATCTGGTTTTTGAGAAAATTGTCTTTTTAATTTTTCACTGCGCTTGCCCTAGTAAACTGATCTTCCTGAGTTTCACCAAAAGATATAGTAGCATAAAAATTATCCTAATTAGAAGTCCCAAGAAGAGTAGTGTCAGTCTTGACCCTTTTTTTGAAAGAGAACAATAAACTAGTTCTGCTGGTACCTTTCTGAATTTGGTGAATTTGAATTAAGTCTCTAATTGTATTTGTTGTGACTCAGAACATGACTCTTCCAATAAATAGCCACACAACCTTTACAAACTAGAATGAAATAATAAAATTGCACCAGCATCCATCTTTTTTGTACCTTGTCTACAAGGAATGCCTTCTGTTTCAACTGCAAAGCCTGGTGTGAGAGCAGGATTGCTGCTAGCAGGCAGCTAGAAGGTTGATGTTGGGTTCTCATTCTGAAAGAGTAACAGGCTGTTCTTCTTATGAGGGGCTTATTTTTCTTGTCTTCTCTTCTAGTCTCCCAGTGTTTTAAGCAAGTAGGATATTTTACTGATCATATGAAAATGAGATAATCTGAAAATATATTTCAGGATAATCTGTCAATATATTTCAGGATGTATTCCTGAAATTCTACTGCTGTTAGCTAAAGTCATGAAACATCCACTGAGGGGTACTCAGTACATGTAGGTTGCCATTTAGATGTTTGGTTTCCAGTTCCTGGGGCAGAGTATATGGCAAAAAGTAGAAATCTGCTTAAAAACAAGAAAGTAACAAGGGAAACTGTCAAGTGAGAAAACTGGAATAAAGAACTGGTCTTAAAACTGAAATGATGTTGTCAAATGAAAGAACTAGAAATTAAGAAACTATCAAATGAGCTAAACTTCATGTTCTAAGATGATCTGGGCGTTTATATTGATCACCTCCTGAACAACATAAGAACAACATTCCCCAGAAGCCAGTTTATCAGTAGGACATTGTTGTGGTAATTCTGTAGTTGCCCTATGTCATGGTTTGGACTCGGCTGGCAGCCAAACACCACGCAGCTGCTCACTCACCCTCCCCCTGCCCAGGGAATGGGGAATAGAATTGGAGGAATAAAGGGAGACTCGTAGGTTAAGATAAAAAACCAGTGATTAAAATAATAACAATAACAAAAAGTACAGATGGCTAATGCACAATGTGATTGCTCACCATTTGCCAGCTGATACCCAGCCTGTTCCCAGCTAGCAATCCTGAAAGAACCGAGGTCCTGGAGTTGTAATCCCAGAAGTGAGAGAGAACCCCTCCTTCCCAGCCACCCCTCCTTTATATACTGAGTGTGATCTTACGTGATATGGAATACTCTGTTGGCCAGTCTGGGCCTGGCGCTCCGGCTGCACACCCTCCCAGCTCAAGAAAAATTGACTCTTATCCCAGCTGAAACCAGGACACTCTATATTTAAAAAAGGGGGGGATGTTTTAAGGCATATAATTTACTATATAGGTATTTTTTGGTCTGTTTGTAAATGGTTACAACTGTGATTTAAGCTCTTTGGAAGAGTATTATTTAGCTGAATCAGCAGTGACCTAAAACTTGAAATGAGGTTCTGGATCTTAAAGCTCTACCAAGGGTGGTATCGTTCTACAGCTTTAGACAGTGGACCATGTTTTCCGTGGTTTTGACTTGCTAATGTTGTGACCTGTCTTATAACAGCAGTTCTTACTGCAGAAAATTTGTAAGCATTCAAGCCCTTTGGTAGACTTGGAGTTGAGGAGCTATGGCTTTTTTTTTATTTTTAAGTCTCTTGGAAAGATGACAAACTTCTGTGTTTTGTTGAAATGGTATCTTCTCCCCTAAGGTACCCTTCTGCTAACTGCAGTGAGCGCTGAGAAGATTTTAGCATCTTTACATATTTGAGACCTCATTGCCAACTGCTACATTACATAATGTTTAGTTATGAAAGAGGAAATGAACACAAAAGCTGTTCTTGGTGACTGACAGTGCATAGTGAGAGGCTTGGTTCTGGAAAGGCTGTGTTGTGCAGCCAGAAGTTTCTGAAGCAGGGTGTCCTAAAACCTGAAATCAGTTCATGCTACAACTTCAATGCAATACTTGCTTGAAACCAAATAGTAATAGTTTTATGAGCGCAAAATATTTCTTTTATTTTAAAAGTGAAGAATACATAGCAGTAGAAATAATAGTAATTATTTTTCAATACGAAGAGCAAGTAAAGAAAGCATGTTGAAAATACTGAGGTGGTTCTATTTGCTAAAAATTACAGCAGGAATTGTTTTTCTATTTTATCCGCTAATTCTCTGGAATGTGTGTACTGCAGAAGAAGCTTTGAATGGAGGAAGATCTCGAGATAGAAATGAAAATGCTCAGGTTTTCAAATCTAAAGTCAGAATTGTGTAATTATTTTAATCTAAAGCTCTTCAGAGTTCCTGTACATTCCCTGAGTCAGAGCTACTTTGTGGACAAATCTATAAATTGCCTGGTTTTGTGCAGCAAACTACAAGTGTGAAAGATGATGTCTGAGGAAGCACAGATGTGTTATAATTTGAAGTATCTGGCTTACTTTGCTGTGGTACAGCTGTTGTCACTGCCGTCACTGCAGATGGTGATAACCATGGTTACTGCCAACTACCACTGGAGGCTAGAAACAAGAGCTTTTATATTATATACTGCCGATGTGTAAAAGTCCTTAAATTCCTAACTGGAGTAGTGCTTGTAATTTGAATAAACGAAGAACTCTTGTCCCCTAGGATGGTGATCTTAAATGTATGAGGATCTACTTGTGGATTTGATGGAAAGAATTAATGCTAGTAGGGTGATTCATGGACCAAATGCATGTTAAAATGTTGAAATCTGTAAATTGGATGATTTCATAAATGTAACATTCTGATGCAGTGTGAATAAAAAAAAAATATTAATTTTTGGAGTAATAGCAGGCATAAGCAGAGAAATTCAGTCCTGTCTCCCCACTAAACTCTTTAAAATTCTCCCTTAAAAGGATGCATCTCTCAGTTTATTTTTGACAGTCTTATAAAGTATTGCTTTTTCTATGACCGACTTCAGTCACATATTTTTGGGTTCCAAAAATGTTATTGCTCTAAAAATCTGAAATTAGTTTTATATTAAACATAATGAGAAATGGGACTGGAACATAATAAGAAAAAGAAATCTAATTTTATCACTTCTTGAATGTTATCTCACAAGAGCATTCTTCTGATTACCTGGAGTCATTTAGCACCATCTGTAGTGCCATGTGTAACACAGTTAAAGTAGTATAATAGATGCTGAGGATAAACACAGTTAAATTAAAAATGGTTGCTGAGTATGTAATATTTTAGGAATTTAAGAGTCTTCTGTGGAGAGGGGTGGGTTTTTATCTGTAGCTTTATTTTCCATAACTTACTGTTTTCCTCTTTGGTTCTCTCAGTGCAGAACTATGGTGGCAACGAAGGGATGCCACTGGTAAGTTTTCTCTGAGAGGATGTTGGTTCATCTCTAGTTTCTGCTCAGTAAAGGGCTGTTACTGCTCTCCCTGTCCTTTGCTGCAGGCCCTGCTCCTTGCCTGGAGAGCCCACATGCAGAGGGAGAGAACACTGCTGTTACTCTAGTGGCATCAGGGCTTGTATCAGTCTCCAGAGTTAACCAGCTAAATTAGTTCCCAGTTTTTGCAAGCAGCACGTGGACTGTTTAAGAAACTAGGTGATGAATATAGCGCTTGGCACTCTAGTTGTTTTAATGGGAAATGTTTAAAACAAAGAGAACCTTGCTTAATAACCTTTTGAGTTTGGAGGGTGGTGACATTCAGCAAGATACTTGTGATTCAGTAATGGAGTAGATTGGCAATTATGTTTAAATTTCTTCTTAAAGCTTTGTTTACCAAAAAAAAAAAAGGGGGGGGAGCTTTGCATGAGTTGATAGAATCACTGGAATAGAAAGCGTATTAAAATTCTTTTGTCAGTGTTGCACTCAGATGCTTATTTGTTAGAATTATTCTAGATGCTGAAATCTGTTTTCCTTTCTGGCTTGTCTTCAATTGCTTTGCACAAAGGTTAAAAACTTTAGCTGACAGTATTTGTCAGAGTATGATTGACACTAGCTTTATACTTTGATAAGGTTACAAAGAAGTGTAACTTGAATTTCTTTTTTACATAACTTTCCTTCCTGAACTTTTCCTTAAATGTTTCTTCAGGATTTGGTCGTGCTGAACATAAACATGTTCCTCAAATTCCTTTCCTGTCTCATCTCGAAATTTGCATGAGAGGAAGGGAAGAAGATAGAGTTAAAATTTTTATATTGAAGTAATTTTCAGATGATGGGTAATGGTGTCTGTGTTTGCACCACAGCAGCCTTTGTATTCCAGACCTGTCATTGACCAGCTGTGTTTAGGTAAAACTGCTGCCAAAGTCAGCACTGCATGTAAAAGAAAACAAGTGGATGGCAACAAGGATGAAATAAGTTGTAGGTTCTCTTTAAATAAGAATGGTTTCGTAAGCAAGTATTGTATTGTACTCTGTGCTGAATGCTTTGCAAAAAGAGTCCAATAATACACAAAAACCAGACAGTCCCACTCCTTTTAAAAATTATACGTGAAGAAATCATACTATTTTTCCTTTCATCTTCCACCCACTGTCACTCTATTTTCTCCAGCATTGGTAAGTGAATGATTTTTTTTTTTTTAGTATTTCAGTTTACATGTGTTAAACCCAAACAAAACGACCTGTTTTTTTGAAAGTAAGTGTGTAATGCTACAATTTCACAGTATAAATATGTTCAAATAGTCATGTCAATGTGTAAAATAAGAAAGCTACAATTGTATGCCTGAGTAGTCATACATGAGGCACCCATGTGCCTCCACAGACTTATTCCCTTGAAGAGGGCTTAATGTGGATAAAATGTTAATCTGCCTCACTCATATAGCATAACTCAGTCTTAAGTAAATAGGAAAAAGTCAGCTTTATCATAAATTTCAGAAGGAAAATTGAGATGTTGGTAGGCAAAAATACCTTACTTTCCAAACATCTTAAGGGTATTGCAGAAAACTTTATAAGTTTAATTGGATTTTTGAGACCTCGTTGCACTCGCTGCAAGTGTTTGAGTAAATAGAGGCAGGAATTTTTCTTCTTGCTGTTTTTAACTTAGCAGTTGCTGGAGCTGAAATAATGTGGAGGTTATGCCAAAACCTATATTTGTATTTCTTGCTTAATTTTTCAGTTACAGACTGTGAAGTGTTCTGTAATACAAATTGTGTGCTCACCTGTAATGCCAGTAGGAGGACGTGAGAGATTTACTTTGGGTTTTTATATTGACTCAATCTGGAAGACACAATGGTGATGTTTACATTTGGAGACCAACCTGAGTCAGGTTTGCAGTGAAGTGTAGAAGAGCTATCTGCAATGTACTTAGTGCATGCTAAGACATACCAATTTACACTTCAAAGTATTTATTTTCAAACTTTATGAATTTAAGATAAAAAACTTACATGGTATGTTTTACAGACACTTTTTAAACTTTCTGTTTGTTTGCCTCGTTAGCAAAAGTTTGGGGGCTATACTTGAAACCTGCAGGGCTGCTGATATCTATTAGATAATAGATATCTATTAGATAATAGAAATATCTATTTCTCAGCTTAAATAATTTTGCAGGAGTAGTCGCTGGGATTCCTGTTCCTCTTACTTCTACAATATACATCTTACTATTTACTCACAGCTTCTGTTTTATTACAGTTTTCTGGGGTGTTACCTCAGTTCTGTTTTTCTTGTCCCTTTGATTCGTGTCTCAATTTTTTCTCTTCTGTAAAATACTGTTCTTGCATATGATCCAAGTTTTAGTCTCTGTAGTGTTGCACACATATGCTGTATGTAGGTATGCTTATGGATTTTTAAAATTTGTGTCTCTACATGAAAGTATAAGAGAACTATAATATTGTATAACAAAACCAGTTTCTAGAATTCCATTGAAGCAGCACAGTACAAGTTAAAGTGTAGAATTTTGTGACATGATTGTGGTGGTTGAAATACGAAGATGAGGCAGGAGTTGTTGTGTCATAGTAGTGGACCAATCAAATATGTAAAGTGTTAAAAACCAGGATACAAATGTTTGAGAGAAGAGCGATGTTATTCCTAAAATTCAGATACTGAAAAGCTTATCTTGGAATAGCGCTGAAAAATGTATAGTTGCCAATAAAAGCTTTGCTTGAAAGACTGTCAAGTATAGATTATAAGACCAGGCGATCAATGCCTTAATGTGATCTCCTGCAAAACATCAGCCATAAGGCCACCTAGTATTTTATGCAGTTAGTCTACAGACTAAGTGTAAATAATAAATCTTTACAAAGGGGACTGGGGGACAGTTTAGAACAGTTGCCAATAAGCCCGCAGTCTTTTAGATTTGAGTGGCAGTAAATTTAATGGTGCAAAAACTTAAAAATAGCCAAGCGTTTCTTACGTCAGGGATCTGAAGATGTTGGAAGTGCTGTACTGAAATGGGTACTGCCAAGTCTTACGGAGTGCAGCTCAACCTTGTAGACTAACTAAAAAAAGCTGGGCTTTGTGACATACTATAATAAATGATGCAGAAACTTTGAAAAGGGAAGAAAATTCAGTGTTGTAATGAAAGCCCACCCAAAGATGCTAAAATTGACTCAGTACATTGGATGGAACTTTACTTTGTGTGTTTGGCCTTCCGGTGATCTCTCATCTTTATCAGGGAAACCTGGGTAATGTGATACTTGAACTGGTATGGACCAGATTGAGTCAGGAACAGAAAGATGTTGAGAAGTGTCTTGGCTGTGATAGTTATGTCCTGCTTCATACAAAACGTCTTGCCCTAGTGTTAACTTTTTGATGTGAGATGTGAATCCTGGGATGAAGCTGAAATATCTGTCAATAGGCAGGATTGGCAACCAGGAGTAGTTTCTTCTGTGGTGCCTTTCTGCAGGTGGGTTGCTATGTCTTGGCTACTGTCATATCTAGGAGAATTATTTCAGCTGATTAAGGGTTTATACACTTGTCCTGGTCAAAGTGAACTTGGGAACAGGCACCTGTTTTGATCCACGTAGTTTCACAGAGATTCGTGGTGACAAGACAAATTGTGTGACAGGAATTCATAACAATTATCCTCCGTATCAGTTCCAGAGGATCTAGACTGGCTAATTGACTAATACATTGTGGGGGGGAGCTGGCTGAGCTTCAGTGCTGACAAGGCTGTACCTAGAGATTGCTGTAGTGAGTTTTGGAAGGAAGCCAAGGAAACATTGTAGGGTTTGCTCAGAAGGATTACACAGCATCATTCTGATCTGCTTCTGAAATATTAGATCTGGTTTGACCCTCAGATGCTGTGAAACGATTGCGAAGGTGGTGCAGGCCAGTGACACCATGCAGTGTCTGGTTAGGGCGTTGTGGCCTCCTCTTCCAGGTGCAGACCACACTGTCCTAATTAATGCCCTTCCCGGAGCTGGGTTAGGTTGTGTTCAGGGCAGGGAGGGACACAATGGTGCTTTATAGCTTTCAAAAACTGATGTTGCTCTAGAATTAATAGTCTAGTTTTCATAACGGAGTACTTTGCCAGGAGCAGCTTTGTATGTGCTAGCAGAATCTGCATTCACCATAATTTAATTTCTGCAGTGATGCTTAAAATGCTGTGATTAATCTTTTGGTTTGGTTTGGGTTTTTTGCTTGTTAGTGACATCCAAGAAATAAAAACTACTAAGCAAAGTTTTTTTTGATGTGCAGGGCTGGTGAAAGCTAGCACTACTCAAAGGAGTAAAACTAGTTTGACTGCGATTGGCTATTACAAGATGTTTTACCAATAAATCTTACAGAAACCATAACGAAGAAACTTCTCGTTATCAGAAACGTGCTTAATAAGGTTAGTTGCCCAAAAAGGGATTTGGTGTTAAACTTGTTGATTAACTGAAGGCAGATCAAAACGTTATGTGCTACAACAGGAGTATCATTGTAACCTGAACTAGCAGACCAGTGAAAAGGGGATGTTCTCTCTGAGGTATTAGTATTACTGGGTAAAATTTCAGGTCACAGAGGAACTGTATTGTTGAATGGCAAGTACACAAAGTAATATGGTCTATAAGACTGTTTTTAAGAAGTCATGTTTTAGTCATCCTGGGATCTGCAGGAATGGATGTAGACAATCTGTTAGAGTCTCCTTGACTATTGTAAAGTTGAAAAGAAAACATACGAGTGTGCAATCAAGCCTTTAAAATTATTTTTTGAATTACATACTGGCTTAAAAGGGAAAATAAGAGTTCTGTTGCTACTGCTCTCATTTTTAAAAAAACTTATTTTAGAGTCCCTGTGCAAGAAAGTGGAATCTTTGGAATGGGGTTAATTGTACATAACTGCTTATAAGTTCTTATTTTATGTGTCTAAATACTTCTAAAATTCTTTCTGTGTGGATGTGACAATGTTCCTGTCAAATATTTGCAATGACTGGTTTTTAGAAAAGTCCGAAGTTGTGCCATATTGTCACATCTAAGCATCTGAAACTTTGAAATTATGCTTGCATATCATTCCATTTCAATGTATTTATTTTAGAAGATGGATCCATATACTGGGGAACTTGCAGTTCTTTTTCTGTCCAAAGATGTTACCTGAAATGCCCATGAGATGGTGCTCATCAGTCTTGTTTTTCTGTAGCAGCAGATCTGTGCTTAAGGATGCAGGGTGGTTAGTATTTGTCTTTGGAAGAGAAACAAAAAGAGCAAAAAACAACCCACGGTATCTTGAATTAATATACAAAATACCTATTACTGTATTATTTTGAAGTGTGTGTAAAACCAGTCTCAATATCCCTGCTCATCTTTGGGAAGATTGATGCTAGTTTACATAAATTTTAGATTGACACTTAATTTTTCTGTCTTAAAAATGGGTTTCTAAGTAGCTGAAGGATAAAGTTTTTACATCTTACTCTCTTTATGCTGCTTGATTTCCCTCTGTTTTATTCAAAGGTCCATGAAAGTTTTATTTATCGAAAACATTCTGCTACTAATTCACACTAGTGTGTTCTGTTCTGTAATGTCTTCTGTGGGAGTTTCATTAGTTTGATTTGTTTATGTTTTCCCCTTGATTTACGCAGACAGCCTATAACAAGCACCACAGAAGAGTGGATCTTGGGAGGAATGTTAAACTCTTAGTAACTAAGGCAGGGAGGATACTCTTTCTTTGAGCCGGACTCACAGTGTTGGAAGCTCCAGTGCTGTTTTTCAAGAATGTACTATGTAATTTCAGATGCAAGATGGGGAGCAAAACAGCAGAATAAGAGGATGAGATTAGAGTATAATGTCATCTTTCTGAAGTAAAGGTACAGAAATACTTAGTGGGCTGCATCACAGCAGAGCCAAATGTGTTATTTTACGTTCTGTTTCAGACTGGTTTTATTGATATTTTGAGAATAGTAACCTGCATGATCTGGGGGAGCTGTGGGATAGATCTGGAAGAGGACGTAACTGACAGACAAAATCCCAAGGAAGGAGTTATCAATATTGATAGATGGGCATGAAAACAAGAGCTGGTTGTATGAAAACTGGAATGAAGTGACTAGCACCACTGTTATAATTGGCTAAACTAAGACAACACTCAAAGTATCTGCGAAGTATTATTAGCAGAGATTACAGGCCTCTGAAAATGAGGACAGCTTTCAACTTGATGAGTTGATCTACCGGAGGTATTCAGAGATTAATTTTGTACAAAGATTGTCTTTGTACAGGCTGCTCCAATTAGATCAGACCAAGAAGACAGAGGAAAATCTGTTTCCTCTGGAAACTTCTTTTCCCTTCCAAACTGAAATCAGTGAGTTTTTTGTTTGTGTGTCTTATAGGCTTTTTTTCTCTATTTCTTTTCCTTCATTTTCAAATCACTATAGCTTTGACCAAAAGGGAAACTTGAGTTATGATTGCCTGTATGTTCTGTTCTCTCAGTGACCGATGAAAGCAGTGTTAAGACAGCGTAGAATAGAAGATGCTAAGGTGCTTGAGAAAAGCCCCTTGACAGAACATGGAGGCAAACCCAGAAGTGTGTGCAGCACTGTACACAGAGGAAGCTAAAGACAAGTATCAACTGAAAAGCGGGGTTTCTTCCTTTGGCGGGGGGGAAGCTAGAACATTCTGGCTGAATTTTCTTTGGGAAAATGGAATTAAAAGATATAATTTTGGAATGTTTAACTTCCCCTGGAACAGAAGGATTTGCACATGTTCTGTGTGTGCTGAAGTGAGGGGGGACAAAGAGTTTGGAGTGATGCCAAATTATAGTTCCAGATGATGCATTGCATAGTAGTTATTGGAGGCTGAGAGAGATGAACAAGGAGGATTGTGAAAGTCTTTTCCTCTATTTTCAGCTTTTTGATAATGTTGGTGGTGAAAGAAGAAATTCTGTCATTTGTGTATTGATGCTGGGTCATCTGTGTTGGGATGATAATGTACATGAATGAGCGGTATTTGAAGGTCAGGTATGATTTAAAGGATGAGAAGGATGAGTAAGAACAAATGGTTTTCTGACTTACACTGTGCAAACAAAGGAGGCTTCTGCTGTAAGAACATTTATGGAAAAGTTGAATGAAGCTGGGAGTACAAGTACCAGTGTATGCAGAAGAAGAAACCAGGGAGAGTTACAAACACAGATAACTCTTCAAAAAGGCAGTCTTAGTTTTTCCTCTTCAGACTCCAGCATTGCTCCCTTGAAAGCTCTGTGTCCTGCAAACTTTCCTTCTCTCTGAGGAATTTAGGCTGTTGGCTTTTAGATTTAGTCTTCTCAGCATACTGCTTCACTGAGATGAAAGTCTGTAATTCTCATTCTATTCATTCTCCCTTAACTATAATTCCTTTTTTCTTTGTGTCTTCACATTTATTGTTTCCTCTGTCACTTTGCATGTTTTCCTGTCTACTACCTCTTCAGTCTTGTATTTCTTTCTACTTCTAATTCCTCAGATAAAAAACCCCCAACAAACCACTTACGGAATTACTTCAGCTTTTATTTGTAGCAAGCTATGCTAGTTTTAGGTCAGACAATTTCAAGTGGAGCAAAAAAAAAAAATACCTGTGAAAGGAAATCAAGAACATTTCTGATTGAGTTTTCATTTGTGAAAAATTACTTGAAAGATTTTGTTTTGGCAGGTGTCATTTAGCATGAAATAATGCCACAGTGCTTCAGGGCAGTTGCTGATTGTGGGAGGAGTCAAGATAGATTATGACAAAATCCTGGAGATTGCTGTATTGGTGTCAGAAAAAACTAGTTCAGCCGGAAGTAGGGCCAGTGTGAGTGAGGAGAATGTGGGCTTACAACTCATGATAAAAACCCAAATTTTTAACCTAAACCACTTTGACAGTCTTAAAAATGCTGCTTATAAGAATTGTTTTTATTCTAAAAAGTATTTTATTTTTATGGCCTAGAAAAACTCATCTGTCAGATTCTGGTGTTTCTCGGTGTACAAATTTCATCTTGAACAATTCCAAGACAGCGCATTTTCAGAGAAATAAGTTTAAGCGCAGTTTCCCAACAATCAGTATTTTCATTGTCATAGAAGAGTTTAAAGAGAGCCAAAGATCTTGCGATAATAATTCTAAAAAGACAGCAGTTGTATTTTCTGATTTGCAGCTTGGAATACCAGACAGCTTAGAATGCAACACTCTGCACAGGATTGTTTGTATGGACATTTCCATACAAATGGAAAAAAGACAGAAAAAATGTGAAGCAAAGAAGCCAAAAGCTTCCTGTAATGTAAAGTTGTGGGTCCATAATCAATAAACAGAATGTCTGAATAAATCATCATTTACTGAACTGACTGTAGAAGTTCTAGATTTGTTAAGAATAAAACTTAAGACAAAGTCTTAAGTTTTGTGGGAATGTAAATACGTGATCTGCACTTTCTTGATCTTGGTGCACAATAACTACTGTGCGTTGAAATAATTGCTGAAGTATATGCATGGGTTCTGCTTTATACCAAGGACGGCTTTTTTCCATGATTCACCATTTGAAAGAAGCAATGCATGTAGTATGTTGTAGCTGAGATGAAAGTAGGTTTTGGAGTAAACAGTCCCATTCTGTTTGCCAGTTGTGGAACAATGTTATCCTAGTTACAACAAATGATTATTCTTTCCTTAATCAAGTATTTAAAATGAATTATTATCTTACTAAAAGTAACTAATTTTTGAATGTAGTAGTCTGAAATTTACTATTTGATAACTCCTTGAAACGACAGCTAACTTGCTATTCCAGCCACTATTCCTGTACTCAGCTGTCAGCATCAATTGGTTTGGTGGGTTTTTTCCTTTGGTTGTTTTTTTTTTTTTGAGAAGCAGAGAAGGCATGTTTGATTTCAAGCCTGTTTAGTTTTTGGAGGGATCAAGTTAAGCAGGTGTAGATTAAGTGATTGGGCATCTTTCACTAGCAATTAAATAATGTTTTTAATCAGTTAAAAATATAAAACCCCTCAAATGGCAGAATTTTCTGACTGCTTAGAATACATGATGTTAGGAGGCATGAGTGACTGAAGAAATAAGTAGTGAGTGAGTGTGCTTTTTGTTAGAGCCCACTGCAAAAATATTTTCATGATAAAGTGTGAATAAATTATAATAGAGGAAAACAAACATGAATATAAAGAGGCTCATAATATGCTGGTAGTATCAGTTTTTCATGTACTACATCCTGATTATGTCAACTTCATAAATTAAACTGACTCTCTTTTTAGGAAACCTGTTTAAAGACCTTGTAGTTTTCCCTACACCTCAGTGTGTAAATGAAACAGGTTCATGTTTGCTTTTTTGAACTTATTTTCTGTGATCTGTATTCCTCCCTGCTGGTACAGTACTTGTTTTAATCAGTATTTTTAAAAAGAAGAAGAAGAAAAAAAATAAATCTCTGAGTTTGGCCACATGTGATACTTCACTAATAATTTGTTGATACTTCCTTTTATTTCTCCTATTGGCAGTTATTAACCTAATATTATGTCGAGACACTATGAAAGTCGCAGGCCAGACGTTATGACCAGAGTAAGAGGGCGTATGTAATGGCATACACTAACTGTGGATTGGCAAGAGAAGTTCAAAATACAATGGCATGCACTTTCTGCTTTAAATTTTAGAGGAATTTGGATATGGGATGAAGCTCCTTACAGTTATTGGTTAATTAAAAAATGGGTGGGGGAGCATGTTACATAGAATTTGATAATTTCCCCTTTTCAATCTTTACAGTACAAAGTGATTATTTTTTCAGTTCCTCTGGATGCCGTTGCGTTATAGTTTAACTGCATAAATAGAATCTTGAGGTGATTGCTTGAGTGGAAGAACTAGCACTGGTAGCACAGGTGGATAGCTGTATTCTTACTCGAGTTTGTTTTGTGTGCAAAATCTCTCAAGTTTGATGTAGGTTTGTTTTTAACCATTGTAAACCATCCTCACTTTATAAAAAAGTGCCTTTAGTAATACCTCCCTACAACAGGATATGGTGTAGATGTGAAAAAAATCGCTTACTGCAATAATTGATTTTTGCTATGCCTATTTTAACTTTTTAGTAGTACAGATGAGACTGTGGATTCTTCCACTTTTTCAAGTATAGAAATTAAATACGTGACAGCCATTCATGAATTTTTTTCACTGTTTCACAGAAGAGTTTTATAATGAAGCAAGCCATTGATGAATTGACTTTTCTAACAAAAAGAAATATTTCTGTTGAGAAAAAATGTGTGATGACTCTCTGACAGGGTTACCGGTGTCATCAAACCCTTCTGTGATTTTGTGCCAGCTGATCTGATGGATCACTTAAAAGCACAGAAACTTTTGTAGTTCTTTTTTTTGCAGAGCTTTTTGTTCCTGTCTCCAAGAGACTGAGCCCAGGCAATCTGAAGCTCTGAACTCTGGATTTCAGAGCAGCTGTTTGGCCTGGGAGTTTGGAAGTCCAAAGGATTGCAGTTTCAGTGCACATGTTGCAACTCTTTCAAAACTGAAGAGTCTAAAAGCTGTAGGGTCCTCAGATGTCTCCTTGGTAATATGGCAGGAAACCAGGGCTGTTATCTTGGCCAAGTTCATCAGTCAGTCAATAGTGAGCAGCGGAAAATGTGGCAATGATGGTATCAGTTTTAATTAGCTGCGTTCTTTTCCCTGCTGTAATTGGTTTTTCCAGAGTGTTGGGAAAAGATTGGAGTTGTAAGTTTCAGGAAACTTCTTTTTGCCTTTGTCTTGGCATTGGGAAGAATATTCTGAATTCCAAAACTGCAACAGAAATAGTACTGATCCAATGACTAATTTTTTAAAATATATGGTTTTTGTGCAGAAACAGAAGAGTGGAAGACTACAAATATGGGGAGCTGTATGCTTTTGTTGCAGAATTAAGAGGTGTAGAGGAATGTACTTGAAGTTAGATGAATGTGTGATGTGAAAGAAACCAGGGGTTTGGATATGCCTTACACAGAGATGTGCACTGTAAGAACTCTGGAGTTTTGTAACAGTGCCATATGTCTTAATCTTTGACCAAAAAAAAAGCCCACTAAAGCTTACTGTATAGATGAAGTTGGTATAACTTTAATGGTAGTTTAATCTCATGAAGTTGCAGCTACGTTTTCTACTTGAAAAAGTATGGAGAGCTGTGGAGAAGAGTATGCTTGTACACACCAGGGTTTTTTGCTAGGACAGATGTAGTTAGTACTGCTCTTTCGGCTTTGTTCTCCAAACTTACACCGGACAAAAGGTTATTTGTAGACTGATGGAAAGGAAAACCAAACTTTAAGATTAAAAGCTTTTCTTCTGGGTGTTTTCTTCCCCCCCTTTTTTTTTTTTTCTTTCATTTCCCCTCCTAAAGGCACATGTATTCATGAATTTCAAGACGTTCTGATATTTGCAGTGAGATAATAAATATACTTGTGCGAAGCGTGAGATAATAAATATACTTGTGCCAGTCTTTGGCTTCGCACCTAAGAGACTGCAGTTTATGATGTTATCACGTCGCTGTCTTGAAACTTGTTTCTTGTTTCATGATTTTTGTGGTAATTACTTTTTTCTGTTGTTGTATTGGGAAGTCTTTATTTTTTATAAGTAAATATTTACATGTGTGGAAAACCATAGGAAACACTGTTAGGAAGAGCTTGATTTGATAAACATTGAGGAATGCATCTGTGATTCTTCATAGTGCTGGATTTGCTTGGCAGAACTTTATTTCTAGAGATAATGTGTCAGTAGAAGGAAAGAAAATAATTCCTCTGTTAGAGGCTTCACTGAATCTCCAGATTTAGAATTTAAATCAAAATGGTATAGTGATAAGCTGAAGATATTTTTCTATTTGTTCAGATGAAAAAATATTGAAATCCTCTATGACTTCCAGAGGTTTTTTTATTTCTAAATTCTGTAGTTACCCTTGCAGTCACAAAGTCCATGACTATGATACATGTTTTCTTTGAAACTTTAGTAAATAAATACTATTTTTATAGGAGGGACAGATTTTAAGAAACTGGGAAGGTGGTTACTTGCTCTTTTGTTATCATGGGCTTTTACTACTTAGAGAAAAGAGGAAAAATAATTTGTATATGGAATTAAATAGAAGATTTTGTGAAAAAGATTATACAGTTCTTCATTTTGATGGCATTATCCTCTCCTTTTATAATGATACTTTCTTTGTGTTCAAGCTGAGTAGCTTTTCATAGTGGCAGATGTTCTTTCCTTCACTGTCTCACTGAAGCAAGATTTATTGTTCAGTTAATCACACTTTTCACAGAGAAAAGAGTATTCTAAGGAACACCATTTCACGTACTCCTACGTTATTTGGATGTAGCCTTTTTGGGTTATGTGTATTATCACTCCTGGGTAATAATTTAGTTTTTATTCAGATTGGAGTGGGGAAAGTGTTTAAGCATCCTTCTTAAATTCTTAAATCCTTATGAGTGTAGTAATTCTGGAACAAGCCTTTTTGCCCCAGAAGTCTGAATACATGATGTGAAGTGCTGATGGGGGAATGTTGAGAACCCCATTAGTGCTGTGTTTTTGTCAGAACTTTTGACAAATCTGTTGAAGTTGGTGTTTAAAAAAATGCTTTTAAAGTTAAAAATATTGGAGGCAGAGTCTTAGCAAATGCTAGCTTTACTGGCTAAATGCTTGCTTTGGTCTGTAATTCAAAACCCTTTTTTCCTAACAGTTGTTGCTTTCCTCCAGTCTAAACTGCAGGAGTCTTGCCAGGTTTTCTGAAAAATACCTGAGAGTTGCTGTTGGTAGTAATTGATTGCAAAATTTAAAAAATCAGAACATAGTTTGCAATTGTATTAATGGAGGATGCTTTTGTCTTTTTAGGTCTAACTTCAATTGCAGCTCTGGTCAACAGTTTAAATGAGCTTGGTTGGTCAGGTTTAGACGGCTCTGAGGAAGGATTTCTGTGCAGAAGGGGCTGTTGGGCGTTGGAATGGGCTGCCCAGGGCAGGGGGGAGTCCCCGGGATCCCTGGAGGGGTTGAAGAGTCGGGCTGAGCCAGCGCTGAGGGATCTGGGGGAGTTGGGAACGGTCAGGGGGAGGGTCAGGGTTGGGCTGGAGGAGCTCAAGGGCTTTCCCAACCCGGATGATTCTGGGATTCTGTGATAACATAATCCCCCTCTGTGCATATGGCGTGTTGCATAAGTAGATTGCACACTGGCCTCTGTAGGAGGTGGCTCTCCCAGAGGAATTGGGAAACCGTGGTGTGAACGGGATGGGTAGAGCTGCCTAGCTAAATGTATAGGCAGATGTTGTATAGCTAAGTCAGAGTTACACTGTTTTCTATGGAAATGGAAAAAGCCAAGGGGGAGAAGAGTTGTCATACAAGGTGACCAAAAGAACAACTGGAATTTATTAGGAGAAGAACTTACCAGGAGAAGAGTGGGGATGTTATAAACAGGGGCGTATATTTGTAGGCAATAGTGATAACATATGCAACACTAGTAGTCTTTGTCTGGCTTGTGTGGGGGTGTTGTTTTTTCCCCCCTCTCCTTTATTGTTGTAACTATTCCTTGGAGACAATTTCCATTCAGTCATTGCCTGTATGCTGAGAAAAGGGACAGAAACAAATCAAGGCGGTCTAGAGCTTTAGAGTAATAGTAGTAGCTTCTGTACTAGGGGGAAAAAAACCCACCCAAACAGAAAACAATGTTGTGGCAAATCAGAGGAGGAAAAAAAAAAAAAAGCTTTAAAATGTTTTTGGAAATGTAGAAACCTAAGTCACTTGTAACAAATGTTAAGTGGCAGAGTCACATTTCTGTCATTGCTTTCAGTATTGCTTTGTGGGAATTGAGAGAAAGAAAATTAAAAACGGGCTAGAAAAAATTACCTATTTCTTCTGGTGTAGTTAGTAGAAATCATCAGTTTAGCAATGGCAGTCTTGCAGTTACAAAAGCCCAGGTGGATGGAGGTTGGCTGAACACGGTTGTGAGTGAAGAGTGTGATTGCTGCCTTGGCTCTTGCCCCTGTGAGCAGTATGGATGTGCTGGCTAAACTTCTTGGTGTGGACATGGCTTAGATCAAAAAGCAGAACTGAGCTCCCGTGCTGGTAGTGGGTCTTTGAGCTCAGTCAGGTGTTACTGATTCGCTGTTTGGTAAGAAAATGAATCCCTTAATCGTTTTGATATACCACTTGAGCCACTTGAGTCTTGTGCTTTCTTTTGTAAATATACTGATTATTTAATGCACTGTCTTTGAGTATATAGCTTTTTTAAACTCTAAACAATGTAGTGGCATATTTGGAGGAGGGTATCCGTGGAATTTGAAGGCAAAAAAAGGTAATTTCTTGGTAAGAATAAATGAAGGGCTGTTATTTATTCTAGGCACCCTTCTTTTCAAGCCAGGATCATTTGAATGGTCATTCCATGTTGATCACGGCTACAGAAAGTTAAAAAAATGGCAACGGGGAAAGCTGAGTATTAGGCTTACTGTAGTATGTCATTTAGTACTACTTACATCCAAACTCTTACCTGTCTCTGCTTGCACTGTGACAGCAATCGCTGCCAGTTTTGAGAAGGCAAGTGCAGTGTTTTCCAGTTGTTCTGGACCGAGGCAGCATCAGAAATGACAGAAACAGATGTGCTGGTTCTTGGTTTCTGTTGGAATTTGTAACCCGGTGCCTTTAGTTGTGCTGAAAGAGTCTGCAGCTCATCTGCTGAGCTATGAAGTGTGATGGCAGTTGAGGAGCTGGCACACATTTACTTTTAGCATGTGCTACACGAGGGCTGCGACTTTCAGTAGGAGAGGAAATACTTAACGTTATGTTGCTGAATCTCATAAAACCTGCCAGAGCTTTATAAGCAAACTGATCATTCACTCCACCCTTTATTCTTTCTTGACTTTTTGATCTTCATCTTATTCCTCTTGTAAGGTTATTCTTTGCTATTCTAACACAGTTCCATGTTTGGAATGTGTTCTGTTTTGTTCCTCTTCTGTGATTTCCTTTGTTCCTTTTGCCTTTCTGCCTTGCTTGTACTGTTATCCTCTAGTCTCTATAAGCTAGCAAACCACTTTGAAACGTGTTTCCTCAAATAAACTCATAACCTTGTTTTACTCCTAGAATTCCATTATTAAACATTTTTTTTAATAATGCACTTTTCAAGTATTATAAAGCAGATATCCAATTTAAGTCGAAAGTTAAAGTCATGTGAAGGAAGACTTGCAGGGTGAAAACTTCAGATATCGTAGAGTGGTGGTTTCCTTCCCCCCTTCTGCTCCCAATCCGCTGTCAAATACCAGTCAGATGTCTTGCTTCTGTAGAATAATATTGGGATTTATTGTCTGTTCTCTACATCAAACCTTTCTGAGTGCACACCCCCTCAGTAAATATATGTAGGCACCCCCAATCAATGTATATAAACATATAACTATTTATAAATTGTATACATGTACTGCAGTATTAGTCTGTCATGTACATGATAAACCATACAAAAGTAGAAGTTAAAAAGGGTGAGATAAAGATAAAATAAAAACTATTTTTAAGACTTTATTTAGTAATGGTGCAAAAGTATTTTCTTTCTGCCCCCCAGAGGATTGTCTTGCACACCCCCTGGGATCCACGTACCTCACTTTGGAGGCACTGGGAGACTTTCTGAGAATTATTTACTTTACCTTTTTTATAGTTTTCTTAGCTTAGGAAACTGCAATTTTCAGAAGGTCAAATGTAATATATTATTGTACATCAGTAACATGTTGTGGATATATATATTTTTAGAAGTATTCCTGTTCAGTGTATGTGGTATACATAAATATAATTGTGTAATTGTTTGTACTTCTCTATAATGGGAAGGGGATTACTACGCTTGTGATTTCCTTGTCAAATTGAAATAAATTCAGTAATTATTTGAATTGTTAGTAAAACTAAACATTTAAAGGAAGTATCTTAAAATGCTTTCTTATTGAAATATTATTACTGTCTTTGCACACCAGTTTGGTTTGAAGGAAGCCAGATATCTTTGGTAATCTTTTGTATTTGTTATTAGAAAAAAAAAAAAAAGCAAGCTGTTAGTTTTCCAGATGCTGAATACTAAGCAGATTAGAAAAGGTAATTTAGTGACAAGAAAGCCAGGTAAGTGTTTTTTTAGGTGTATCCAAATGTATTATTAGCCTTAAAATTTGTTTCTTACGCTAGTCGTTGCAAGAGAAGACTCTATTCTCTGGCAGAGGGAGTCAATCTACTTTGCCCATTTTAACCTATGTGGACCCTTATTTTTAATTATGTGTAAATACAGTTATATTTGCTCGGGTATGGTGTTAGTGTTGTATAGTTGAGGTTGTGTTGGTTTTTTTTTTTTCCGATTTGGCCTATAGGCAGAAAGACTTTGCTTCTGCCCGTGGCATACAATGTGAAGTGTCCTGACTGGTGGAGGTAAGCACAAGCAGGGCATTCTCTGTAAAGTCATCCTGACTGTAGGATTTGCTCCCCACTCGGAACTTGTTGTTGATTCATATGATATTAGAAATGTTATCTTTGGGGCTCCTTCCTTAAGATCTCTACCTTAAGATAGGACAGGATGCAGACCTGTGCAGCTTGGCGACTGAGGTATGGGCAGTCTGTTTTTCTCAGTGTGTAGTGGATTGGGTTTGTTTGCTGATGGGTGGTATCTCCAGGCTTGACAAAAAGTTACGTCCTTGATGAAGTTACATGTGTCTGGATCCTGAAAAAAATCTATTTTTCATATTCTTGTAAATACAAATAAAAATGTTAGATAACTTTTAGAAGTATAGCTAGGGAGGGAAGTACTGGGATAATGAAATGGACAGTATGGTACAGTGCTTTGCTGTGTGTGTTTCATGTATTTGAGTTTAAATTCAGAGTAATGTAACTCGAACTGACTTTCTACTGGATGTCATAAAATGACAGATTTCTGATTTTTAAAATGTCAAACCCATAAATCATTAGTTTGCTAAGATTGCACTAGCAAGCTATTAAAGAACATGGCAGTATTTACAGTAGATAAATGCAAATTTAAAAAGGTTCTCTGTATCATGGTTTAAATGATTTATTTGCTTTCAATGCACATATGAATCTGATGTGATGTAAAGATTTAGGATGTTTCATTTCCTGTATGGAGCTACAAATTTGCATATTATTAAACCATCTCTTGGAGTCATATCTTTCTTGTATGTCTTAAACAGTACCTCAGGTTAAGGTACACTGAAAAAAGTTAATAAAAACAAGTGCAGAATTAGTGCTATTAATATGGATACTGGAAAGATATGAATTTCAGCTGGATTTAGATATAATCTATATTAATATCTGTTGAGATCTGTAATAGAAGCCAACCTTGGAAAAGCTGCCAGGTTTTGTAAATATGCCTTTAGACACTATTTGGAGTGTGTTGAAATTTTTGTCTGGAAATTGATTTGCAAAAAGCCAGCTTGGTGTAGTCCTTTGTTTCCTCAGGGTCTGGAAATAAAGCTTGTAGTCCTCAGGAGCAAAGGGCATCAATGCTCAGTGTCGTGCTTCAGACAAGAGCTGGTAGTGAATCAGTTTTGCACCATCTCCTGGTTTCTTCTCCGAACTTGTCCAATGGCTGGCAGGCTTGCTGGGCATATCCACTGCTGGGTCTGTGTTGGGGGGTGGTTCCCTGGGCCCCTAGTACTCGTGCTTTGTGTCATGGTCTTGGCAATCTTCTTTTTATATCAGCTGTCCCATCTCTTGGTGGGTCATTAAGAGGAGGGTAAAATTCCTAATATTGGACTTGTCTGTGTCTTTCATTTTTGGAATCTGTTGAATTTCCAGAAGGGAAGACAGAAGCACTGTGCATGGTGGTGTGGAGTGCTTAACTGTGTTGAGTTCCAGCGTGGTATTTGTTTTTAATTTGAACAGTTTGTACTGAGATCATTTTTTGGAACAGACACCAAACTGATAAAGTAAATGTAGAAGCTTTTGGTCTTTTGTTGGGTTTTGTAGCATGAAATTTGACTTAGATCATTTAGCTTAAAACTGGGATTGTTCACTTTACAGGATTGAATTTCATTTTTTGGTATGTACGTAAAATTTCTAAAGGCTTTTTCTAAAATAGATTAAAACCCAAAATATATCAAATTTGAAATTGATAGTGCTGTTCTCCCTCTTCCTGTGTTTAAAAACATTGTGTAGAGCTAATTCTTCTTGTATTGCTCTGCTTGCACTGGGACTTCAGCTGCACACTACAAACTGAACTAACTGTCTTTAGCAAACTAATTTGGTGTAAAAATGCTTACAAGCGGAGTGAAGATACTAGGTTATTAGCTAGGGTCAATACAGCATCATTGATTACAGCATAATTATCTTTTGAAACTGGGGCTTTTTACCCCCTTCTGTAGAGAAGGAGAAACCCATAGGTAAATGTGCCACCATAAAGATGCTTCAGATCTATTGTACCTGCCTGGACAAGAATCTTGCTTTTTTACATTTGTTATTTTGGCTGAGAGAATCACTTTAATTTATACATAGACATGGTTCAGTGCCTTTTTAAAGATGAGGTGGTTTTTTAATGAACTGTGGTATGTGTCAGATTGACTGCCTAGGAGATATTTGCTACTCTTCCTGTGGAAATCGGGTAAAATTTATTCCTCCTGTAGTTAGTTGTGAAGTCGAAGAAACTCCGGTTTTATATGAACCAATACTGAAATGTAAACTTTTCTGCTATTCTGAAATCTTATCCAGTCTTATTTCCTGGAGATAGAGCTTTCTTCTTCGTTGTGACAGAGCATGAGGTATAAGCTGCTGATATAAAGCTGTCTTGGGGAGGGAGAGAGATACTGTGCTGAGGCACTGTATTAAAAATACCTAATGCTGGCCTAACTGTTTCAGAGACAACGTTAGGTGGCAGTAGTAGACTCTTAACACCTTGTGGGTGCTTGTTAAATTTACTCTTAAGCAGTTTTACAAATGAGACAGGCTCGAAGGGTTTTATTAGAATAGAGAACATTCAGGTTGCATCACTATGAATGGAGGCAGTGGGAATGATTTTTCCTGAGTTGATCCAGCTTTGCTCAGTATTAATACAGTAATGAACAGAATCGTATGAAAGCATCAAGGTGAAAGTGGGTGCAATGTTGTTGTGCAATGCCACTAATTGATACGCCTGGTTAACACAGACCTTTCTATTTGGGAAGGGTAAATGAAAGTGTAGGCTCTGTTAGAAACTTAGCAACAGGAGAAGAAAGCAGCTAAACAAGAAGGCAATTTACTTTTTTGTGTGTCTTTAACATCCTTTTTCCCTTGGAAAATGAGTACTATTAGTGTTCTTTATTTGTAATGTAACTGTTGGATGGGGGGAAACAGGTGACTTCAGCCTGAGATATCAGCAGGAAAAGTGTGGTTTTCTGCTCAAGAAATACTTGTTTGCTCTTTGTCTGATTGTTTTGTTGTGTGTGGTGTTTTGGGTGTGGTTTGTTTTTTTTAAACATGGCAGAAGGCTGGTCCAAAGTTGGAGCAAGGTTAAAGAGGATGCTTATGGAAGAGGCCGGAGTAGAATCTTTCCTTCTGTGAAAAGAGTCAGTGTTCACTTGCATATTCATGGTCTCATGTTACTTTAAGCTTTGAGCTACTGCTAAGATAGCAAGTGGCTTTAAATCATCTGGGTCTTGCTGGAAGGTTATGACCTTGCTTTTCATGAGTGGGTCTTCCCACAGTTCTTTGTGTGTTGTCTAGTTTTTCTGGTTGCATTATAGCTGATATAGTGGCAATATATTGAAGAAAAAAAGGTTGACATCCAGGCTTTCTGTCCCTTTCTTGCCTCCCTGTAACCTCCCTGGCCCTGAGCCCTGTTTGTCATGATTTCACTGACTTGACGTTCATGCTAATGTCACTATTTGATATGCTTATCCAAACTATCAGTAGGCTTTCCTACCACATCTCCTCTTAGGACTTGTGTTTTTATATGTTCTCACCTCCAAGTGTTGTGTTAGTGATAAAAAAGACTGCATGGAAAAGTGGGGGGTGAGTGGCAGAGAGTGGATTGCTGCAATTTAGTATGTATGAGTTATTTATTATTTTTCCCTACCTTTTTCCTTGTCTGGTCTGTAGAGGCCTTCCCAAGTAAGAACCATCTTTTTATCCCACCCAGGATGTGTACCATGGTGTTGACTTTTTATTGTGTGCCGTCAGGGGATTTGACTGGCTTGGGATCACTCACAATCCCATGAGATCCTTGCCCTAAAGAGATTTTAGTTCTTCCCAAATCTTTGGCGTGCATTGATCATCAAAAATACATTCGTTTTGAGTTTCTGAATATGTGAAAGGGGATGGAGTTCAGGATGTGGGTTATTACTCTGGTGGAAGATAAGAGTCAGTGCAGGCAAAGAATATTGTTTATTGTTACTCCAAAGCACAACGGCTAAAATGAATTCCATCTTTTTTGTGTTTGTGGTCTCCAGAAGCTGTGTTCATGTTTCTTCATCGAGGGATGAAAAAGATGGGAGTTATTCTGTTTGTTTGTTTTTTTCTTTTTTTCACCTTGGGTTAATTGACCTCATGTAAAATTGCAGAAGGAACAGGACTGTTTTGATAACATAGCTCTTTTGTGGACAGAGGTAAAATGCAGGGTGTATCCAACCTTTAATTGTTGAAATGGCAAGTGGTTTAGCTTCAGCACATTTTTCTTGATGTTTGTCTTGTATAAGTACCATAGTCTTATATACAGAAGATTTTTGGCAGTTAGCAGCTTTGTACACACAGCTTTGGTTCTTGTTAAGTATAAGCGTTTAAAATGTCTGCTGAGACAGAGCTGGCCTATTTGACTGCATTTTTTTTCTTCACGGGATGGGCATTTTCCATTGGACAGGCATTGTCCGTACTTGTTTTGAACATACTGAAGAAACAGTTCTGGGATTACAAAATGAGCATCTTGAGGAAGAGGGAGGTCACAGTTTTCTTGGTTAGCAGTTCTTTCATCCTGGCTTTAGGGAACAAAACAAGGACCTTTGTCTTGATGTGTAGGTTGTCTAGTAACCAGAAGGAAGAGGAAGCTCTGTAGAAGTGAAGTCTTTCTTGGAGGTCTGAGGTAAAACTATGGAGATCCAGCACTATAGTTCTCTGAAGTACAGGCAATTTGGTTTTCCAGGAGAAATGTTCATTGTGGTCTTGGAGGTGATTTCTTTTTATCTGTTATAGTTCATTGAAATACTTTTCCTCACATTGTCTTACAAGCTTTTGAAATATTTTATCTGCCACTGGAAGAAATTACTTTAAATTAGATAAATAGTTAGATCATGATTTTTTGTGGAAAGTGGAGCTTGACTGTGTCTATTCTGAGCTATTTTCTGCATACTGTAGTTTGGACGTTGCTCACCCGAAGAGTGTATCATCTCTTTTATATCTTTATATCACTTCTCTCATTTTTTGTTAGATGAAAGGTTCATTCGAAGACAGGTTTCATGTATTTAAATTTGCTTTTTATTTCTAGTTAGAAGTGAGGTAGGGCTATTTTACACTTAAAATTAGTTCTATTATGTTGACTTCTTGTTACCTTGGATCTCTAAGGGGAAAAAGAAAAAAATCACACACTGTCTAGGTAGAAATTGCTGTAAAGTATTCTCCCTGTTCTCAATCAGCTAAATGTAGAAACATTTTACCAAAAAGCTTGAGTTATTGGTTTAGTTTATATTTTTTTCAAAGGTAAATATAACTGGCAAAATGTAAAATTTGTGAGGATGTATTTGAACACTTTGAATACTGCACTTTAAAACCATTTCTGTAAGCTTATACTTAGGTGCTGAAGAAAGAAAACGTTATGCCACCCTGTAGGTTGCTATAAAGATTGTTTATGCAGCTCAGCATAGGACTTAAAATACGTTGAATTGGAGAATTTTGAAAAATGTACTGTGCGACACAGGAGACCAAATCATGCTAAAGTGCAAGGAAAGACTATACATCAGTTCAAAGGCTACATTATTCAAAAAAATACAACCATAAAAAAGGTAATAAGATTACATTCTCACACTTCATGGCTAGTAAGGTGCATTAAGCTGCTCAGATATTCATAACTTACTGTGACATTTGGGAAGATTACATTTTGCTGTGCACAGCCATTACTGCAGCTCAGATAATAACTAGCCAATGCATGGACCTGGATTATGATCCCTGTCATTGGAAACAAATTTGTGTTTTGAAGGTTGATCAGTTTCAAATCACCATTAGAAAGGGTTAATATGAAATACTGTGGGGTGTGTGGGTGCTTATGTGTATCTAATGGGTATGCATACATATAGTACATCAACTGCACTCTGCCTTTGGTATATTGCTTTCTCTGTCAGGTTTTTTTTTGTCCTCACTTTCCCTTAAAGGAAATGTTAAAATGGTAATTATTTCCACCATAGCATATTATTTCTAGAATGTACTTGCTGAAATGCTTATGTTTGCAGATTAGATTGGAAACCTAATTTGACAGCTTCCTGGATGGGTGGTTACTGATAATAGTGTATCTAGCCAAAAATGAAAGATTGGTGGTGTAGACTATAGGGTGAAGGTAAGGTCACCTCTAGATGCCGTATATGGTTTTGGTGTGATAATTGATGCTTGACTGATAGTTAAAACCAAATGCATAAGGAGTTGAATTTCTTGTTCAGAATTAGCAGGTGTTTTGTGGCTAGAGTTTAACCTTCAGCTATTCTGTTTGTACACGGAATGCAGTATTGTCTTTGTTTCTTACCTTGGTGGTGAGAGAGAGAGTGGCTTCTTGAGGAGTACCTCCGTTTTGCAGAGGACGATAAATTCAGTGGAAAATAATGTCTTATCATTGGTTCTGTCATTTCAAATCTTTTGTTCAGGCTTTTTTTTTAAGGGTTGTGTACTACTTTCCTTTGCATTTGTTTTGGGAGAATTCTGTGTTAATTCATTCTGCTCAGCGTTCTCCCTTGAATTCTACCTTACAGAGCTTTCTCGAGGTAGGCCTCTGCTCTGCCTTGTGGAAGGGGAAAACTGAGTCTTGGACAACGATAATGACTTGATAGATTTGTTTGAGTTGACAGTGTGAGTTGATATAGAGAAGCTGGGAATATAATTCAAGTCTCCCCATTCAGTTCCTGCGGTTTCCCTAGATATTAAGGAAGCACCTGATAGTAAATTGCATAATTATTTTTCATGACCAAGAGTGGAGAAAATGGAAAAGTGTAAATTACTGTTTAGAAATTGTTGCCACGAGACATTGTCTATTCTGTCATAAAAGCAGTAAGTTTCTCTGCTTCTTGTGGTGGTTGGCATTACTGATTTATGCCCGGAAGACCAAAGATTGCTTCTTCAAAGTGACAAGATTTAGACACTTGAGAAAAATGTATGGTAATTCCAGTAGTTAATGAAGAGTGTATATTCTGTTCTGTTGGGTACATTTATCTGCAGATCCTGACTAGTGGAGAGAAGGTGCTGGAGCTAATACAGAAGCAAGTTAGTATATGCATTTTTGGCAGTTTTGACATGGTATGACTTTGGCAAGTGACAGTACCGAAGCTATTAATGGTCAAAGCCTGTGAAACGCACACCATGTAGGACAGAAATAATGTCTTTCGTTAGACAAACTTGTAGAAGTGAGAATGCGCTGAAATACTTTTGATCATAAGTGTGTTCTGATCGTTTGAGTCAATGCTGTCTGATTTCCCGTTTGCATGCTGGTATATAATGGGTGTTTCGACAAGCATTAAGTTTAATACAGTTGTTAAGTCCCAGAGAAGGTTAAAAAGTGGAGGGTGGGAATTGGAGCAGAGGAGTTAGGGTAGTACAATCTGTCTTTCCTTCAGCTGGAATTTTTATTTCATTGAGTACACAAATGAAAATGTGTGCTCCCCTTCCACCTCCTTGGAACGTGCATGTGTGGTTAGTTAGGGTGTGTTCAAACAAAGCCTGCATCTAGGAGACCCGAAATACTGCAGATTCAAGTGCCTGAGCCAAAGCATAGTCAAAGGCTTCAGACAATGCTGCTGTTTCACATTCTTGCAAGTATAATAAGTCTTTGCTTCCTATTAGTAACGCAACTGGCAGTTAACACTTAACCAGCTTTATTCAGTATCTCAGGAATGACTCTTAGCTCAGCTTTATATGTGGCAATATTTCTGATGTGCCTCGGGTTCTTTTGTCTGGAATTGCCCTCTTATTTGAAGAGTGTTAAGCACACGTGAAGGGGCGCTTTTAGGGCCACTCCAGGCCATTTAAACCGCCTTGGCTGACTTGTCTCTCGCTTGTTTTGGAACGCTCACCTGATCTCTTCACTTTTCAGCTGTGTGGGGCAGCTAAGGACATCTGTATCTTAAACTACCCGAATGTTCTTCTGCAGGAATTGTCTCATAGGAAGTGCCACCTCAGGGGGACCTTTGTTGAAGCTGCTCAACACAACTTGAAACAGAGGAAGAACAAGACTTGATATATTGATATTGGCCTCATTATGGGTTTTTTAGCTTATGTCTTTGTCAGCTTTCTACTTGCCGAATGAATGACTTTAAATGTGGAATGGTACTTTGATACATTAAGACAATTGTATTAAATGTTATATTAAAATTATTTTTTTTTTAAAAAAATCTTTTGTCCGATAGCTTGTTGGGGGCCACTTTGACTTGGAAATGAACTTTATCATCCAAGAAGGAGAGGGCATCACCTGCATGGTAGACTTGCTGGACAAGTGTGACATTACCTGCCAGGCTGAGGTGTGGAGCATGTTTACAGCAATCTTGAAGAAAAGTATACGCAATCTACAGGCCTGCACGGAAGTGGGGCTCGTTGAGCAAGTGCTCAAGAGGATTGATAGAGCTGACAACATGATTGCAGGTACAGTTTCACCCAGCGTGTGACCCACACTGTATTCCTTTTACGTAAAATCTCGTAGAAAGGCATATTAAATGATAGAAAATTTGACATTGCATTTCATTAAGTAATTATATTGCTGTTCTTTTCCTTTTCAGATCTCTTGGTGGATATGCTGGGTGTGTTGGCTAGTTATAACTTGACAGTTCGAGAGCTAAAGTTGTTCTTCAGCAAGCTTCAAGGAGAAAAAGGGAGATGGGTAAAAGAAAACAAACTTGAAACCATTTTTCTAGTGTTGTTTATATTTTTCCTAATGTTCTCAAGTTAAAAGGCTGTTTGATAAGCTTTATAATCAACAAATTTTAAATGTACCAAGAAATACAGGATGCTTTCTGGAATTATATCAATGAATCTTTTTACTTACAGGCAATTAAAATACAGAGAGTAGGATAGCGATGAAATTAAATTTCCTCATGGATCTGTGGATTGGATTGGTCTTTTTGAATACCTGAGAATAATATGGTGTCTCTCTAAGCAAGTGTTTTTATGCACATGTTTTAAATTTTGTAAATCCAGTTATGTGAAATTGAAGGAAAAAGGATTCGTTTTTTTTAACAAAAGAGAAATAAAAAAAGTGTACATATGCAGTTCAATGTGCTCCTGTTTTCACATTGTTCTTCTTTACCTGAAGACTGGAAAAAAATTTATCTAGATAGGGAAGTGAGATGAAATGAAATTGAAATGAAGGCAGTAATCTCCAGCTAAAAAATCATATTACGTGATTTCTTCTATTCCTGTGTGAACTAGAAGGGGAGAAGAGGGTCTCCTTTTACTGTAGAGAACCTCTTTCCCTAAAGCAAAAATGTGTATGTTGTAGAGGTCACCAGATAAAGTTTTCTTTAACACCAAATTGTTTGCTGGAATTGGAAACTTTAAACAATTGTTTTACCTGCTTTGAATTGTAATTCAGCTCTTTTTTATCTCTAAATACTCTGCCTAGTTTAGAGAAAAGGTAGCATGGTGTCTCTGTTGACTTCAAAGAATTAAAAAAAAAAAGTATTCAGTATGCACAAATAATATAGCAAATTTTAAAAGACCCTTTGAAATAAATAACTTTGGAGATCTTAACTTGTGCAAATAAAACCACTGAACTCTAACAGAGGGTTTAAACTTAATAATTGAACATGCAGAGTATATTTAAGCTTAGATGAATTAAAGTTGTCTCTGTAACATTAACTTTTTCATTTCCTGTCTGTGCTATTTGCATTTAATTTCCTTTCTTTATTAAAAACTAAATACAGAGGAAAGGAAGAGAAAAATGCCACAGTTGCATTACTAAGGAGTTGCACAACTCCATAAATCTTAAAATCAGCAGTGCTGTAAAGATACAAAGTCTTTGGCCACAACACAGGTTACCTAGTTGAATTCTGTAGTGCTGAAGACATCTAAGCAGTTCTTGGTGTTCCCTCCTCAATTTTAATTCAGATTCATGAAGCACTGTTTATCTGACTGTAATTTTGGTACATTTGAAATACTTGTAATGGATCACGCAGTGCTTGGTTTTCAGAGGGTGGCTGCCGGCAAGAGGGGAAAAAGGCCCTTTCAGGAAAAGATCAGAACCGTAGAAGTAGTTCATAACTTCCCGGCAGATCTATTTTTAAAGCAGTAAAAAAAAAAATGCACAAAACTGTCCTGTCACTCTGACCAGTATTTGCTCTACTTCTGTTGTGAACTTCCATGCTTGATTTGGAGTTTATAGTCGCTGAGTATTGCAACAAAGTCAGTGTGGAATTAGGGTGGTGGTGGGGAAGTGTGAAGTATCCACACTGAGCACTCCGTTTAGGTGCTCCAAACCACCCATGAGACTTGAATCTTTCTCTGTGGACTTACATGAAGGGATATATCTAACCAAAACCCCCTGAATCTAGTATATGACTGTAGTCCTGGTGAAAATAGTCCTGTCTGCTGATTCCTCCCGCTCCCCTTTGCTAGGTATTCCCCAGCTTCCTTGTGCTGGCACAGGTTTCACACAGCCACCATCCCAAACTGCTGTAACTGAATATTGGTTTGCTTTTTTCTTTCTGAAATTAATTTTCCAGCTGGATCAATTAATTTCCCTTAGCTCACTGCAAATACACACACACGGGAGCACTGGTGGCAATGAACAGATAGAGGGAGGAGTATTCAGGGTCAGTTTAGTTTATGCTGCATGAAAGTGGCTCTGGCCTTTTAAGCCCTTAATTTAGTTATCCAATGAATTGTATTTCAGTGCACTCCCTGGGTATTATATGAAGGTACCCATGTTTCTTTGTTAATGTTGTTTATTGAAAGTGCTAAGTCTCCTAGCAGAGTATTACTCAACCATGTGCAAAGCTTTAAAATGTGACAAAATTCATTTTTTGTGTGTATACAGTCTTTTCTTTCTTATAGGTGCATGTTATTTATTTACAAGTATAATAATTTTCTTTGTCAGCCACCACACGCTGGGAAGTTATTGTCTGTGTTAAGACACATGCCTCAGAAGTATGGACCTGATGCCTTCTTCAACTTTCCAGGAAAAAGTGCTGCAGTATGTAGATATTTTAAGTCTCTTGTTCGTTTGTTGTTCTATTATGGCCACCAGTTATTTTTGTTTGTGGTGTTCTTTCATCTCATCTGTCATTGTCATAGATGTATTTAACCAGATTTTTTTTCTCTGCCTGACACCTACGTTATGCCTAAATAAATCATGCTTATAATGAAGGTGCATTATCACTACAGAAGGACAAATACTGTTACGTAACAGATATAAATGAGGTGCTTTTTGATTTTTTTTTTTTTTTTTTTTTCCCCAGACTGGTTCACTTAAATCTTTTTGCAAGGAGAATCTGCCTGTTTTCACTCCCATATTTCTGTGGGAACGGTGCTTGTGTTAGTATCCAGTTTGTGTGAGAGTGACTTTGTGGTGGGTTGACCTTGGCTGGACACCAGATGCCATGGAGCTGCTCTATCGCTCCCCTTTCTCAGTTGGACAGGGGAGAGAGAATATAATGAAAGACTTGTGGGGTGAGATGAGGACAGAGAGATCACTCACCAGTTACTCTCAGGAGCAAAACAGACCTGACTTGGGGAAACTAATTTATTACCAATCAAATCAGAGTAAGGTCATCAGAAATAAAACCAAATGCTATAACACCTTCCCCCCACCCCTCCCTTCTTCCTGGGCTCAACTTCACTCCCAGTTTCTCTACCTCCTCTTGCTGAGTGGCACAGGGGGATGGGGAGTGGGGGTAGCCGTCAGTTCATCACACATTGTCTTTGCAGCTCCTTTCTCCTCACACTCTTCCCCTTCTCCAGCATGGGATCTTGTGCATTGGAGATGGATGAACTTTTCCCATGTGGGGTTTTCCCACCAGGCTTCAGATCTTCACAAACGGCTCCAGTGTGGGTCCCTCCCACGGGGTACAGTCCTTCAGGAACAGACTGCTCCAGCCTAGGTCCCCCACAGGGTCATGAGTCCTGCCAGAAAAGCTGCTCCAGTGTGGGCTCCTCTTCTTTGCTGGCTAAACAGGAGCCAGCAGTGTGCCCAGGGGGCCAAGAAGGGCAACGCTATCCTGGCTTGTATCAGCACTGGCGTGGCCAGCAGGGACAGGGAAGGGATCTGAGCCCTGGGCTCGGCACTGGTGAGGCCGCCCCTCGGTGAGGGGGTTCAGTGTTGTGCCCCTCACCCCAAAAAGGCCATTGAATGACTCGAGCGTGGCCAGAGAAGGGCAACGGAGCTGGGGCAGGGTCTGGAGCACAGGTCTGCTGGGGAGCGGCTGGGGGAACTGGGGGGGTTCAGTCTGGAGAAGAGGAGGCTGAGGGGAGACCTCCTGGCCCTCTGCAACTCCCTGCCAGGAGGGGGCAGAGAGGGGGGATGAGTCTCTGGAGCCAAGGCCCCAGCGCCAGGCCCCGAGGGAATGGCCTCAAGCTGCCCAGGGCAGGGTCAGGCTGGCTCTGAGGAAGGATTTCTGTGCAGAAGGGGCTGTTGGGCGTTGGAATGGGCTGCCCAGGGCAGGGGGGAGTCCCCGGGATCCCTGGAGGGGTTGAAGAGTCGGGCTGAGCCAGCGCTGAGGGATCTGGGGGAGTTGGGAACGGTCAGGGGGAGGGTCATGGTTGGGCTGGAGGAGCTGCAAGGGCTTTCCCAACCCAGATGATCCTGTGATTCATGGGTCACAGGTCCTGCCAGGCGCCTGCCACAGCATGGGCATCCTACAGGATCACAGCCTCCTTCAGGCACATCCACCTGCTCTGGCCTGGGGTCCTCTCCGGGCTGCAGGTGGAGATCTGCTCCACCGTTAAGAGGAGAGCCTGCTTCACCATATGCTTCCCCATGGGCTGCAGGGGAATCTCTGCTCCAGTGCCTGAAGCACCCCCTCCCACTCCACTGACCTTAGTGTCTGCAGAGTTGTTTCTCTCATGTATTCTCACTCCTGTCTTCCATCTTCTGTTGTGCATCACCTTTTTTCCCCTTCTGAAATATGTTATCACAGAGGCGTTACCAACGTTGCTGATAGGACAGCTCTGGCTAGCAACAGGTCCATCTTGGAGCTAGCTCTGTTAGACGTGAGGGAAGCTTCTGGCATCTTCTCACAGAATCCACCCCTGTAGCCCCCCAGGTACCAAAGACTTGCCACGCAAACCCAGCACAGCCTTACATCTGGAAACTTTTGCTAGTGAAACCATGGGAAGTGCTGAACTTGAAGTGGCCATACTTGGACCATTTGTTAGTTCTTTTAATAATCAGGTGATGAGAAAAATGTATATTATTTATAAGAATTCTCTGAGAAAATATGGATCCAAGACATGTATATGTTGAATAATACTGAAAGAGGATTAAATTTAACAATTCTCGTAATTGTTCAGGTAACTGGTTCATTTTCAAATTCTATGGTGTTCACTTGGAAGAGAATTTGAAACTAAATAGATAGTTGGAAAACGCTGTGCAGAACTTTCTGTAGGAATTTAGTGTATCAGCTCTTTTTCTCCTAAAATCTTAGGATGAAATCGTATCTTCAAACTTTCATGCTTAATTCTGAATAAGAATTTGAATAAGACTTAGATGACTCCAGTTTTCTTCACATAAACCCATTATCTTTCTGCCTTGCTGACTTGAGATTAAATTTCACCAACTTGATGACATAATATTTTTGGAATGAAAACTTGAGACTGAAAAATGCAGACTGCTAGAAAAATGCTTCTTCAGTATATGTTTATCATATGCAGTAGAACTTGGCAATAGACAGACATATTTTTGTTCCTTCTGGTTTTGTATTTAACTTCTAATTGTTGAATACTTGAACTGTATGTGATACTGAGGTGCCTCAGTAACCTTAATGTGAACATTCTTATATATTTTTAAATTAGGAAGTCTCAGAAATTAAGTATTTAATATAGTTACTCCAGGATCCATTGCGAGTTAAACTAAATGATAGTGCTACCTGTTCTCAAAAGTTGGGCTCAGACATGCAGACTGATTAGTTAACTGGTATAGAGAAGGATTTATAGCATTTTGTTTGGATGGGGATAGCTGAATGGAGCGTGGGAGCATAATAAGGAGTCTGGCGACACTCAACTTCTTTGATGTTTTTTGTTCATTGGTATTGATTATCTGGACAGCATCTTTGATCAGAGTTTATGGCAGTCTTAGTTGAAGTGTGTATTGCAAATCTGTGCAGCAAAACAGTAGAAAGTTAATAGTAATGTTAAAAAAAATGCCTAACCAAACAAAAGACTCCACACAGTAAAACTCCACTGTTCGACACAAAGGGCTCCGCCACACAGTTTATAACTTAAGAGCTTGTGAGCTAACATGGTGTTTGATATAAACATTTGGGCTGGTGGGGATTGTATTACCTTTCTTTTAAGGAAGTTTATAAGTCTGTGATATTCTAACTGGAAGGCTACATAGACATGGGTTTCAAGAGAGAAAAGAATCTGAAGTGAAATGTATAGGATTGTCTTTTTGTGGCCAGCTTCTTTTTCATAATCAGTTAATTTCCTGAGTACCAACACTATGTGAAAATAAGTTCATGAATCTGATTATTCTGTCAGGTTACCACAAAACCCAACTCAACTTGAGTTTGCATTTTGAGGAGGTTTTTCTGCTGTAAGGCTTCCACTGAAGCAATTAGTTTCTGAAATATAGGTTCCTAATAGTAATATTTTTTGATATATAAAGAGCAGTTTTTAAATATTTAGGTTAATTCAATATTTTCACAATGGAGTACAAAAAACACAGAAGTTAGGCCAGATTTTTTTACTATAGAGGGACTGTACTTGTTTGTTGTGTACACATTTGTAGTGTGTATCTGTAGTGTATATCTTCAGTTGTATACCCTTAGTATTCTGACGTTTATCTTTCTGCATGAATAACTTTTCCTTTGTTCAGGCTATTGCCTTACCTCCTATAGCCAAGTGGCCATACCAGAATGGGTTTACTTTCCACACCTGGCTAAGAATGGATCCTGTAAATAATATCAATGTGGATAAGGATAAGCCTTACTTATATTGGTGAGTATTATGTAAAACCGTATTTCTGATGTTCAGTTTCTATTAATTGTTCAATAATTTCTGCTTCCATCTGTGTATGTGCTGATTTTGTTCTAATTTGTTAGTTTTCGAACAAACAAAGGACTCGGTTATTCTGCTCACTTTGTTGGAGGCTGCTTGATTGTGACATCCATAAAATCGAAGGGAAAAGGTTTCCAGCACTGTGTAAAATTTGATTTCAAGCCACAGAAGGTGAGTAAAAATGATAAAAATCTTTCAAACAGATTTCATGAGTTTAAAAATGTCACCTAGGGGGAGTGTTGTAGGTAATTAATTAGGCTTATCTAAGAGCAGTTATACCGGAATGAGCAAAACAAATCTGTGTTCTAAATTCTTATTTCTTTGGAATTTTACTTGTGTATAATAAGAGGTAGAAAATGCAGTTTATCAGAAGTTTTATGGATTTGTGAGACTTGTGTGAGTTCTCTGAGAATTCTTAGTACATATACAAAGCTTGAAAGTTCCATGACTTAACGTTTTGGTTTTTTTCTTTTCTCCCACCTTCTCTGTTTATACTATGTTTTCTGCCACCTCCAGACATTCCCTCTTCTTTTCCTAAAGAGTTTTGCTAAGGCTCCTCTTTATGTCATTACTTACTTGATGTGGACAAATGCAGTGTTATTTTAAGAAAGCATGATTAAAACCCCACATTTTGTTTTCCTAATCAAGCTAGGACTATTAATAGGAGTTTGGTGGTTGTACATGTGGGAGAACAGATTAATTCTTGAATGTTACACTTTATATTCATTCAGGTTGTCTGGAAAAGAGTCTCCTTGCATTTGGTACTTTATGTATCTTTTTAAATGTCAGAACTAAAATATGAGTTGGTTATTATGGATGTTCAAGCCTTGCTTGCCTATTTAGTAGTATTATGTGATGTTGACAATAATTCCTTTTCAATTCGATGTTCTGATGTTTCTGGAGCAGCTGGTGTAAACATTTTGTGGCAGAACAGGCCTCCTTAGGAATTTCTTATCAGTAATCCCTTGCTGTAAATATGGATTCTGTTTGTGATAATTTGACAGGCACAGCCTTTGAAAGTCTTTAGTCTGGAGCCATCCTTGTTCTTTGGAATGACGACGTTTGCAGTAGTCCATCATGCTAAGAGTAACTCAACTGAAAGCTTATTTGCACAGTGGTTTCAGTGTAAATTTGGTTCAGCATTGCCATGAAGATTTTTTGAGTTTTGTGCCATAAATGTCTTTTAAGCTTCTGTGTCTACTTTTGTTGTGGGGAAAAAAAAAGGCATATTATCCCTTGACATAGTTATGCGAGAAAACTCACCAATGACTTAATCTTTTCTGAATAAAATAAATCTTTCAGTTTAAATTTAGTTCACATAAATAGTTGAATGTGCCTCACTTTAATGCATGATCTGCTTTAAGTGTCTATAGAATTGTATCAATTGTTTTCTTGTCATTTAGTGGTACATGGTTACTATAGTGCACATTTATAACCGCTGGAAGAACAGTGAACTTCGATGTTATGTGAACGGGGAACTGGCGTCTTACGGAGAAATAACATGGTTTGTCAATACCAGCGATGTAAGTAATCCCTGTATACTAATACCTGGAGTTGACTGTCTTGATGGATTAAATAGATATCTGTTGCCATTTTCTTAGAAATGTCTTCCATTCAATGCATTTTTAAAGAAACAAAATTAATAACTTGTTGGTAGAGGAGTAGATTTTTATAAGTCTCGGAACTTAAAATTTATTTCCGCTGAGACCCCCAAATGCTTGTTTATGTAAAAATAATATTCCCTGATAATATGTATATTCTTTGCATAATTTGCTTGTGTAGCCTAGATTAAACCCTCTTACTGGGTTCTGTTTCGTTTTCAGACATTTGACAAATGTTTCCTGGGTTCTTCAGAAACAGCAGATGCTAATCGAGTGTTTTGTGGGCAAATGACATCCGTTTACCTTTTTAGTGAGGCTCTCAACGCTGCTCAGATCTTTGCCATTTATCAGCTTGGCCTAGGTTATAAGGTATTTTAGAACTGATTGTGAAGTTTCCAAAGTTTAATTCCGATAAGACTCCTTTATGATGGGTTTTAGGAATGTTGTGACGCTTCAGTGTTGCTCTAAAAATGTTGTTACTGTGTGATCTTTTTATGAAACTCTTTCATGTTTCTTCTATATGCCTATGTATCACCTCACAAACTATAAGTCAGCATTAATTAATTTATTTAATGTTTTATAAAAAGTAGATTTGTGTTCCTGTTTCTTCTCAAAATTTCCACGGTGGTGATAGGGAGAGGGAGAACACTGTTATCTCTGGCTAGGCTCTTCTTCATTGAGGCTGAAAACTGTAAATCAAGTATGATGTATTTGTTTTAGAAATGTAGCTTTATAGTTGATTGTGCTAGTCAGTTTTCTTAATGTGTGAAGTTAGTGCTGAGGATTAGTTTTGTTGCAGTGATTTATTATTTGTTTTGTCATAGCCTGAGGGGCACTAATTGAAGACTGTTATTCCCTAGCAGCTGTACAAACATACGCTTAAAAAGATGGTTCCTATTCTGTCTGCTCCTCAATTATTAGTTCCCTCTGAGTGAACATTGCTGACTGTCATTTTGTTTCCTGGCTAATGTGTTTCTTTTACATTACCCACCATTTTGGCAATGTCACTCTTCAGGGGTCAAAAAAAAACCATCTGCAGTTCTAACTCTGTAAAACTGACGTTGAGTCAATGTTCTTATGAGACCCCTTCTTTCTGAAATATTGCTAGATTGAGGAAGCAACGTTGTAATCATTTTTTGGCAATAGTTGTGTTCTGAACCATATTCTCAATGTGTGTATATTTTTTTTTTGTTTGTTTGTTTTCTTTTTCCCTTCCTCAACCCTGCTCCCCAATCCAGGGAACATTCAAATTCAAGGCGGAAAGTGATCTCTTCCTTGCTGAACATCACAAATTGTTACTGTATGATGGCAAACTGTCCAGTGCTATTGCTTTTATGTACAATCCAAGGGCTACAGATGCACAGCTGTGTCTAGAGTCATCCCCTAAGGATAACCCCTCTATTTTTGTTCATTCACCACATGCCCTCATGCTGCAGGTATTACAATTTTTTCATCGATTTGTAGGGTACAAATGATTTCTGTTTGAAAAACCTAAAAATCAAGTTTTATAGGGATTTGGTCAAGATGGGGAACTGCTGATAGGTTGGGATTTTTTGGTTGTCCCCGCTACAGCCTCCCCTGTTTGTTGAATTAATGTGGATGCACAAGAACTGTGGGAAAAAAAGTTTATTTTATTGAAGTGACTACGTAAAAAAAGTCAGTATTACAAAGACTGTGTTAACTTTTAAAAAAAAAATCCCTAATTTCTGACATATGTTCACTCCTCTACAGATATTACCTATCTCCCATCCTTTGCCCTGTTGATGATACCCTTTTCTTCCCTATGCTTTGAACACCGTAATCTTTTATTTTATCAGAAGCTTTTCATGTGTTCTGTTCTAGAGCTTCTCTATTACTAAAGATTTGTTTTAGAGTTTGCAAGCCACCTCCTGTATATTCATCTGAAGGTCTACACTGTAGACTGTATCTAAAGCAGTAGGTCAGCCAGACTTGGCCATTTAGTGTGGCTGTGGCAGCCAGTTTGTACTTCTGGCCATTTTGTTTTATTTGATAGTAAATACAATTTTTATATGGAAGACATTTCAAACTATTTCTAACAAATCTTTGAAGAGTTTCTGCAGGAGATTTAAATATTTCTTAATTCTTCTTTGTCAGGATGTGAAAGCAGTCTTAACACATTCTATCCAGAGTGCCCTGCACTCCATTGGAGGAGTACAGGTACTTTTCCCTCTCTTTGCACAGTTAGACTATAGGCAATATTCATCGGACCACATTGACACAACTGTCTGGTGAGTGCATGTGCTTGCTTTGTTCTGTTCTTTGTTTCTTCTTAGGGAAATTACCTCACGCTCCAATAAGCGGTGTAGTGGTTTCAATTGTATTGTGCAAAGATGAATTATGTCTAACAACAAAAAGGTGGCCTTCTTACAGAACAGGACCTTAAAGAGAAGTGTTCATTTGTACCAAATTTTCTATGAAGGTTCACACAGAATCCAAGGTTCTACTTCACAATTTTTCTATGTAACAGAATTACAGACAATTTTCTTGAGCTTATTCCTGTGATGGAGAAAATCCACGGGGAAAGCTTCAAGAGCAACTCCAGAAAGGATGAATTTTTCAGCTACCTGAAGTTATTCCTTGGAATTTTTTATGGTTTTTTTTGCCTGCAGGCTTTTTGGAAGATACTGTTCTTCAGTGTTACTGCTGGGATTTTCCTCTGGTTTCAGCTCTGTTTTGACTCAGTCCAACTTTTGAACACCCAGGCACAGAAACTGGTGGAACTCCCTAATTAGAGTAGTATTAAAAGCGAAGGGATTGCTTTTTTAATACCTGGTTAAGTTTGCTCTGTTTCACTGCAATTGTAGTTTTATGACTGTTTAAAGATGATCTACATCTTGTTGCTAGGATGGGGTGGTCATGATGTTCCTTTGGCCCATTTGTACATTCCTGGGCCTCCCTTGAGCTGGATCAGACTTGGGATCTGTGCGAGGAGTCAGGGATGTGATTTAGTTGCAAACTGGCCCAGCAATAGAGGACTTTTCAGCTGGCTAAGGTCTGGGTTCGTAGGCCCCAGTTCTGTGACATAAGGGGAGTGGCATGAACGTTCCTTCTGGCAGCAACACAGACTTGAATTAGCTTGAACCAATAATAAATCTGTGTCTAGAAAAATATCACCAATATCTGCTCATCTGAAAGCAGTAGGAAGTGAAATAGCATTGGTTACTGATCTTGCAGAATTTTGTAAGTGAAGCAGAGGGAAGTACACACTTAACTGTTGCCTTTCTGCATTTTCGGAATGTATTTTCAGAAGAACTTTGCTATTGCATGGTTATCTCAGAATCTAGACTTTCAAGATAGAAATGCGTTAATTAAAAGCAAGAAGTTAGAGCTTTCAAAATTTAGTCTTGCTTTTTGTTTTAAAAATTCTGATCTGAGCCTTTGTCTAAACACATTAAATGTATCTCTGGGCTGTGTGATGGAACTGTTAGTACTTTGTCTCAATTGTAACCCTTTAAAAATTTTTCCTTAATAAAACATTGTATTTTCCAGTTCTACTTTACTGGCTTTCATCATGGAGTTGTTGAAGAACTCCATTGCTATGCAAGAACAGATGCTTTCCTGTAAGGGCTTCCTTGTGATAGGATATAGCCTAGAAAAGGTAAAGCAGGTCTTTCTTGATGTCTTACAGTAATGCTGAATTTTTTGGAGATAAATACTTTTCCTAGACTGTTGCAGGGCTGTTCCTTAAGCCGGCCTTCTTTTACAGTCTTCCAAAGCCCATGTTACCCGAGCTGTACTAGAACTTTGCCTTGCCTTTTCGAAATACCTGAGCAACTTACACAATGGGGTGCCCCTGCTGAAGCAGCTGTGTGATTATGTTCTCCTTAATCCTGCAATATGGATTCATATACCAGCACAGGTAAAATTGCTTATTCTTATGAATAAGGTATCTTATGATGTATCGATTTGAGAGCATTAAGACTAAGCCTGGACCCCAAGAATTGTAGCTCCTGGCTCCTCAGCAGAAATAATACAGAAACTGTTTTCAGACTCTGGTTTTCTGCATGTAGCTGTCAAGTTTTGCAGGGTGTTCAAGGGGTTTGGAAACCTGCAGTGTCCTGCAGAGCAGAGTTGGAAGTGGCTTCTGGAGTCCCTGACCCAGTCACTGACCCAAGTTTCAGTGTTGTAGATTGAGAAGAATTTTGGATGGGTTAGTTGGCAAAAACCCATCACTTTTAAGAGAAATTATCCTTGGTGTCTGATTTGAAGTCTTTATTTAAATCGACATATTCCCTGCAGACTATTTCTGTTTTGGTGAGTCTGTGTTCTCTGAGAGCGAACAGCTTGGATGGAAACTTTCCAGTTGGTTCTACTTGAAACCTTCTTACCAAATTTTTTTGATCCCCTCCATAAGGGTTTGTTTTGCATTTCAAAGACTGCGACAGCATTAACAGTGCTACTGTTGAAGTTGTCGTAAAACTTTTGCTTGCTACAGCTAGATTAAATCATTGCATATTAAAGTCATTATTTCTCAGAAGGAGGGAAAGAAGACATGTAAATAATTAAGCCTAGAATAATTATGCACCTTTCTATAGTACTTCATGTGTGACCCTGTTCTGAACAGAGAGGCTGGACTTAGATGATCCCCAGAGGTGCCTTCCAATCCCAACTGTCTATCATTGTGCGAATACCATGCTTTCATGCTCCTACGAGTGTGGACTAGCTTAAAAAACCCCACAGCACACTCCAGATTTAGAAATAAAATGAAATTTTTCATCGGTTTGCAGGGTTTTTAAGAGCTTTGCGACTGAGCTATGCAGAAAACCCCCTATTTCTTTAAGACATCTTAATAAAGGAAATTTAAGAATGCCGTTGTCTGTTGTGCTGCAGTTTTGCTGTAATGATTTTTGATCTCTGAATTGGGTGTTGTAGGTTCAGCTGGTACTGTACACTTACCTATCTACGGAGTTCATTGGCACTGTTAACATATATGGTGCGATCCGGCGCGTTGGGACGGTTCTCTTGGTCATGCATACCTTAAAGTACTATTACTGGGTAGTGAATCCTCAGGATCGCAGTGGTATAACTCCCAAGGGCATAGGTATGTATTCATTTCTACTCTCACAAGCTGGTTTGTTTTTAAAAAAATGTGTAGAATAGAACTGGAAATACTCCAGGAAGACTTTTGTTTTAATGGGGTGGGTTCACTGTGGCACTTTAAGCAGTGTGCTTTTGCCCATAGGATGTTCTTGAAAGTGGTTTTTTCACCATCTAATAGAAACTTTTTTTCAGAAGTCATATCTTCTGTCATCGAAGACCTACATGAATTAACACTAGATAGAAGTGATCAGAGAAATAGGAGGGTTTTGGAAGTGTAGAGCTGTGCCTGGGAGTGTGATCTCTTTAGGGAACTTGTTCAAGTACTGGACAGTCTCTGAATGCTTGTAAGATCTATTGATAATAGCAGTATAGCTGGAAACAAGCATACGGAGTCTGTCTGACAGGTGTAGGGATCTGAACTTGTTGGAAAAAATGCTTAATAAGCATGCTTAATCCAGACAGTGAACTATTGGTGAAAGAAGTAATAAGAAATTTAGAACAGATGTTTAGTACTTGACACAGAACAAGATCCTAAGAAAAAAAAAAACCAAAGGGGGTAGGTGCTTGCCGAAGAAATCCAGTGCTGTAAAAGGAACTGGGAGAAGTGAAATATGCACCAGCATAACACGAACACGTGCAGATGGAACTGACACAGATAAGGGAATTAATGCTGTTTGGAAGTCTGACTTTGTAACTCCTCTAATTGCTGTTGTGTGTTTCCTGGGGTTGGGCACACAGCCTTGGCAAAGGGTGAATAACCTACATCTCTACTCTCCCCTGTGAAGAAGAAAGGCTCTGGAATATCAGACAGAAGCAGGTGATGAGAGTTAGATGTCTTGGAAGCAAGTGCTCCTTAGATGTGTCAGACTTCCTGTCACCGCCGCCTCAAAATGACCAACCCTTCCTGTTAGAGGGTTGCAAAGATTGTTTTGTACTATTTTGCATCCTGTAAGAAGCAAAACGTGTGTGTTCTCCTTTCTTTTTATTACAGACAGAAATTGACCTTAATTAGTTTCTGAACTGGATTTATTGAGCCTGAGGCAAGTGTACGTGTAGGATGGGTAGTCTTACTAATGCAGTTTAACGGCTTAATTTGACTAGACCAGTCTATATTGAAAATGTTCTTAAACCAAATATGCCTGCGGGCCTATACTGTATAAAACCAGACCCCTATGATCACGTATATTTGCTAGTTGGTTTGCTCTTCGCTGAAGATTAAGATCGTAAGAACTGTGAACCTATGAGCAAATGTAAAAGCTATCCCTAGAAATGTATTTGCAACAGTTCATTTGCTTTCTGTATGAAAGCTCTTACTTGGCTTTGACATTTGGCTGCACCTGTTTTTTTAACCTTGCCTCTCCTGGGAACTGGTCAGTGTTGGAGTATTTAAAATGTTTCAGTGAAAGTCTGCTTTATACAGGAGTGGCAGAAGCAAGTCCTTCTGACTTTGTTAAGAAATTAAGTCATGGCTTTCAAGGTAGTCTTTAGGTATAGCACTGTAAGATTGATTTTCTTTCTGTTGTGTATATAGCTGATGTGTAATAATGGCATGTAGTTCTTCCTTTGAGCTTTAGCAAAACTCTAAAAGCAATTGTAAACTACAAAAATATGAAATCTGGAAATTCTGATACAAAGTTCTCATATCAGCCTTATTCCTTGCATGAAGTTGGTTCATAGATGCTGTAAGGAAGTGGTAAAATCATGGGAAGGCTTCAGAGGAGTTTAGAAACTCTATGGAATAAAAGTCTTAGTAGAAGCTCACTAGTTGGGCCTTTTGCTAATAAACAGTGATAAAACACATTATTGTCTTCTAGTCTGAAGTGGAGGAAATATAACTTTATTAGAATTGTTCCCTCTTTGGCCAGAAAAAGCCTTTTATTTTACTTTGTGACAATGCACACTATGCCAATAACAACTGCTAATTTGCATTTCATGTATTTACTTTTGCTTTGTAGACGGGCCACGGCCTACTCAAAAAGAGATTTTATCTCTGCGAGCATTCTTGTTGATGTTCATTAAACAGCTAGTGATGAAGGTAGGATAACTTTAAATTGTGATAGGATGTCTAAGTTTCCTTTCATAAAGAAACGCCTTTAGTATAGTATTTTTTTCTAAGCATGTTGAATTTTGTAAACAAGTAAGTAAACAGAAATACCATGTAAGGTGCCTCTTTTTGTTGTGGTTCTTGCCACAAACAGCAGAGCTAAAGATGTGTTTTTCTCCTTTTAAAGCTGTTTTTTATCAAAAGTGGAGCTGTTAAATCATTAACTTGGAAATGTTTGCTACTGGGGAAATAAGTATTTAATTTTTTTTTTTTTTTTTTACAAGAACAGTATCACCTGCATCAGAAGTGCTTAAAGACTTAAGAGCAGCATTTGACATTATATGCTGTGGGTCAGTGGGACAGAGGAGGATAAGAAAGAGTCTATCAATAAGTTTCACCACTGCATATTAGATGTTAGAGGAACATTGAAATTCAACAGTTCTACTGCTTATAGACTCTTCTTAACCCGTTCCTGTTGCAAGCTCTGACCTCTCTCTTCTCTCCCTTCTGTAGGCTGAGTTGTTTGTGTTTGAATCCAGCTCCCTTTTCCCTCTTGCCCGGTGTTACTAAGGAACCAGTATGCTGTGGGCTGTAGCCCCAGCAGCGTGGAGCAGTAACTACCAGAAAAGTTCTGCTCTTGACTCCTGTACTCTTACTTCAATTGGAGAACCAATTTAAACGATCGGGCACAATTTAGCTATCAAACTCTTAATAGACTTTTGTTATTTTCATTTTTAAAAAAAATTTAAAAAATTTCTGTCAGAGATCTGTAACTTTGGCTGTTTTGGATAGTTTCTCAAGGTTGGTGAAAAGCGTGTCTGTCATAAAAGGTTGATTCTTCTGCAAATTTTCTGTTTGTACACAGTGGTGCAAAATGTTTTCAGGAAATGAGAAACTTGCTTTAAAAAAGAAAAGTCCTAGATATGAACAAGTCTGCTTTTCCCTACCCTCATCCTGTTCTTAGAAACCATTGGTTTTGGTGTTTTCTGGTTTTTTAACAAAAAGACCTCGAGGCATATTCCTGACATAGATGCCGTAAATGATTTAAATTTCTGCAAAGTTGATAGCAACTGGAGATAGGATTCTCTAGTGGAAAATAAGAAGCAAACTTAGCTGTAGACATAGCTAATGGGCTTATAATTAAACATCCAGGTCTACTTCTGAATCTTCTTTGCCACCTTAATTTAATTTGTCTATTGATAGGAAGCTCTCAGTTCAAATTATCTGTCTCAGTTATCACGTGTTACTCTTAACAATTTCATGTACTTTATTGCTAGCTAGCTTATTTTCATACCTGTATTGGAGTTGTCTTAAAAGCACTTTTATAACTTTCAGTGGGTATTTTCTGGGCAGCAAAAAAAAGCTACCTTCCATCTATGAAGCTATTATAGTACCAAGTAAAACCGAATTTGTCTTGCGGGACTTGCTCTGTGTATAACCGCTGCTTGTAATAATGGTCTTTTGGGAACAGTACTTTTGTACTTGAAAGATGATAGTTAAAACCTGATTGTTTTTGAAGGACTATGGAATAAAAGAAGATGAACTGCAGGCTATCCTCAATTATCTGCTCACTATACACGAGGTAATTTTTAATTTGGGGAGTGTGTGGGTGGAGAGGTGTACTACAACTGCTGTTTGTGATCATCAGGTATTCGAGTATCTTCAAATATTACCACCTTTGTGCCACAAGATGGCTCTGTGGAGGAAATAGCAAACATTGTCCAACTCTTCAGTGTAGTGCGCTGAATTGCCAATATTCTGGCAGTGATTTAAGCACTATGTTCGATGTTAGATTGAAGTTCATTAAGCCAGTAAGTCAAAATGGTTTCTTATGTTGTTCTGCAAACTGATTTACCAAGCAGAAAAACAGATGGTGAGGCTGACTTTAAAACAAAAGACAAAACCTTGTTTTATGCTGCCTAAGTAATATTTTTTTGTTTTTCCCTCTTTTTATTTTGCTTCTTAAATAAAGCAATAAAATTGAAAACATGCATTAAAAATAAAGATGTATGCTAATGGCATCTAAGAGAAGCATATAAACTTAATTGGGAGAAAATGTTGGTTACCACTGATACATCTGCATCTTCATATTTTAGCACGAGGAAAAGGCACTTTATGCCAGATGCAACATCAAAGACAAGGGAAATGGGGACATAAATCTAACTGATCTCATCTCTGTAAGGGTGCTTGAAATGGGTAAAATAAGGAATTAATTGAACTACGCTTTGAGCAGCATGGATTTTTTTCTTTCTTTTTTTGTTTACACCTATGTTTTCTTTTTATTCTCTGTGCTGGTTGCTGCTGCTTGGTAGCACCATGGTCAAGCAGTTTAAGTCATTCTACTTTATATGAAGATGTGAAAAATAAGACTCTTGGTAACATGTAAGAGTAAACCAGAATAGCAGAAGCTTTATATAGCCTTCAGATGAGGAGGTGATATTTTAACTATCTTAGCAGTTTGCATGGTCAAGTCTAAAAGACCCATGAGTGCTGAATCCTACAGAATTGGGTATCTAGTTGTAAACTCAGGAAAACATCAACAAAAAAAGAGTAAAATTCAGTCTTCTCATAGTGCTCATTCATCAGTGATAATATCTGTAATGCTAGCTAGTAATGCCAGATGAACACAGTTGTTCAGGGGGTGTAAAACTGGTTTTCTAATAGAGAATCAGAATATTTGTTGAAAAGTGTTGGAAAGTAGTTTTTTTAAATAATGCTACAAAGAATGGGAAAAGACAACAGTTGCATTTTGTGACTTTGTAGGTTATTTTTAGTTATAATTAACTTGGAACAAATTAGTAAACTGTAGCTTAGAGTGCTTTAGACTAATAGTATGGAAAGCTTTACGGAGCAGCTTGAATTACCCATTTTAAATGTTTTCTGTGGCAGGTGGTGGAATTTTTTTTTCCTGGGGTGGACGTTTGTTAGTAGAGATTTTTGCATTAAACACCACCCCGTGCCCCAGAAAACGTGCAGCAGTTTATTTCTAGCTCTTGTGCAGTAAAAAATGGGGAAATATCTGTGTAAACAGATGAGCATTTGTATGGAAGGAAATAGCATAGTTTGATAGTCCTTTCCCTGTCAAAGACTTACGTTCCAGACACACATGTATCACTTTCCACTGTAAAAAAATAAAGGGGTTTTTTGGTAATATTTTTCTCCTGTCCTTGTCTTCCAGATCTCTAGCTCTTTGATCCTGGCCTAATTGTTTTGGTCCTATACTCTCCAGATCATTTTGAAAAGTTCTGTAGTGGTTCTATTAACAAAAAGAACTTTCTCACATACATGCATTTTTCACTGAAATTTGTAATTTTTATTCAACAGGATGACAATCTAATGGATGTCTTGCAGTTGCTTGTTGCTCTGATGTCAGAGCATCCCAGCTCTATGATCCCTGCTTTTGATCAGAGGAATGGATTACAGTAAGTTTGAATTTTCTAAGTGGGCAAGAGGAGATAGGATTTTGACTATACTGTTGCTTGCTAGAATTCCCATGAAATCCGAAAGGTTCTCGTCAGTGGATATGTTGCAATCTTAAACTCCTCATCTTGAGAGATTTTTGTGTCCAGGTGCTCTTTTGACAAGAGGTGATGTTGGATTTATTATCAAGGAGGGATTTTTTTTTTAATCTTTCCAAGCTGTCAGTCACACTTAAATAGGTAGTGATCAATTTGAGTTAGTCTGTACGTTGATGTTAAGTCTTCATCTACTAGCGCTTAGTCTTCAGCCTCCTGCTCTTACATGTTTTAGAACTCAAAGTGGGCTGACAAAAATTGGTTCAGATTTCTTCTGATCTTTGTTAGCTTTTTCCCTTTTTTTTTTTTTTTGTGACATGTAAAGCATTATGAGACTTTTGCAGAAGAAACCTTTATTTAAATTTAGCACTCTGTAGTATGGATTGTTCACAACCTCTTTTTCCCAACAAACAGAAATTATTGTTTAGCACTGTTGTGAGAGAAAAGTAGGTAAAGGAGCAAATTCTGCTAACTGTAAAAGCACAAGAGAAGATCTGCTAGAAAAAGACTGAAGTTATGACTGATTTTGTGCCGTGGCTCTCAGAGGGTGGTCACTTTATTGAGCTTTTCTAATTTAAAATGAACCTGCCTGGACATAGTGGGGAAAAAATTGGATCAGGCAAACAAATGTAAGAACTATTCCTAGAAGGGTATGTGGAGTAGTAATTCTCTCACTGTGTAAAGGCAGAGTCTCATTTCATACATTTTGCTGCACCTTTTGGTTAACCCCTATTTATACATATATTTTTTTCAGTTGCTGTTACTCAAGAGACAACATTCAGGCACGTTCATAATTGTTTTCTCCCCTTTTAGTGCTAGGCTGATTTTTTTTTTTTTTTAATCCGTTTTCTTCAGTTTTGACTTCATTTGTATGGTAATGTATTATGCTATGGGAAACTAATAAAAACTCTAAATAATAAAGTATTTGAATGTCATGTTGGGTCTCCATTGCAATATGTTTGGTTTTATTTAACAACCGGCAGTAGACATTTTCTTTATTATTAACGAATATATGGGTAAGTCAGCATGAATAGTGAGTCCACAGTGAGAAATCACTTTGTTTTCCTGTCTCATTTGTTACATTCCTTCCTCCTGTATTGTCTCCAGTCACTTAATGGGTGGTTTGTATGCCTATTGATACATCTACTTTTTGCAATTAAAACACCATATTCCTGAAATTTTAAAATAATTATCCAAAGCTTTATAAATATTTGGGGTTTTCAATAATTAAAATTTTAAAACTAACAGATCTACTGAAAAAATAAGCGTAAGGAAATATTTTTTTCCTATACAGTTCATACCCTCATACTGTTAAGGCAAGCAGGGAAATGGATTATATTGCTTTAATGAACATTGTATCGTGGGCTTGCTCGTTTTTCTGATTCTATAGCTGCTGTGGCTGCAGCTTTCTCCAGGATAAGTTATTTTTTGTAGATAACTGGTTTTTAATCACTTCTGGGCTTCATGTATATTCTGCTATAGAACTAGATTTTATTTTTTTAATCTTAGTTTAGATATCCTGGTTAATATTTTTAGGGATGCAAAAGTGAATGAGTATATAACTAGTGATGAGTGCTCAGTTCTGTATAGGTAAGGCCCAAAAACTTGAATAAGACCCTTGAACTTCTACAACTGTCTTATCTAAAATGCAGTATTATAACATGGGATATCTTTTTTTCATTCCCCCTAATAAACTGATACAATTGTCCTCAGAAACTTATACGGAAAATATTTACAGCAAAGCTGAGTACCTACCTTTTGCTCCAATATAATTTCATGAAGCATTAGGAAATTAATTTTTTTTTGTTTTTTCAGAGTTTAGTAGTCTTTGTAGATATCTGCTAAATCATATTTTACACATTCAAAGATCTGTCCAATGCCATGAACCATAGCCCAACTGAAATCAGGTAGTGACATGGTCATATGCACTTAACTGTCTAAAAAGTAAGCAATGAAAAAAAGTTAGCTGTAACTGATAAATACATTTAGATGTCTTGTGTTTTTATGGGAGATTTACAAAGATCGAAAACTTCCATTTGTTATTCCTCACATTGACAGAAGGCCAATATTAGAATTTTTCACTGTGTAAATAAAAGGTTAAGTTTTAATGTATGCAAATAAATGTTTGAGGAGTTAAGATTAAATACTAGTCCGATTTCTTTTTATTCGGGGAGTGGAAGGTGTAGATACATGTGGTGAGATCTGTGCAATATTGCAGATTGAATTGGTAATGTCAAATATATTTAAGGTTACTGGACACTGTAAGACTGTCTGTCCAATTGTTTGTTAATTTACCAGACTTCAGTCAGTTGCATCGACACTTTCTTTGCTGTGTTTGTTGCACTCTCATTTTTTTCTTGGAAAAACTGCAGCCAGAGCTGTTCATATAGTATCTAGTACTTTGCTACAGACATGCCCCTTGCTCCCTTCAGCTTTCTTCTTAAACCTCCTTAGTGTAGAATCATGAGTGGGTATAGAACGTAATCATAAGGAGGTGAAGAGCAGAGACCAATGTAGGTGAAATAAGAAGAATGCCTCCTGACTTGGTGTCTTCCTCCATCGCTCCTGAGGGAGCAACACCATTCACAGGTGTCAGATATTAGTGCTAGTAATAAATCTCCCTCCACACATTTATACTGAAACAACTGCTTGCTTAGTTTTTTGGATAAAATACCAGATTGACACAGTTCTCAATATAGGAATTGCAGCAGACTTTCCCAGCATGTCTTACGTATTGATAGTTGGGAGATATTTAAAGTTGATTAAAAATCTCTAAATGTAATTATAAACTGTGAAATCACAAACTATTGTGCCATCAGCAGAAACATCATGCTGGTTTTTGTAGTCTTATGAATAGTCATGCTTTTAAATTAGGCTCAGAGACAAATATATTTGCAGTCTACTGCAGTTCACATGTCACAAAAATGGCTTTTTCAACCGTTTTAGGAAGCCTTGTGTTTTCTCCACTTAGGGTGGTCTACAAGCTTTTAGCATCACAAAGTGAAGGCATCAGGGTGCAAGCTCTAAAAGTGATGGGATATTTCTTAAAGCATCTCGCTCCAAAGTAAGTACTAGTTTCAGTCTTAAAACAAACCCCCCCGAAAAAGAAGGAAAAAAGGTAGGTTGTGATACACACGTGCCATATATTACTTTGTGTATATGTATATGTACACACACATGTGTTTGTGTAAAGTAAAAAAAGCTATATTGGAGGTTAATCACTAAATATGCTTCACTGAATAAGAACTACTATTCTTCAAGTACTCTTCAATTTGTTTGTCATTCATACATTTCTGATGTGGTAGAATTATTGGCAACTAGTGTCCAGGCATTATCTCTTCCTTACCAGGTTCACGCTTGCAGTACAGCTGCCTGCTTTTAAAAGTGCTCTTTTTCCGTAATTCCACTGGAATTGGTAGCAAGAATTAGACTGCTGAGATTGAACCCTGTGTCACTTCCTGAGAACTAGATTGAATATGTCTCAAGTTGACTACAGTAGTAGATAACTATTGAGATCGCTGTCCATGGTTGTATTTTTGAGTGAAATGAAGACAAAAATGCCCTTTCCTTAGTGTTGATCAAGAAATCCCTAAGGATGTGTTTCAGCATTTTGGGCTTGTGGGTGAGGACTGCATTTACAGAAGAAAGTTAGCTGTCTTCTGTTTGTCTTCAGGGAATGACTTGTCTTTTCAGAATTTGAATCCTTGCCCTTTTCCTTAACTAAAAGCAATAGACTTAAGGAACAAAAAAGAAAAAGATGTTTCCAGTGATTTCATATTTCTTGGGGCACGTTTTTAAACTCTCTTTTTTCCCCTAAGGCAAGTTAAATATGTAAGTTTATTTTATCTTTCTATACTATTTTAGGAGAAAAGCTGAAGTCATGCTTGGACATGGATTGTTCTCTTTGTTGGCTGAAAGGCTGATGCTTCAGACAAGCTTAATCACCATGACCACATACAATGTCCTATTTGAGGTAGTTATATACTGTAGTTAGGATCCAATCTTCCTAATTACTTGTAAGACATTGTTAGAAAATTGCTTACATATTTGTGCTGATATGTTCCAGATGACATTAAACCTTGGCGTGATGCAGCTGAGTGCTGCTTTTTTTTTTTTCCAAAGCTCGCTACTTGAGATTTCCTCCCCACCCCCATTAACTTGATTATGCTTGTTATGAACAATTCTAGATAATAAGTAACCTGAATGTCTCAAGCAGACACTTGTATATATGTGGAATTTTATTATAGCGATGATCTTGCCTTATGATGATTGTTTTGGCTAGATTCAGGTTTCTCTTCCACTGTATTTAAAATAAGTGTGCACTTAAGAGAAGTAAAAGAAAAATAGTGCAGAGTAAAATTTTAAGAACGGGATGAAATAAATTATCAAGACAGACAAGAAGTGAGTTTTTTTGGATAAGTTTTAGAACCATGGTGAAATAATGATGGTTCTGTATGAAGGATGTGTCCAACTATTTTCCAGTAAGCTGTCTTTATGAACACTAACGTGGCAACTTCTTCTTTCTTGCTAGATTCTGACTGAACAGATTTGCACTCAAGTGGTACATAAACAACATCCTGACCCAGATTCAACAGTGAAGATACAAAACCCCCGTAAGAATGTTACGTGTTTCTAAGTGCTGCTGTAAGAAAAGTCTGCTCTAAAAGAAGACATGAGACAGCTTATTAATTCCCTCCACCAGCCTCAATTCTGATCTCAGTTTTACATCGTCTTTCATAAAAAGGAAAGATAATGTGCATTTAGTTGGAGTTATTTAGGAAGCATGTCTCTTGCTTTTTCAAAGACGTTTTATGGGTCTAAATGTGTATGTAGTTCATAACTTGCCCTTTTTGGCTGTGCAGTCGTGGTATGAAATGGTTTTTCAAGACTTGCATGCACAGGATACTTTGATTTAATACACGTTAAGGTTCCAGCAAAATTCTGATTGCATTATTTAGTGATGTCAGACTAAATTACCTGAAATATGGAAACAGCCTTCATCTTAAATTACATTCAGTATGACAGCACTAGATGGGAAGTAGGAGAAATGTATCTACCCACTGTTTTGGTTAGCTTACTTTATGGGAAATATCTTGATATGAAACTTTAGATGTCTTTTGAACTAAGAGAAAATACTGATCTCCTTTTCTGAATTATATGCATTATTAATGTGCTCTGTATATAATACAATGGACTTATGATAGCTTTGGGAGTTCATTTTTTCTGGAGAAATAACAGATTTTTCACTTTCATAGCTGCTTTGTCATTAAATGTAGGTCATAGTTGTGGGTTTCCTTCATGTGGAAAGTGGGGGGAAGAGGAAAGAAAGCAAAGCAGATACGGAGGAAAGCAATCTGGTTGCAGTATGCCATTTGCCTCCTGGAGAATCTGTACGAAGGAAGAGATGGGAGGAGATTTCTGTTACTTTCTCTTAAAATTTTTGAAGTTGGCAGTCACTGCTGTGGTTACTACAGATTATTTGAGGTATGAGTCTGGAATTATCCAGGTCTAGCAGGAGGAGTTGCTTCTAGACTACCTTTTTAAGGTCAGAGGTAATATCAAATAAGAAATTTATCTTTTGAAAGAAATCGTGGGAGGTTTACTGAAACTATCACAGTGACCATGTTCAAATTGCAGCCTAATTTATTTACAAAGTTAACTTTCTGTTAGAGTAACAAGATCAGGGACTACCCCACAACTCCAAAAAGGGGAATGTACCCACAGTGTTTACTGTCTCCTAAAAAATATAGAAAACATTATGCTCATAAGAGGTGAAATTTTACGTCGGGAGGGTTTTATCCCCTTTCTCAAACCTTTTTTTTAATAACAGAAATTGTTAAATATAATCAGAAGTTTTTCAGATTCTTTGGAAATTCAGTATTATTGAGGCAGAGCAAAATCTGTGCATTTTTCTCCTGTAATGATTTTATAATGGATAGATTGAACTATGTGAATTTCCTTAGAAAAAGGTTCTGACAGATTCTGATAGCTTGTCATTCATTGTGCAATAGCAATTGTGTTAGTTAAACTTGGTAATTCGAAAAAATTTCAGAATAATTTAGCCTGGATTCCATTTTCTTCAGCCTGCAAATCCCCCTGATGGTGACCGGTTTGAGGAGTCTTGGAAGAAGGGATCTGTATTAGTTAAATCTTCTACTCAAATAGAGATGTGCTTTTTCTCAGTATAAAGCTTTTTTTATATAGCATCACTTTTTTTGTACAAACAGTATTGGAAGATGTCCTGTATTTTGTGCTGTGCTTAGTACTAATGTTTTGTTGCTCATGAACTATTTTACAGAGATTTTGAAGGTTATTGCAATCCTGCTACGTAATTCTCCACAGTGTCCAGAAACTCTGGAGGTTCGGCGAGCCTTTCTCTCAGATATGATTAAACTTTTTAATAACAGCAGAGAAAATAGGAGGTAAGATAGCTTGCTGTATGTGCATGTATACAGAGGAAGTAGCAAGGTCTAGTAAATCAGACTCAATAAGCAGATGCAACTTCATTGCTGTTCAGCAAATTCTGTAGTCTAGTATAGTCTTCAATATGTAAAATTAGAGAAGCTTACACATAGCAGTTTTTTAAAACATGTTGAATTCCTGACTTAGCTCATGTGTATTTCTAAGATATATTTTGAATTTTGATTAAGTAGCGTGTGTGTGTTTTTGCAGGAGTTTGTTGCAGTGCTCTGTCTGGCAGGAGTGGATGCTTTCCCTTTGCTGTTTTAATCCCAAGACTTCTGAGGAACAGAAGATAACTGAGATGGTGTATACCATATTTCGAATTTTGCTCTACCATGCAATCAAATATGAGTGGGGTGGCTGGCGTGTTTGGGTGGATACCCTGTCGATCACACATTCAAAGGTGAGTATTGGAAATAGTTGGGAAATTTTATTACGCAGTGTAATTAGATGTGGAGCTTTAAAAGTGCTGTATCACACAGTGAGAATAGTCTTGAAGTGAAGAACAGTAGTTAAGTAGAAGCCCAGTGTTTTTACCGGGCATAACTTTCAAATATTTGACAATTAAGCGTTGTTGCTTGAACACAAATATTTTTTTTGTTGTTGCTGAAATTGTGATAGTTTATACTGAAAATGGCATGTGTTTTCAAAAATGAGGTAATCAAATCTCAGGAGGATTTCTGAAAAATTTTAGTCCTGGTTTTGCTTTTAAATAATGGCATGAACACAAGGTGGCGCACCATATCTATTCATAAACAAAAATACCTTTTGATACCGTCAAAAGGCAGTAAAACAAACCAGTAAAAAGCAAAGAAATCAAAGTTAAGACAGATGCTTCAGCTGTTAAGCTGCCATGGGATACAGGGCAAGAACGCAAATCCTTGTGGTATGAATGAGACTATTACCCTGCATTATTCTTCCGTCGGAGTTTTTGTTGTCGTTGCAACCAGAATTATAACATAAAAGTTATTAGTGGATCTTCGAGCAAGGCACAGTAGGATAAAAGATAACTGCCCTGCCTTATGCTGAACCAGCGTGGGCCTCATACTTATTCTGGTTTCTCAGAAATACTTACTTAAGATGAATTAAATCATAAATTATGTATTTCTAAATTGTGCAACGTAACAGTGCAGAAAGGACATCTGTGAATCCTGAAGATCACTTTTAGGAATTGTTAGCATTTTTGAGGTCCTTGATTTTTTTTTTTTTTTTTTTTTCCTCAAAATTAGTCAGCCTCTACACACAGCAAGAATACTGTTATTTTGCAGCTCTGTTTATTGAATTCAGAGCTTGATGGTGGATTATTGGGTTACGGGGAGACAAATGTAGAAATCTATGAGAAGTGTGTGAAATAATATTGTTAAATAGTCACTTAGCTAAATGGAATCCAGGTGCAAAGAATCCAGGGCCAGATTTTAACCCTTATAGAGATTACCTTTTAGTTGTTGAAATAGTCTTAATCTCCTTTTGTGTCAGACTGCAGAGCCTTCAGAAAACCTCTTTCCGCTCTTTCTCCCAAGATGCAGAGGGCATGGGTGGAGTAGATTGTACAATGGCAAGCTGTAGCCAGAGTAAAGATCCCTAAGAGTTTATAGAAACTGGCATAATTTAAAGCATTTGTGTGATTGCTGGGGAAAGATGGAGAGGTGAGTGAAGGAAGATCACCTTTCCACCTCTGTTATCCAGAGCTTTGGTGTATTGAATTTAAAAATTAACTAGCACATGATCTTATAAGCTGTAGTTCTAGTCTTAGACTTTTTGTAAGATAATGTAATGTTGGAAATCTCATTTAAACAGCTTCTGTGTCAAAATGATTATATGGATTTTTGGTCATTGTCTTCAGTGACTTAATGTGACTAATCAGTGGTCTAGAGTTCATGGAGCAAAACCCAAGATTTTTAATATGATGCCATGGCCCATTGTTGAGAAAAACATGGGTTTAGAAAATACAAAAAAATTTGAGGTACAGCTAATGTTACTTTTGGTTGTTTTTTTTTGTTTTTATTATTTTTTTTCCCCCCAAAAAAAGGCTGTATGTTTTTGTGCAATACCATAGTGAATGAGAAAATGGCATGCTTCACTCTGTGTTCCTCACTTCTGGTTCCTGGCATGCTGGTGTAGTGAGGTACCGTTGGTGGTAGAAGTAACTTCCTCTCTCAGTTTTCCCAGGTCTATCTGAGTTGGCTTCCCGGTCAAAATGCAAGGACTGTTTGTTCTTCCAACCTACTTTCTCTAAAGTTGAACAATGTCAGGGTTAGAAATGTGTGAGTGTGGGCAGAGCCAGCAGCAGAGTGGTGGTGTAATTTGGAAGGAATTCTACAGGAGTTCAGTTTGTTTGGACACTGGTGCTAATCCAATTCAGTTGTGCTCATCTGCCCCTCCACATCCAGTGCCAGAAGCCTAAATGATAATGCTTAACCAACAAACCCACCCAAAAACTAACTTAACAACAGTGATACGAACAACGATGCAATAATCAAGGATTTAAAAATTGGATTTTTTTCACCTTTATTATGTATTTGCTGTTTGAACTTTTTATAAATACTACATGCAATTTATGCAAGTAGCAGTATAAAGCTAGGGGATATTTCATAACTCTTTTAATTACATAAACATAAATTAGGATAAATCACAACAAAACTCCGTGGTAAAACCTTACTAATCCCTTGAAAATGCCTGTATAAACTGATATTAATACCTAATAATACTGAATTTTTAATCCCTCTAATTTTATTTATTTTGAATATTCATGTATCTTCTTACACCAATATTGAGATTCACACGTACCATAGCGTAGACATAATTCAGTGAGCAAATTGTTCGACGGTACGTGCATCTCAGATGTTTTTGATTTCTAGCATGCTTTCAAAGTAATGTGGGAATTATGGGAACAAAAATATTTCCTTAACATTGCTAAGAGAATAAACAATTTGTGGTTTTATTATTTCATCTCTAATTGTATTGGGTTACTGCTTATTTTTCCTTTTTACAACCCTTTGCGCCATTCTTGCCACTAATTTATAACACCATTCTATGATGAAGAACTAGTACATAAAGGACCAGTGTTACGGAATTGGATAGGTTTTGCAGAGCTACACATCAAGATACATGCAGCTGCTATAAAAAGCCAAAGAAACTCAATTGCAATTTTATTGTCCAGTTTGATAGATTTCCTGCCACCTTTGTAGCAGGGAAGCTGTTTGTCACTGTAACCCTCTCCTCCAACAGCTGCACAACGTTTTATAAGCAGCAACGGCTTTTCTAGCATAATTGCACTGCATTGGTTTCCTTACACTCAGAATTTAGAAGGTGTGAGTCACCTTTTTAAAGCCACATTCCTTAGTATTCCTCACGTATTTTGCTCATGTCCATATTCCAATTTGTATGTATTCCAGATATTAACACAGTGTATACAAAGGTGTTTAATCTGTGGCTCCTAGGTCAATAAAAATATTAATGAAAAAATTAAGTCACAACTCTGGTTCTAACTGGCTGGTGCTGAATTTATGAAAGCATATAAGAACTTCTGTTTCTTAAATATTGTAACTATGCTAGCTGGGCCTTAGATTTTTGTCTGTCTAGCCATGTCACTTCGTAAAAAGGACCAATGATTTTGGGGTTAATAATAGGAAACAGGTAAAGAATGGTGGACAACTTGCCTTTTTGACCTTTCGGCTTCCCCAGGTTTTTAAAGAATATAATGATTTACACAGTATAATGCACTCCTAAATTATCTGAGTGTTTCAAACTACTGCAAAGAACTAACATTTGCTTACTTCAGGCCCTTAAATATATTTTACTACTTAAAAGTTGCTTCATGTTACCATATGGTTTGGTTAAAGAAAAGATATTTGGGTAAATTCTGATAATTTTTTTTCAGTAGGTCAAGAAATTTTCATTGAGTAAGGCTCAGAAGTGTTTTGTTATTGCTGTATAAGTGAAAAAATTTTGTTCAGTGGCCTGAATGGGAAGAAGTATAATCTTAAAACATTAGTACCGTGACTTTTAACATGTGGTGTATTTCTAAATAATTGTTGGTTTTCAGTCTAAGGAAGTACAGTTGCAATAAAACCAGTGGTGAACATTAAGTAAATTTGTAGGTTCTCTGGTGCCCCACTCATTTAATACAGGAGAAATAAAAAAAAAAAAGATGCGTACAGCACTTACAATTTACATGTGTTATGTTTTCCTGATTTTCCTCACTGTCAGATGGGGGAAAACTGGCAAAAGCAGCAAAGATTAGGTGGTGGAGGAGATAATATATGATGCCAATTTAAAAACTAATTTGCAGAGAAGTAAACATGGCTCCGTAGTTACAGAAAGTAACAGGCCATCAGGATCTCTTGAATCAAAATCCCACTGACATTTGTGAGTTACTGAGGACAGTTTTCCTCCGTTTCTTCTCCCGATCTTGAAGAAGGGAGGGTCTCCCACAGTGGTCTGTGCAGGCATTTTTAGTTCTGGGGCATTTTAAAGGCTTCAGATGTTCTTCAGCCCTCTGAAAAGTGTGTCTGCATTGCCCTGAGGGGAAGCTGAGGCAGGTGGCCAGGAGGGTCCATGTACTACGGCAGGTTCTTGCTTTTCAGTTGTGCACTGCCCAGTGCATCCAGTGGTATAAATAGTTATTTATAAAAAAATGTTGCTTAGTCTAGATAGAAATGATTCTTGGAGCGGGGAGGGTGGGCACTGTCACCCCGCTTACAGACAGCAGAAGGAACTTGGGGACTAGACTGTGCAGCCTCCCTTAAAGCTGAGAACCCTCCAGAATGAGTGGTCATGACACAATCCTTCACCTTTCCTGGGTGTTTCCGTGTTACAGCTTCTTTTGTAGTAGGCGTGTGGGAGGGCTTTTCCTAGCCAATGCCTCTGAGGAGAAGAAAGTATTTTCATTATTCAGCAGGCAGAAGAGTTGGGAGGAGAAATCTGTACCACTGGTGGGCTCTTAACGTGGAGCTCCTCCATCTCATTATTCGCTCAGTTCGAGTGGGTGGAGTGTCATCAGTAAAGCTGCAGGATGCTAAAATCTCACTGGTTCAAACTGGAAGAAGAGTGTCAAACAGGGGATAGGAACAGAGTGAGCATGGCAAACTGAGATGTTATGAAGCAGCAAGGAACAGATCAGCTGGGTAGAGGAAGCTGTACAGAAGCGTTAAAAGAAGAGTGTAATAGAGATTTGCTACTGGTTGAGAAGAGCCAGAGGTCTCCAAAGGAAGAAATGGGGAAACATTAGCAGTGGAAAGGACTGATGCATGAAGAGGCAAACAGCTGGGAGAGAGTCTTCCTAAGCAAAGATGACCTGAAGAGAGAATGGATTCTCACCTGTATAACTTGGTATAAAAATCCTTGGAAGATGGGACCTGTCCGCAGCCTCAAGAATTGTCAGTAACTTCCTTTGCTGTTGAGGCAGAGTTTGAGGCAAACCTCCTCCGTACTTGCTGCTACCTGTGTTCAGGTTCTGCCTGTCTTATGGCTGGAGGGACTGACTTGGGCCTCTGGGCTGTGAGTTGAAATGATGGATGTGGAGTCTGCTACAGAGCTGCCAGCAATGCATGGAGAGATTGGAAAAAGTTGGCTAAAGAGAGAAGCGCCCAAGACCTGTACCTGGGTATTATGGCACTGCAGAGTGGTAAACACTGAATTTAGTTACAACTTGGTTTTTTTAATAACTGTATCAAATATGTACAAGGCAGAATTTGACAGTCTGCTGAACTGTAGGAATGGTGGCAGGGCTTGAGATAGACAGGAAATACTTACTTTGAGAGGATAATATGCTCATGTCTTGCAATTCAAACAAATGAAAAGCAAAAGTTGCATTAGTGAAAATGTACAAACACACGTTTGGTATGCTGTTTCAATTTATTATTGTATGGTGATGTAACAGTAAGCTAATACCTTGATTTGAAAATAAACCACTGCCAACACACATAAAATTATCTCTCAGATAAGCAGAGACTTTTATGTATTATATTGACTAGTTCTTGCTTTCTTATTCTAGAAATTATTTGCTTGCATATTTTTTTTTCCCAGGCTGAAGAGAAAAAAGGCAAAAGTATTGCAACTTAGATGAAAATGCAGGAACATCTTGGTAGAGTGGTTTTGTCCTCCCCACCCCCTCTGTGTCAGTGAATGCTTTTTTGGTGGAAGCTTAGACTCCTTCTAGAAACTTCTCATATATAGTGTCCTGCAGAAGCTATGTCAGTTTGCTTTTCTTAGCTTTCTTCTATGAACCACTCAGAAATAACTCAGAGATTCCTCAGGTCGGTGGGTTACAGGCTGTAAGGCAGTGCACGATGCACACAGTACCTTTCTATCTTTCACTTCACCAAACTGAAAATTAGGTTTGATATCTTCAGATATTCTGCCTCCCACTTAACCAGACCTGGTTTTGTTTGGAGATTCATTTCCACTTTTGAACAGTAGTGTTGCTAGAGGAGAAGTGGGAAAAACAGGTCAATAAAGTCCTTGTTAAGATTTTAAGAGCTGTAACGCTTTCTGGACTTATGAAGAGTTTATTGATGGTGTCGGCAGCACAGGAGCTAGTTTGCACTGAGCAGACTCTATAAGGGAACAGCAGTACTATATAATTGTCTGACCTGTCTGGCAGACATTCCCTTCCTTTTTTCTACTCTACAAAATTGTCCATGTGATAATGGAAAAAAAGGGACAAAATCTTCACATATAGCTAAAATATTTTCCCTATGTCCTTTAATTTAAATGTCAATCATCTTAACCTTTTTCATTGCCATATGCTAATTTTTCTCCTTGGCAATTAGTAAACATTGGACGTCAAATTAAGTTAAAATTAATGACAGAGGCAAATGTTGCAGTTATTAGCTCACGAGTGTCTTTAACTAGTAGTGCGTAGACATGCATTCCAAGGATTGCAAACAGCTATGGATTAACCATCAAATGATGGTGAAGATTAACGATTGGCCTTTTAGCTCACTAATTTAGAACAATTTCTAGTAATTAATTTTGTATTATCAGCTTTACAGTTGCAAATGCCTTAAGGAAAATAAAAAATGACTCAAGTACATTTAAGATTTTTCAAGCTAACAGTTGTCTTATAAATTGTTGCATGCTTACAGATCCTAATGTTTAATCTTCAATACCTTTATATAGTATCTCTGTCCGCTTGTATTTAGGGATCATAACTTCTACTTAATTTTGCAGTTTCGTTAATACGACTTTTGTTAACCTTGGGTGTTTTCTTTGGAGGATGTATTGTTTGGCTTTGTGACCCTGTGTGCTTCCTAAATGCAACAGGAAGTGTGGGGGAAGAATTGCCCAGTGCCTCCATGGTAGTACCACTGTTTCTTGGTTTCCTGTCAAACAAAATTACAAATTAAAAAGAACTGTTTATATAGATTTGTTAAAAAGTTGGATTTTACAAAGCAGTATTTCTTTTTTTTTTAATATAAGTAAGAAAACCCCAAAATTGAAATGCATGTTTGAAAAATACTGGTTTAGGTAGTCTGTGTCATTTTGTGCATTGCTATTTTAATTTGCATATTATTTAAAGGACAGTATTTAATCTGTTACATGACATTAACTTGTTCTGATGTTAATGGTGGAAGTAGAACATGCTATCCTTTTTAAGTGAATTTTGGCTTTTTTTAAGTGATGTTCTCCTGTCGTTCCATACTGCCTAATTTTCTTTACCACTGTGTCTCTCCTTGCAGTTTCTTGCATTGTTCTTAAATCAACGTAGATTCTCATCAGATTGTACTTGGATTTATTTGCCCATAAGTTTACATTGCCCGTCTGTAAAGATAAGTTGTCTGTATTGACCTTCTTGCCACTGTGGGGTTTTTTTTTGTATTAGTAGTGATTAAGATTCCTGGAGAGCACAGTCTGATTTCCAGACTGTTGCTGTGTAATGGCTTTCAAGGCATTGTTTGTTCCCTGTTTCACATGAGACTGATTATGAAGTTATGTTGCATCCCTGTACCGTACATTATATTTTTAATTGTTGATGGCAACTGGGCAAAGATCAACTTGTTGCAAAGCCAGTTGCATCTGTAACCTATACAGTCAGTAGAACTCATACTTGTAACTTTCTATGGTCTTAGGAAAACCAAAACCGCTCAGTTTGTAATTCAGTATTCACATGCTGACATTCAAAATGAATACAAATACCTGTGGTGCCCATGTGACTTCAAGGTAGCACGTGTAGGTTATTAGGAAGAACAAACCGTGCAACGGGACAAAAGAGAGAAAGTAGCATGGGAAGATTTTGAATAATGAAGAAGATAAGTTTATATTGGTAATAAACACTGGGGGGGCTTTGTTAAAACAGTGGCTAGTTTTTAGATAGAATTTGCTTGTGTGGTTGCTTGGATTATATAAAATAGGGAGTCTTACATCTAGATGAACTTTTCTTCCAGCACTGAAATTCTCAGCGTCTTTAAAATCAAATGAGAAGTTAAGGAAAGAGCCTGAAGGCAGGGGGACTCCATTGTTGGCAAGGCAATAAGAACTTAAGCTATTAAGAATAACTCAAATCTTGGCTATGGTGTGTTTATTAATGAGGCAGTGAAGTTGCTGATGAGGGCCCAGAAAATTTGGAGCTTTCAGTGATGTAATATGAGGTATGAGTGATCTTGTTAGGATTGTGGAGATGTGGTGGGATGGCTCCTGTGACTGGGGTGATGCTGTGCAGAGATCCCAGCTCTTTAGGAGGTACAGACTGGGAAGGTGAGGAGTGGGAGCTGCCCTTTAGGTGAGAGCAGTTGGAGCGCATGGAGCTCTGCCTGGGGATGATTAAGGAGCCAGCTGAGAGTTTCTGGGTTAGGATTGAAGAGAGGGCAGGGAAAAGGGACGTTAGAGGGGGTGTCTGCTTCAGGCTGCCTGCCCAGCAAGAGCAGGCAGATAGGAGCAGCCTGAGGTTTGCAGGCCCTGATGCATGCTGGAGGGACAACACAGCAGGATGTAAACCATCCAGGAGGCTCCTTGAGTTCATTGACAGCTGCCTCCTACTCCACGTGATAGAGGAGCCAACAAGGAGAGGCTTATACCTACCACCGCCAAGGGGCTTGTTGCGAATGTGAAGGTCAAAGGCAGCCTTGGCTGAAGTGACTCTGAGATGGAGTTCAGGATCCTGCGGGGAGGGAGGAGAGTAAAAGCAAGCTCACAACCTTGGAGAGCAGATTTGGACTTGTTTTCAGGCAAGGTTGATTTAATGCTGTTAACACGATGATAAATTTGGTTGCTAAGAGAAAATCAAGCTGCACTAGGCTTTTGTAAAGGGAATTGGGTTGGTAGCACACTGGGAAAAAGTCAGCATTACGGAAGAGTCCAACACAGGTTATACAAAGGGAGATATAAGTAACTGGCCATTTCTCCAAGAGGAGTTGCCAGCACCATAGAATGTGTTTGTGGATTGGGAAGTGAGAAGTCATAAAGTAGGTTGCTTTTACTCCTGCGTGTGAATTGAACGAGACTTACACTGGAAAGATGTGTGAAAACATGGATGTTCACACTATTAAAGATTTTTTTTTTTAAAGAGCTGGAAAAGTTGTAGAAGGGGGTCATTGGAAGAATTCTAATAGTTCAGAATGAAAGCTCATTCTTTTTAGATGGTTCTGTTACTTAATCTTTTGGACTCAAAAACAGTTATAGTACATTAAAGAGAAAAAAACATCTTGAAACATGTTATTTCTTCCTCATTGAGCTATTTTTAATAACTTGGAAATGCAGACATAATTAGTGACTAGAAATTGAAGCTAGGCTTTCAAAACTGAGTGATACCTTTTTTTTTTTTTAAGATGGTAGAGTAGATTTGGAACAAATGATCCAGGGGAGATTTCATCTCTTGATTTTTAAAATCCGGGCTGTACAACTTTCTGGATGCTGCCATCCAATCCATGGGCTGGGCTCAATGTGTAGGAAAGGGAGCTAAAATCAAGGGCTGGGCTAGGTCATCTAAGGTTACTTTCTGGCCTTAACCTCAGTGATTCCTTGAAGTTCTAGAGGAAAGCAGCTGTAACAGAACTGATGATATGCTTTCAGAATTTGTCTGAAGTTGTACTGCTTCATGCTTGCAACTTACTTTAACCAGGCTGGTAATTTAATAAAGCACTTACGTAGATTGGGCTGCTGGAACTTAAAACTTTATGTTGCTGTTAAAGCTTGTTGTGTTTTGTAAGTGTCCTGGTTCAGCTAGGGTAGGGTTAAGTTTCCCCAGCAGAGAGGTGGAAGGGATCTCCAGCTGGGTTATTCACACCATGCTGACGTCATTTCCTTTGTGGCTTTGGTGGCGGGGAGCACGGGGCTGTCTGTAACCATTGCGGCATTTCTCTGTATAACTTTTGTCTTGTTCACTGTTATTACTGTTTACTGTTATTATCATTGCTACTGTTGTTCAGATTTTTTATTACACTGTATTAAATTTCATCTTATTTTAACACGGGGTTTGTGCCCTACTTGTGTCCGAGGGGGAGGGACAACGGCAACGTGGTCTCTGGTCCCGGCAGGGCTTAAAACTATCACACACGTACATGGAATTTTTATGAGATCCAAATGAATGAGTTCAGTATGTAAGAGAACAAGAAAACGTGCATTCATATATTTAGTAAAATGTGCCGTTCTGCTTTGTCTATGGAAAGTGTTAATGATAAAGAAAATCGTTTGAAAAAAACCAAAACCGTCAGCTGCAGCTTATATGTTGGGAAAATTTTGAGAACTAAGCTACAGAAAAATAAACACTTCTGTTACAGAAAATAAATCTAAATCCTAAATAGAAAGGTATGGATATACTAAATTGAATGACAGTGTAATAAAAACTTTGGTTAGTCCAGTGAGATTTCCATTCAACACGCAGCTATTTATTTGGGCAAATTAATTTTATCAGTGTGTGTATAGCTGGAATTTTTTTTATATACCTAAAAACCAGTAATAGTTATTTTCAGCTTATCTGTAGGGAGGTCTTCTCACATTAATCAGATTTTGTAGCTCTTCTCATGTGCCTTTTAGACTGAGTGAATAGCATTTGCCAGAGGAAAAGTCCTCTGGAGCATTTTGGGTATTATTTGGAGATCCCCAGGATTTTGGCTTCATGACATGTTTTGCTTTGCTATGACTTTGTGGGATTGTAGTTTTTTATGTAAACTTCTCAAAAGTTTGTTTATCTTTGTGGATTGTTGAGCATACTCAAGGTGCTAAAATGATGCAAAAGCTCAGTGATAGTGAGTGCCCCTGCTACTTAACACAGTGGCCCCGTTACAAAAAAATGGAGATTGTCAGCTATCTCCAATGTAGTAATTCCCTGGATGTTATGCTGTTGCATTTTTATCTGCATCCTGTACAGCTACATGAATGGAAGGAGCACAATAACTCTGGTTACTGGTGACTGTAATTTAGCCGAGGAAATAACACAAGTGTTAACTAGAAATATTAAACTTGAAACATTTTCACTTCTTTTGCTAGATGGAGTCTTTAAAACTCTGAGTGCTTCTAGTAAACATTTAATTTCCTGTCCATGGGATCAGGCTAGGATTTTTGACTCTGGTGTTACTGCTTTTTCTTTCCTTTGGCCAGGAATAACAGGACACCTAAGGAAAACTTGCTCTCAGTTGAAGTCATCTCCAACATGCACCATACAAGCACAGTATCCAGTATAAATCTAGGATAGCATAGCTTTGGGATATGAGCAACGATTTTTTTTTTTTTTTTTAGAGAAAACAGTCAATATATATTTTCTAATGTACTTTCAACTCTTCTGTTTTAGGTAACTTTCGAAATGCACAAAGAGAGTCTTTCTCAAATGTACAGGGAGTACCAAGGGAAGGGAGGCGAAGGGAGTGGAATACGTTCTTCAGCTCCTATTAGAACAATCTCTGGAGTTAGCAAAGAAGCCCAAACCAAAGGAAAACAGCCATGTTTGGAGCTAAAAGAAGATGGTAGTGCTCCTTTCTGTATTGCTGATGATGATGTGGAGTGCAGTAATGAAAAAAGCGAGACCAATACCTCATCAGATGGTGACCAACAAACTCATTCAGTGTCTAATCATAGGGAGGAGTTAGAGGGAGAAGACAGAGAGGCTACACAGGGTTTAAAAGCAGTGCCTTGTGCAGAATTTTCTCCAGAATCAGAAGCAATAAAGCCCAGTGCTTCAGAAATTAGTACTGTAATGGCTGAAGCGATTGAAGATTCTCCGAGCAAAGCTGTTGAGCTTGTGGAGGAAACAGTAGCTGTCACCGCTGCTTCTCTAGCAATGCAAACTGCTTTGGAAGGAGAAATTCCTGAAAGTCCAGAAAGACTGGAAAAATCAACAGTAGAGGTGGAAGATGAAGATGACTTCGTTGATTTGAAAGTAGAAAGTAGTATGCCTTTACCTTCAGAAGAGTTTGCAGAAAGGAACAAGGAATGTAGCTCTAGTGAAGGCAAAGTGACAAAGCAGGAAGAAACAATTGAGAAGCAACCTGAATCTGTGCTTTCAAAATCTGAAGATACTGAAGGTGTGGATGGGAAAGAACAAGAGCTGACTTCACCAGAAACAGGGAGTTCTCCAGTTCAAGTAGCCACCGCTCAACCAGATTCAGAAGGGAAAAAGAAGCTGGAGGAAGAAAAGATTCCCTCTAGTGAAACCAAAACAGCTGAAGAAAATGCGAATGCACATGTGCCAGAGCCTGCTGGAGCCTCTGACAAAAGAATTGCCAAGCTTGATGTTTCTAGCGTTGCATCAGATACAGAAAGACTGGAACTGAAAGCTAACACGTGTCTAGAAGCACCTCTGCCCCCCAGACCCATACCTGAGGTAAATTCTACCTGTCCTTCATCTGTCTAGCTTAAAAATAAAAGGAAGTTTTTTTTTATTTTATGAGATTTTTGGAAAAAGCGTGCCCATACACATTGTGGGGACTTAACGTCTATGGATTTTGTGAGTTACCTAAAGAATATTTTCAACCCTTGTTTAAAATAGCCATAATTCTTACTAATTTGTATACTGAGAAATCTATGATTTTATTCTTTCTACATCCACCTATGGATGCTGATGGAGACTGAGTATTTGGCTAGGTGAATACTTCATCTGTGTTGGTACTTCTGTTCTTAAGTTTGAAGAATTGAAGGAAACATATATTCTGAGAGGGTTCTATCTAGAATTTCTTCTCCCTCTTTATTCAACCTCCATCTTACTCTTTTCAGTCTGATCTCTTATAACCTCAACTCTAGAATTATTGAAAAGCCAACATTGCTTGTGCAAAAAAAAAAAAAGCACTAAGTTTCTTTCATATTCTGATGGAACTTGTGAAAATATTTTTTATACTAGCAGGTGCACAAAATATATATATATATTTGAAACTATAAAATTTGGTTGGGCTGTCACTCCATGTCAGCCTATCTTTTTCGTGCAAGTGTAAATTAAAACTGAGTTTCTGTTGCATGCTGCAGTGCTCCACCCCTCTAGTCTTTAATTTCTGACTCAGCTTTTCGTGGTTAAATAGTCATGTATCTGAGTACTTCCCTTCTGCAGAGATACCTGCTAATGGATGCTCTTCATTCTGCACCATTCTTCCTCAAAGGAGGAAAACCACTGTCTACTGCAACATACACTCCCCCTGTGGTAAGGCTGGGTTGCTGCTTGTGTATGCCTAGACTGACAGGTGTGGTAGCGCTGCTCTAGACTAGTTTGTAGGTTTGGTACACCCAGTAAATAGCACTTGTGTAATAGTTTTGGTTTGATTTGTAACCATGTACACAGTCAACTTGTTGAATATCTAAAAATCAAGTCTATTAAATGCATTTCAGTGTATGTCATGGAAACTAATAATCAGAGTATGGGTTTTTTTTGCTTTTTCAAACTGTGTATTCAGACCTCAAGGCAGCAAGATTCTTCAGGACAAGAGCTAAGTGCTACATCAGATGGGCAGAAAAGAGACTCCAGGTCAACTGTGTTCCGTATTCCCGAGTTTAAGTGGTCACTGATGCATCAGCGCCTGCTCACGGACTTGCTCTTCTCCATAGAAACGGATATACAGATGTGGAGAAGGTAAACTTCTGTGCTTTAGATGCAATGATCTAGACTGGCGTTTCAGTTATAATTAACTTGAGATTTTGCTGAAACTGCATTGGAGTCACTCTTTGGCTTAGAATTTTACACATCTGGTATTTTACTCGTTATCCAGTAGCCTTATTTTGTGACCTATACCCAAATATTCTCAGGTTTTTTTAAAGACTCTTTACAGACATGAGGGCCTGCACGTATATTCTGACTGAAATCCTGGCTACATTTAAATCAATGGCAGTCTTGCTGTTGATTTTTTTTTTTTTATAGGCCCATGATTTTCATGTTCCTAATGTATGTAAGGGCCTGCATCTTTGGTTAGTATCTAAATATGGAATAAAAAAAAATTCCCAAATGATATTTGTTACTTCTGCATTTACACACTATGCTGCTCCTTTGATAGGGTTCTGTGAACACAGAGATGCTCGATGCATTTAAAAATTAGTTTGTAAGAGGAGTCTGGAATGCATCATCAAGATGAATTTAGTTAGAAAAAGGAAACTTTGAAGACAGTGGTAATTCTGCATTTTAATGTTAAGATTTAATAACTTAAATAAGAGTGGTGACATTAGCTTGTAGTAGTAGTGAATGTCAAATTAAATTAAACCATATAACTGTAGTGACCTGATAAAATGGAATCTAAGGCTGAAGAAATAGAGTATTTAAGTGACTAAACCAATTTAAACTGAGGTGAATATTTGTCTGACTATAACTTTTAGGATTTCATTAAGTTAACCTCCTGGGACATCATCAGATATAGCTAAAATATATTTTTAGTTTCTGTTTAGGTTCTGTTTCAAAAATCTATTTCCACGTTTAATGGATTTAAGTTTTTTGTTATTTAATTTATCTGAGAAGCCCTTAGTATTTCCTTTATTTTGCCAAAGATTTAAGTTCAAATCTAGTTCACACTTCCAGGAAAGTTTATTGTATTGCCTGATACAGTGACTTTTGCTATAGCAAGTAATCATAGACTAGCCTATAAAGTACCTTTGTCCAAATGATGATTGACACACATCTTGATGTTTTTAGCAAGCTGTGATCTGGAGAGGTTTAGGGACAGAAAGGAGAAGTAATATTAGGTTTAGATTAAGGTACATCAGTTGACCCTTATAGTCATGTGTTATTTGGTGCCCTGCTGCTAGCTGTCTGGTTTTAGCTTTATGAAAGCATAAAGATGTTAAAATACCACAAAAATAAAGCTGTATTCTGAATGCTTTGGTGTTTTTTTTTTTTTTTTGGACAGCCATTCCACAAAAACTGTGATGGACTTTGTGAATAGCAGTGACAATGTCATATTCGTGCACAACACCATTCACCTCATCTCTCAAGTGATGGACAACATGATCATGGCTTGTGGTGGTATATTGCCATTGCTTTCTGCTGCCACATCTGCTACTGTAAGAAGTTTCATTTTTATTTGAAAATTTATTTCTTGTGGGAGGATGTCTCTATGCAGTGTATTAACTATTATATCTGTCCTTACGGGAAACAGGAATGCCTGTGGGATATTTCCACAAGCATCTCTTTCTTCCCCTTGCTGCCTCCACACTTTCCCTGAGATAAATTGGGTGCCTGCCCTCTTTGCCTGAAGACATAAAAAGAAGTTGCCTAGCTTTGTTGTCCCACAGTGGTCTGGAATGGGATTAAATCCCAGTACTAATGGTTGTTCCTAGAATATAACTAATTACTACTGTTGAATGTGACTAAAGGTGGACTTCCAGCATATATTTATCTTCATTTAAGTTGTAGGAATATCACCTTTGCGAAGAAGTAAATGTTGCTTTTGATTTTTCTCCCTGTAGCATGAATTGGAGAATATTGAGCCAACTCAAGGACTTTCGGTAGAAGCATCTTTAACGTTTCTTCAGAGATTAATCAACCTTGTGGATGTGCTAATTTTTGCAAGCTCTCTTGGTTTCACTGAAATTGAGTCTGAAAAAAATATGTCATCTGGAGGAATTCTGCGACAATGTCTTCGTCTGGGTAAGCAAGTAAAGCCACTTAATGAGTTTAGGAGCTTGCTGCTTCTAAAGAGTTAGCAATTGTTAGCTTGATTTTTTTTTTTTTCCTGTCATTTTTTTGTTAAATCAAGATTACATTTAGTCAAAGAAGCACTGGGATCTTTTACTATTTTACCATTACTGTATTCTGCAATGCATATACGTAGGGTTCTTTTTAAAATATTTAAATAAAATAAATGATTAAGTGTGTTAGCCTGGTTGTTGTGAATGCATAATTCATTCTATCCATGGAGATATTTCTTTTGCCAAAGTTCCCCAAACAGTCAATGCTGAGAATATAGCAGCTTTAAGAAAAAGAAATCTTATACTCTATACCAAAACATGGACCTTTACAATATGTAGAAAAGAAGTTTAAATCTTGAGGTCAGTAGATCAAGATACGGTGAAAACTAGAGATGTAGATTTCTAGAGAGTAGGGTTCAGACTGGGCAGTAGTTGTATCCAGTATTACGGTATGTTTGCATCAAATTGGATTGAAAGAAAGTGGTCATTGCCTGAAACAGTAATGACTGTTCTGGAAATGAGAACATGGAAGATCATAACTGGGCTCAGTTACTTAATACAGGAGGAGAGTGTTCATGCTAGTTGCATGCTGTAAGACTTCTTGTAATGAAAAGTATAATTTGCATGAGTGGCAGAGCAGCTCAGAGCATCAACAGTAATTAGCCTTCCTCTCCCTTTCTAGGCAATTAAAACTTTGTGCAGGTAGAACAAGATTTATGGGATGCAAACAGGTATAGAGGTGGGGTAGTTCTTTTTTCCTTTGAAATTAATATTAGAAGGTGAAACAGGTACAATTGTGAAGCTAAAAAAAAAAAAAAAATTGTGTAACTTCAGAACCTTTAGTCCAAGAGTAACAGAGCATTCTGAAGCAAACATTGTCATTGTTTCACTAGTGTATCGATCACTTGTCTTCCTTGCCAGTCTGTGAAACTAGCTGTCTTCACCCTCCCCACCCCATGGTTGTATGCATGGTAAAATTTCTGTCAGGGATGCTAATTCACTTGGAAGTATCCATTAGATAGAGCATACATGTTGTAGTAGCTTAGTATTAATTGTTAGTTAGAAATTATGAAAGAATTTTGAGCATTGCTTTGCAACTACTTAAAATTTATGGAAGCAAAATATCGTTTCAGTGATGTGCTTAAACTTTTTAGTTTAAGTGATAAACAGAACTGTATTATACGTCTCTGTAAGGGATGTAGACAATACTATTTCCTGGAGTAATTCTTAACGTTTCTTTTCCCTTCAAGTATGTGCGGTAGCAGTAAGGAATTGCTTGGAGTGTCAGCAGCATGCACAGATGAAGCCTGTTGGAGACGTTGTGAAGAACCAAAAAACGGTGCAGGGCTTTATAGGAACAGGAAAGTCTGCGGCAAAGGCAAGTGTAAGATCACATTCAGGAACACGAGAGTCAATAATTATTACTCTGTACTTTTTTTTAAATTTAGTTTTTTTTAAATTTATACCTGCACCACTGGTACTTTAACACAGCTGAAGGGATGAACACTGGAAATCCTGAAGCAGTTCTTCCAAGATGTGAATTTAACGCCTACCTATTTAACCTTCCACAGTCAAATAAATCTGTCCCAAGAATTTGCCAGATTTTTTTTTTTTCCTTTAAAGGTGAGACGCATATCTGATCATCGTGCTCTAGTTATGACAATGTGATGAGCAGGGGATGATTGTACACAATGCTTTTTGGTAGAATGCTTTTAAAAACAGAATCCGAAACAATTGCTTTTATTTTTATAGAGTCCAGTGGACATTGTGACGGGTGGCATTTCTCCAATACGAGACCATGACAGGCTTCTGCAGGATATGGATATTAATCGACTTCGAGCAGTAGTGTTCAGAGATATAGTAAGTTACAAATAATGTTGTTTGCTTTACAGCTAGATTTCTGCATGTATCTGTTTGCTAAACACTTGCTGCGTGTTACACGGTTTGGCTAAATTGAATTTACAAAACCTGAAGACTGCTTGGAGTAATTAGGAACTCATAATACTCTGCAGCTGTTGTAGTGTTTGGGGTTGGAAAGAGGGAGAGCTGAAAATTGCTGCCTGCCCATCAGGCTCTTTGGTGTCTTCCTAAGAGCTGCCTCTCTGGACTTCTGCCTATTGTATATTAAATATGTTGTGTTTACTACAAATATATACTTTCGCATGCTGTACATGTTGTACATGCTGTACTGTTTATCAGAAAGATGTTTATGTATACTTTTTGAAAAACGAGTACCTTTCTAGCTAATTAGAAATTAGAGGTCATCTCTAATTCCTTTACTTCCCCTCAGAGGAACCAATTTGTGTGCATGTGCTGTAAATATGCATATGTTTTTAGTGTTGAATTGACTAAAAATATCTTTGCCGTATGTCAGCAACTTTATAGCTAATATTGAGGAAATTGAGATTGATTGCTTGAGAAAACCACCTCTGTAAGCAAGTACAGCAGCTGTAATGGCTCTGAGTCATTGGTGGCCACAAGCTTGGACACTAGAACTTATTTTACAATAATTGGACTATTTAGCAAGTATAATGATTTACACAGTGACTTTTGTCCTGTGCAGAATATTGAAGGATTTTTGGGTTTTCTTTACAGCAATTAATGATTGAAAAAAACTTCTTTCAACCCCCACTTCAGTGTCAGTGTGCAAAAGAGTAACAAGAGGTGAATCTTCCATACCGGTGGCAGCTAAAATATTCACAGCATCATACAGTGGTTTGGGTTGGAAGGGACCTTAAAGCCCGGGCAGGGCCACCTTCCGCTAGCCCAGGTTGCCCAAAGCCCCGTCCAACCTGGCCTGGAACCCTTCCAGGGAGGGGGCAGCCACAGCTGCTCTGGGCAGTCTTCAGAACCAAGCACATTTCGTGTACTCGTCGTTTTTTTTTTTTTTTTTTTCTTAAAAAAACCCACCAATAAACACACACAGCCTCTGCTTTTTTTGCATATCTAATCCACCATGTTTTCTGTTTCACAAATAAATATAAAAAGATGCAGTAACTCTGCTTTTTGCCTACTTTGGAGAAAAAGTAGACATTAAAAGATCTGGTTTTAGAATAATTTTTATCTGAGCCGCTTATACTTGCATCTGAATATTTTGTTTGATTTTCATGCAGTTTCTTACTTTGTGTTCAGTACTTAGTATTGTGATTGGCGTGATTGGAAACTGTGTAGGAGGAAATCGGATGGATTCCACTTAACTACCAGTAGTAGTACATGAACTTTATTTCAAGGAGTTCTACAACCATAGAAGAAAAAATAAGGAAGGGACAGTGCTAATTCACTGGATCACAACTTTATTCATACTTGGAAACTGTCTTGCAAATATTCATCTAGCAAGAAAATTCTTTATAATCCTTACCATTGTAGGGGGCTTTCATCAGTCTTGCGCTGTTCTTGCCTGGTGCTAACCTGTTATTAGCTTACTGTTTCTGTCTTGTTCTAGGCAAGTTAAGGATTTGGGTTGAGCAGAGAGCTGCGTTTTCAGCATAACAGATAGGATCCAGTTATGTTATCTAGTTCTTAATAGAGAACTTTTCATAAACTTCTCCCAGTGTAGCTTATAAAAGAACTCTTAATGGAACGTGGGGCTTCAATAGGTTCTACAATCGTGCTCAAAATGAGCTTTGTGGTTTAACTTACTTTCTTGAACTGCTCAGAAGGAAAGATTGAATGCTATCTGAGCCCATATGTAAATGAGGGGAAAAAAACCCCAAACACCCTTTCTCTTACTGATTGGTCAGTGAGGATCCAAATATTCAGATCTTCTGTGATCCCAAAGTGTGCAAAGCTTTTCTTCCTTTGACAGCCAGAGGGGACGGACTTAAGCTAAATCATAGTGTCTAGTCCGATCCGGGATGTGGCGCTCTCCTCTGTTTCACTAGGAGTTACTGGGTACCGTAGGGAGCTGCCTGGCATGGTTCATTGAAGATCTTCTTAAAATCTCTTAATACAGTTACAGCTGAAATGCAAATGCGTGTTTGCCAATTCTTGTTTAAATTGTACATAGTACAGTACATCCATCTGGACAATCTGATGATGAAATAAAACCTAAACACTGGTTCTGGTATTTGTTCCACTTCATGAATATGCAATAGTTTATAACTGCTTTTACAGTTTTGTTGGCAGTGTTTACCTGGTTGTACTTTACAGCAAGTGCTGTTAATATCTGGGCACAATAGGGGAAACACCTGTAAATAAATAATGGGGACCTAGTCCCCGCACTAATTCGAAACCTGTAGTCGAAACACACAACCTTAGCCAAAGTTGTCATATTTATAAATGAAAAATGAAAGGATTAGTGCCACTTGAATACAATTGCTGTATTCCCTAGCTTTATAGGTGAGACAAACTGTGGCTAGAGAATATTGTTCTTCCACTGTTGACATATCAGCTTATTCTCGGTCTGTTTATGGTAGCGCTGGGCATACTTTACAGAAAAATAAACATGCTGCTGAAATTGTATTGGAAAAATCTGTGTGTGTGTGTCCTTTTTTTACAGGAGGATAGTAAGCAGGCTCAGTTTTTGGCTTTGGCTGTTGTATATTTTATTTCTGTGCTCATGGTTTCGAAATACAGAGATATACTGGAACCCCAGAATGAAAGACGACCACCAAACCATAGCCAGTCGTTCAAGGAATCGGAGAATGGAAATAATGAAACTCCTGCTACAGGTGAATGGTTAATTATTTGGCCAAACAAAATAATGTGGCTTATTCATCTTAAAATTCTGTAGAAGTCCACGTGAAATTGTATAGAAATACGTGTAGAAATTGTACAGAAAGATGTTGTTAAATAAACAACAATTTGCCTCAGTGTGTGCATCTTTTTCTGATCTGAGAGGGGCCTAATCTATAGGCTGATTTTACTGTGTAGAGATGGTTAATCTCACTGAAGTAGCTAAGTGTTTGTGAAGGCTTGCTGAAGAAACATTACATTTTTGTATAAGGTTAAGTATGCATAAGCATAGACTGGCAGCTTTTCTTTCCAGTACAACACTACTTTCTCCTATTTTTCTTTAGGTCAATTAATTTTCATTCTTTGACTGTTGAGTCAGTATCTTCTGTTTACTTGTCTCAATTTTCAGATGTTATAACTTTTCATGCTTCTCAGAAATCTGAAGGAAATTTGTCTCTTCTAAGTGTCCTATTAAATACTTACAGAGAATATTAAATCTCTAAGTAGGCGAGAGGAGATACTTATAGCTGTGTTATTTCACTTCGCACCTATTGGTGTTACTTCTTTAGGAGCAATGTGGTGAATGCAGTTCTGTTAATGATGAACTTAAAACGTGTTTTTTGTTTTTGATATGAACAGATGTGGAAAACCCATCTGCTGCTCTCGGTGCTTCAGCCTCCACTGAAGATTCAGGAAGTGCAGTGTCTGTACAAAGAAGGGATTCTGGTCTTGGGGAGGAACCAGCTTCAGGGCAGACAAACAGTTCCAGTGGCATTGCTGAAGCAGGACTTCTGAATGTTAGTGCAGGTCCAGATGCAATCAGTGAAGTACTGTGCACGCTCTCGTTAGAAGTAAATAAGTCTCAGGAGGGCAGAAGTGAGACAGGAACTGAGGATAATAAGCCTGCAGCTTCTGTGCCAGCTGCAAAAAATGTCAATGTAAAGGACATCCTGAGAAGCTTAGTAAGCACACCAGCTGATGGGGCTGCAGTGGATGCTGCTCTTCTGCCACCAACCTTCCTTGGAGTTCTTGGTGATGGAGCTGCTGACCAGCCTGTACAGTTCCATTCCTTTGACAGGTAATTTAACTTCTGAAATATTTGGGCTACTTCATTTTGCTTGAGATATCTGTAAGGAACAGAAAAAAAAATCACACTTCAGTCCGCCAGCTCTCATGTATGGTGTCACCTAGTACCTGATAAATATTATCAAGCTGCTTTGATTTACAAGTAGAACCTTTAAGTACCAAGTCCACCAGCATCACGTAGGTTCATCGTGAAGGTGTGCTCTGCAGTTCTTGGGATGCTGTGTTATGCCACGGAAGACTGTGGAAATGAAAAATGACTGGTGATTGGGTTATACTTGAAGGTCTTGAAGCCAGCACGAATTCATAAGAGTTAACTCTTGTCTCCGTACGTGTTACAGCTCATAAGCAGTATGGTAAGAGTGCCAATAAATTGCCTAGAAGTGACTGCAAGAGGAAAACAAAAGATTAAGGGTGTAAGCTGTTCTTTTGTCTTTCCCATGCTCCTCTTCCTAACTTAAGCACTTGCAGATGAGTGCTGCTGTCCTGTGCATATTTAGCCAGTTTTAAAGGGCTCAGGAGATAAAATGGACATTAAATAACACAGAGTAACAATGTGTGGCTTAGCCTGTGTGTGTATTGATCACAAAGTTGTATCTAGTTTCTGTTACTGTGGGCTTGCAAAAGAGTACTGGTTTAATAAGAGTTAGAAATGGGTTGAAAACAAAGGAGTAATCATCGAAGTGTCCTTCTGCCTGCAGAATGCTCCCATGTTAATTTACAAAAATGCATCTGTGTTCTGCCTTCTGGTGCTAAAGGTCTACGTGAGATCTTTCAGGCTTCATTTGGCAGATATATCCCTGATGGGAATGGCCTCAAGCTGCCCGGGGCAGGGTCAGGCTGGCTCTGAGGAAGGATTTCTGTGCAGAAGGGGCTGTTGGGCGTTGGAATGGGCTGCCCAGGGCAGGGGGGAGTCCCCGGGATCCCTGGAGGGGTTGAAGAGTCGGGCTGAGCCAGCGCTGAGGGATCTGGGGGAGTTGGGAACGGTCAGGGGGAGGGTCACGGCGGGGCTGGAGGAGCTGCAAGGGCTTTTCCAACCCAGATGGTTCTGGGATTCCTACCAGTAGCTGATCTGCTGCTTATTCCTGAGCTTCCTCTGGTTCTGATGTCTTTGCAGTCTGTGGCTGCCTTGCTCAAACTAGGCGTCTTAGCTGACCCAAGACAGGGGTGCAGCTCTGCCAGGGGTACGGATTCAGCTGTCATGACGTCTTCTCAACTCAGACTGCCATGTCACTAGTGGGGGCAGAGACGGTGGTGGTTGTCTGGCTAGATTAGACGCAGATGGTGTATGCTAGCATTTGGCCCCCTTGCTCTTGTCTCAAAGTAAATGTGTGTTGTGCTTGTGATGCTAAACAAGCGGACTTGTTTTGGGAGCAGTAGGAAGATGGAGACAGAGGGGGAAAATCGGGACAAGAGGGACAATGAATTAGAACTACTGCTGCCCAAGTCCCCATTGAGACCTCTCATTGCTTTTTATAGCAAGCGGGCAGTTGATGTGGAAGAGCACAACGTTTTAGTCTGTGACTAATGTTTTTCCTCAGGAAATTCTTATTGTTCGTTGCCGAGTGGTAAAACTTGGAAACACAAAATAACATTTGTCTGGAGATCGGATAGGAACTGCGTGTTGCATTTAGGAATTGTTTTTTTAAAAGGAAGCTTTGTGCTGTCTGTGCAGATGTAATTTGGATTGGTGCAAAGCAGGTTAACTAGTCAGGACGTAATTGAGTACTCGCAGGCCTGATACCTGACATAGGTAGATCACGCCTACACAACCTTATCAGAGGAAACTGCAATTTAATTTGATGATATGTACATTAATGAGATACTGGGCATTGGCCACAGCCCTTCAGTCACATGCAGTTCTGTGTTCTTTTTCCTATATAGTTACAAAGTCACTCAAATAATGGAAAAACACCTAAAGTTGCAGTGTTTTGTAAAGCAAGTTACAGAAAAGTTGATCTACTTGCTGGTTTGCCCTTGTACTTTTCCAGTGTCACGCTGTCCCAGATGGACTTTGTGTTTCCTTTTCCCACTCCGGAGTGCCAGCCGTTTGTAACCACCACACTTAACGTTCTCCCACTTCACCTTGCGACAGAATTACTGTATGGGGACTGAAAGGAAGGCAGTCTGGTGAAGGAACCTATGGAGGCGTGGAAGGGGTGTGTGGACTGAAGCAGTAGACAGCACTGTGCTTGTGGATGGAGGGGCGGAGGGCAGGGGGTTTTGTAGGGCTGTGTGTGGCTACCTGGACTGCTCCACAGTGATTTCCTGTGACTTTGTGTTTGGTGGGTGGGGCTAAATATGTGAGGAAAAAGTCATCAACTAGTATAAAATATTTTGTCCTTCAGAAGTTGTGCATGACCTTGGTGTGTCAATGGCTCTGTGTTTCTAGGTGGTTTAATTTTTCATTTCCTTGCTTTTGTGGGTATGTCAAGTAGACAAAAGTGTGTCTGATAAGGTAGAAGTTTTCTCTAGTCAATTCTCATCTGGTAGTGACATGCCCAGTCTTGCATCTGTGGTAAACACGTTGATCTGTGATAAGGCATTTTGCTAACTAGCTAATAATTTAATCAAATAGAATAACTGTGTATATGAAACATGATTAATCAAAAAGACAATAACTCTGTATATGAAACATTTATATTTAAAATTATATAGACAGGGAAGTTTCATGACTACTTTTAGGTGCCTGTATCTTTATTTAGCATGACTGCTTAAAATACAAGATTATGCTCTGAAATGACACCTAGTGACAACAGGGGGAAGGAATTGTACACGGGAAAGAAAAACCTACTTGCAAGGAACTGTAATAGAATTGGAAATAGTAGCACTTCTCTGGGGTAGACAAAAATACTAAGGTACATTGGGCAAGTTTGGAAGAACAGGCTTTGGGATGCTCTCCTTTTCTGTGTCTGGTTTGCGTTTAATATATTGTTTGATGGCAAACAAGTTCTGTGTGTTAACTTTTTTTTTTCTTTTTAAAGACACTTTGTTAAAAGTTGTTCCCATGTAGTAGTTTACCAGCGAGGTATCTCTGGGAATTTCAAAGCATCTCTCTGATCCTGCATTTATCTCAGGAATGTTGTGTCAGAAATCAAAACGCTCCTCATATCTTAAGGATTATCAACTTCCCAGCCATAGCTGGAGAGTATACAGTAACAGCTATGTGAGTGAAACCTTACTGAAAGGCTGCCAGGTTGCAAGCCTTTGCAAACACCTAGGTGTATGTGTTCATTCCCATGCCAAAAATCTTCCCCTTATCTTATGTGAAGATACAATCTTGTGATTAGTGGGTGCCAGGGGTTTATCATGATAAAGTTCAAGACTTACGCTGGCTTTTTCCCAAGATCCGTAGGGACATGAAATAATGTTCCAGTTTCAGTGTGTCTTAAACCAGCAGTTTTCTTACTTAGTAGTAATCTTGTAGAAAAAGAGGGCCGGGGGGGGGAGGGTGCTAATGCAAGCAAATTTCAGTAAAACAGAAATAAGTATCACCAGAGCTTAGAATAAAAAAGAAGATGACGTTTCTCTTCCGTTAGTTTAATAAAACCCGTAACCTATCACTTGCCATTTTTACTGTGCAATTTAAAATAAAACCTTGGTCTCTCCTGGCTTCTGCTGTTCTTTGTGGAAACAATTCAATAATCATGTATTTACAGGAAAGCTGATGCTGAGGGTTCAGAGGAATGGAGGCTCTTAAATCATGGTCTTGTACCATACGGCTTAAAGCTGCAGCTGTGCTGTAACTTACAGACCAGATATGTTAATAAGCTTATTTATCTTTTTGGAACATCATCTATAAGCTGCTTAGGCTCAGCCTATGTTTACACATTTGTCAGTCAGTGGCGTGCCTGTACCTTTGTAATGGTTGGTTGTGGTATTTGAGTTAAATTTAATCAAAGTCTTTTTTTTTCTTTTTTTTTTTTTTTTTAAATGAAACGAGTAGATTTTAGACTTCACTGATTTGGGCCTCGAAAAGAATAAACTTGTAGACAAGATTAAGTCTGCCAGGTACAGGTAGAGACAGAATATGAGAATGGGGGATCTGTAGATCAAGGCACATATGCTGTGGTGAGCAGCTCAGCTCTTTTGGCACACCAACAATTTGCATTCTGCAGGGGCTGAAGAGGAAAACCATTTGAAGTCTTCTCCCTGCCAAGCTGATTTTAAAGTTCTCTTACAAAATTGATTGTATTCTTCCCATCCTCTCTTCTCTTCCCCGCTTACCACCCCTCCGCCCACCCCGATCTCTCGTGGTTTTAAGAGTCTCTTATTCTTTCTTTCTCCTTGGGTATTTCAAGGGGGACATAAGAGAATGGGTATTATCTCCAGACAGCAGAGCCCATAGAATGACACTGATGTGACAAGCTGCTTTCCCGACTCACAAAGTAGAGGCAAAAATAAGTCTCTGATCCTCTTTATTGCTCTTTTGCTCATTGCATAGGAGCCCTGCAGTGGGCACCGTTCTGGTAGCCTGGAACAAGACTTAACTTCTTTTGGTTTTGAATTAAAACCATTATCCCATAGGGAAACAGACAGACTGTCACCTGTGTTGCTGTTCAGTGCTAAAAAATGGAACGCTAAGAATTAAATCTGTATAAATTCCTGTATGTCAAGAGGAATTAGAGCTCATGTAAGTATTTTTAAATTATAGTGAGGTCATCAGTTTGGTCTGGCCTGTGTTGTATTAGGAATATTTGACTCGTGCCCAAGAAAAATTTGTAACTTGAAATATATTTAAAATTAATTGCAGGCTTGCCAACTTAAAAAAAAAAAAAAAAGAAAGAAACATTTAGGAAAATGTACTCAAACTCTAGGAGATATTTATAGGTAATTTGTATCTTTGTATTGAAACAGAAGAATCGGTGATCTGAAACCAAGACAGCTTTCAATAAGTAAATCCTTACAGAATTTGGCAGAATAGATCATTATTGTGTAAGCCTTTGTCTGTGATGGAAGTCAGTGTTCAGCTCAGTGGTCTGTGCTCATTCAGCAGTGAGTAATTGTCTGCAACACGAAGGCTTCTTACACTTCAGCATAATTGGGACTAATAACACACTGACCTTATGGCTAAGATGTATTTATGGTGGCTAGTTCTCACAATGCCTGACCTGCGTTTATCAGTTCATGTGCTGTAAATTCCTACTTTAAACCTTAAAGAGTTGATTTTAAATTTAAAAAAGCAAATATCTAATACAGTCATGTAAACGAAGCAGCTAAACTATCACGTTTACTGTAGTGCTTGAGGTCTGCTTGAAACACACCTTAAGAATATTTTTGTGCAGCTTTTCTAGTTTATTTCCTCTGTGTCTGAATATTATGAAAATGGATGTTATAATATACAAACGTAACCCAAAAGTAGAGTTCAAAGAAACGGTGTGATAATGTGAATGTTAAGGAGTAAAATGCATTGATGGTTTTCTTCCACGTGACACATCTCTACCCATGTGTGAGGTTGCTTAATGTATGTTGTGATTCCGGTGAAATTAATGCACGGTTACAGATGTTTTTTAAAACATTATTTTTCTAGATCTGAAGGAAATATACTATAGGGCCGCTTATTGAGGAATATTTTATTCATCTGTGTAGCAATATTTAACTTTTTAAGAAATGTTTATCAGTTTAGCTGCAAAAAAGGACTGTCTTATCTGTGTACTCTTTAAAAGCAAGTGTCCTATTACTTGAGAGAAGTTGAAAGCACATTAAGACACTTCTGATAATTTTACCTGATTTAGTAATGTGCTAAACACTCCATCTTTTCCACATAGTTTATTTACTACAATTTGTAATCTTGGTTTTTCCGCTCTCATGCATTTATTTTACTTACGTGACCATTTAAATAATCTTTTGAAAGAAGAACACAAAGGTACATTGATGGTTAATGGCAAATGTTTGTTTGAACACAGTTGCGTTTCCTCTTAATGATCAGAGGAAATATCATATTACTACACAAACAAGGAAAAATGTAGGAATTTTGGAATGTAAATAAACAAACAAGACCTATGTTTATACCTCACATATCTTTCCAGTATGTGGTAAATATGAAGCCATACGTGACTGAACTTTCATACCTTGAAGAAGGCCTAGAAATGGGAGCTCCTAAAACATTCCTGCAACTGTAGGTCACTGGGTTGAAAGGGCAGACATACCTAGTAATAAACACTACATTACAAATAATGCAGCAAGACATACCTGTAAAGTAACTAGTTAAGACACTTTGATGTTTTGTTTGTTGTTCTTGAACTGTTTTAGGGATTTTTTTTGAGTCAGAAGGTCGTGGCAACTGACCAGACGACAGAGAGAAAGTACAGTCAGGGTTTGGGGTTTCTTTACATCACATTTTGGGACAATGTCCAGCGATACTTTGGGCTGTGTGCTTCAGAGTGACACAGCTGTCAGCAGAAGGGACCTTCTTTCCTCACCAGAAGTAGTCTGTATTTTATTTTGGCTGGAAAAATCGGAACCATTTCAGCTGACTGTTGAAGATCACTATCCAAAATAAGTTCTGCTCAGAACTAGTCTGAGTTTTACCATCAGTCAGTTTGCAGATGACACCCAGTTGGGTGGGAGTGTTGATCTCTCGAGGGCAGGGAGGCTGCAGAGAGACCTGGCCAGGCTGGAGCCATGGGCTGAGCCCAACTGGGGGAGTTTCACTGAGGGCAAATGCCGGGGGCTGCCCTTGGGCCACAACAACCCCCAGCAGGGCTACAGGCCTGGGGAGGAGTGGCTGGAGAGCTGCCGGTCAGAGAGGGGCTGGGGGGGTTGAGAATGAGCCAGAGTGTGCCCAGGGGGCCAAGGAGGGCAACGGCATCCTGGCTTGTGTCAGCACTGGCGTGGCCAGCAGGGACAGGGAAGGGATCTGAGCCCTGGGCTCGGCACTGGGGAGGCCGCCCCTCGGTGAGGGGGTTCAGGTTTGGGCCCCTCACCCCAAAAAGGCCATTGAATGACTCGAGCGTGGCCAGAGAAGGGCAACGGAGCTGGGGCAGGGTCTGGAGCACAGGTCTGCTGGGGAGCGGCTGGGGGAACTGGGGGGGTTCAGTCTGGAGAAGAGGAGGCTGAGGGGAGACCTCCTGGCCCTCTGCAACTCCCTGCCAGGAGGGGGCAGAGAGGGGGGATGAGTCTCTGGAGCCAAGGCCCCAGCGCCAGGCCCCGAGGGAATGGCCTCAAGCTGCCCAGGGCAGGGTCAGGCTGGCTCTGAGGAAGGATTTCTGTGCAGAAGGGGCTGTTGGGCGTTGGAATGGGCTGCCCAGGGCAGGGGGGAGTCCCCGGGATCCCTGGAGGGGTTGAAGAGTCGGGCTGAGCCAGCGCTGAGGGATCTGGGGGAGTTGGGAACGGTCAGGGGGAGGGTCATGGTTGGGCTGGAGGAGCTTCAAGGGCTTTTCCAACCCAGATGGTTCTGTAGAAAACAGCTTTATGGTGAGTTGTTCAAAGCCACTGTTTTCTTCCAAAGTTCAGGGTTTTTTAATGTGAAGGAGCAATTTTTCCAGCCTCTCTACTGTTGCTTTTTATCTTGCAGAATAATTGTGTAGCACAGCAGAAGTCTTTGGCTGTGGTGCATCATGAACAGTGAATCCTTAAGCAAGCTTGTAACAGAGGGGACCAAGATCTAACATGACCTTTAAATATAGGAATTATTGTAGAATTTATGAAGTAGATTTTTCATTTAAAAAAAAATTTTTTACCTAAAAGCTAAAACTTTTTTTTTTTCAGTGGGATATTATAAGCAACCTGAGCTTTTCAGAAAACTTTGAGAGTCAGTGTCTCTTGCTCGAAGATGTGGTGGCTGTGTCTGGAACACACATGCACACCTGTGTGTACTGTTTATAAGGCAGCACATGTTCTGCTGTATTTCAATATCTGAAACCTGTAGTTACTCATATTTCTTCCTTGAATCAAAGCAAAAGGAATGATGTTGGGTAATTAAGAAAAAAAAAAAAGCCTGCTAACGGCTCTACTTTGCAGCTGTGTACTAGTGTTGTGTTCCTGATGCTAGTAATCAGAGAGTGGTATCTTAAAGTGAAAAAGTGAATGCCATTGATACTGAAAATTACAATGGAAGTATTAGAATATAATTCCTTTTTAATATACTTCACTGAAGATGAGAGTAGCAACTGTATTTGTATTCCTAAGGTTGTACGGGTTTGAAGGTGAGAAGGTACAGAAAAGATCTTAGAAGACAAAAGGGACTATTTGTGGTCATTTACTGCTGTCTGTCGCAGCCCAGGGAAAAAAACCCAAACTAATTCCTCTGCATCTCTCCTTCAGTAGCTATAGAGAGTCTGGCAACTTGTGGAACTACTCCCCCGGTGCAGGGACGCTTAAGCACACTGAAGGTCAATAGAAGTTTGCAGGAAGGATCGATAATAGATAGTGTTGTGTCAGAAACAGCACTGGAAAATGGAAGAGTGTTGTAGCTGGGATTTCTTTTGTCTCCACTCATTGTCACTGCAGATGAGCAGCGTTAAGGTGACAGCTCCATCTGCACACAGGCTTCCCTGCTCCCATGCAGTTCCAGAACTGTTACTTGCCCTGTGAGGAGCTCCCTGTAGTAGTGCTAAAAATTATTCCTGTTCTAAAATTCCTTCTTGATCCTTCCAGCATGATTATTTCTGTATTTTCATCTGAAAGGGAGCGGTTCTAATATATAAAATTAGTCGAAGATCAGCCATTTATGTATGAAACTTTTTAAGGTGTGGGTCTGGCTTGCCCTTTACGACTTAAAATACCACCTGTTTTGTAGCTCCTGGGGCTCTTAGTAGAGTCAGAGTAGGATCAGTAGTCTTCATAGGCATTCAGAGGGCACAGCTGTTCTAATTTGATGTTTTGAGAGAATTCTGATTGACTTTAAGCCCTGGAAACACAAAACTACTAGCTCTAGAAGATTTGTTTTTACCCTCAAGGCAATTTGATGTTTTCCAATTTAAAATTAATTACATGAACGCTACGCTTTGAACAGACACTACGTATATGTGCATAATTACCATCTGCATGTGCACCGAAATTTGTCACTAAATATTCTCCCGTATCACCTTGCATCCAATATAACAGTGTGTGTATCAGCAGCAAATGAGTAGTTGTTTCTGTAATTTAGAGGGTGTGCAAAGAAATATTTCCAGCTTGTGCACTGAGGTCTCGGAGTCCACATGAACAGACCTGTGTTTGTAATAAGTCTCTATGATTTGGGTTTAATATTATCGATCAGTATTTCTTGAATTGGATAGCTCTACAGTAAAAGAATTCAAAATCTGTGGAGGAAGACACCTGGGCTTCAGTGCTGGAATATGAATGTTGGGGAAATGTCCGAAAGTTTACTGCGTGTGGGTGCATCTTATACTCGGTAAACTTTCCCAGCCCCTTCCAGGAATTTGAGTGTGTGTTATAGAATAGTAGTAACAGTTTCCAGACAATGTATGTCACCGAATCTTGAGTGAGAGGTCTCTCTGTACCTGGGCGATGCAAAATGAATTGGTAATGTGGCTATAATTTAGGAGACGGTCTAAATATATGAAATTTTTTTTTAGTGCATTGTTCATAGGGAAACTGACAAGAATGTATGAGCAAAATTCATGGTTTAGGCACAGTATCTTGATTTGGGGCTCAGGTGTTGTGGCTTCTATTTTTTTAGTGTATAGTTAACATTAGCAGTCACCCTTATAATGATATGAGATGTACTGCCTCCAAGTATGGGGCCTGCCTACTCCTACTATTAGGGAGGGTTGATTTAATCAGTCATGTGGTCTAGGTTCTGTGACATCCGTTGCGCTGAAGAAGGGAGTCAAATGCAGTCCTTTTTTCCTATTCTAGCGAGAACTATTTTAGAAATACTTGACAGAACTTCTCTGGTTGTTATTACCACACCTGAATTTGGGTCAAGTTTCTAAGTTACTTTATTTAGAAAATGAATATTTTAAAAGCTATTAAGGGAATACTTGCAGTGTGTAGTTATAGTACTGTCAACAAAAGATGTGATTAAATAAATTGAATGTTGAAGATTTTCAGCTTACGGTTAACACCAGGTAATTAAAAGTAAGCGCTGCTGTGGGAGTGCATTATATATCAGCCGTACTCTTTACCTCATTAGCTGGGTTTTTGCATGTTTATGGAGCTAACTTGCAATTAAAAAATGCCTTTAACGTATGCTTAACAAGGCCTTTTAGGTATTTGGAATAAAGTACTACAATTTAATTGAAACTGGTATAGCATAAATAGATGCCTTAGTAACATGTGAGATAAATCTCCGTGCCTAACTCATCACTTGGCATCTTTTCCTCTTGTGTAATCTTTAATGCTGACAATAAGGCCTGATATTTAACTTGTATACAAGATGGAGATTCTCTCTTCAACTCCCAAAGAATGTTTTGGTTTGTTATCTAAGTAAAACTTAATTGACAGGATATACTCAAATTCATGCCTTAGCAATAATTTTTAAAATGTGTGTGCATGTGGATATGTGTTAGGATGTTTGTAGCTGTAGTACATTCTTCAATTAGTCTTCTGTTCTGCATTAGTATACCAGTAGTAGTCATCGTACACAAGCTTCAGTCCTGATAATTTACCTTAATGTTTTCATTTTGAGTACTGTGCTGTCGTTTGTAAATAGTTGCCTGAAGTTTAAAACCAAATCTTGGTGAAACGCAGGTGAAAAGTAAAACCTGCTTGCAGGTCATTTATCCTGCTTATCTTTTCACTGTGTGCTTGTTTGTCAGGGATTTTTGTGGAAGTGGATGAGATGTTAAAGTGCACCATAAAAACTAAACAAGGATGAAGTGTCCTTTAGGTGAGGCAGATTGTCAAAAGATGATGGAAAAAGAAAACGGGAGGAACGGTACTTCTGCAGGGCATCAGAGTGTATGTGCTCGGTGTGTAAACAAGGATCATGCTGTGTGAGCCTTCCTACAGCATTACTTACTACCTGTTTGTCTTCACCTAGGAGTGTTGTTGTACCACCGAAGAAATCCACCATTTCCTCTTCTACAGCTGCTATGGGCATTCCTACAAATGCTGTCAGTGTGGTTTCTTCCTTAGATTCAGCCCAAGCCCTGGATTTGTCAGGAGAATCTCCCGGTGAGTAAGGGTCAATGAAACAACTCAAACCCCAACCCTCCTTCTTTTGCTTCTCCCTCCCTCCCCGATCACTGGGAATACAAACAAACAAGTTTTTTGTTATGTGGGGTTTTTTTTGGTGGGTTTTGGGAAGGTGAGATGTTTGTCAGTAGTTATCCATATCTGAAAACACTGTAGGTGAGAACAGTTTTTCAGACATCAAGTTGTCAGTTGCCTTCCATGGTAGTACTGATCAGTGTGTAGATATTTTATCTGTCTATAGATGAGTCTTGCTTATACTAAGATTATTGATACTTATTGCTGATTGCATTTTCTGAGGGGAAAAATGTGCCAATAATCTGGGAAGATGGTGCTTTTTACGCTTTATGTATTTTTTTAAACTACTAGAGTGCACATGGCATAACATGTCCTACCTTATCAAGTCAGACAAAAGGACCTTGGAGACATTTGTATCCTGCATATCACTGTCTGTATCTGTCATATGCCCTCATCTGGCAGGGTGCAGGCCTGCGTTTGGTGTTTGTGCCTCTAACAAAGACCAGTAACAGATAACTATACAGGAAAAGAGATGTGACTCTAAATTAAACTGGACCAATTGTCAGTGACATTGTATGGGTTCACTGAATATAAGAATTCATCTTTTTAAATATTTTCGGAGAGTTTATCCCAGTGATCATTTTATTTTTCCTAGTTTTGATGCTGTAGCTACACAAATGTAAAAAATAACCTTCTTAAAAATAAAAAAGCACCCCAAAATAGTGTTGTATTAAAAAAAACCCAAACCACTTTGCTCAACTTTTGGGGGTTCCTTTTGCCTTCATCTAGCAGAACAAATGCAAATGTCTGGGCAATATTTGTCTTAATTCCAAGATTTCTCACAGTTTTTGTAAAGCAGGCATACTATATTAGCTTGTGTTTAGTATAAATACAGTGTATTCTGAAGAGTACTTTTTGCTACAGACTTTTTGTATGTAAAATATAAGCTTACTGATAAATTTTAGCGTATTTGTTCAAGGATATATGTGTTAGGGCTAAGTAGGACTGAAAATTATATACAAGTGTTTCCAATAGCTTTAGCCTAAGGTCAAATTCAGTCTTGATGCTCAACTAATTGCTTTGGACAGTTTTTTCAGTGGGGACAAAATTGAGTAGGTTGTTTAGAAGCAAGTGTTCCTTTGAACCCGTAGTCTCTCTGGTCGTTCCGTATGCGATAAATGATGTTTAACCTTATATGCTGTGTCAAAGGCATGCTTTTCTACTTAGCCATGTCTGAGTCACAAGGCTGTGTAGGATCTCATCATTGTTTGTGCCCCTGAAGTTTCAAAACAAGATTTAGAGCTGCTTTGCATCTTAATCAAGGAAATCTCAATCTATGCCTGATTATTGATGTTTCTTTTCAATGTTTGAGTTTCTTGCTTCCTGTTTTTATGAACTTACATTCAAATTGAAAAGACTGAGGAAAAAGAAATTATAACTTGTTGCCATGTCCTCTAGTTTGTGAGTGTCCCAAAGATATTTGTTGCCATCTTCAACTGCCCATTTCATTCCTTGGGAAAATCAAAAAGGTTTTGTTCCAGCCACGATACAGGAAAAGAAAAACTGCTGAAATCTAATAGGGTCTTACTTATTGCAAAAGGGAGAATCCATTTTGTCACTGGAATTGCAGGAGGTAGCACTGCACTAGTCTAGGAGTAATGTTTGGACTAGAAAAATTAGCTGTGTTTTAAAATGTCACAATTCTTTGGGGAAGATTGGTTCTGAGCAGCTAATGTGTTTTAAAAACCAATAAAACCTTACCTACATTGAAATTGTTTAAAATAATTGCTAATTTGTTTATTTATTACTGATTTACCCAGGTTAGATGTGGGCTTAATTATTACAATTTCTGAAGTCAGTATTCACTTTTAATAGAAAAAACAGATGAACATTGCTTTTTAGATTTAGTCAATCTTTTAAGAACGTATCGAAGAAAAAATAAGTGCTCCTGTGCCTGTTAAATGTGTAAGAAATCCAGACAATAAACAATACTGGTGTAGTTTGTAACTGTGTGACTTCCAGCATGTCTGGGAGTTTTGGCAAAAATTGGACATGTAATCTGAACTGATATGCATAAAAAGAAACTAATCGGAATTAAAAATAGTAGACATGTTTACACTGGCATTCTAATTAATTAAAAGAAAATGTAAAGGGGTAAATGAAATAATGCCTTAAACAGATTAAAATGTGAGATTGTTTCTTTTTTCCCCAGTAAAATAATGGCATGGAAACAAAGGTTTTTGCAGTGTTGGAGTGGTTTAGGCTTGTTGCTCCTGTAAATTGCATTCATTCATGTTTGTAATAAAGTCCTGTATAAGGCCTTTAACTTTTTTATTTAAGGATAGAAGTCGCTATAAGCGAGCTTCCTATAAACCAAAATATAATATATATAGTTTTCCCCCAAGTTCAAATCACACGTTCTTTCACTAATTTTTGTTTTCACGCAGAGGAGAATCAATACATTGTTCTCACTTTTTTCAGCTAACATTTATTGTGTTTACTTTTGTAGTTAATAAAAAAAAAAGTACTTTTTAAAAAAGTGCTGAGACTAGGGATTTATGTAGTGAATACAAATTTTGGGCTTTTTCATGTTTTATATCAAGGCTATTTATTAAACATTACTGCTACGTTTAAAAATACATTTCAGCTGTTATTTTTATAAGGTCAAGGAATTTTTTACAGTGCGTTTTGTATGTGTTTATTTGATATACTTTAAAAACTGATCAAGCAAGCAGAACCGTAATAGAATAACGTACAATACTTTACTGTGGAGGCTTGAATCAATTTACTCCAGAACAGAGATGAAAGGGAGGTACAGACATTAAAATGGGATTAAACAGCAAGTAATAGTGGTTTAGTTGTGATGTGTACATACGCATAATTTGGGAATAAGTTTTACGTAGTAGGTGAGATCCTCCGTTGTAGAAGTGATGTCAAAATTGCTTGCTCAGGGTAGGATCGGTGTTAAAACATTAGTCTGTGTGGTTCCAGATGCCTCTGTTGCTATTTGTGTGCGCTCAGAATTTATCAACCTCCTCCCCAAGATTTTTTCCTGAAGCTTGCATCTTGCCTGTAGCTCAAGGTCTGTATCTTGGATATTTGACCCTTAAGATTGTCTTAAGCTCATATCAAGTGGATGTGACATGTCCTAGCCTACCAAATACAAAATGTTGGCAGGTTGGAAAGATAACCATCTAAGCTCACCCTGTTCCTCTAATACTTTGAAAGAGGGTGAAAACATGATTTGGCCTCAGACAGACTGGTCTTTTTGCAGGAGGAATTTCTTCATCTTGACTCGTTCAAGCCTCAGAGTATTTTGTAGCACACAAAGCCTTTCCTGAATACAAATGTGACCCTGGTGGGCTAAACTTGCCTGTCAGTCCTTGCCTATGGCTGATATTTGGGTGGTTAGTCTGCTGGAATTGCTACTCCAACTGTTGAAAGATCTTGGAAACGAATGGAGGAAATAAAGCCCCTTCGTCGCCCGTGTTGAGCCAGTCACTTGTCTCTTACGGAGGGTGGTTTTGAGCAAAAGAGCATATTTACTAGCAACAAGCTAAGGAGGAGGAATTTACTCGAGTTGTTTCTTCCTTGGATTAGCTCGTAGGCTGAATGCGAGACTTGGTGCCGAGATTGTACACACGCTGAGTCCAGGAAGGGCTGTTGGAAAGGCAAGACTAATGTTTGGCCAGGCAGGACCTGGAGGAGTTGTCTGAGCTATGGTGAATATGCTTGTATCTTTGTCACTTGAGTTTTCCTTTTAAATGTTTCTATTACAGCTGTAATGTTCTGGAGTGCTGTGAACCTTTTTGATCTGTTTTGCCATTTGCACCCCCACTGTTCTCTCTGATGCTCTGAGCTTGTTTCTGTACTTGAAGGATTTCACATGAGTTTTATTAGTGCTTCACTCTAAAGAAGGCAGTTTTGAGGCTTTCACTGTTCAGTTTGCAAATGATCATTCGTCTATAATTTTTATAAAGAGGGAGTATGAAAGGTCTGTAGGAAGCAGGAAGGAGTTGCATCTTGTCCTTATTCTGAGTGTAGAAAACACTCAGAAGTTCCACTCAGTGTCTGTTGCCTGCCTCTTACTTTAGATTCTTTGACTTCCACTTGTTTCGCCTCTGAGCCACACAGAGTTGCCAGCAGGTTTTCTGCTTCTCCTGCACGGAGACATGGGCTGTTCCCCAAAGTGTCAGTTCATAAACCAGGCCATGTGAAAGGCCAAAGTGAAAAAGGAGGTGACGCTTGGAGGAAACTTGGGGAATAAGCAGCAACAGGAGATAAAAAAGGAGTTGACTCCCGAATTCTAGTCCTTCCTATAGGAAAACATAGATTTTTCTCCCGCAGTTGGCTTGTTTTGCAAAGAATGATATACATTGATTTTTATACATTGGGGAAAATAACCTTGAAGTCTCACAGTAAAGTAAGTTAACGGGAGACAAGCTAAATTAAGAGAATGTGAAGTGAGTTACCATCAGTGCAAGGGTGAATCAAGAAATTCACCGGATTATAGTAACTATTTCAAAGAGAATTCCAACTTTACAGTGACAGTAATTAAAGGCTAGTTCCCAAAGCAGAATTACACTGAAAAAAAATCTGAAATGCTAAATGGAAATGGTTTAATACCGCTTCAGTATAAAAACTGTTTTAAAGCAACTTCTCTTTAGAGAGTGCAGCATTGTTTTGTGAAATCTGTTTTGGTTTAACGTACAGATGTGTTTATGTAACAGCTCCCTTATATCAGTTTGTAAAACCTTTCATTGTAGTCTTGCATCGTACGCTTCCAGCCCCGGAAGCATATTTCTGAATGAGCTCATTATTTTACTAGATACTCCTTTCATAAAGGGTATTTATGTAGGGTAGGTCTGTTGTACAAAATTAAGAGGTATGGTTATTTAACTCAACACTCTGTTTTTTTGTTTGTTTTGTTCTTTTTTTTTTTTTTTTACTTCATCTTCCTCCTCCCAGAGTGAAGCATATCGCGCACCGCTTGTGTGTTGCCAAACATACTTTGTGAGTGTATATGTAAAAGCACAAGGATCATGCACGAGGAGTTGCTTTAACAATATTTTATTGCTAGAGACGTTATTTGTTTAGACCCTTGGGGACCCTGAATAAACAATAAGGTTTCACTGTAAGGGTGCTAGACAGATGATCTATTTGCATTTTCTTTTATGTTCTTGCAAATGTCTGTAAAACTGTCAGTTTGAAGGAGCCAGTTTATCAGTGAGAGGATAAGGAAGAGATAAGTCAGTTTAGTTCCACATGTTTGAAGTAGCTACTGCACTTACCCACATGTCTGTTGTGGATGGAAATATGCTACTGAAGTATTTTCATTTTTTTTTTACTGAAGGCAGAAAAAAATAGCAGAATAAAAAGCCGCTTCTGAGTTAAAGTCAAAAAAGTATTTCCACTAAATAAAATTTGAATGCAGAAATCACTATGCCTAATCCTATATAAAAAACCCCTGAAATTCTCATCTGTGATAAATCTGAGATTCACCCCTTTTGGTGAAATGTATCTGTGTTTGGAATGTGGATTTAGGTGATGATAAGCATGAAGAAATTCAGGCCATAAATATCCTTACATAATCTTCAAAAAGAGTATCAGTTTATATAGGTGCCTGCCTTATGCTGTTGTCAAGTTCAAATTATCCGTGTTTTTTCTGTTATGTCTATATTTAAAAGTTAATTTCAAGTTAAAACTTCATAGTTTTATATTTATACCTAAGCTGTTATTCACAATTTATTTTGATTTCTAGAGGCAAAAAATCATGTCCTATATCTGTGTTGTCAGTGATTTCCTTTACTTCCAATTCTAACCATTTTTAGATCCGTGTTATTGTGTGTAAAAACAGAAAACCAACCAAAACCCCCCAATGCACCCCACAAAATAAAAGAAACATCAAAACCCCCAAGTTACCCCGGATGGAGCATATGTGTCTCTGTTAGACTGGCGATGACTATTATGCCCTTTCATTGTCCTTGCGGATGTTTGCCTTGAATTTTTTTCTGTTTTTTTTTTTTTTCCTTCAGTTATTTTGCTTGTGGCCTAAATAGTGCATTGGATTATTTTCATCCTATTTAGTTGTAAAACTCATGCTACTATGCTGCACTGTTTAAATCTTATTTTTCACTGTTAAATTGATCCTAGATTTTGCTAAGAGTTTTACAGGTTTTTTGTTGTATATACTCTTGAATTTCTAACATACCCAGTATCTAGTGGATTTCCGTTCACAGATTTTATGTGTAGTAAAAACATGCAAACGTTTACATAACAAGACTTTCTCTGTGTGCAATCTGCATGTTGAGAGGACTTTCTTGTTTTGGAAGGCTTTGGATTTCCAGTTTTGTACTCTGTTGGACTACCCAGATCAGTGTGCTGGTTTCCCCTTATGGATGGCGTATGGCCTTAAATCCATTACTGGGCATGTGGATTTAGGAATATTTTTAACTTAAAGGGCCTTGTTCAGTCAGAATAAGGATGTTGGGCTTTAGGGAGAGAGCTGGGAATTCTAGTGAATTTTTTAAAATATAAAGTTTATAATGAAAATGAAAGAATTGCTTTAAAGTTTTAATCCAACAGGCAGCATACTTACTGTGCATACTTGAGTATGAATGTGTGTGTGTTTAAAAAACAACAAAAGACTGTAGCAAACAACTGGAGTCTTTGGAACTGCTGAATCATGGGGCTTGTTGCCTTCTGTGGCCTTTGTTTTGTGTTTCTGTACAGGACACTCCATTCTAATTTTTGGCCTATCACTTGACTGCCTTGCCTTTGGGAACACAGAAAATACTATTTGGTAGTTTGGCTGTGGAATTATATCCATGAAAATATTGAAAATATTTACAGAATCTAGCCATCCCCGTTGAAACTTTCAGAAACATACCTTTGATTTGCCTTTATTAGGTAAATTATTTAGGAGACTATGCCCAGAAGATTCATTTCCATCTTATATGGCCCACTCAAAATTTCTTTTTGACCCTGTCATCCCATACAAAAATCAAAATCAGAGCTTCATGCTGAATTTATGAAGAGTGTAAGCCAATCATATTCACAGAGTTATCTGCTCCCTATGAAGAAAGAAAAATAAGAGCAAAACTTTCCACCGTTTTGATGCATTAGTTGAATTTATTAGTTTCTGTGCTGCTTGTGAAGCAAGATCAGAGAAAAACATCTTCCCCAGATGGGGGTGGGGAAAAAACTCTAACCCACAAAAACCCAGCGCTTCTGAGGGGAAGGTCTGTGTGCCAGGGTTTTGGAGCAAAAGTTTGAAATTTGACAGTTGAAATAATCTTAGTATCTCAGGGATCTGTCTTTGCCGTCTTTTTACAAGTCTGTTCCACTTCAGTCACGTATAAAGACTTTGAAAAGTCGCAGTTGACAGTTTTGGTAGACATTTTCAAGATTTTAGGAGCTTGTTTCCAGAGAGGTTGCACTTAACTGAGCTCGCTCAAGTGTAGGTGGGACAATCAGGAATTTTTCTATAGTTATAGTTCTGAGAAGGGTCACGTCTCACTGTGGTAGATGTGAGAAGTGAAATGATTAAACTCCTTTCTTTCATGCTTTTTTCCTTTTTTTTTTTTCCTTCTTCCCCCCTTTCCAGCAGCATAAGAATCTGAAACTGGCGAGGTGAGAGGGAAGAGAATAGGACAGGGTCTAGGGTTGGGAAGAGATAGGATTGCAGATGGACTAGAAGCAGCCATGCTCCTGGGAAATACACAGAAATCTGTCTGCTAAGATTCATTCCTCTCTCTAGTTTGGAATGCAATGCAAGATTTGTGAGTCACCATTCCTATCCTGGCAGCAAATATCTGTGAAATCTCTGGTTGTCTTGCTTACCCCCTCTTCATCATTGCTACTACCAATCCATACTGCAGCATGGAGGTTTTATTTCTCTTCATATACCAAACAGCAGAATTTAGTATTTACAGATTCCAACTCTGCTGATGAGAGCCATGTAGTGTCAATTTGACATAACACAATTGCTTTTTTTTTTTGTAAGCGTAGGATACATAAATGACCCAGTCTTCCCTATCAACCTTTGAATAATTGATGTGGCAAAGTTAATAACTCATAAATGAGGTTATACCACTGCCGTCATGCTAATGATGCTGGAAGTGCAATGGAGAATTTTATCATAGCTGTCTTTGTCAGAGTCCCAGTGTTGCAAAAATTTAAGCCAGGCTTTTGAAAATACCCACTCGTTTTGTGTTCAGCTTCATTTTGACACAAATATGTTTCAATTGGTAAAAAAAAAAAAAAAAAGGTGGTTTCTGTGCAAGTTACTTGAAATTGAATAAGCACTTCCAGTCACCAAAAGAGATGCTATAAAATGTTACCATTTGGCTTTATATTGGTGTGTTTTAGTTGTATTAGTAAATACTAGTACACTACAGGACTATTAAGGGTGTGAGACATTATTTGTATTCACTGCTTCAGGTTGTAAGTGTTCCTGAATTTGTTCAGAGACAATCATGGCTTATAAGGCCAGAAGGGATCACTGCAGTCATCTGACTTCCTTCACAAAGCAAACTGCAAGGCTTTCTGGAATTACTTTTTATTTGTGCTAGAGCACAGTTTTAGAAGCTTGCCATGGGATATGTAGGAAATATGAATGTAAATAAACAGGAGTTGTATGGCAAAAAAATTTTGAGGTGCAAAGGGGTGAAAGGGTTCACCCAGTTCTCACACACACTTGAAAACCGTGGTTTCTCAGAGGTTGAGCTCAAGGCTTTAGTTTCTGGTCCAGGTGTCTAACCTCTGGCATGTTTTCTTATATAATTCATTTAATTATTACTTTCTCTTGTAGGAAGGGGATCATCTAATTCAAAATTGCCATCTGTCCCTACAGTTTCTTCAGTGCCTGAGGATTCTGCTTCAAATATGAGGTAACTTCGCTTGAACATCCGAACAGCTGTGCTGTGGCTTATGGTTTTGATATTACACTTGATACCCTGATTCTACATCACTTAAGAATGTTGTTTTGCTGGTGTTCAATACTTAACGGAAGTTTGGGAAAATATGAGCGTTGGGTTATTGGTTCCTTCTTATACATGTCTATCACTTAAACATTGCCAAAAACTATACTCCTTTCTACAAAATGTCTAGCAATTCTTTTTTTTTTTTTTAATCACATGTATCTCTCTACTAGTATTACAGACAGGCTTGAACATGCTTTGGAAAAAGCTGCCCCACTTCTGAGAGAGATTTTTGTGGATTTTGCTCCCTTTCTTTCTCGGACTCTTTTGGGCAGCCATGGGCAGGAATTGCTGATAGAAGGTACAAGTAAGTTTCCATTTTTAAAAAGCTTTTTAAAATGTGTGCTTTGTTTTACCTAGGAGACTTAAAATTTCTGGGTGTTTTTTTTTCTGCTGGCTCTGCCTTAGAAGCTTTCTTCCTGCCTTCCCACACAGTGCCGTCCACTGGATTTCACTGACTCCTCTTCCTTCTGTCTGTAGTTCTCCGAGGTCATTGTCATTGCCTCCATCTCTGCTACCTCCTTGCCTCCATTTCATCGGATAGTTTCCTAGATCTCATTTATGTGGGACCAACTGTGGTTGTCTTTTCCTTAGTTTTCCAGCTCTTCCAGGGAATTGTTCCATAGAGGGTGGTGTGTGAAATGTTTGGTGAGCTTTAAACAGAAAACTTGGTGTCAGGGTCGACGCTTTGATACAAAGTAAAGTATGTAGTGTAGAAAGCTAAGTATAAAGACCTTGATTTTTTTACTGTGATAGCGTAACAAAAGGCTTCTTGGGAGTTCTGTCAGCAGAGCGGGTTGTGGTGTATCTCTTGCACGTGAATCTTCTCCTGTCTCTTTGGTTTCCAACTGGAAGGCAGTCATACGGGGAAGAGGAGTGCACTGTCAATGTTGAGAAGGATTCTCTGGGGCTTCTGAGAAGATGAAGATTCAGGTGCACAACAATGATCGAGGCTCTTCCCGGTGTTGCCTTAAAATGATTGAGCTTGAGATGATTAAGTTTTCTTTCTACCAGTGGGTTTCTCTCTGTTGAAAAGTGAGGCTCAGTTCTGCAATGCAGACCTTAATGTCCTCAGTCTTAAGTCACGTTCACTGGAGCACTGCATTTGGTAGTGAACATCAGATTTTCAGTTTTCTGATAATTTGGTTGTGTTGTACAAATGGCTTTGTTCACTGATTTTTAGAGTGAAAATTGCAGGTTTTGTCCAGTTTTAAACAATGAATTGAATTTGGGCCTAAGCTTGTTGCAGCTTCCGGTGATGTGCATTCCCATGTTAGAAGCTCATGGTTGATTAGCTTGAGCTGATCGCTTGCACGTGAGCTGTATTTGCATTAAAGTCAAATTAAAACATCTAGTTGCTTCCTGTGGAATTAAAGCTCTTTTTAAAAAACATTTTTGAAACTACTTGTTTCGTGAATGAAGACAGTGCTGAATATGGTTCATTGTCAAAAAGATAGAGTATCAAACACGTGTTTTACTGAAGACTGCTGATATCAGAACTGAGACTTCATTAAACTTCAGTGAAATTAAAGTTATTTAGTTTGGGAATTTAGCTTGCCTACCTATTGGGGTAGGAAGAAGTGTAAGAATTGTCCTCTGTAAGACTGAAAAAGATAGGATTCTACTTTTGATTATAAGTGTGGGCATTGCTTTAGCTGATAAACACTTTAATGGAAGCTGCCTTATGAACAAATTTATTTCATTCATTTAATAACAGGAAAGAGGTTTTTCTCAAAGCTTTATTTGCCAGTGAAGTAAATATCCTATTTAGCTACACTTTGTCTTGTCTGAAGATAAAGGAAATTATCTGTAGTGTAGATTATATACACAGAGAGATTAGTATTTCATAGATCGGGTGACCGAAAAATAACAGGAAAATTACTGGGAGTGTATGAATTGTCTAGACAAAAATAAACACACAAACCCAATTTTTGGGCCTAAAGATCAGTTATAGGCAAACCTAAAGCAAAATGCGAATACAAATAATAATAGTCAAATTAGTTTATAAACAATTGAGAATATATAATAGGTTACTGCTTGCACTTCTGCTAAGGTTTAGTGTCGGGTTAAGGGTCAAAGTACTAATAAGAGTGTTTGGGATGTCTGCTGCCATGAAACAAAATGGAAACTTGATTGATAGCTGGGGGCTGAAAGGAGAACGTGCAATGGAGAAAGCAGGGGTCATAAAGCCATTTCCCTTCTCTGCATATATAATGACCCAATCCTTCAAGAAATAGGAAAATGTAGATACAGTGGATTAATATAACATATGTTAACCACACTTCTGATCATTTTGACACACAAACATTTATGAAACTGTGAATAATGGAGGTAATGTATTACTATTAGCTGCATCTTTAGATGCAAGGCATGGAATTTATGATCTCCCTCTCACATACATACTTTTATTTTGTGCTGATAGAGTACAAAATTGAACTGGAAGTGGTATGAGAATTTCAGCTTTCTTTTGATTGTCAAAATGCTTCTGATCTATTGCACTTTAAAATAGTTTGTGTTAACAGCTGGTGCCATATAAGCATGCACTTATGTATACCTTTTTTTCCTTTTCTAGGTCTTGTGTGCATGAAATCTAGCAGTTCAGTTGTGGAGCTGGTGATGCTTCTTTGCTCTCAGGTGAGGTTTAACAGTGTTGTCTGAAATTGCTGTCTTTGAGCACAATGGAAGTTACAGTGAAAATTTTACTTAAATTTGGCTTTAAGGTCATGTGTAATAAGTAAAAAGATGATGTGCAAGGCCTTTTGATTAAAAAAAAAAAAGCATAGTAGTTGTGTGTATTCAGTTGGAGAGTGAAGATACTAAGGGGTTTATGTTACCTTACTATTGAGCATTTACATAACCTTGATAGTGGTGTGCCTGAGTAATTCTATGCTGTCATTTTTGTAAGGTAAAATAGGATCAATAAAATATTAAGGTTATAGAAACAGATTGATTTCTGTATCTTGCCGTGCTGAATCCTCTGGGATGAATAGAATTTTTCCTTTTGTGTAGAGGTTATGAAATGAGTGATAAATACTTTTGAAACCCTGTCATTCTTAATTGGTTTCACAAGTACTAAGAATCTGAGAAAAATTTAAGAAAGCAACCCTGGCTGTCAGAAGTTTGGGACTTTCTACATTCCTAAAGGCAAAGCGATTTTAGATATTTAAGAACCTAAGAATTGCCTTGTTCCCATGGTTAAAAGAGAGCCAGAGCCTAAGGAGCTTTCTTAAAACTGTATATGCTATATTAATTGGATTTTCTTTTTGGGTTTATTGCTTTCTTTTTTTTGGTAATTAAATGGAAGACTGTTTTTATTGAGCCTTTCTTTTGGTGCCTTAAAAATGATACCTTTCTGGTAGTAAATTCCCCCACTTAAAACTTTAAAATAGCCCTTTTTAATGGGAATGGTATTGGTCTAGAGGTCAAGGGTTCTGACCCATTTCAGAACCTTTGACCTTCATTTACAACCCTTATGGTTTGCTTGCCTGACGAATAAGGATAATGCAAAATTAATGTTTTTTCACATCAATTTATTCGTTTTAGTGCCTATATTGCCAAATTTATTTAGAGTGTGCTGATAGACATTTCATGAATACAAATGAAAGAATCATAGAAGGTGTGAAAAATCGATAGTCTGCATTGTCAATAAAGTGCAATAAGAACAATTACTTCTTGAGATTACACCTAATAGATTTTACAATGAACTAGCGAAGAGTAGTTATGTTTTCTAGTGAGCTTATTATTAATGAACATATCTAGAACTTTGCTCATCAAGTTTCCCATCTTCCTCAGGAAATACAATGTATTTTTACCCTGAAAGGAATTTAATATTCCTTCTGGAACTCTTGGAATTTAGAGGTGGTCATTTTAAATACGGCAATACTGAAAGTGGACGTTATTCACGACTTCTAGAATATGAATTTGCTGCTGATTTAAATTAGAAAAGAATCCTTGCTGCCAAGTAATCCGTATACAAGTTTTACTGCTCATTCATGCATGTGTTAAAGTAAAACTAATCTGAGAACTAAATATGTGCCTGACAGTTTGGTATTACCATTTAAAAAATTAGTTTTCGTCATCCATGCTGCTTGTATCAATAATTAGTGGTTGACCTTTCCTTCTTTTTTGGTAGGGTAATCTAATCTTTTTTAAAATCTTGTTGTGCTCTGTACTGTATGTCACTTGTTTCGTTTTGGGAAGTGGAAAGGATAAGGAATAAATGACGTGCTCTAATGCATCTATTTGTCATATGTGTCACAATGCCACTTAATGCTAATCTAATCAAATTGAGGATATCGTGATTGCTTAGCAGTGCTAGTTGCAGAGACTGGGGCTGTTCTTTGTGAAATAGTAGAAATAAACCCATAAAGTCACAAAGACCTCAAAGTCTTTTTAAAGTTACATAGCAGCTGTAATTTTTGGCAGAATATGAAAAATGATGTGAGAAATGAATCTAAAATTAGCTCCAGATGTATACAGATTGTTCTGGGGTGATAATTACATTTTTCACTTTGAATTTTCCTAATTCAAAGAGGTCAGCGTGGCAATCGCACAAGTGATTTATTTTGTTAAGAAGTGAACTGTCTTTTGCTACATGAAAGCTTGAGAGATATGAAATTGAATTTCAAGCCGACATTTTGCAGATACTGGGAGGAGATGGGGTTGAGCTTGATTGATTTTTTTTTTTTTCTTTTTTTTCTATTTTCTTTTTTTTTTTTCTTTTGGCCCAAGATAGGGTGGGAAGTGATATCCTTTTGCTAAAATTTTAATTAATTTTTAAGAGGAGATGGAGAGGATGAAGTGCCAAAGATCAAAAGATCAGGTCAAAAACTAGTTTTTAATCACATAAATAATGTGGCATAGCTACAAAGTAAGTATCTGCAAATTTGATTTAAAACTTCACAAATTTGTCAGCCATCATTTTATGAAATTGAAGGATTGCTCTGATTAATATCTTTGGTGTTTTTTATGCTAACCTCTCTCTGAAAATTTGTTTTAAACATTTTAGATGTGGTGTAAGCACTTGGATTGTTTTTCTGAAATGTTTGAAATTCTTCTGATGTTTAGTTAGATTTGTGGTTGGAATGTGTTTTTTCTTTCTCAGAAGTGCAAAACGGAATAATATCATCTCAGGTAATTTTTTTTGTAAAATTGTGAATATAAAGCTTTTTCCCAGGTGAAGTGATTTTAAAACAATCCAAAGGATACCATTCCGTGAAACTGTGACACCTGCTTAATTTCTTCTCTTGTTTAAAGTTCATATATTTAGGCATGTGGAAAAAGACCATTGCTCTTGTGTTTATTTGTTGATATATTGTTTTATGTTTAATGCAAGGTAAAAAGAGAAACAGGTGGTTTGAGATACAGACAAAAAGCTTTTTCTGGGACAAAGCCGGTTGTGTTTTTTGATAGACATGCTACATTTTGAGACATGTCTCCGTGTGTATCCTTGCATTTCTATAAATCTATCAAAACATAAAGAAATCCTTCATTTAATATTACTGCAAAGTGTTCCTGCTTATTTGACATTAATATCATTTTTGAAAGAATCGACGTTGCATTCAAGGCCACTTTATAAAAGCGTTGTGTTGCTCATCCTAATTCAGTCTGACACACATTCCAATAACACTACCTCCCTTCTAGGGTTTAAAACTGAATTTATGGCTGAGCATTGTGAAGTGCATCATTTAAAAATGGTTTCAACCCAAAACATCTAATAAATAAATAATGTGTATGGCTACTCAGTAGCAGACTTTCCAGACTAGAAATCATTCCATCGGATACTCAACAGTCCACTATCGGAGAGGGCTGTCAGATAAATCTTATAGTAGCTGCATTCATGTCCTGTAAATCACATGTTATTGTCTGAGCCTTCTGCCAGGTCATCTATTCTTTTCCCATTTATCAGAAATGCATACAGTACAGTGAACCTAGAAGCACCATCTAGTCTGGCCTGGCATCCTGTCGGGGTAATTAAACCAGCCAAAAGAGAGAGGTCCGGTGTCTGTTATCCCTTTTAAATGAGTGACGTCAGGGCGTTAGAGGTGCTATTGTGAGACAAGGCTTCTGTGTGGGGCAACTGTGATATCACCCCCAAATAAAGCCTTTTCTTCTAAGAGGACTCTCGCTCTCTGCCTGAAACGCAGAGGGACGTGTATGAATTGAGTGCACGTTTATCCACAGAGCAGATACAAGACTGTGAGTCCTTTCACTTGTCATATGTTTGCTTGAAATACATGACCAAGTAGGAAGAACTGTGATCTTCCCTACTCTCTCATGAAGGTATTAAGAACATTTATCTGTTGCTCAACATACACGAAGCATTTGTCCTATTATTGTGGCCCCAAGGTGAAAAGGTACAAAAATAGGTGAAATGGGTTCCATAATTTTCCCTGATGCCTTTGAATTTACAGAATTTGCAGCACTTGAAACATGTGTCTTTCTGTAGTAAATCAACTGAATTGTCAGTGGAATATGTGTAAGAGAACTAATTAGGTGGTTCTTGTCGGATCCGTCTTTGACTTAAGAGCTTTTTTCTACTGAATCTAAATTTTCTAGACCATACAATAAACTTAGGCTAACTGTCTCAAACACTGTTCAGCTCTTGCATAATTTTCAAAAATTGGTGGAACGCCACCCCACCTTTTTAAAAGTTTGCAATTATGAATTAATGAATACTGCAGCAACTTCTGTGACCCCTCTGCCACTGCTACCCTCACATACACCCTGCTTGCTGGTTCAAGGTATAAGAAACTTCTCTGTTCCTCCTCCCTCTGCCCCCCTGTTGTTTCAGAGGGATTAAATGCACATTCTTGATAGCTGGTGGCATATATAAGACCAAGACCAATGTTTTAATACATTTAATCTCCAGATATTTTATCTTCTAGAAATATTAATATGATATATTGCAGTGTAACTCCATGGCTGTAGCTATTAGATTTATATTGGACCTTGATAAAGTATATCTTTCATGGGGAGATGGAAGAGGGAAGCATAAACTCTGATAGGCCGGATTTTTTTTGTGTGCAGTGATAGCATCTGCTCATACAGCCCCATGAAATACGATTACGGTTGACTATGTCATGCTCTGCGCTGATAGTTTGGGGAGTTACTTTTTTGGACAGAAAAGCCGAATCCAAGGCAGTGTATGTGCATCTTAAAAATACAACAGGTTGATTAGTAGTATTAAAGGAGAAAAAATTACACTGTGGATGTTGGTGTTACTGCCTGTGTAGGCAAACTTAAAGGTCTTCAGCTTTCTTTTCTCCTTGTCTAACTCAGCTCACCAAACCAATTACCAGTTAAATGATGAAAAGTTTGCAAAAGGTTTTTCTTTAGCGTGATCTTTCTTTCATGTGCTACTAAATCACTTTGCTGACGGATCCTGTTGCTCATAAAGAAGTCAGTATTGGTCTTTTGCATGGGCAGTGAGTGTCTTAGTTGCATCATATCTCTTACTCTGATAAGGAATCTGAATTATTTAAACAATATCAGCATGTGCCATGCAGCCACGCACCTGTACAAACAACATGACAGTGTATTTCCCCTGAGGAAGAGCAATAGGATGGTAGCTAGGATTTGGGTTTTTTCAGCAGATTTTTTGCATACACCCCCTCCCTCGCCACTCTCCACCCCAGTACTTAAATGTTTGTAAAATACAATAGGACCTTTAGGCTTTTCTGGGTATCCTGTGCTCAGAAAAAAGCTTTGTATCAATGACCCGAATTCACTGCCTCAGGAATGGGCTTTCTGTGGTGTGTCCTAAAACGTGGTAAGCCTTCGAGTTACTTGGTGATTTTAGTTGATGTAGGAGGGAGCTGGCTTTCAGTGTTTGTTACTTGCAGAGAGAAGACGTTATACTGATGCTCTGTGATCTGCACTGGTTCCTAATTTACTTTTAAGCGCAGTTTGATGTGACGGATAACTGTAGTGATTGCTGTGAAGGTTGAATTGAGTCGGGCGTAGGCTGTCTGAAGAGCGACGTCCCTGTGATACCATGGCAGCTGAACTCAACAGAACCACTGAAACTCTTCAACAACATCCTCCGTTAGATATGAAGAGAGTAAATGCTCTCTCAATGCTTTTTATGTGCCCTGAGTGTTCGATGATGACATTCTAATCAAGATAATATTTTTCCATCTAATCACTTTGAATTCTAACAGCTGAAAAATAAGTTTAAAAAGGATCTAATGATCTTCTAGATCCACAATCAAAAAAATGTGTATGTTTTGGGACAGAAGGTAGATTTTGTAAGTTGCCAAAGAACTTTCAATTTTAATGCGTGTTCTACTTTCCTTTTAAAAGCCACTTAGAAGATATCAAGAGCTGGAAGTTTTTATTTTTTTGGTGTGGACTTCTGCCGGTAGGATCTTTGTTTTTACCAAAGATGACCGTAGCTGTATTGGAGTAAAAAAACCCCACTTCAGTCATGCATTGCTTTTGTGATAAACTGGTTAGAAAAGTAACTTTATTAGGCAAATTAAAATTATTTCAATCTTAACAAATAAAAATAGAAAAAAGGGCTTCTTAAAGTGTAAATTGTTAAGTTCAGGGGAAGGTGTTGCATGAATCACACCCATAAGTGTTTGCCTTGTATTGCTATCTTCCTTTGCAGTGTTGTGAAGTGTTCAGTGTTTCTAGTTTAGTATGAAGGCACAGAAAAATACTTCACCTGCACCTGGGCCAGAGGCTTCGTGGTATACTTTTTTGGTTTGCTTGTGCTCTTTGGAAGAATTTGAAGACTGAAGAATATCTACCAGCCTAGCTTTTTGTGGAGACGAGGTGGCTGTGGAAGGAAATGGGAGCATTCGTGATCATTTTACTCTGTTATAGATTATTTAGTTTCTGAAGCTGCCTCCGGGTCTGGTTCATACCAAGTGGACCAAGACATATTAATAAAACTGTGTAAAAACACTTGGAACCAGGGGATTGCCAAAGCACGTTATGGTAATGCAGGCAGTAGTAGGATCATTCCTAGTGCAATTTTATAACAAATATCTCATGGCCCTCGTAACTGGTAGACAAAAGGGAAGATTCTTATCCTATTCTTCTTTAAGATGCTATTGCATGGGAAGTAGTTGGGAAATGTCCGTTGAGCTTTACGTACAGTGCTGCTTCAGGATATTTTCAGCGGAGCCAATTTACATTATAAACTATTTCCTTTTCAAAAACTCATGTTTATTTTCATCTCCAATGACTTAGTTTTGCAGGATGGAAGCTGTGGTTAAAGGTAGAGAGAGGGGAAGGTAGGTCTTACAGTAGCCAGGGGCCATGCTATCAAGAGATTTATGTTTCAGGTAATAGTTTTTATTATCACTAAGTAGAATAGCCTGTCAGAGGAACAATTTCAGTATATCCACCCAAAGTAGCTAGCAGTCCAGAAGCTTAAAGCCATTCACCAGGCGTGTGGAAGAGTCCAGTTTTGAAAGAAATAGAGCGAGCTTAATCTGTAAAAGCAACATTGTGATTCATCTTTGTCGTCCTCAAATTGCAGTTCCTTTTTCTGTTGTGGCATATGAAGACATCAGTTCTTTTCTGTAAGGTCTTGGGGGTAAAATTTAGGGCTTCTGCATTCTCCTGCATTGCAAGTCACGTGATATCAACACAAGGAGCTGTTTGGCTAGGAGTTGGTCACTAGGATTAACTCTGGAGAAGTTGAGTGAAAGGCCTGGAAGATGCGGGTGGGCACTGGCTGTGGAATCCAGACTCACTCAGTGCAGTCCTACAGTGCTTAGATTTTAGATGCCATCCTGTCAGTAATCTTCCTTCTAACAAAACAGAAGTTAAATTACCAAATCTGTTGTGTAGATCACTTGGATTCTCCGTTACACTTGATAGATCTGGTTGTGTATTTTTTTTACGTATAGTGTAGCTTCTTTCCTTCCTGAGTGGGAGTTTTTCCTCCAGCTCTGAGGATCTCACTTCAGGTGCCCAAAACATATATTGACAACTTTCATGCTTGGTATATGTCACTGAGCAGAGTGCTTAGAATAATTACAAATCGATTACTTGTGCTATGGGTATTTTTTTTCTTGCTTCACTGAACTATGTTATACATTCTGAGTGTTTTTAACTGGAGATGAGTTTGGTAGATAACTGTCTCAAGTGCAATTCTGATAAGATTGGAATAAATGGAAACAGCTGGGAAAGCCTTTCCTTTGAACTGCAGTTTGTTGAAATTATATTTTAAATTAACTGTGTATATATTTTTTTTTTAATTTGACTTAAGCAGCATGTAGATTTTGTCTCTCCAGAACTAGATTACTGTAATATATTTTGCGTGAAAATCAAGGTTAACATAAAATTTGTCTGTTAGAACTTCACTCCTGCTTTGATTTCCTGTTGCTTTCTGAATTGTTTGAAAGTTTAATTGCCTATAATTGCCTGTAATATTTAACCTGTTGAATTCCATGGAATTGCTTGGAGAGCACTCTAACATCTTTAAATAGGAGTTTCTTTCAAACTCCTATTATTCATCTTCATAATAATCACTAAGGTTCACACTTCTCAGGTCCCTCTTTCGTTTGCTGTGCTTAGCATGTGTTTGAACTCTGTCTTTCCTCTTACATGTAATTACTGGCTTCAGGAATAATGTGCTGCTTTGACTATTGGTATGGCCCACAGATAGAGTTGAAAACATCTGTGTCCATTGCTGGCTAAATTAAAAAAAAAATAAACTCTGATAGACTCATTCAAGAAACAATATTCTATGAAGTAGACGTATATCGACGTATTCCTTATATTCCTTAGTAGTAAAAACAAAAGAAGCTTATAACTTAAACTTTGCATTTGTCTTAAGTGTGAAAATACGTTGGAACGTTTTGGGAATGATTTGCCAATACTGCATGAATACTAAGTGACCTTTTCTTGACTTAATGATGCAAGAAGCGCTTTATAGTTATATCCTGACAGGTAGTGGTCACAGTAGTTAAAATGTGTGAGGTACTACTTTGGCTTTATCTTCTTATATCTTTCCATAATTCTTAGTCTAGGAGGATATTTTAAAGGTTTACTCACTCCCCAGTTTCAAGATGAAATGTGTGATTTTGAGATGAGCGAAAACTATGGTGTGTTACATTTAGTAGGGGAAAAACAGAATAATATTGGATATGTTACTCTTGTTAAACGGGATTGATGTTTCTGCATATTAGATATATGTAATTGTAATCATCAAAACGATAGAAATTTGTTTGTAACTCAAGCTCGTTTTACCTCGACCTCCTTTTGGCCCGCTGGAAAATGCCCTCTACAAATAGCAGCCGTCACTGTATTTTTGAAGCGTTCACCAAAAGCAGGCTATACCAGCTGCAGCTGCAAACTGAGAAAAGTAGTGTGAAAGAACCAGTGTTTTTTGGTTTATACTACACAGCCGTTCTCTGGAAAGTAACTGCGAACTCTGTGGTTTTGAAGAAAAATTTAGAAATTCATCTCTATGTAAAGAAATTGGGATGGGTGTGATATGTTAGACTAAGCGTGTAGAGAGGTACAAGTGGATAACTGTAGTAAAGCCATGGTGTTCCGGTGCGAGGCATTGTTTGGAAGAGTGCACTTGGAGAAGTCAGCGTGACTTGCAGACTTTGGAGAGAGGAATGGCTAAAAGATAAGATTAAAACCCAGAAAATGTCTTAGAAATAGTTTACCATGCTGGAGTGGAGAGATGAACTTTCCTAAGGCCACCTTACTAAAACATGATTGTTGCCTATAGTAAAGTTCTGGGAGGAAAATGAGGATTTTTCCTCCCTGATTTTCTTTTTTTAGTACAATCTTTAGTAGTTGTTCTATAGGCTTTTCGGATATTATAGGCTCTTAGGAAGAAAAGTTCCCTTATGAAATGAAAATGACTTGAATTTGGTCAGGAATCTGGGACATGGTGTTGGGGTGAGTTTAATGGAAAACACGTCTGCTACAGCTAAAAGTATTACCCTTGAAAACTGTGTTGCTGAGAGTTTGTATGATTAATGTATTTTTATGTTTAGAGGGGAGAGTGGATTGTCTAATGTAAATGTGAATCTTGGGGGTGTGATAGGGGAACAGGACAGCTTAATTTCCATGAATGTACGTTTCTGCAGATGTTGAGAACTAAGGGAACATAATTTAGCTACAGAAGCAAGACTTTTCTGAAGAAAAAAGGCATCCTGTTGCTTCACCAGCACACTAGGACTTAAAAAAACACCACCATTTAAGGTGAGTTTTGTGCAGTGAGAGCACACCCTGTGGTTTGGCAGTCTAGTCAGAAGGATGATACCATGCTGACTTTATAACTAGATCTTTGAACAATATTCTCATGGGTGGTAAATGCAAAACAAAGTAATATCAACTGGCACTTAATTCTGTGAGCTCCCTGCTGATGGGGCTCTGCACTGAAATGGAACTCTTCCTGACAGGAAGTCAGCCGCGAAGTGTGGAGACCTCTGAAAATAAAGTGTGCTTTAATTTGACACCCTGCTGTTTTACAGCTAGTCTGTTTAATTTGAGACTATGGAAAGAGGTTTAGTGGAGGGGAGAGGTATGAGATTATGGAAAGTTCAGTGAGCGGCAACGCTTGTTGCTGACTTTATACTGATTACTAATATGTGAGCATTTTTGTTCGTGTTAATAAACGGATAATGTGTCTCTGTTTCCAAGCAAAAATGCTTAATAAACTCATGATTTGGGGAGCAGTGCTGTTTCCTCAAAGTTCTGGCAGAAGAAGCTTTGCATAGTGGTGGTGTTCAGCTTATTGTTTAACCTTTAGTCCTATTTACACTCATCTGTGCCTTTTGACGTATCTCTGCAACTGCGAATACATCTGTCTCATCGAAGATGTTGAAGACACACTAATCTGTCAGTAAGTGTTTTAAGATGGCCCATTTAAGTGGAAAAAACTCCTAATTCAGATGATCCGTATGACATTGAGGTGCATGTCTGTTCGGCATTGATCCTCGTTCTGAGTCAAATCTGACTCAGAAGAATCAGCTGGATTTTCCAGTCCCGTCTGAATATTTAGGAAGACATTTATTTCTATTACCACTTAAACCAAAAATGGTTGTATTGTTGTTTGTGGAAAATTTGCTTGGTGAGTGCAGGGGATGATTTGGAGTGAAAGAAGCAGAAAGTTATTGTTTATTGTATTTATGGTAGCAACATATAGGGACAGATTTTTAAATTTGATTTAGCTTCCTTTTCTCTAAATCTTTCTTTAGAAGATCTGCATTAGGATAGGATTACCCAAGGGAACGCCAAGGGACAGGTGTGGACATCCTGTCTTTTGGGTAAAGAGGTTTACATCCTTTGGCTTCATTCCCTCGAGCTACGATGGTAGCAGGAATCTTGTTCACTGTTTGCATACATCCATTATGAGAGTTTAAATTGAAACCAAGCCGCATGTGAGGAAAAGGGTAGTATAAAGGGGCTTTTAGTTCCAAAATAGTATTCACTGTGTATATTGTTGAGTTCTTTATGAGTTAGATTTATTTGGTTGAAGTGTATCAGACATTGAGCAGGAAGGTTGCTGCTGTTTGGTGGTGGTGATGATGACTGTTGCTATCAGTGGGACTAGTCCATCACTACTAGTGCAATTATCCAGCAGTAAGTATCGTATCCTGTGATTTTTTTTTTTTTTTTTTTTTTTTTTTTTTTGTCCTTATAATTAGTCGTCTACCTTGAAAGACAGTATTTTCGATGCAGTGATTTTGCACTCAAATCAGAATCACAGTTAGGTAAAAAACCACTGAAATCAAGAGGCAGTTGCCTTCTACTCTTGCTATTCCTCAATTTGTTTTCCTTTCTCTCTAAAAATGATGCTGGTGCTGCAACTTGCCTATTTGGCTCTCTCCCCTTAGTCTTATGCTGTCCCTTTTTCTTCACTTCTGTTTTTCTGACTCATCTCCTTTGACTTACGCAGCGACTGGGAGGAAGAAACTGTTTACAGAACTGCTTGGTACTTTGATTTCACAATTAAAGATTTCTGTTCCGATTCTTCCTGAAGCTACCATCCTTCATCTCAGCATTAAAAATAGCTGATGGTTAAAGAACCTGAAGAGGAAACTGGTGGAAAAGGTTTGCTGCTAGATGAACTCAAACCTTGACCCCTAATTTCATTTCATGAGGAGTCATGGCAACAGCCTGCTAGTGGGAGAGAGAGGGAGAGACTGCCCAGGCAAATTGCTTCCTCTGTCAGAAACCGTGGACCTGAAATCACTGATCCACTCCTTCAGTTTTTCCCCATTCTACATTTTGTTGCAGTGCTGGGACTGCAGAGGAACTGGAGTTTAACATAGACTTATCTTTTTCATCTTAATGTGGCATTTGTTCTTGGGGCAAAATTTTATTCATCAAGTCTTGAGTTAGATGACTGTCAGAGGCATATAACAAATGTTTTTCATATGCATGTTCATACTTTTTTGTAACTAGATACCAAAATGAAGTTTATGAGTTTTGACGATATGCTGCTTTTATGCTATGATCGTTATTACCAATAGCATTTTTTAATACAGTGATATTTTCATAATTTTATATGAACTTTTGGATCAAGTGTTTTAAATTTTCTTTCATTACTGAAATCCTTTTTTAAGAACATCTGGTATCACCATAAATTATGACAACTGCAGCCTATGTTGAGATTTTCTGGCTGCGTGCAATTGTTAAAGATTGTGCGTGCTGCAACATCTTATGCCGTGTATCTTCCATAATACTGCATCTTTCAGGATAGATTTGTGTAGTTTGTAGAGAAGACAACAGTTGTCACTCTGAGAGTAATACAAGAGGCATAGTCTGACAGGCTGACAGTTTTTTATTTAGTATTTTACTGAACAGTGTGGTACTTTAGTATGCAAACTACTCCAGCTCTAGATGTGTATAATCTATTTTCAGAATCTGTAAAAACCGATTGTGACTAGAACTCAAACTTTTAAGTATTGAAATTAAACTCTCATTACAGGGTAGTTTTAGGCATTTACTACTAACAACATAATACCAGTTTATAGGAAGCTCTGTTTACATGGAATAACCCAAATGGTTAAACAGCAGGGGAGTCTTCTGCTTTTAGTTAAAAAACTGCTGTTTCTGTATGGCTTATTTACTACTTGTTTAATTCCTAATGTAGTGTGCTGTGGAATTGAGCATGCAAAAGTCAGCAAAGAGTTCTGTTTTCTGCGTCTAAGGTTATTACTTGCTGTACAATAATAAAGGCACTATTTTATTGGGTTAGTTGTAATTAACTTCAGCACTAGGCATTGATATAAATCATTCCTAAATCTGTTTTCTTTACATTTTCATTCCTTTAAACTGGTTTAACATAGCTTCTTTCTGTCGTCCTTTTACATAAGGACTAGGGTTGTAATTGCTTTTTTGAATTAGGCTGTCGGAAGCTAATGTGCATGTTGATCCAAGAATTGATTAAGGAACACTAATGAATTTCATATAACACTTTTAAGAGATTTGTAATACTCTATAGCAGTGACCTGTTACACCGTCCGTATTCAATAGTGTTGGCATGCTGTGCAGCTGGAAAAGTATTTTGGTATAAGAAACTTTGATTCTGTTTCATAGTTAAAATAGTAAACAGTTTTGTGGTCATGAATAAAAGAATAGTGTTCCAACTCTTCCCCAGAGTATATTTTATGAAAGTAGCTATCGTTATTATAATCTTTGCTTCTGTGTTTTGTCAGAGGGAAAAGACTGAAACACTTTTGGTTGTCAGGTTTCTTTCTGCTTAGTCTCGGTGTTTGATAGCGGCTGGGCCACGTGCCACCAGCGTCCTGCAGCATTTTCAGTTGTTCTTTTAACAGCGTGGGTTTGAAGCAAGAACGTTAGGTGTTCTTTTCAGTCAGTTTTGCAACTGAACGTGCTGGTTTCTTGAATTTTGTGTCTTTTTCAGGGGTACATGGTCACACACGCACCATTTCAGCCCACATTTACAGTTCATTAGTTAGTTTGATATGAATGTGGAATATTTTCCCGCAACAGTGTGCCTGGTGTTATACCTCTGCTTGAGGAGCCAGCTCATCTAGTTAATTTTTACACAACTTTCTCCTCAAAGACTCATTAAAATTTTTAATACAAAGGCTTCAGTTGTGTACTGTCACTAGCTGATTTTCTGACAAAAAGCAATGTCTTTTTAATGGAATGCCAGCAGTAAATACTTTTTATTGTAACTGAGTGTGTTTGATAGTTTAAAAGTCTTATAAAAATAATTAGCTCTTTTATATAGTTCTGATGGCAGCCTTGCAAGTTTCCCCTGGAGCAGTCTCTAATGAACAGGCCTTGATTTTTCCAGTTGGGCTCTTAGATTCCCTGAGGACTTGACTTCAGACCTTGAAGGGCAGCAGCTGCCATTTGTCTTAAGACTGGAGTTGCCAAACAGACAGACCATGTACTAATAGGACACATTTGTACAGCCTGAGTATGTGGAACCCCGATAGAGGCCTAATGATGATCATCTGTTGAGAGCTTGTAGCTGGCCAGGGTTAGAGTAACTTTTATCACCCTTCTTGAAATCAAAACCTCCGTATTGATTGGTAAGATAGCTTGGCTTGTTACGTAGATGCCATGTTAAAGCTTTCATAGACAAGCCATTGTTTACTGTGGAATAGTATCCTCTGTTTAAATTTTAATAAAATTCAAGACTGTTGGATAAGTTTTCCCCCCTGACAAGATGTTCTAAATTTTTAGGACGGTAGTAAATATTTTTGCAAGCTCTCTCTTTTCTCTGTGTTAGGATTCAGCAACAGTGATGTTCTTCAGCGGGCAAAGGACCATGAATGTAACTACTGAAATTCTTTTTCTCTCAATCAATTTTTGATAGCCCTTCCATTACTGATTCATATTTTTTAAATTTGATTTGAGCATCCAAGTGTAACTGTATGGATACTGAATAACGTCTCCAAATGTGTTTTCATGGTACTCTTACATTAAACTGTGTCACATCCTTGCAAAATCTTTTTCCTACGCTACTTAGCATGCGCTAATTTCGATATTAAATTGCTACATAGGGTGCATAGATATGATTTCGCATAATTCCATGTTGGTTTTAATTTTTTTCAATGGAGCTTTGTAGATTAAAATAATTCAAGCTTGCTTCGACTCTTTAAAAGTAATTTATGTTTGCAGATATTCTGCTTAAGATGCAGTCTAACTCTTTTTTTTTTTTTTTTTTTAATTATGAAGAACCCAGCTGAGATATAATCTACTTTTCCCTATATGTTCTTTATTGCTGAGTTCATTCAAGCCTGTAGTGGATGTGGTGCTGAGAGAGTGCTGACACCAAGTGCAAACACTGCTGAAAAGTTCTTGATAGTTTACTTTAGGCACTTAAAGATTAGTATATCTCTCTATGAACAAGTTTTTCATGCAGATTTGACCTTTACTCTAGGATATAATATGTCTCTTAGTCATATGTTAACACATTTTCCCACCCTGCTCCTTAGTGCTCCATTCGCAGTTCTCAGTACCAAAGTCGTCCTTCTCCTTTGTTTCATAACCAAAATAAATTCTTAAAGCTCCACCAGCTTTATGGGAAGGATGGATTAGCAAAGAATTTGCTCTTTTTTGCTTGCTTATGAGTGTGTATTTCAACCGTTGGCTATAATTCTTAATTGTGAAATATGTTAACCTTGTTGGAAGGATGTTTTTCTAAGTTTCTGAGACAAATGAATTATTAAGGTGTATGCATGCGTATGTACGTATGAATGAAAGCAGCAGCACAGATTGCTGCAGTGGAAAATAGAGCAGGTTTTGTCTATTGGAAATGTTTTAAGTGTTCTGTTAAAGATCCATGTTTAATTGTTTAGCCATCAGGCCAGTTAATGGATTGGTCTTGCAAATGTTTTATATAGCTTGAAGAGTTAGTTGTTTGAAATGGGATTACATTTCTTTCCTAGAAGAGTAGAGGTGAGGAGGGATATGTCTATTTGCTGCCTACAGGCAAGCACTTCAAATGACAAACCAACAAGAATGCTTATCAACACAATTTTCTTGGCGTTTGTTTGAGTGATAGGGTTTAGGAATGGCTGTACTGGGTTAGATAAAGGTTCCACCTTGCTGCTTGTTGTGTCTCCAACTATAGACACGAAGAGATGCTCACGCAGAATTAAATAGGGCAAGGGTGTGTGATACTCTTCCACTCTCCAGCTATTTTCAGCTCAGGGTATTTTCTGAATTGGATGTAGTTCCTGTGTATTTAGCCAATAACAATGTATTTTCCTTTGGTGTACTTGCACTGTCTCCTCTTGATCCTATTGAACTTTTGGTCACCACAACATCCCTTGGCAAGAGATTCCACTGGTCTGTAATGCACTGTGTGAAGAACCACCTGCATTTCTGTCTTGGAGCTGGCTCCTACTGCCTGCTGCTTGTAGAAAAGGCTTTTGGGCAGGCCTCTGTGGGTAAGTAAGAAGCTCCCGAAGTATTAGATCTGAACAAGGATGTTCCGAATGAGTAGGCAGCCAGCAACAAATGGAAGAAAAATACTGATCAATAGAGTTGACACTGGAAAATTCAAGTTCAGTGTGGAATTTTTAAAGAACTTCACTTGTCTGATGATGCCACGTGATTAGAGACATACCTTGCTTTTATGAGAGGAAATAGAAGGATCAAGTAGTATAAAAGACTTCTCAATGCATTTGAAGACTGAAGTAACTACATATGCACATGTAGATGAAATGAAATAAAATGGGACACGGAATTACTGAAGACCATTTTGCTAGACTAGTTTCATTGATGGTTATGGTCTAGTGGATGTTGTGGTCTTTGACCAAAATCTATTTCCTAGACAAAGGAAATTTAGTAATTTATGAGAGTTTGATGAGAGCATTTAGTACTGTCATACAACTGATCATTACTTAGAATTAATTAAAAAAAAACCCACTGTAAAATAGATCAAACACACACCCCCACCCCTGACTCAAATGGGGCAACAGTCGTTCATGATATAAACCTTGAGGGAGATTATTAGTTTCTTAAAGGATCAGTACTATTTAATGTTTTCATTTAATGATCCTTGTGCACTCAGTAAGAATGTGTTAATGAAACTTGTTGATGAAATAAAATTGGTGCTGTAGAGGACTGGGAGATAATTTCGCTTATGGCAGAGTCGTGATGTAGTTATGGGAAATGTGTTGTCCCCCACAAAATTATAATTCTGATGAGGTTTGAAGCACCATTTCAGGAAAGGATATGGTATTTGTGTTTTTATCTAGAGTACCCGTGGAAGTGTTTACAGATTCCATTAAGGCAGTAGGTGAAACAATAATAAGCTAGGAAATTTCAGTATCAGACATAGTATTTGAATAAAATGTGATTTCTTTTTTGTCTCCTTGTAACGGCTGTTTTTTCATTGCAGCTCTTTGTGATAGTGTTTAGTGCTTCTAGGTTTTTTTTTCCTGCTTTGTGAGTGTACAGTGACCAAAAGCATTAAAAGTAGATTATGTCTCTTGGTTACTGAACATTTATAGCCGTAGGAAATGATGGCCAATTAAGTACAGCTTAGAACAGGTATGAAATTATTGACTCTGATCTTCCCTTACAGTCCTTCCTTAGCAAAGTGCTGAAATGTGTTTTGTAGTTATTTGGTTGCATTAGTGGTTGAGTTTGAGGCTTTTAACGTGTTTTTTCCTAATACCTTTGGGAGATGGATAACTAAGATGTTGATATAATAATGCAATATGCATGCTGAGTGTAATTGTTTGAGAGAGAACATATACTGTGGGGAAATATTGAGTGGATCGTGAAAGATGATGACCATTAGTCTTTTCTTTCAACTATTAAAATTAGCTTTAGGGTGTGTTCAGCTGTGATTTATGAAATTGTTTAGACTAACGCCTTCTTTGATGCTGTCTGATGTAGAGAAAAATGCTGAAAAGTATCATGATAAATGCATGTTATTCTCACTTTTGGCAACCTCCATCTTCACCAATTAAATTTTCAAGTATTGTAGTTAGCTCTCTCCAGAGCAACAGATGGACAGTGTCGTAAATGGAAAAAATTATTTTGCTTTTCTTGAGTTTTCACACTACAGAGAATAGTTTCAATTATAATCATGTGAAGCAAAATATTTAGAACTTGATATTACTTTAAAAAAACCTCTGAGGATTAGTTGCATGTGGTATTTTGTTTAGAATATTAACAGCTAAAAGGCTTTTTTTAAGACTAAATGTTTCTTACAGCTGTTTCAGACAGCTTAGCTTAGAGTCCTATAATGGTGGCCACAAGAAGGCAATAGGGGAGAAGTGGGCAAACTATGGTGGGAGAATTATTAGTAAAATACACGTAGCAATAAGGACCAGTGATGCTACTTAGTGTAGCCTCAAAAACAAAACCAGAAAAACAACAGAAAACCTCCATAACCCATATGTGATAATATGTAAATGAAACTTAGCTGGCACTTAATGTTGCTTGCTTATTAAAGCATATAAACTGGTTATATAAAAAGTAATTAAATACATTTATAATTCATGATGGATAATACATCACAAATTCAAATTATTTTACTATTAATTCTGACTACTTGAAAATTGTAATCCACTGCTGCAATTTAAAAATTATAAAAGAGTATGTTAGGCCTGGAACATGTCAAGCCTTGAGAGATCAGAGTTACAATCTCGCCCCTGCATTTGAAATCTGAAAATCTTTTCTGGGGGTTGGGGACAGAATTTAAACTGTAAAGAAACAGCATTGTTTTAGTGGCTTCTGTGTACATCTGATCAAACCACCTTGTCACTGCCCGAGAGGTAATTCTGCAACGCTGAAAGCAAAAACTGTGCTCTGTCGACACCGGGTATTAAAAACTCCTGCGTTCAGAAACCTGAATTTTGTTCAAGGGATATTTGCAGTTTTGCACTTTTTGCCTGTTTTGGAACTGATGAGATTTTTGGAATGAGCCACAGTGATGGAAGTAGTGGTGTGAATAATCATTAGGATTGTTTCATTCAGCAAAAACTGAAAAACCAAGGAAGCTGATGTGGAAGAGCATCTGAAACTTAAGTATCTGTCTGCTGCAAAATCAGTCTGTTGTTATTAGTTTAGAAGAGCTGTTGAGTTTAAACCAAGAGTTGGATTTGGCCTGTTCAATCCAAATGCCTCCGCGTTTTCCCAAAAATATAAGGTTCATGCGTTTACTACCTTAATTTTTAGCTCTGTCATCCTGTTCCTACTAGGCCTAGGATTAAAAATCTTTGGGTTTTTGTTAACCGATTCTGTTTCCTCCTCAGCTTTCAAACGGGGGGAAGCCAAGCCCCAGTGATAGGTCACCTGGCTTGCTTGCTTTCCTTTGTGTCTCTTCTGGGGGCCAGGCAACATGTTTAAGAGGTGTAGAATTTTGCTGTAACCCAGGGTTCAGAAATGTGGGGTGCACGTGTGTCTGCTGTTGCCATCGTTTCAGTGTGTTAAAATAATCAAGACTGTTAAAAATGTGTTGAAATTTTTTGAAACATACTGGGTGTTAATGGTGCAGTCTTTGGATCCTTAGCAGAATTTTGTTGAGTAGAGATGGCTATGTGATGCTGAGATGAGGATTGTTATCAGTTTATATGTTAAGTAGACTTTAAGCTATAAGAGAAATTTATGTCTAAAGAATGAACCTTACATTAACGTGAAACAGTTTGGTTTTAGCATTATCAAGATTCAATATGGCGAAAAGCGTCAGTGAACCAGAGTAGGTTCAGAATTATTGCGTAACATAGCAAGAGAAAATGATGCCATTGTCTGTGAAATGTTTTTATATTTTCTTCTCCCACAGAATATGACTGAGTAAATGATACTGTTCTGTTTCTTCATGCTGGCAATGTTTTCTTCCTGATTAGCACACAATTGGTGATGGTGCTGTAAATTGCTAAAAGGGAGAAGGAAGTGCATGATTCTGTAGCTGAAAATGTTTTTTCTTAGTCTGGTTTTTATACAACTATTTTTCTCTTTTTTTTTTTTTTTTTTAATTTTTTCCCCAGGAGTGGCAGAACTCTATACAAAAGAATGCTGGCCTTGCTTTTATTGAACTTGTCAATGAAGGAAGGTAAGTCACAATATTTGATAGCACCTCTGCCTTAGCCTTCAAGAAGTGGTGTGACTTGAAACTTTTTTAAAAGAGTTTTTCTTCTGCTCTTTTTGTGTCCTTTTTTTTTTGAGTTTTATATGCATGATTTCACATTCTTAAATTCTTCGGTTCAGTTCGAATACTGAATATGGGATTTTGCAGAATCCAAATGCTCTTTAGTTTCATTAAATATTTCTCTTATCAGTGTGTCATAGATTTTTCTTTCTACCTGTCCTTGTGCCCTGGTTAACGTTGAAACTATAATTTGTATTCAGCTAATCTCTTGAGGAAGGGAATTGATATTTGGAAGACATTATAGCTAGGAATTGTAAGATAAGCCTCTGTCTCAAAAATTAGATTCTGGTTTGCTCATTTATTTTCTATCTGCCTGATAAAATAGAAAGGAAGAGAGTCCCTTTAAGGAAAAAACACCCGACCTGTTAATATTACCAATTAGTTTAATATTCTGTCTGTATATGTATATTACTGGAACTTATAGAAAATGACAGAGCTGGTGATGAGGCCGTGCTCTTTGACTTGTAGTGACTATTCAGAACCATCAATATTTTCTTCATTAGGAATCGATTGTTGAGGCAGGCTAAGAGCAATATTTACTTTTTCTAAAGGATTTTTTTTTTAAGATGTCTTAATGAGTTAGCTAAGGAGTATTATAAGAAATGCCATTTATCTAACCCTAAATTCTGTTAGTGAGTAACTTGAGCTATTAAGAATCCCAATAGAAAATAAATTTTACTGGATCAGGGCAGCTACTGGATTAAAAACAAAATAATATATCACATAAATTAAAACGCTATATAAATACCTTTTCATCATTGTAGGGATAGGGGAGATGGCCATCTGAGATTTTTCTTTTAAAATGTGTAGAAGTTCTCAAGATAAATAAAAGTAACGACCGTTTTAATGGTTGCATTTCAGTTTATGGTGAGGGAAACACCATTCTGAGGCAGAAAAAGCATTTTGCTACTAGTCTTGATCCCAAGGGCCAAGGTAAAGTAACAAGGGTGTTCAGTTACAGTGTTAAGATCTAGCCTGTAGTTGTTTCCTATTATGTGAGGCTGACCTGTCTTGACCTTCCTTATAAAGTGCCTGCTATAAATTTGGCCCTTGATTAATGTTTTATTAGCATAGATAACACAGAGATCCCACACACATGTAAAGCACAATGTAAGGTTCATCTGTGTAAGATGATTATCATGAACAGATCAGTTGCTGAGACCCAGTTGTAAGTAGCAGTTACCTAGTAGCTATTCAGCTTGTCCAGGTCAAGCTTTCAGAGGGCATTCTATCAGAAAACTGTTTGGAATTGACTATTTTCTTTTAAAAACCTGCAGTGCCCATCACAGACAGATGGAATCATTCCCCCACCTCCATAAACAACATCAATAACTTATAGTCTGCCCTTCGCAGAGCGCTTGTCTCAGGGACAAATGATCCCTCGAAGACTGAAAAGTGTGGTTTTGGTTAACAGAAAATATCTAAGTAATTGTAACTTCATTTTGTTTCTGGCTCATAGCAGAGTTGTTTTTTTAAAAAGTGGGAACATAACTTTCATTATGGGGAAGAGGAGAGGGATTAATTTCTTAAAAATTCTTCTCCTCCGTTGCTGTTATAGGAGCCTTTAAAGTTATTGCTGAATTGGTCATTGCAGTGCTTTGTGGCTTTTCAGCATGCAGTGAAATGAAACTGTTACGCCTCACGTGACATGAACTGTATTCCAGAGCTCCTCTTTCTTTATGCAGGTTGCATGTTATTTTTCTTGCGCATATACTAACGCTTACACCGAAACATTTCAGGCCTTGTGTTTTATTGTATTTGTTATTTTTTTTTAAACGTAGTTTTATCATAACATTATAATCTTAAAGATTCCTGCTTTGGGAGTTTTTTAATTAAAATTTAAAAATGAAACCAGCTGAATGATACAGATTTAGACTTTGACTGCATAGTTGTATAATACAAGTTGAAATTTTTAAACCGCTTCTATAAATACTCAAGAAAAGAAAGCAAGGTAGTTGTACAAAGGATAGCACTGATTCCAGCAAGTAAGGAAGGATGTCTATGGGCTACCATGACATGTGGAGTGTAAGAATAAATAAAATAAAAGACTGGAAGAACTGCCTAGAATTGATGGAATGACAGAATTGCTGTTGTCTGTCACCCTGGTGAAGGTGGTCTTGGTCATCATATAACCTTTGTAAACCAGGGTTTTATACCCAATGTTTATTGCTAGTTTTTTGACTAACAATACCAGAGAATATTCCAGTTTTAAGTGTGTTCAATTGGTTTTATTTATCAGGCAAATAAGACGCTTGAAAAATCTTTCTCTAAGAGAAAGAGGTTTAGAATAAGAGATCTAAATCTCTTCTTTTACTTGCTTTCAAATGTATTTTTTGTTTTTATGTGAAAGATATGAATGTACCTCTCTCTTATCGCAGCAGTTGAAAGTTTTATGTTTAGGCTTGCCATGTTTTGGCTAGGATTCCCTGGACAGAAATACATGCAGAAAGTTTGCCTCTGGGACTCGTCAGATCTACAGTGTGTGTGCTGCATTCAGAATGTGTTGCTCTGAATTTCATCACGTTCACAAGTAACTAATACGTTACACATAGAGTTGCTCCCAGGCTTTTCAGATAGATCAGCTCCGCTGCACATGTGTAGCAGAATTGATCTGTTTGTGCCCAGTGAAATTTTCAGTCTTGAACTGAAAACAATATCTAAGCAGGAGACTGGTATGTGAGAACACAGAACTGTGAACCTACCTAAAACGGAAATCTTTTGAAGGCCGGGTTACAAGCATAGTAAAAACAAAAAAATCAACAAATCCCAGCTCTGTAGAAAAACAGGCAGGTACACAATGTAAGTGGAAGCTAAAAGAGCAGGTATTGGAAAATAGCCTCTTTCTGTGCGTGAAAAGAAATGTTGGTTTCGGTACATTGCTACCTTGAACATTAATCTCTGTTTAATAAAAATGAGTAAGTATTGTTCACTACTACCGTAATGTCTGGGAACACTCTTTGAAACCTTGTGAAAGGTGCCTGTACCCAGTGCTTCTCTGTCCTGAGCCATCTGTGCAGCAGAAGTATAGAACTGCAGGATGTTTTCTGTAGCCTGCTGAACTTCTGTCAGTCTAGATTTCAGTCTTTGTGCTTGCCTTTCACTTTTAGGCAGAGTCTGGTTTGTAGTCTCAACCCAAGAGCTTACTGAGGAGGGAATTTGTTCACTGGAACCACCCTTTAGGTGTGACTTGGTTCACTGTCATGGCCAATCCTCTGTTTTGGAGACTTCCAAGGTGTCCAGACAGATTCTTTTTTTTTTTCACCCTGAAACTAATTATGTTTCTTCCTTACGCAGGAGATGGTCAAGCCATTATTTCTGAACTGAAAAAAAGCAGCTTTTACTGCCTTACATATACAAACGTCTCTTTTGTTAGGCTCTTATTTCCTCTACTTGACTAGCTAGCAAACAACTCCTTTGCTCTGTGAAGGTTAAAACTCTCCTGTCGCTTTGATTCATTAGCACACTTTAGTATGAAACATCTCTTATGCTAGACCTTGTTTTCTGTATCAGTCAGTGCACTAACAAACGTACTCGAGCTTGAGACTAACCCTGACAGTTATTATCCCCTTTGGAGTGATAATGGGTTTGGCATGGCAGGGGTTGAGGGATCAGTCTCCTAAGCATGCTGCAGCAATTATTCTTTCCGATTTTCAGTTGAAGAGACTCTCGAAGATGCTTAATTTTAATTTTCTCAAGCATAGTTTCCTTGGTCATCCAAAGCATTAAGTGCTGTGTTCTATACATGTATTTTTTTATACTCTAGTAAATGAATATTCAGACAGCAGTTTCTTTAAAAAACTGTCACACAAAGTTGGGTTGAAAGATAACCTCATTAAACTAGCAGAATACATGTTTAATTTCCTGTCCTTTGTCTTCACTTTTTTCCAAATCCTTAATCAAAACAAACAAACCAAAACTTAAGGATTCACAAGTGTATCCAGGAGAACCAGAACTGATGAAGTTTGTTTTTCTGTAGCTTTTTCTCATTGCTAGATTTGCTGTTGTCTAATGAGGAATGAAATCTAATCAAAATTCTCCTGCCATATCAGAGGAATCTCCTCCTATATTGGATTTTCTATTACGGCTCTCAGTGCAGTCAAAAACAGCTTTTTTTTTTTTTTTTTTTAAGGATGCATGCAAGGGTTTTTGTCCTCTGGAAATAAAACTTCTATAAAACTTATATTTTTGGTGAACTCTAGCCTTCTATTAAAAATACTTGTTGGAATTAGCTGATGAATTTGAAAGTTGCTGGGAGAAGTAGGAAGGCAGACAGCATGCAAATCTCATACCCTTAGCAAGTAAAAAGTCCACCAATCAATTGGGGGGAAAAAAAAAAAGCCCCAAACCTCTCCAGAAATAATGAGATATACCTGGTATTATTCTCCCAATACATAACATCTAGCAGTATAAAATCTGGAATGCTGTAATCATCTGTATTTCTATGGTTTGGGGTTTTTTTTTAGAAGGAACGACACTAAAAAAATTTCCACATGTCACCTTAAATTGTATGTATTACTTTTGACTGGTCATAGATGCAAATATATTTTAATACTGAAATAGTTGGCTACCAAACTAGTTGGCCAATTACTTGCATGCTTTCCTGACAGCAAATAGGGGACAGATGTAGGCTGCCCCATTCGATTGTCTTCCATTTGTAATAGTGCAAGCACTCTCAAGGAGTGAATGTTACTGAATGCCTTGCCACAGGAGCAACTACTGTGATGGAAAACAGTTAGAAAAATACAGCTATTAATGAAAAAATGAATGATCGCTGACAGACTTATGCTTTGTGCATAATTGACCAAAAAAAGCTCAGGAAAATAATGCTAACTGTAGTCACATCCAAACTGGAATTGATTACTACCAGTCTGCTCCCCTTACTGCAGCCTCCTTGCCCTGAGAGTCTGATAACATAAAACCTTGATTTTTAAAAGAAAAAAAAAGAAAGTGTTTTCCATATTTCCTTGCTTTTCATTTTTAGCAACCCGTTCTGTTTAAGTAGGTTTTGTAAAAGGGATTTTTGGTGATGTATTTTCTGAGTTTTCATGTTATTGTTTTGATTTCATAGCAGAAGCAACTTTGTTAACGTGTGAATTTGAACTAGAGAAGACCATTAGGCTGTACTTTAAACAACATTTTACATGTGATGAAAATTAGAAGTTGCAGCCTGGATGTGTTTCAGAGATGGATAAGTGCCTTGAGGTGGGGGCTCTTGACGCTACGCGACTTTGGTTCTGTACACGTGTGTGCACTAAGTTATAGTGTGACATGCACCACCATTTTAAAAACAGTTTTTTATTTCACTAAGTTTTGTTTGATCGTCTGTGCATGGACTTAAATTACATCATTTTGGTGTAACTGAAAACATATGATCTTTGCTGCAACTTAATGAGTAAGCAGAAGCTTTTTGGGGAGAGCTGTGTCTTATCGATTAAAAATTAATGTAAGCTTTTATTATTGAAGGTGCTAGTAACTTCGGAGGGGGTGTGTTTGTTGCAAAGGAGGTTTTTGCTTGTGAGAATGTCATTAATTTGGGTCTACGAAAAAGCAAAATCATGAACCACTGTTGAGCAGATGGGAATTCTTAAATGTTTATGTAGAAAGTATTTAGTAACATCTGCTTTTAAAAAATAAATTAGTGCAAGCATAACAAAAAGGTATTTATACTGCACTCTGTATCAAAACTTTTCAGAAATTGTCTGCCATAGCACCATGCAGTCTGTCTCGGAACGTGAACACAACCTCAGATCACTTTTCGCTAGGCTCAGTCCTAAGTGGCTTTCCTAGACAGAAAAGGTTGGGTTGGTGTGTCCCCTCCTAGCTGTATTTTCCAAATGCTGTTCAGTTTTATGCTATCACATGTCCAAGTCAGCATTTTGATGAGCCTGCATGATTTTTTGTTTTGTTTGGGGTTTTTTTGGTGTGTGGAATTTTTTAATTATTTTATTTTAAGGGGGTAAATGTGTTGAAACTTCAGTCTTTAGGACCTTATGGACTTGTCTGTATTTTTTGGGTGATTGATTAATGTATCTGTGTTCCACAAAGCCATTGTAAAACTTCCTTGCAGCAGTAATTCCCACCCTTAGCACGCTGAGCAGTCCCATCTCATAAAGCCAGCGTGTTTCCATGTAGAACCTATCTCCTTTTGGAGTGAAGAGAATCTCTTATGTGCTAGGTTTATGTGGGGTGCGAGTAGGAAAGCTTACCTTTATCCTCCTTTCTTGGCTGTCTCGGAGTTCTGTGTTGTGGTAGTGTCTGGAATATACGTAATCTCTCCCTGCTTTGGGAGATTTGTGCCTAAACAGCTGTTGTAAATATCACCTGTAAAGCTTTTTCCATATTTTGACTAAAGTTGATAATTGTTGAACGTAAGTAATACTGACCCAGAATTTATCCATCTCGCTTTCTTTGCACATATTTTTCTGTTCCATTTTTTCTCTTCTGTTCCTTCTTCTTTTTTTGCTTGTTGTAAGGAGAAACTTGACTTTTCCCTTGATCGTCTAAGCATTCAGCAGCCAGAAATCAAAGTATGAAGTTTTCTTGCTTTGTCTCATAGTTTTCTCTTCCAGTGTAACAATAAAAATCAGAATATCTCATGTATTTGGCTGGAGCTCCTCAGTGGTTTAGCACTTCATTTGTGACCCAGCAAAGTATGCAAGTATATATTTAAATTCCAGCAGTATATATTTAAATTCCAGCATGGGATCCATCCTCTTGTTTTGTGTTTTTTTTTTTTTTTTTTTTTTTTTTTAAGTGGGGTGTTCATCTTTTCAAAGTTAATCATATGTTTTTTTAAGTATTCTAGTCCAGAAAGCAAGTACTTAGACAAAAGAAGAAAAGTCTGTTTGAGTCCTTGAATCTGGGGTGATTCAAGGTCTCAAAAAGTTTCTCCTGAAAGCAGAAGAGTAGGCCTGGTATCCAGAGTCTTTACCCCCCATAGTTATTATAGTCTAACTTCTGCAGAACATGCCATCCACGCTCTGCTTGTGTTGAAGATCAGAAAAAATCTTAATTCAGTAACTTGTTATAAATAAAGGCAAACCTCAAGGGAATCTGTCAGGGAGCGAGGAGTGTAAATCACCACACTCAGTAGTATTTTGGTGTTTAACACTGAAAAAAATGAACATATATGTGAGATAGTAGGTACAAGGCAAACATGGTCCGTGGGTCTGCATACAGAGATTGAGGGATAGGCAAGAAGGAAATTATTAGACCAGTTTTTATTTTATCTTGAATGTGTATAATTTGAAAAAAAAAAAAAGAAATTCAATTAATCTGTCTGTTTAGCCAAAGAAGTCTCCCTTTTTGCTGAGATGTTTTGGATAGACTTTTTGTTTAACAAAAAAAGTAGTAATGTGATCTAGTTGCTAGAATATAACAGGATAAAACCAAACAAGAAATAGTTGTGGTTCTGGGTTTTTTTGTTGTTTGTTTTGGGGTTTTTTTGTTTGTTGTTTTTTTTTTTTTTCTTCCTGCTAGTTACCTTATTAGAAAACTTCTTTTAGGGGAACATGGTGTAAGATACCTTAAAATCTTAAAAAAAGTTGGGGCATCTTTTTGAAAGCTATGCTGTAGCTCAAACAGAAGATACAGGCTTGATGGAGGAAATGAAATTATTTTGGGGAAAACATGCATGGTCAATTCTGTGTAGGAGGTCAGAGCAGGTACCAGAAAGGACTGTTAGGATCCTTTAAATCCACAAAGTATACTTCTTGTCTTAGTGAGGAAAGTCAGATTTTTCTTACCATCTTTTTTTTTTTTTGCGTTAGAAGAAAGCGTTTGTGTCTCAAAGATACCTGCTGTAGTTAATACAGTTTATAGCCACTCACATACGTACAAAACGTGCTGTATGTAGTTTGGAGTTCAACTGATACTTCTGCAAGAGTCAGATTCTTGTCCTTGCCTGCGTAGTGATCTGCTCAGCTGGAGGCGGTTGATTCTATTGCAAGCACTGAGCTACACTTAACACATTTCTGTTTAATGTTTTGTTTGCCTCAAATGGAAAAGTAGCAGCTGCAAAGGTTCCCGAAATTAGTGTTTAGAAGTAGATGGTTAAAACTTCGTTTTAGACACATAATCAGAGGTGTGTTCGTTTAGGGAGATGCTGAGAGCTTGTTATTTGCCTTTAATTTTTGATGGTGGCTATAGATTCCTCTGTTATATCACGCCACCGTTACATTGATGCCTAGATATAGATTCCGTTTGCCAAGTTCCACACGTAAGAGGTACACTCGAAATAGAAATCTGAGTGGCATGCCATTTATGTGCATGCTGTTCTCAGAGAGGAAATCAAGTGACCTAGATAATGGTACAACTTCACTTGTTAATTGGAAGAAAGTTAATCTAAGCATGTGCAGTGATTGGAAAAGCTGAACATAAAGAAAGATTAAAACGTGAAGTTCTTGAATGTAAATAATGAACACAACTGTCATATTGTATCAACCAGTAAATTACAGGCCTCATTTGTATTAGTAAATAACTTTTATCCTTGCCTCCTGAAGACCTTCAGTTGCTGAATTTGGCAGTTTGCAAGAAGGGAAGTAACTCTATAATAATTGATACTTAATAGCATGAAGCCTTTACATTTTTCTGAAAACGTCTTGAAGTTACCAGTAGGTGCTTATGCTAAGCTTGGACAATTCCTTAGTTGCTAGCCATAAGAATATTTGGTTGCCAAAATGATCAATCGGATGAGGATTTATCTGCAAAATCATGTGTAAGTTTTATCTCGCTGGCCTGGCCTTGTGTGGAGTATCACCGAGAAAATGAGGGAAGTGTGTGGGTTTAGGAAGGAGAGGCGGGGGTGGCAAAAGTGACAGCTGATCCATAGGAGACCAAGCTCTTCCTGATACTTTAAAGCTATTTGTTTTCACTAGGTACCCTTCTAGTCTGTTTTGAGAATGTGTGAGGGAATGTGGTTCTTTGCTTTGTTTGGAACCCGTCCATCATCTCTGCAAAGGCAGAGCAAGTGCCAGTGCACAGTCAGTCATGTACTGGGCTGCTTACTGGTTAGCTTTAGTAGATAAAAAGGAAAATCCATGTCATAATTCATTAAAAATAGTTACTATATAGGGTGTTTTCTTGAACAGATGAAAAAAATGTGACTGTTAGGTGATAACTAATGTTAGATTAAAGATGGTCTTTTGGAGGATAACTAGTATTTTTCAAAGTCCCATCAGGTTAGCAAAAGGTATTGGTGGGAAAAAACTCAATGAAAATCATGGGATACTGGCCAACTGTGTTAAACGTAAGCTGTAATACATGATATCTTAATACGTGAGTATTTATGATCTCCATATTTTCTTAGACAGTTCTTAGTTCAATAAAAAAAATGTCTATTTAAATGCTTATATGACAGATCTGAATGTGCTACTGGGGAACTTGGAGAAAGAGTGGAATCAAATACTTGGAATCTGCCCAGACTGTGAAATTGGTTTTGCAGATTCTTGTTGCTGGCATATTAGTAGGGATTTATTTTTAGCTGAACATTATTGTAAATCATTAGAGACAGAGGTTTGGGGCTTCTTTTTTCAGTGTATGGGCACTGCCTTCTTAACTAGTTTATTCTCCCAATTTTTTTAAGGCATGAGAAGTAATGAAACCGAAGTTACATTATTGCAGTAATGTTGGTTCTGCAAGTTCATGAAAGTCAATGTTTGTCACTAATGTGTGCAGATAAATTGGCCAAATAGAATGTTTGTTGATCAACAGCCACTTCCATTCTGAAAGTGACTAATAATGGAAAAAATGAAAAAAATTATAATGGGGTTCTAAATCAGTGACTTCTGTCCAAGCTGCCTCAAACAGAAGGTGAAGTCATGCTTCAACTAATGAATTGTGCATATTTCTTTTTTCAAGACTTGATCCATGGAGAGAGAGGCAGTAATTTGCTGATTTAACTGGTTAATGATGACAGAGCTTCGTTTAGCTGTTGTGCTGCAGGTTTGCCAGGCTTCTAGTGAGAGAGGCAGTGGACAAAGGGCTTCAGGTGGTGGTCTGCCTCTGGATTTCTTCTCACTGGAGTGGGCTTGTGACCGCGAGGCAGCAGAGCATTGATGGTCATGCTATCAAGCATACATAGTTCAGATAAACAAGGGGATAAAAATACCATTATATACATTAGAAGGCATCCTTCATAGTAAATCCTGTGGTTGTAAAGAAAGGCTCTCAGGCTCTGCGTTTGTTGAAATGTCCTTTAGCTTACACACATGTGCAAGGCAAACAAGGGATTTTATAGTTGTTTTCTACATTAGCAACTGAAAACCTTTTTTTTTTTTTTTTTTTTTTTAAAAAAAAAAAGCTTTAATAACAGATATTTTGCAAAACTAGCCGGTAGGACATGTCATGAGTTTGGTGTTAGCTTTGAGTGACCCTAAGGAAATGTGCACCTTCTACAACAGACTAGGAGTACAGGTCCTGTACAGCCAGGTTTAACTTTATGAATCCCAGTGTCACTAATTAAAAAGGAAATGTTTTTAGTAACAATATGTGAGCTCACAGAATAATTGGGTTGTAATTCAATCTGTCAGCTCTGCTGCCATTCATAAACTCAGGTTTTATGAAGGCCTCAGAAATCTCAGATTGAATTACAGCTTTATTCTGTACATAACCTGGAACAATGTATATCTTAGCGTTTCATTTGTGAGACTGAAGATGTTTTATAATCCTGAAAATATTACTTAAATGTATACTTACCATAAAATTCCAATTTTACATTTGGAGAAAAAACTGTACTGCGGTGCAATTCACAATATTTATTTATTCACAATATTTATTTAGACTTTACATCAGTTACGTTAGGGCTTTCACTGCGGATGTTTATATGCATAAACTGCTTACTTTCCTTGATATTGCGTTGTAAGAAAATCTTTCACATACACACATATCTATATTTCAGGTAAAACAAATGACTGTCTAGAGTGTTTACACTTTGTTTAATAGTTTGGTTTACTATTGAAATATAATTTTACTAGTTGCCAGAAAATTACCCTTCAACCTTATTTATACCGTTTTCTTAACACAATAAAGTCAGTTATGGAACAGAGCTCAAAATATTTGTTTATATACTGTATTTACAGATTTTTATTTCAGGACTTCATTCTCTCAAGGCAGTTCTTAACTATTCTCTGTCCTCAGGTTGCTGAGTCAAACTATGAAGGACCATTTGGTAAGAGTGGCTAATGAAGCAGAATTTATCTTGAGCAGACAGAGAGCAGAGGATATTAACCGCCATGCTGAATTTGAGGTAAGAAATTAAATCCTGGGGGGAAAAAAAAACCCCAAAAAACTGAAAACAAAACCCCAAAACGTAACAGGCCCAATGTGTTTGAGGGTTCCAACATGTGATACGGACTTTTCAGGCACAGGAGGTTCCATCCTGAAAAGTGCTTTGCAGTCGCAGGGTGTTTTGATAGTTTGCCACTAACTTTGATGGAGAAACAGGCTGTGCAGAGCAGCTCAGAACTCCTCAGAATCTGCAAACCATAGTTTGTGGGGGAAGGACTTTTATCACACCAATGCTGCTCTTTTCCATGAAGCAAATATCACTGTGTGTGTTAAAGCTGCTTAGCATCACAGTCAAGATATAACTGAAAAAACCACCTGACTGAAAAGAAATGATTACAGCCTGTTAAGTGCAAAATGAGAAATTACTTTTTCTTTCTTTTTGTGTCATGTGCTATTTCAGTTAGTCCATGTCTAATACCACTGTCCTTATGTTTTACATGCCTCAGTGTGATTTTGGTACGTTTTTGTATTTTCATCCCACTTAAGGGATTCTAAAGTGAAATAATGGTCTTTTTTTTTATAGACTTGTAATAAAAATACAAGCCTTTTTTTCCGAGTCACTTCAGTCATATCTCCAATTTTGGTTCTCAGTTACATCACGTATCTCCCTTCTCTGTGCTTTAATTATTAGGTTGTTTAAATGAAAACAAAGCTAAATCTCACTAAATTCAATAATATTCTGCTTAAAGAGTACTTAGTTTTTCTTCTGACATGTGATACTACTTGTGGTTTTGTTTTTAAAATGAAGCATTAAGAGATTGAAGGCACTTTTGTGCTTAACGTATTTCTAAACTGTTTTCCTGTTAAATCTTTACTTGAAAAAATACTCCCCAAAGATGAAAGCATATTTGTCTTAGACAGTGCTTATGTTCTAAAGGTCATCTGTGTTGGCCCCAGGATTCAAGCTGTGCGTTGTTTAATAACATATCTGCACTTCATCTAGAGCTAGTTACCCCCTCCTGCAAACAGAGATGTTGTAAGATATCTACAGTACCATTCTGCACTGGTGAAATAGCAGGCATGTTTCATTGATTACATCAAGGGTTTGGCGACGGTCCTGTGGAGATGAAAAGTGCATCTTTTTACTTTGTTGCCCGGTAATCATTGGAGTGGGACATGCTTGGTATCTTTTGCCCTGGATTTATGCAGAAGCTTCATGTGTCACATGGCATTATTGATTAGATGAACAGCCCACCTTTTTTCTTCACATGCCAACTACCTGCAAAGATGTGGGTAATCTGCGTGAAGTAAAGGGTTCTGTCATGTAAATACGGGCTATCAGTGAATACAGTTGTCCAGTGACAACTTCACTTTTAGCCTTATTTCAGTCTCGAGACACCTTTTCTGTCTGGCAGAAATTTACACTGAGCATCATCTTACATTTTTGATATAGCTCTGAGTTTTGCTGTGACAACTCTCTAGGATAAGAGTTGGCTGATATTTTGAGTTGATGCTTCTTTGAGTCCGTGCTGTCACAGTATGGTGGCTCAAGGTGTTTTCACTCATCAGGTTGAACTTAAACAGAAGCTAGTGTACTGAAATAGCAGCAGTCTGTTTATCAGGTTTAGTTTTGTTACTGTGTTGGAAAAACATAGATCTAGCATCACTTCTGCAGGCGTGCCAATTGAGGATATACAGCTATTGGATTCTACCAAATGCTTAAATAATAAACCCAGTGCCTCATGAAGTTAGCGTTGCTGATGTCTGTGGCAGACTTCAGTCATCATTAAGTTTCTGTTGTGGAAGGGTGAACCGTTAGTCTCATCCATTTGAATCCGCAGCTATCCCATCAACAATCAGAACTTCCTGTGGACCGTGTTCCATCCATCCACGTTATGTTTGGTTTTCACATGTCCTCCCCACAGTGCTTGACTTGTTTTAGCACAGTGGTGCTAGCCATGGTCTTCCTCACGGCCTTTTAAAGTGGCGCTCCAGGCTGTAGAAAACTTTCCATTCTTATGTCATGCCCAGAAATAGATCCGTTGACCAGACTTCCATCACTTGACGGGCATGGAGCAGTGATCTGGGCTGCTGGCGTGCTGTGGATGGCAGTTGGTCCATATGGAGGCCCGTGTTTTGGTCCTAACGCTCATGTCGTGACACACTTACAGGCGTGTGACAGAAGGAACTTGCAAATAAGAGGAAAAGAACTTGCAAAATGATTGATACAGCCTTTGATCTGGTTCATTTCTCCAGTTGGAAGACCTGTAAGGAAGCAGGGTAGCAGATGATGAGCCCTAAGCTAAAGGTTGTTTTGGCTAGCCTGACTGGTGTGGTTTGGTCACCTGCATGCACCCGTTTCTTGATTTGCTGCTTCATCTTCCATCTGTTGTGAGAAGCAAGTTAGAATGAAGATGATATTTGTCCAGTCATGAGAGAGGCTCTGCTTGGTCAGTCCATGGAATGCCGTATCTCCTGTGTCATTGCCTATCTCCAGAAAAGAGCAGTTGTCCAAGGAAGCAGATAGGCTACGCTTTCATAAACTCTGTCTTCTCATATAGAGATAAGTCTCTGCGGCACAGACACCTCCTTAAGCAGAGGTCATGTCTTTATTAAATTGTGTTGTGATTTTTCTGGTGTGAATTTTTCCAATTCTTTTAAAACCTGATGTAAATATTTTGCACCAATAATGTGACCTGGTGCTGAGGGATCTGGTGGAGTTGAGAACGAGTTGAGTGTGAGGTTCATGGTTGGACTAGATGGTCTTCAAGGTCTTTTCCAACAGAGATGATTCTGGGATTCTGTCCTAAGATGAGAAATTCCCCTGATGCAATAATTGAAGAAAGTGAGAAGATCCCATGTAAAACAAAAACATTAAACAATTTCTTGGGAAATACTGTGATCCTAGAACATTTAGCCCAGAAGAATGATATACTTGAATGTGGTTTTGATCACATTTAAAAGTATTTTGTGATTGCGGTAATTATTAGTCATAAAAATGCAACTTGTTTTTAAAAAATGGTTGGGATGAGCATGCGTTCAGATCATAAACAAGCTTTGCCACCCGAGCTGTGGGGTGAAAGGAGATGAGGCTGGTTGAGTGAGGGATGAAGATTCAGACACAGATGAGAAAAATGTGACAAGAACTGTTACACATTTTTTGGTTTTATTCAGACTTGAGTTTCTGGTGTTTCAGATCACATATGAAATATTCCATGATAATTTTGGGTCAGCAAAAATCCAACCCTCCAATTTACTTTTAAAATTCTGTAGTAAGTTTCCCTCTACTTGGTTTTAATTTTCCCGTTTTTAAAAGTCATGACAAAGATAAGCCTTGCAGTATGTGTGTCAGATTTCAGACAGGTTTGTACCTGGTGATAGAACAATCTAGTCTTATTATATTTTCTGTACAACGCTCTTCTTATGTTCTTTTATCTACTTCTTCCGTGTCTGGTGGCAATCTTCTGTGTCCGGTTCTGTCATCTTTGCTTGGCTATTTTTCCGTTTCTTCCTTTTTGTCAGGAGTTTCTGTCTCCATTTGCAGTGCTGACCCTTCATTTGCTTCTGCAGTCCTGCACTCCAGAAGCTTCTTCAGACTGGAGGTGCCCAGCTTCCCTCACGGAAGGTGCAATCTCCCGTCCTCTCTAGAAAGACAAAAGAGTCTTCCTCTTCAGTGCCTGGCCACTCTTTTTTTTTTTTTTTTTAATAGGACATAATATGGGTAACATAACAAATTATGAGCAAACCAGTTATATTGTCTGTCTTCTAAGCTGCTATTGTGAAAAAGACAGGAAAAAAATTGTTTTGGAGGGGAAGGATTGGATATGAGAGGTTTTTCTGTGGCTGAATACCAAGGTCAACCTTTTGATTTCTTTTTCCTCCTGGTCCTTTCTTCACGTATGTGTTCACTGCTACCTCTATAAGTAGTTACATCTATGAATGTAGACACATGGGCAGGTCACAGGGAGACCTAAACCATACCCATTTTACAATGAGATTAAGACTCCAAGAAGCCTCATGAAGAATATTCCGCTCTTTTCTCTATTCAGGTGGCAGTGAAACACAGGTTTTGACGGAGAATATGGTAATGTGAACATTCCTAACATAACTTATAACCTTAAATTTTGCCCGATGTCCCTGGGATTTATATGAGCAGGTCTCTGAGGTGTGTTTCAAAATCTCACCCTGAGTGTTTGGTAGAGCTGAAAATCCTGAAGAGGAACCTCTTTATGTCTGAATTCCAACAACTGGTTTCACGCTACCACCTAGACAGCTTTCTAGAAATGACCTTGAAAAATGTGGTGATTCACACTGTGTCTTAGTTTATGTGTGCAAACTGCTGCGGAGTCGGGCCGATGAAAATAATTGGATTTGGTGCGAGGAGGGGGAGGGAATTTTGTACTCTAATTGACTTTATTTTATAATTTATGACAGGAGTGCCCATTGCCTTAGATAGGCCTCTTGTCTTATATAAATCTCTTCACGTATTCGTGTGTGAATATACATATTTATAGAATTCTAAATACGTAAACCTGCAAGTGTGTTAGGCCTGGACTGTTCAAGCAGCAGTGTTTAATCTTTCCAGTGAAGGTTTAGTTTGCTGTCAGATGGCACTACTGGATTTTGACCAAAACCTGTGATACCATACCTCAACGCTTGTCTAAAGTATTTTTGATGAATATTCTTCCAGCAACATGCAGGGGTTTTTTTGCCTGGGAGATTCACATGAAGGAACAGGAAAATGAGGGAAAAGGTATTATACAGACACATTCATAATGTATGTAGAGGATCAATGGACAGTGCAACACAGTAATTTTCAGAAAACTTTCTAGAACAGATGGACAAGGATTTTTCATTCTGAGCCCGTGAGGAAAACAGACCCTTTGGTAATTTTTTCAGTAAAATATAACTGCTGTAATTTACAAACTAACCTGCTTCCTCAAAGTGTCTTTTTTAAAAGATTGTGTGGTGTCATTCTCTTGAATTTTTGGTCTTTTTTTTTTTAATTCTCATCATCTATAGAAATATGAAGTGCTGGCCTTCTTGTTATTTCTGTTGATTAACTGAGAATTTCACATGACTTTCCCCTTGCATTTGTTATAAATCATGCTAGGCAGCTAACCTCTCTGCATGATTTCTCTTCAATAATTAAATCTAGCATTTCCAGCTGCTGTAAAATTTGTTGCCCTTTTCTGTTTGGATATGTTTTTTCATGCGGAAGACTCGGGCTTCCTCACAGTTTTAATTCTTGCTTAGTATTAATTTATAGGCTGTGTGTAATAAACTGAATGTTGTACTTCATGGCTCATGCTGAGAAACGAATCTTCATGTTTGTGTAAGCTTTACCTTGACAGAGGTAAGATGCAACGCTAGGCAAGTGTTCCAGTAGTGACTTGGATGTAGCTATTTGCTTTTTGTTTCCTTGGCAGAAAACAAAATTCAGTGGTTCTGTTGATTGATAATCTTGTGTATTCTGAACCTTTTACTCTTTGGTGTACTAGACATGAAATGTTAGATGATGTTATTTGTATCAGAGGAAGTAACTAAAGAGTCCTGCAAATCCATTGTGGCAGAATACCCATAAGTCAAAGAGAATGTCTGGGAGCCCTTGGAAGAATTATGAAAAGGTATTTGGCGTCTTTGGAGTTTCTGTAGATGATGGTTACTTCTTTATGTACTGCAGAAAAGAAAGTTTTAATCCTTGGCTGGGTCCCTATTCTCCATACAATTTTCCAGTGTTTTTAATAAAAGCTGCTCTGTTATACAACTTGTGCATCAAATAATCTTCCTCACAGAATCCTTCTATATGCAGTGTTATTCCACACACTTAATAGCAATGACTTTATTAGAAAAAAAAAAAGATTTTGGAATGTTTTCCATGGATATTCTGTCTAGTACTGTGGGTTATCAGCAACAAATCTTTAGAGAACACGTGAAGATAATGGATAGTGCAAGTTGTGGGCGTCCTGACCAAAAGTTATAGTCTGTAAGATTGCCAAAATATAATGTGGCAACACAAAGGAAGTTAGATGTGCCCTCAAAGAAAAACAAGGCTTTACACATTTTGTCATGAACGGGCTTAACTCTCTCTCCAATTTAGATTTTTAAATAAATGCTGCCCTTTGCATTGGGCAGGTTGGCCATTACAGTGCTGTCTGTCAGTAGAGGGAAGACAAATTTTAATTTCCATTTCTAAACACTTTTATTTTTTGAGGCATTATAAATTCTTCAGCAGAGCGCTGAGCATGGAAGAATTTTTTTAATATTTTTTTTTTCCATTGGAGGATTAACCAGTTTTGTTCTGCTGAAATATATTGACAAGTCCTAAACTGGAAAATTAAATTTCTCATGTTTCTGAGGTGGCAGTTTTTAGGATTCATTATCACATGTGTGTCAAAAGATGCTGAAATGAGAAGTTCATTTTCTGTTTGAACAATATAACATTTTCCCTTCCCGTGTGCTCAGGGAAGTGTTGGGATATGAAGTATTGCCTGATTATGAAAGGAGGAGTGAAAAATTGTGGTTTCTCTTTCACTGTGCTTTAATGAGCAATGGGAGGAGGAGGAATGAAAACTTGAACTGGAATGCTGAGATGTCTGTTTTTGTTATATCTCAATTTTAAATCAAAATTGTTACAGAAATATGTCTACGAGCTATCAAAGATATAATAATATTGTTTCTGAAGCAGCTTGAAAGAAAATTAATTTTCGAACTACTCTCTCCTATAGACTTCTCTGATGAAACAAGATGCTATCTTTCTTTCTGGCTTTGGATATTTTTGGCAAATTAGGAGACAAACTATGTGAAGACTTAAATCTAATAAGTATCAATGTTTTGTTGGGCTTTTGAAGTCATACTGAATATGGAAATAAAATAGATTCATAACTGTAGCTCATATCAGAAAAGGTCTATTCTCATTTTTCTGATGCTGATGAAATTTATTGATTTATCATTAATGCTTCGTGTTTAGCAGTATCTTATTGAGACTCTTCCATGTTTTATAATCTGTTCTATGTTGCATGTACATATTAAGTGTAATTTGAAAAAAAATCCAGGGACATCAGGAAGATATTAGTCTTTCTGCACAGAGTTTTACAATATTAGCTTTAAACCTCTTTACAATAATTTTGTAACATATAAATATTTTACAAATACTTTTTATGGCCTTTTCAATCTCGTTTTACATATTAAACACATCAATTTACTTTTCATTTCCTGTGAATGATAAACTTTCCTTTGTTTTAAAAACTTTTTACTCCCTCTCATAAGTACTGTTACAGCTGATTATTTTCACTAGAGATTATCAATGAGTTTAATTAATCTGCTCTCTATGGCTCTGGAAGTCTTAGCAGAACATGATCTGGAGTTCTTGTTATTTTAGCATTTGTAGACCCTGGAAAGCTAAAGAAACCTGCGCCAGAAGGAGCCAAAGACTCAGCTCCTGGAACCACTTACGTTTTATAATTTTGCCGTGCCACTGTAACGGCTGAATCGAAACAGCACAGGCATGGTGAACGTGGGGCAATTGGAAGAAGGGAGAGCAGCACTGTATGCTTTGGCTGTGATCTATCTTCTGCTAGACTGGGAACAGACAGCCCTTTCTGAACTTCTGCTGTGGCAGTGCATCTTAACTTTGTGTGTGAAATCCATAATCGTAAGGCTGACAGGGTGTGGTGTTTTCTTTTTTTTTTTTAATAAATTATTTAACTCACTAGCTAAGTACCACATAAAATCCAGAATAACAATTAGTGCATTCTTACAAGATTCATCAACATAAATAAGGTAATACCTAGTCTAAACAGCATTTTATTAGCATCGGTTTCTGTTTGTTCTTTTTTCTTTTCATCTACAGATTCTAAATTTCAGACTTGCTTGTTGAAAAAATAACTCTTAAAGTAAAATTATATGGAGGAAGAAGTGAGTGAAATACAATAATTATACCATGGAATATCTCTTCTACAGTAGTGACTTAATGAGTTAATTCGAAGTGCTCATGTGTTAGGAAAACGAGTATAGAAATATGAATGTCTGGCCTTGTATTAATATGCGCAGGGTTTATATAGGTAACTTCCACTTACCACAGATAATTCTTTGTGAATACTGAATTGTGATGGAAATTGCTCAAATACCCAGATGAACATCTCTTAGGTATTACAGAGCTACAGGTTTGGACAGTTTTCTGGAATAGAAAACAATTTGAAGATAAACTTGATTAACTTGAACTTTGTTTAGAGCATTCAATATCCAAAATAATTTAGGCTATCAACACCATCCACTTGGAAATTCCATGCCTTTTTTTTTATTCATTTCCATTAATAATGTTGTTGTTCTGTTTCACAGATGAATGGTTTGGTGGGACTCAAGAACATCTATACCGGGCTAGACCAAAAGTATGCCAAACTCAGCCTTCTGTTTGTGACAGAGTTGAGTAGCACGTGCCTAGAGACAAGCCCAAGAACAGTGCGGTGGTGTCGGGGTGCTTCCTTGTGTCTGCCCGGGTGGCAGGGATACCAATTTGCACAAAGATTTGCAGTTCTCTGTATGAATTTCACCTGTTGTTTTATCTCCCAGTCACTGTATTAGCATTTTTCGTGTCTGAGCGTTGTTTTTACTACCTTGAATTACTCTAGAGCTATCAGCAAAATTTGACACCTCTTCCACTCTGCAGTCATTTCTAAATACGTTTAATAGCACAGTGGGATTCAGTTGGTGATTTCCCTTCAATTTGAAGACTAGCTATTCTTTCTTAAACCTGTTTCCTTTGTTTTAATCAATTTTTATCAATGTAAGGATGTGTCTTTATGCCCTACCACATCCTGCCTTTCTTTAAATATCTTTTTGGCATTCAAACAGTGGACTTCATGAATTGGATCTTTCTCGTCTGTGTCTCCAGTGGCTTGTTGAAAGAAATCTAATGAAGCATGACTTCCCTTTACAAAAGCAGTGATGACTCTTGCCAGTGTGTTTATTCCATTGTTTGCTTTTTCCTTTAAACACAGCTACCAATTTGCCTTTTATAAACTTCAGAACTTCTGCCATGTAGTTCTCCGCTGTCCTCCAGTCCATTTGGCATATCTCATTCCTCTGGCACTGAGGCAGTTTGAACAAGGACGCTGTAGCTAATGTCTGAACTCATCCTTGAGTTCTTCTAGATCCCCTGAGTGAATACTCTATTGGTCCTAGCAGTTGGTCACTTGTCAAGTTTCTTTTATAACTTCTCTACTAGCACTTCTCTCTGGTGGTCTGGTGTTCCAAGAGCTCTTTTTATCCTTTGATCTTCTATTAGCTCTACAGAGATAACGGGCTTAGTGCTCCTGATTTGTTTGAAAAATAATTTATTGATGCCTTTTATGCCTTTATGCAAGTGCTCCTCAAACTCTTTTGGCCTGCTTCATTCTGTTTTTAAAACTAACATGCTATAGTTCACATATTTTTCTGTTTTCCTTCTTTGAACAGACTTCTTGAAGGATGACATTTTCTTATAGCCTTCTTTCCCTGCAACTTAACCATTCTGGCTTTTTTTTGTCTTTTAAAAAGCCTTTTGATGGATGGCATACGTTTCCTTTGAACCCCTAATATTCTATCTTTTTATGCGGTTTTGTGTTGTCTATAAAAACACTTTGCGTGTTTTCTTGCATATCTTTATGCTCGTAATATGAAAACCAAGCTAGCTAGATGAGAAATTTCTTGCTTCAAATTAGATGTTCCCATCAGAAATGTTGTTGTTCTCAACTATTCATGAAAAATAAATCAGTAGCGCTTACCTTGTTTATTATTCATGTGCAGACTTTTATGGTAGCTCATGCCAGGCAGTGATTCTAAAATACTCTTGAGTGAAGTAATACAGTGTACATGGAGTATAAATTCCTAGCATTAGCAGAGCAAGTATCCTAGTGTGCTTGATTGGAGATTTTCCTCTAATGTTCCTGTCCAAGATAACTTGCATTACTTATGTACCCTTTTAACAACAGTATTAGGAGTTGTTCAGCTTTGAGGAAAAAAACACTGGTGACAGTAAACATCTCTCCTATGTGCAGTATTGTAAGTTGGTTTGATCTAAGTGAAAAAGACATTATATTAAAATAATTCTGATACTGGTGCTGAAAAGGTCACAAGAAGTCTTGAGGGTCTGAATACCCAAAGGTGTGTTTCCTCACTATCCCAAATGGTAGGTTAGACTTAAATATTCTGCTCGATTGTAAGCTATTTCCAATATATTTTTACTTGTATTTATCTTTTGACTTCAGTAGTCTTTTTTTCTTTAGTTCTTATTATTACTTTTTTATTCTCACATCTCACTTCATTTCACTAGGCTAAATAAGTTTAATTCTTCTAGGTTTTTTTTGTCTTCTAAGGGTGGCATCTACATACTCTAGATCATCCTAGTAGCTCTGCTTTGTGTCTGTTCTTGGAAGATTGATTCCTACTACAACATGGATGAGAAAGACTAATCACATTGATAGGATAATAGGCTTGATAAGGGACCTATCTCAAACTGTGGATACTTAAGGAAGAGTTTATTAAAAGGGCAGACATAGTAACACTTTCCCAGAACCCATGCCCACTCATCTGCAATTTGAAGTGACTTCTGATTTTTGCTTGCTGGAAATGGTGACCATGTGATAAGTACCACTTTGGGGATTCTTGCTCCCCATTTGCCCAGTAAAACTTTGGCTCCACACAGACTTTTGTTAAGAGTTACACTGACTTAACTGCGAATTGTACTGGCATCTTGGTTTCATTCTTGTTTGTAAAATGCCTTTTCTCTGCTTGCGAGTCAGGTTGGAGGGGAGACATTGATCACAACCAGTGTTCTTGGAACAACTTCTGTTCGTTATACTGTTGTCATTAATAGTTATTAGCTGTTCACAGTAACAGCTTTATTCTACACACAATGCCATCACTTACAGGTTTTCGGTTGGAGTTTACAGCTGGGAGCCTGACTCCAACTGTATACTCCAACAACTGTAATGAGGGGTTTATTCCAGTAGCTTGAGAAGGTCCTGCAGAAGGCCCCTTTGCTTTGTGGCTCCGGCAGAAGGCCCCTTTGCTTTGTGGCTCCGGCAGAAGGTCCCTTTGCTTTGTGGCTCCGGCAGAAGGCCCCTTTGCTTTGTGGCTCCGGCAGAAGGTCCCTTTGCTTTGTGGCTCTGGCAGAAGGGCCTGTGCTCTATATACAATCCTGTATTACTTCTTTGTGTAGAGTAGCCATCACTTTCTTGGATGTTGTCTGGGTTGTACAAGTTACTGCTGGTACTAGTGTGTGCTAGTGGTGATGTACAGTTTGAGCAGACCCAAGGTATTCTGAGTTGATCATATTTTGCAGATCCTACAAGACTGCCAGTCCCTAGAGTTTACAAGCTCTTGGGAAACTTTCACACACAACCTTCTTAGCATGCACTCTCCATCTCTTTGGCCTGCTTTTTCCTGGTGACTGTCTCCATCTAACTTTATAAGAATCTATAGAACCCTTTCATGCAAACTCACCTAGAAAGGGTTCTTTATACCACATGATTTCACAGAATTCCTCTATCCCTCCTGAGCTGTCTTTTTTTTTTTTTGTTTCCCCTCCACTTTGACAACTCCTACCGTTACACAGTTCTTCGGTAGTGATTCCAATTCTGAATCCTTCCAAAATGCTTCTCAGTTCATATTCCTGATATCATATCATATGCTATCATATTTCCTGATGGAAGACCCAAAACTGCACCCAGCATTCCAGATGTGGACACACCAGGAATTGATAAATACAGTGTTTTCTGTGGTGTTCTCTTCCCAGTGGTTCCTTATCCTGTATTTGATTCCTGCTTATCCTGTACTGAGCTGATAGTTTCATAGAAGTATGTTGTTGATATCATTATGGGAAAAAGGAGTGAAGATGAAGGTGAACTCAGAGTTCATCATTTTATATCTAAAATTAGATTCTTTCCTATATTTCTGTTATCTACACTGAAGTTCCTGTGCTGTTTTATTACCACAATGACTTGATCTTCCAAGCTCCCCCCCTAGTTCCCCACAAACATTTCCCAGTCATACAGCTCTGTAGAGCTTAGCATCAGCAATGACCTTTGTCACTTCATTATTCACTCATTCTTCAGATTTTTTTTTACATACATGTTGAACGACCTGAAATGATCACAAACTGACAGAATTTTTATGGTTAATGTTAGTTTGACCAGAAACTTACCTAGTATTTTCTCTCCTCTCCTTCCAGAAGTAGCTTTTCTGGTTCTTGTCATTTACTCTTCCTTTGGCTGCTTTATGTTTTGCTTTTCTTCTGGGATGTTAGTCTAGATAAGTCTAGTTTCCTAAAATGTGGCTTTTAAAATCAAAGTAGTTGGCTTATGTGAGTGGAGAATTTGTGCTTACTGATGTTTTAAGAGCTTTGATGAAATAAAAAGTTGGAGTATACCTCTGTTGTTATTTGTATGGATAACATTTCCATTGAAGGTAAAAGTATAAATGTCAAAACTATTCTGAAAAAAAAATGTTAATTACAGCATGAGCTGATAGTTTTAGCTTTTGTGCACCCAGAGGAACCCAAAACTGCTGTTTCTGGTAAAACAGAATGGTGAATCAAACAGTTTATAATAGCATTAGCTTCCAGATAAAATATTTTCAATTAGTCTTTATAATTCCAGAATTAGTGGAAACATTTATGTCGTTAGATTCTTCCATCAAGGCACAGGGAAGTGAATTATTGAAAAGATAAAAATAAATTTGTTTGCTTTCTGTCAGAGTTCATATCCACAGCCAACCTTGATAGAAGACCAGAATGATTTAGACAAGTTTGCTTTGGAGATTCATAACATATGCTTGCTGGACAGAATTGAGTTATCTCTGCTCTGGAGAGTAAGTTATTGTAGCAGGAGCTGACAGAGATGAAGATAACTGAGGGAAATTCAATTACCTTTTAGTGTTTTCCTTCTAATAGGATTCTTAATGTGAAAAAGATCCTTAGATGATGCGCCTATGTTGCTTTGTGAGATCTGCTTTGATACCTGCATCCAGCATATAGTGAACTCTTCTTTTCAGGCCTTCATTAAGGATGAAATATGCATCTGATTGCTAAATGGCTGTTAACTTTTGATCCAGCATATTGGATCGTTTGTAGCCCAGATGTATTTGACAGTCTTTTGGCAGTAGTCTTGAATATTCTCTCAAATACAATTTTATTTTCAAAAGTAGTTTTTATGTGAGAAACTTGTTTATAGCAGGAACTGAAGAAAGTGCTCACAAAACTGTAAAATAGTTCCCTATATTCTAGTTCTGTTTCTGCATGTTTGTTTTCTCATTTGACTTCTCCTGGCAGAAGCACCTGAGCTGCAAATGCTGCTTATGACTGACCTCGGTCCAGGCAGTTGGGTTAAAGCCTCTCCCATTTGTCTGTAGATGAATTTCATGTGAAACTTCTGCACTTACCAGGTGAAATGCTGGGGTTCCAACCCCAAGCCCAGATTAAGGCTGACATGTGGGTGATTCCCACAGCCCTTCCCAAGGGGGGTGAGTTTCCCTTTAGGCTTCCCTCCAGGGTGGGGCGGCCTGGCAGACAGAGCCATGGGGTAAAGGAGCCCCAGGGGTCCCGCATGAAGTAACCAAGGGTCAGGTGTCCCACGTAGGGAGAACAGCTGGGACCCCTGGCAGGAGGGGCAGTGTCTGTGTGTGAGGGGGATGCCCTGTGCAGAGTTCCCTGCTGGGGAAGGACCTCCCGCCTCCCTGGGACTGGGCTCCACTCAGCTCTGGCTTTGGTAAACGCGGGCTGTGCAGAGATCCAGTGTGTGGCTTCCTTGGTCTGATGTGTTTGGCTGGTTGGCTCGGTTGTCTCCCGTCCCTTCTATGGGAGACTGCATGTCACCCTTTATCCCACCCACTGTTGGTCGTGTGGTGTCGTTGTTGGGGTCAGTGGGATTGATGTCCATTATGTATAACCTGACTGACTTGTTTGTACCCCCAGCGCTCACCCATGTGCTGACCCTTCTGTATCAAATACAATTTGGTTATTGGTTCATCTTTATGCTGGCTGTGTCCTTTATGCTGGGCCTGATAACTGGTAAAACACCAGGGTAGGCTGGTGCATACAGGTATTACGATGTTGTTATTTGTGTTGCTTGTAAAAATGTCAATTTTTTTGTAATGGCTGATGGAAGTTTAGAAGTGACTTTATGAAGCCAGCTCATTCTGCAGCTGTGTGTGTGAAACCATACTGCACACAAGTTTGTGTACCTGCTTTCTTCTACTGACCCGTTAAACTGTAGCTGAATGTAGATGTCTGTATATCCTCCAAAAGGCTTTATTTTTAAAGCTCTCACTATCAGCTTTAGAAAAATAAAAGTCCGCTTTTTTACCTGGAGGATTTACCCAAGCACTTGCACAGTGATATTTCTGTCAAAGAAAGGAAGAACAAGTATCTTCATATTTGATTTATTTGCAACCCCCAAACAGGTTTAGATGTCCCTAAAAGACAGTCCTGACCCAGTAGAAGTTTGTATTGAAAATCTAGTCCAGAGTTTGAGTAGTTACTTGTCTTGACCTATGGCTTCTTGACTGCGCAAGCTAGAGATACACCAGTGATTCTCTTGTTCACACTTAAACCCTAGTGTTCACAGTCTCACCTTGGAGTTACTGTGGTTTCCTCATTTAGGCATCACAAAGTTTGATTCATGCAGGTTGATTTTTTTGATGTTCGTGAAAGCAGCTTATGAAAATCAACTTTGGGGCAATGTGGGAAGTAAAACATGCATTAAAATACTGAGATGTTTAGAAAAGTCCATCAGTAGAGCCTGAAGGCATTTACAGTTAAGATTTTCCATGTTACCTTTATTAGTCACATAGAGTACTTGCCTCTTTCATTTATTGGAATATTACTGAGGAGGTTGTGGAAAATACTGCATCTAGTGTAATATTCTATTCTGAACTGTATTTCTCATTTCAGTGAAAGCTTCAGCCTCACACTGAGAATGCTCTGTTCTGAATACAACATATAGTGGCTATGCTGAAATAAATACCTCCATGAGTGATGGTTGAAAAGAGACAGTAACTGTTTAAATAGGGATTTTACAATTAAATTGCTAAAACAATTTTTATTTTATAGTGGATGGGTTTTGAAGTCTGTCTGGGATCCGGGGGGGAAGTGGTAGAAAACTACAAAGCCATACCCAGCCAAGGGTGACATTCCTCATCCTTTATGAAGGTAGCTTTTTTTCTTTATTTCTGAGTAGATCTATACAGCTTTCCAGGAAAAGGGAACAAGATGCGCTGATCAGAATTCTCAACAGGAACTGAAAGGTCCTTTCACATTGCCACTTCTATCTCACTGGTTTGCAGTCTGGTTTTTCATCTTAACTTCCCTGTATTAGCTTTTAAATGGGAATCACTGTAATAGATTTTTTGAAAAATAGATTTTTTTTTTTTCTTTCTGCTTCATCTGATTCTTTTATAGAAATGTTTACAGAATGGGTCCACCTACTGATTTTTTTTCTTTGACCTAAATAGGAGAAAACAGCCATTCCCTTTGAGATGATCATAGATCATGAAAACGAAGATCTATCAGTCAGTTAAGTTGCTTTTCAGATGATCACTGTATCGGGGAAGGTGCCAAGTGACTCGTAGACCTCTGGATTTCACCCTGAATCTGAAGCCCTACTGGAAGTGGCAGAGTCAATCCTTAGAAAGCCTTACCATTCAGAAAACCAGGTTGTCCTCACTGTTCCGTTTCACACAAGGAAGAAGAGATGTTGCCTGGTATTTTCCTCACCACTCTTCTTCTCCATCCCATCTTTTTCCTACGCACATTTCTAGGTCCCTGCTATTAATTCACTTTTCAGAAAATGCATCTTCAAAGACTTCTGGCTATCTTAAAAGAAAATATCCAGATTTGAATATCACTTGGAAAGTGATGATAGTGGTTATAATGATGAGCAGTGCAAGTGCTTTGGTCATTATTACACTTGCGTTGTCCTTTGTGTGCCCTAGTGCCAAGATATTGGGGTTTTTTGGTCAAAAATTTGTTGGAATAAATTCTGGGTCTAAGCAGTAATGCCACAGTTATGGCATAATGGATTTTGGGACGTTTGTACTCCTTCCATCCCTCTCGTTGCCTGTTCTTGCAGAAACTTGAGATGTAAATCTCATCAAACTATCCTGAACTGTGTGTTGCCCATAGAGTAATTTGATTCCATCTTTTGTGGCTGATTCCAATTTTTGCCTCAGAAATATTTAAGGGAGGTGACAAAGCAAGCAAAATGCTCAGTTATTGGATGGATTACTATATGATAGAGAATATATGGCAATTGTGAAACAAATTTTGTGTAACTTTTGTGGGACCAGAGGCAGAGAATACACCATCAGGGTGCCACGAGAGCCGGCAATTCCTTTGCAGGGGGTTAAGTTGGGAGCTCACTGCGGTACCACAGGACCTCACCAGGCATCTCCAACCTGCCACCCACCATGGGAAGAACAGGGCAGCCCTGGGGGAGGGTGGCACAGAGCCTCCACAGTCAGGCAGGACAGGATCATTCTCAGCTGCGCTGGCTCTGTACTGGCCCTCATCCCCAGGAGGACCTTACGTCACCTGCAGACATCTCTTGTTATGCTGCCGTTAGTCCTAAACACATTAAACATCTACAGAAGGAAAAAAACCAGATATTCTGACTTCTGAAATATTTTTGCATATTTTTTCCTACTCTGCCTGTTACAAACCCTAAAAATCTCATTTCTGAGCAGTTGTTGGTAGCCTTGAAGCCAGCATCACCCATACTGGCATTGGACCAACAGTGTTTTGCAAGGCAATTTCATGTGGTCAGCAGCAGAGGAGGGAGGAATGTTGCTCAGGTTATTTTTGAATGGCAGTTGTTTGAAGCTACTCAGAAATTTGCAATATTAGGAATAGATTATTGGCCAGAGTGTAGCTGAAGCTGTTAAAGTGTGTGAGAAACGTTACGTGGCTCTTTGGTATGTCCAATAACTGTCAAATCCATGTGTTCTATGTAATGTTTTATATCATTTCGATGGTTTCATTATTGTGCATACTTGGTGGAAGCTGGTGATTTTGATTAGTCACTGTTCTTTCTTTCAAAACCTATAATGTAAACGAGTTAACTGTAACTCGCATCAAATCTGAGATTCTTGCTTGATACTGTTTTTTTTATCTTGCATGGCTGTTGTGCTCTAAACACAACAAGCTCCAAGTATCAAGTTCTTTATTTTATACTGAATTATAGTAAATTAGTGAAATCTAGTTAAGCAGGATTTGTGCGGTTGTAGTGTGTAATCTGTTTTGTGCCATTACCCCAACGTCCAGGAGTTTAGCTGTTTGTAACAACCGCCGATAACTGTTACCGAGGGGTAGTATAAAAACACCCACACGCCATCTGAAAAAAACCAACCAGAGAGAAAAATATTGCATGCTGAAGTGAAACAAAGCCAAAAATAAAACTCAGCAAGAGCAGCAGAGCCTTGGAAATAGGACGTTTGATATGTAATATTGAAATGAGAAACAAACAGAAAAGGATCTTATATGCTCTTATGTAAATGAGTATGTTTACGGAGTGGGGGTTTTTTAATGTTGACAAAAAGGATGATGCCGGTAGAAACTGGTTGTTGCTACGTAGTACTCATTTCTCTGAAGGTAGAATCTGTGGTAGGTGTAATGCTGACTCTTACATCGTTGTGGTCTTTTCATTTAAACCAAGTGATCAAGAAAAATATGAATTTTAAAGCAGTTTTTATAGAGTATTTTTAGTCCTTGTTCCACGTTGCTCAATATAAGATCTAGAGTTGTGCGAATGAGTGTTTTAAACTTCAGCTGCTGTAAATTAAAGCAGAGACTGTTGTCTTCTCACACTTTGAAGAGTCAGAGTATTTCAAATGTTGTTTTATGGATAATAAAATCACAATTTTAAAAAGAAACAAATTTTAGAGCCAAATGTCAACCATTCAAGGGTGGTAGAACTTTTTCTGAATAAAAATTAATTAAACCCCAAACCTATTCATAACTATCTCATGTTGTCCAGAAATTCCAAAATTGTGTTACATAAATGCATGAGGACCAATCACGAAGGAAAAAATGTCATATGCTAGTTGAAATGAAATAGAAAACGTAGACTATCGAAAAAGGAGTGGGAAAAAATCAAGTTAAAATAACTTGCTTTTCATAGTTTGATATAGGATTTCTGATATGAGGCCTTAAATTAAGGCAGTGGTTAAGCTAAAGCTGGGATTGTGACTGCTTAACATTTTTCCAAAGTAAGTGGCTAGAATTGATTTTAAAAAATAACTGTTATAAAAAACCAATATTTTAAGAATCCTTCCCATTTGCTTCTGGATTGATTTATTATATAAATAAAATTATATTATATAAATATATAATTATATAAAATTTTTTGCCATTCATTATCATCTTAAGCAAAATATCCTGTTTTTAAAATACTGAGTCCTCCAAAGAATAAGCCTCTTGAGGATCTTAGTTTGCCATAAGGTGAAAAGCAAGTGTGGAGAAACTTGTGAATCAGCAAAACTAGGCTTTTTATTTTTGAATAAAATCCCATATGATCCTTTTTTTTTTTTCCCCACAGATTCTCTGATAGTCATTTAAAAATACTCTGACAAAAAAAAAGTATTACCATTCCTTACAAATGAATTAAAATTCTGCAGATACAGCTGAAGATGCAGTGACGTAATGGCAGAAATGGAAGGTTATTTTCTCTGTGTGGGAAGGAAATACTTTGCCAGAAAACGTGTTTGTCCTATATAGCAGTGTTGCTCAAGGATACGTGTCAGTCCAGGGGGTCATTTGCCATTGCAACGGAGCTGGGGCAGGGTCTGGAGCACAGGTCTGCTGGGGAGCGGCTGGGGGAACTGGGGGGGTTCAGTCTGGAGAAGAGGAGGCTGAGGGGAGACCTCCTGGCCCTCTGCAACTCCCTGCCAGGAGGGGGCAGAGAGGGGGGATGAGTCTCTGGAGCCAAGGCCCCAGCGCCAGGCCCCGAGGGAATGGCCTCAAGCTGCCCAGGGCAGGGTCAGGCTGGCTCTGAGGAAGGATTTCTGTGCAGAAGGGGCTGTTGGGCGTTGGAATGGGCTGCCCAGGGCAGGGGGGAGTCCCCGGGATCCCTGGAGGGGTTGAAGAGTCGGGCTGAGCCAGCGCTGAGGGATCTGGGGGAGTTGGGAACGGTCAGGGGGAGGGTCATGGTGGGGCTGGAGGAGCTCCAAGGGCTTTCCCAACCCGGATGGTTCTGGGGTTCTGTGATTGTGAGGCTGCAAAGGCCCTGAACTGTCAGAGATCAAGTCCACCAAGTCCTCTCTGAGAGCAAGCGTGATAGAAGCTGCTGAAGGACAGATGTGTTACCTTTTGAGTGGTGAGTTTGTGTTCATGTCTGAATGTTTCATAGCCAAGGCTTCACAAAATGTTTGCCAAATACGACACAGAACACTTTTAAATCTCCTGTTGCTGACGCAGAAGGAGAGGTGATTTGTTCCTCCAGCTACGTTAATTACTGGTATGTGTCCCTGTGTGTGTATTGATTTTGTTGTGTGCTGATGGTATTTGTACCTTTGTTTGTTCATAATGTCTGGTGAGTACTAGACTACTATACAGAGTAGAATACTTTCATAACATGCCCTTGATTCTGTTATCAGAATACAGAACAAAGTTCTAGGAAGGCAAACTAAATATACATCTTTTTTTTTCATTAAGCATCATAAATGACATCCTAAGGAGCCCAGTCAGATCTGAAACCAAGTTTGTATCCAAAGTCCTGAAGCTTGTTAGAGATGTCCTTGTCACTGGCATGCATGCAGTTATGGCAACGTAGGAAGCCATTCTGCCTAAATGCTGTGTTATCTCACACGGATGTGGTTTCTCTGTTCTTTCTTCATGGGTTGGTATATTTTGATACATTCTTAAGCTCCTGGGTTAAAGTCAGAGTTGTGTTCTCAAACCAAGACACTAAACAGGGAAAGCTGAAAGGTGCTTGAAGGGAACTATGTAGAAAACAGAAATAGAAACACAAACCCTAGGCTGCAGGGATATCTCAAGGGGCTAATCTTTCTGTCTTTTGGAAATCTGGAACTTTACATAATCTTGGAAACTGTTTATGTAGAGATTTTGGCTGGAAACGAATTTGCTTTGCATGTGTTTTCCAAATTTATAAGGAAATTTAGTGAGTGTGATGTAGCAGGAATCTCAAACAATAAATAACAAAATCAGCAAAGGTATGTTGATTATTTTTGCATTGTATTGTACGTACAATATGGAAGTGAGTTCTCACGTTGTAATAAAAAGGAGTCCTCTATAGGAATGCACATTCCTGTAAGGGAAGTGTTGAGACAATTAACATCTCGTGTTAAATACTAATATCACAGAATCAACTAGGTTGGAAAGGACCTTGAAGATCATCTAATCAAGCTGTGTCTTTGATAGCTATAGTAATTAAAGAATTATAACTCATGCACATGTCTTTTCGCTTTGTTATAGCTAGAGGCTGAAGCCACATTTATGGATTAAAGTGGTACAAGGTATTTCGTAACAAGTTTCCAAATTATCTTTTGGTTTATCTGAATAATTGCAGCTAAATTTTTCCATTCTTTGCGCTCGTAGATGTTGAATTACTTTAAAGTTTAGAATTTTTTCTTCTTGTTTTGGAAAAGAAGGTTGGCAAAATGTTTCCAAATTAAAACATTAAAAAATATGACTTCTTTTTATTTCATTGAGAATTTCCAGTTTTTCCATGCTTTGAGGTATTATTGTTTTCCCCCTGCCAGATATGTACCTTTTGTCCCATTGTGAAAAATAATTCAGAATTCATCTGACACAAAACTTGTGAGAAATTGTTGTTTATAGAGTACCTGTAAGGGCTTCTTAATTAGTGAGTTGCATTGTTGAAAAAGACTCGCTGCTGTGGGTTGCCTGTTCTTGGAGACTTCACTGAAGGTTGATCGGTGCCGCCTGAACTGCGTGTGACTTTCAATCTGCTCAGGCGTCACTCCTGTGCCAAGTCTTGGTGCTGTAAGTTGTAAAAGGACTGTGCTGGCAGTAGGGTGTCTGGAAATCTGAATCCTGGAGAAGAAATTATTTGGCTGCGGGGGCTAAAACTGCTGGGCTGCTTTCCACCTACCTTACAGGTGACAGAGGTTCTTGCTGTGCCTCGGTGGGCCGGGGTGGCGGAAGGGGTGGTGGTCACACTGAGTGAACGAGGGCATTTCAGAGCTTTAGTTTGCTGGGGTTTGTTGGCAATGTGCCATCCGGCCCCTGGTCATACAAAGATTTTCACGAGCTCTTGAGGAATGGATTGACAACGATTGGCAAATGCTTCCCGAGCTGACAGCACCACCGTTGCAGTGGATGGTAACTGCTTCCCCTGCGTCCACCTAATGCTCGTACCGTACAGAGGGGAGGAAGCGTCCTGGTGCTATTGCTGGAGTGAGGTACTAACAGCAGGAACAGAGGAGAGCTTTGGATGCCTAGTATGAGAGAGAGCCTGCAGATAAAAAACAGAAGGAAATGCCGGGGAGCACTGAAAGTAGAATTGGGATGGTTCCCTAAGCCGGTCTCTGTGGCACCTTTGGAGACTGGAACTAAACACTATTTCTCTTCTGGTGGTAACAAGTTGTTCACACGTCTTTAACTACTGGTTACAGACAAGGCAACAATGGAACACCGCTTTGCTTTGGGTGAAGGGTTAGAAGTCTTTGTATTTGGCCTGCTTGGAGACTTACATGTATATTTTCACCTGATTAAAAGGTATTTTAAACCTCTTTTAAAACAAGTTGCATAGAAATGACAGTGTGAAAAGACTGCAAAACCAAGTATCCAAAAGCAATGAAAAATCAGAGCAGTGCAACCTTACCTTGGCCCTCATTAAGCCATGTGTGGTGAATCCTTAGATTATGTAAGTACACGTCTCGTTTGCTGGACAGAGTGGATGTTCCTAATGAAATAAGTGAGTCTGTCAGTTCCAGACGTTGTTCGTGGCTCTGATCCATTTGTTGCGTTGGACTAGAAGTTCTTTAGTGAGTGCAGTGCTAATCTCTGGGGTGGTGTTGGAGCAGCTGAATGGCACAAGGTTGATGCAGTGTAGTTGGGAAAGTGCTTAAAAGATCATTGCTGGCTTCTTTGCTTAATACCTAGTCTGAGAGCACAGAGCCACCCATGCAGAAGTGCTGAGCTTCACTGTTTCTAGAGCATAGGGGAATTGTACTTTGATTATTTCTAGGTTGAAAAAAGCCTTATACTTGGAAGATGTGGACCCAAAGGATCTCAAATTTACTGCCCAAGCGTAATGTTTTTAGGATCTTAGCCTGCCTTAAAACAAGAACAGTGTGAACAGACTGCAGATAAACTGGGTTTGCAAGAGAGAGGGGGGAAGTGTCCATCCTAGTGCATGCTTTGAATGCAAAGCATTGCATACGTATGGTAAGAACTGGCTTTTTGGCTTCAAAAAGAACATTTGTCTCTGCCTATTGTGTATGCCAGTGGTTAGCAGTGATGCTTAGAGAGTTAGAATATTGGGATGATGTAGGGCACATACAGCAAATCCCAGTTTTGAGCAAGGAGAAAGAGCTCTTGTTTGTGTAAAGCTTTGTCTTTGACTGTGATCCAAGGGTGCTGCCGTAACACAAGTACTATCAATTAGATAAGCATGACAGAAAGCGGTAAAAAAAAAAAAGTAGTGTACTAATGGATACTGCGGAATAAATCTGATGTTACTTGTCTCTGTTCTTTACAGTTTATTTATTCTGCCAGTTGTTTTTATATCCAGCTGAACTCTGGTTAGTTTGTCTCATTTACCTGCTCTACTAAACCAGGTTCATTTGAAAGATGCAATCTCAGTAAAAGTGCTCTTGCCTTGTGTTTAGCTGGGTTTAGTAATGCTTAATACTGTGAGACTTAAAGCTAAAAAATAAAGCTGTTGACTCAGCACAGATTAAAACCAGATGTCTTTTGAGATCCTTGCATTTCTCCCTAATCACTAACCCAAATTGACTGTGGTAGGTTTTTTTTCTGGTCATGACCATAGTTTTACCAGTCTGTGTTTGGTGTGATCTAAGTCAATGTTGTGTTCCCCCCTCTTCCCCCCCACCCTTGTGATTTTAAATGTTTGTTTTGTTTTTTTTTTTTTTCTGCAGGAATGTCTGGCTACAAAACCACCCCCACCCCCCACCCCCTTTTTTTTTAACTCCCCTTCACATTTGTATTACAAACAGTGATTTAGATGCAGATTCTTTTTAATCTTCAAATCAGATAAAAGACTGGAAAAGTGGATAGATGAGGTTTGGAAAAACTATAGGTTGCAGAGATGAGAAGCCATTGCTTTGTCTTGAGTCCATTAAAACAAGAAGAAATAGAAGAGATACTTTGATAAGTGTTCTGCTGGTGTTAACCTTGATGGCTATTATCGGGGGGATGATGCTATATCTATTTCATTGGCTTAAGCTTTTTTCATGCTGAGAGAAATCAATACTTTGAGTCGTTGGATGACAGAGGCATCACTTCAGAATTGACGGTGGCTGTCAGACGTTGTCATTGGTTGACTTTTGTTCGCTGTTGAGGTTTTAAGCTTTCATTTTTCTAAGTCTTATTCAGGAGTCTTTGTAAGATTTCCCTGGGTAGCATTTTTAGTCCAGACTTTAAACCTCAGGTCAGAGGTCAAGTGCAAAGATCTGTGAAAGCAGAGGATTGAGGAGCTCCTTCATTTACTGGAATATCCTTATTTGTAGGGAATTTGCATTAGTGGCAAGACTACACGTTATCTTGTGGATGACTTTTCCTCTTAAATGACACCCTCTGAGACAGGTTGGTCACAAAGCAGGTAGCTTTTAGCTAAATTAGACAAAGAAACTGGCATATGTAAAAGTGTTCAGTGATCTCTCAGTTGAATGAAAGCAAAAAGGTGCAATATTGCTTTTAAAAGCCCTCCACTATGAATATTTTTCATAGTTTGTAGACAGCATTGCATTTTAATTTTGGGACTGCAAAGGTGCACGTGCAGATGGCACCCTGCAGAGGAAATCCGTTACTTGACATTTTTATAAAGAGCAAAGATAAAATAGTTCTGAAAACACTAGATTAATCCTTGTTTTGACTGAATTATAGACTAATTCACCTCGTCAGTATTTTGCAATAGTATTTCTGGAATATTTCCTGTATACAGAATGTATTATACTTTCATATCTATAACTTGCCTTTTGGATGAACTTATGCTCCTTTAGAATTACTCTTCCTTAAGAATAAATCTTCAGATAACCTCCATGTTCAAATAGCCTGCAGTCTTGTCCAAGCAGGGAATGGGAGAGATGAAAAAACTGTTCCACTCTGCGATAATGGCAAAGGGAAGGTTTCTCTTCCACCCTGGATGAACGGGCAGAGGACAAGGGCCTTTGCTCTGCTCTGTGCTGTGTCAAAGGATTTTGCTTAATACACTTTCCCTTTATAAAACGTTTAACAGCTGCTGAGTTTAAGACTTTTTGTGGATAACCTGTGGAGCTTATATATGAAAATGCACTTTTCTCCTTTCAACATTTTTTGTTTTATCATGAGTGTGACTGTCGTGCTTGCATGATTATACTTTCATTACACACTTGCCCAAACAGATTACAAAAATTATGTAGGCCCAAGCACTAGTTGAGGGAAGGTTTGACAAATTCCTTTGCACACAACTGTATGTCTAATGGTCAAACCATCTTCAAGCGTGACAGGGTGCATATTGCAAGTGCAAGGGATCAAACAGTAACGAAGAAATAAAACTAAAATATGTTTTTGAGTTTGTGCACAGACAGAAATCAAGATGAATTTTTATTTTACGTAAATGGAATGATCAGGATTTGGTGGGAAGTATTAACACGTGCCACTCCGTATCCTGGTATTGCATGTCTGGATGTAGTGGATTGGGTGAACCTGAAGGCAGCTGGAAAATTTAAGAATACAGTAGAGAAACAGAGACCTTTTAGTGTTTTCAGAACAGTCTAGTGGTGACTGGCTACTGTGGTCCGGGTCTCTTTCCATTTCATTTGGTGAAGCCAGTCGTCTTTCACTCCTGTATTAAAAATTATTTGAGAGGGAGTGGGAGAAATAGCTTCTTTTTTGGTGAAAATTTGGCATATATTGTGGGGAGGAACCACTAAACAATTGACGAGTCACCTGTATGATTAAAGAGAAGATACTTCTTGCAAAACTTTCTTATTGTTAGTAACAATACACCCGCGTGCCAGATATTTGGCAGAACTGTGGCGGCTTTTTGTTCTCATTTGTGAAATATGTATTGTGAAGAGCGTGCTATGGCTAGGAGTCCCTCCTGGAGTGATACTATCATTTTATGGGATTGCTGCATGTGAGAGTGTCTCAGTTTTGTGGATAACTGCAAATTTCTATTCATTTTAAATACTGAATTTGCTGAAAAGCAGAGTCCTATACATTTCAATTTTGTGACAGGCTGACTCTGTTTTCGGGGAAGATGTCAGGACAATAAAATAGCGCTTTTCTTTTTTCCTTCATTTGAATGTCACAGCAAGACTTTGAAAATCTTTGTTGGTATTTAATGAAGGATGCGTTCAAAATTACATCATAAAGAGACTTTTTTTAAAGAGGTACAAGTTCATTATATCTTTTACAAAACATTCTAGTTTGATTTCCATTTTATCATGTTTTAAGGTCAAATGTGACTTTAATGTTCCATAAAGAGACAGAGATTGATAATGGGGAAAGAATAACCCTCTAATGTGATTTATATCTATGGATTTTATGTCAGATATGAAAAGTTGCTGTTCAAATTGTAAAGGAGGATCCATTAAAGAGCACTTTAAAACATTTTACTACTTAGCTTACCTTATACACTTGTTTTTAGAATTCTGCCCTTTCAGGCAACTTAAAAATAACAGCTTATGAAACATTTACAAAGTGCTGAAAAGAACTCAGAATCATCATAGGTGCAAAACAGATTAATGTATTGGAAAAGACAGCTGTATTTAAAAAGAGCTAGAAAAATCTTGCTTAGTGTTCGTTATGATTTAGCCGTCTTATATTTTTGTGAAGAGGGGTGGCAGAGTGCTTTATGCAGGAGTACAAAAGCCAATTTTTGATGTCTCATTGACTTGGAAAGTCAGCTTCTCATTCTTCACTCCTTCTGGATGTCTGTTCCTCAGGTGAGCATTGCTCTAAGGTGTGGGGAAAATGCTGAGGAAATTTGTAAATAGATTAAAATTGTTAAAATAGCTCTAAAATGTATTCATCTGTTAGTCCATTTTGGTTATCTAATGTCTGTGAAAATCTACACACCCCCAAATTTTATTGTGTTTTTTCCACATGCTCCTTATCTTTCTCTCCCTTTGTGACATATGTATTTGTATATACACATATATAAATAACATTCGATTCATAGCCTGCCTTTTTCTTTATTTGCAGCAGTTTTCTAATGCTTGTACGTATAGATAGGTTTATATAGAAAAAACATTGCTACTGTTTTAAACATAAAAAATCATTATGATACTGTGCTGTTACCTAAGCTTTAAGAAATAATTGAACTAGTGTCTGCATCAGCTGTGCTTCACAAAGAAAAAGCAATTTTTTGTTGTTGTTAGTCAGGCATTTGTGTCCATTCTACTAACTAGATCATAGAATAATCCAATCACTGACAAAGGCTGAAATGCTTTGTCTGGCATATGCGATCTGTGGAACTGCCAGATGAAAACTGAAATTAGAAACAGGGAGTGATGAAGTGGGGAAAAGCCTTCGTTATTTCCACCAATATTTGTACTTGTTGTGAGTCTTCATGTAGCATGGTCTGATGAGAGGGTGATCTAAATCGGATGCCTGGTTTTTTGAGTTCTGTACTAACAGACAAATTTTTCAGAAGATCAGCAAAACGCAAAATAATAAGAAAATGTTGTAACAAAGAATCTTTTGTAGATTTGAGTTCTGTTTATAGATGCCTTTCAATTCTTATTTTACTAGTATTTGAGTTTCAGTACCTTGGCTCATTTCTTACTTTATTAGTATTTAGTACGAGTACTAGTACCTTGTCAAATAGAGGATGTTTATACAACAGGTGTAGTACAGCTAGGACAGTTATTAACCTTCCCCTGCTGGCCTGCAAATGTGCTCAACTTCAAGAAGATTCAGTCTTCATACGCATTTTGTCTTCTGTCTATCTGAAGATATGTAGATTTTCGAGTTAGTTTTTATATATTTATATAAACAGCAGCAAACGCTTGGGTACCCAAATCTAGTGAAGAGTCACAGGAGCTTGCTGGCATTCATTATTCTGAAATTTGCCTCTTTGTTCCTATAATGCTATCCGCTTCCTTTGTTACAAAATAGAAGTGGTTGTGCCTGTATATTTGACTCTGCAATCGGGCCACTAACGTGTTGCTGTTTACTAAATCTTGAGTGCGTATACTAGGAGTTTAAAGATTTCATGACAAACCAGGATCCTCTGCTTGGCTCTCTGGACAGATTTACTGTGGGCAGCCGCGCAGTGCCTCAACTCTCAAACCTGTAAAATGGGGCTAATTCCTGTTTCACAAGGGTTTTGTATAATTAGGAAGCGCTTCAAAGTTCCTTTGAATGGTAAAATTAAAAGTAATGAAGTCTTTGTTTTTCCTCCTAGTCACTGTGTGCCCAGTATTCTGCAGACAAACGGGAAGAAGAAAAAATGTGTCATCATTTGATAATGGCAGCTAAGTACCGAGACCAGGTGACTGCAACTCAACTGATACAGAAAATTATCAACATTCTGACAGACAAGCATGGAGCCTGGGGAAGCTCTGCACCAAGGTAAAGCATTTTGAGGGGGTGTTAAAGTATTGTTGAGAATTGGGCTGTGCTCAGCTATGCTCAGGTGACTGGAATTAATGTCTTATGGTCAAATTTAATATAAAGCAAGGTTTTTCAGTTGTGGGTTTTTTTTTTTAAAAAAAAAACAAACTGCTATAGAAGGTAAAATAAATGTTTCAGTGCTTCATATGGGTCAATAGTCACAGAACTAGTGTTCTGTTAGAGCAGTAAAAAACCAGGGTGATTCTCTTGTGACTTGAAACTCTGCTATAACAATGGGATAGAATTTATTCTGAATGTCCCGTTCTACCCCTATCATTTATTTGAAAAGTAATCTTTAAATATTTCCTCACAACTAGCTTTCTTCATGGTGCATTATATGGTCTAAAGTTGAACCACAGTTTAGTAACTTGTTTTCTTTCCTGCCAAACTTTAAACAACTTTAAGTTTGATGGAAATTACGAGTTTTGTATTAGTAATTTCAAGGTGAAAGCAGTACTGGCGAATTAATTCTCCTTTCGGAATTGTCAGTATGTACCTTCATTACGAGGACACTTGTCTAACTTCTTCAGCACAAGATACAGCAAAGTTTCACTTGCAAATCTGAAATTCAAGTCCTTGTAGTACATCCTTAACTAAGGCTTAAGAACATACTTTTGGAACATACTTAGGCTGGAACACAGCGGTGTTGAATATGCTGGTATAGTGAGATACTATTATTTGAATGCAATGCAATAATAAGCATGGGAGAAGTACGTGAGTAGACAAGAGAGTGGTTTTCCCAGCAACCTTTTTTCATTGTTCAATTAATGCTTGTTTTCTGGAAAGAAAAAGAAAGAATTCCCAAGCACTAGTAATTTCTATAAGGTACAGTAACATAAAGAGAATAGTATGAATAAAATAAACTGGAACTGTTAAATAATTGTGATATTATGGCATGGAATGTCCATTTCCCACAAATACCACTT